>NW_026294584.1:62665802-63265802 GCF_007827085.1 Peromyscus californicus insignis
TATAGAAACTGGAATTAAGTGGCGTGGTATTAACCTATAGTTACTATTTTTTTTAGAAAGTTTGTAGATTAATAGTAAAGTTGAGCAGACACTACAGAGTTCCCATACAACTTCTGTCCCCCAGAATCTCCCACTGTCCACATCCCTGCTAGAGTAGGTCACATGCTTCAACTGAGGAACCCAAATCTACTTGCCACTGTTCCCTGTCCAGTTCATACTGGGCCTTCTGGTGGTGTCACATCTTCAATGGCTCTGAGCAAATGTAAGATGACATCAGTATGTCCGCCTGACAGTTTCCATGGTATCGTGCAGAGTAGTTTCCCTGTTTTAGAACCTCCTTCAAACCCCTGCCCACTGCTGATCTCTCACTGACTGCACAGCTCCATCTCCTTCCAGACCCACAGAGCGGGCAGCTCCTCGGGGCTTTCACTCAGAGATGTGCTTTGGAGTTTCCTCCACATCTTTTCCCTCAGAGCGGCTGCATTCGCTTTTCCTTTCAGTGACGACAGAATGCCTTAGAAGCAGGAAAGCCTGCTATGTAAACCAACCAACCAACCAACCAACCAACCAACCAACCAACCAACCAACCAAAGTGGCCTGTGCTCAGCCCCTTCCTTTAAGAAGACACTTAGATGCATCAACATTGTTAAAATTTAGAGCGGGTGGGTGCTCAGCTTCCAAGTTGTGGACGTTGAGTTGCCCCTTATGCTGTGTGACTATAGAAAAAGTCTCCTTCTACCTGCCCAGGGGCTCTGCTGGGGCTGAGAACATGAAACACAGTGATGGTACCTCTAACTCACCCTGAGAGTGCTCCCCTGCCAGGTGCTAGCCAGTATCTCCTTGGCCCTTCACTGCAGACCTTATTTCTTGAAGGAATTTTGATAGTCCTAGAAAACATGGTTATAATGTCCTTGTTTTTAAGAGCAGAACCTCAGTTGAGAGAGGACTAATATTGTTACATGTCGTCAAATCTCAACATAATCCGGGATCTAAGAACTGGTGAATGCCAATGAAATGTCTCCTCTGCCAGAGGATCAAGCCCCATCTTTAAAGAGATCTGTGAGATGCCATCTGGCTGAAGTCCCCACCCCCGTCAGCATCAAGGTCAGCATGTACTCTCAAGGTTGCATCGTGTCCTTAAAAGTTGCACTTTGCTATCCGCTGCCTTTAAGTAAATTAGATGCTTGTAATAGCATGTGAGGCTGAGCTCTAGCCACTCAGAGTGAGGCAGTGGACTTCTTTGCATTGGAAATAAAATCTAGCAGGGCCAGGAGTCCATGGTCATCACTTGATTTTCAGCTATACATCCTTCTGTAGAAGTTAAGTTTATTTGTTGAAATAATTTGGAGCATGTGGTATTTTCTTGAGACCTTAGACCCATTTCTAACACATATTTTTCCTTTCTGATCCCAGTGCTTGAGTGGGGTCACGCTGTTCCCACCTGTTCTCCTTAGCTGAAAACACAGGTGCGTGTGTTTGTGTGTGTGTGTGTGTGTGTGTGTGTGTGTGTGTGTGTGTGTGTGTGTGTGTAGGAGCTAAGGACCACATGCACTTCCTAAGTCAGTGCCTAAGACACACACTGAAGGAGACCTAATCTCCACTGTCTTTCTGTTTCCCTCCGGAAAGTCTGAAGGACGTGTGCTCATGTAAGTCCTCACTCTGACCCTCGTCTCAGGAGAAGCCGGTGTCTGGTGTGCTTAACTGAACTGTGGGCTATAATTGAGCACGAGGGATGAAAGCAGACAGGTTTTTCTGTTTCTCCAAAAGCAGAAATTGTTCCTGGGAAGATTTAATCCATCAGATTCCATGCAGCCTTCCCTGCCGTCCATCTGTGATTGATGACAAAGGCATTTGGGTCTCAATAAGGTGACCGGGTTGCTTTCTTTATTCATGGACTTTCTGCAGAAGGCCAGGAAAATGAAGTAGCTACATCGTGGTTAATATCCTTTCTATTCTCCTGCATCTTATTAGTTCTCAGCTCTTGGTTCAAATTTTTAACATCCTGGAAGGTGTGTGGGCTGATGAGCCTCCTGCAAATCTCTTAGACATGCCACTTTAGGGCTCTTGGGGCATTGTCTCTTGCAGTCTTTGGCATCGCCTCTCTTGACAAGTGTGAGAGCCTGCCAGAGTTCTTAGCTGAGTTCTTCATTTCCTGGATGAGAAAAGAGAGTGCGCTTTATGCCGAGCCACTCATGGCCCTGCCAGCACTGATCAGAAGGGAGGTCTCTGCTCAATATCTGACTGCAGGCTTCTTTGCACATGTGTTACTGGTGTCATTATGGTTTGCTTCTGAAGCTTTACTGAGGAACTGCTGCTACATAAAAGTGCACATATCTAACATGTATGTTGTGTGCATCTGGACACATGCAAACCTCCTTGGTACATAGGCTTCAAACATGGCCATCACCTCCCAAATGTCCTGTTGCTCTTTGGTGGTAGTTGTGATGTACTGCTGTGTGTGTGTGTGTGTGTGTGTGTGTGTGTGTGTGTGTGTGTGGTGTGTGTATTCATAACACTATGTGTATGTCTATGTATTATGCGTATGTTTATGTGTATATATGTGCATGCTAATATATTACATATGTGCATGTCTATTTGTATATGTGTGTATGCTATATATGCATATGAGTATGTATCTGTGTGTGGAGAACACCTCACATAAGACATGTTCTTTCAGCATTCATAAGTGCACATAACATCTTGCCAACTATATGCAGTTTGTGCAGAAGCTCTTCAGAACTCATTACCCAGCATTCCTGGAACTTGCACCCATCAATCATCTCCAATTCCCCATCACCTCCTTTCTCAGCATCTGGCATCATCACTCCATTCTCTGTCTTATGAGTTTGATGATTTTAAAGGCCTTGGGAACATTTTATACATACATATATATATATATATATATATATATATACATATGTGTGTGTATGTATGTATATATAATGGAATATTAGTCTTTCAAAGTAAAGAAACCAGCTGGGCATTGTGGTGGACACATCTAATCCCAACAGTCAGGAGGCAGCAGGAGGACTGGGAGGTCAAGGCTGGCTTCAGATATGGAACAAGTTTAGCCTGGGCTACATAAGACACTGTCTCAAATACAAAACAAAACAAAGTAAACAATAAAAAGGTTCTACTATTTTCTATAGCATGAATAAATCTAGAAGACATTATAACCCAGGAGGCATCTCTGAATGAATTTTCTAAAACAGTCAAATGTAAGCTCTAGGTTTTCATTTTATCATTTTATTTTATTAAAATTTGTGTGGGGCATCATCTCAATAAGTGTTAGCACTAACAGAATCATCACTATTATAACTCCTACTTCACAGAGGAGGAAACTGAGGAAGATGGGGAGCTTTCTCTGGGTTGTAGAGCTTGTAAGCGACTGCCTGATGAGTGGGACCCGCAGGAGCAGGTGGGACCCTGCAGCCCGTGTGTTCTCCTGCTTGTCCGCTGTACAGCAGTACCTCACTCCTCCATGTCACGAGACACTCCTGACAGCTGCCAGCCTTTATCACGGAATCCACGTGGGATGTTCTAGCTCCAGGCAGATTAGCACACTCATAATCACCGTCTGCCTAAAGTCCAACTCTGTATCTGCTCTCAAGTTACTTCTTAAGAATATTTTTCTTTTAAATTTCAAGATCCTTTGAGGATCTCAAAAGTAACCTTTTCCCATCACCATTGGTTCCTAGAGACCAGAAAAATATTAACATTTTAACTATTCAAAGTGTTAGTGGGAAGAGAGAAAGTTGGCTTTCTCAGGCAGATCTTAGCCAGGAGGGTTCTCTTCCCCTGCCTGATATACAACATGATTCTCAGAAAGAAGATGGGCCTTAAGGATCATTTGTTCCTTGTCACATGCCAAGGTTCCTGTGCCCTGGACCAGTCTCAAAAGCGACCAGATGTGTTTAGCCTTCTCTGCTGTTTTGTGAAGGAAGGAGGGATGCTAGGGGAAGGGAAAAGTTATCTTTGGTTTTAGAAGGAAGGGTGACAGTTTATCTTCAATCATAAGAATCGTTAGCTCGTTAGCAGTTGCTGTTACTGTTAGTGAGAAAGTAGGGGGAGCCCACAGTGGACAGAGTGGTCTGTCTCAGGTCCATATGCTGCTGTGCCTCTCAAGTCACGTGAAGTTGGGTGAGTGGCAGCCTTCTTGGGCTTCTTTCTATTGAACCTGAGATGTCCCATGGTTGAGGTGGGAAGCAGATGCATGGACTTGAGCTGGAACTCTGGGTGTAGAGGCAAAGGTAGAGTGGCCTGTCTGAACCAGCAGAGGGAGGGCTGTGGGAGCGGTGGGCAGACTCTGCTGGTAGTTCCCTCAGACAGTTCAGGCTGGTGGCCAGGGGCCATTGTCACTCTGCAGAAGAAAGAGTTGCCCTCACAGCAGCATCAGCCTTTGGACATGTTAGAACATGGCTGCTCCTCCAAGCTCCTTAACTGTGTCAAAGAAAACACTGGTCAGAGCCCCTGTGCAGCTCAGATGTTTACACAAAGAACATCAGGCCTTCCTCCTTTGCTCTTCCCTAGTCAGGATGGATTCAGTAGAGCCATGGGGTGGCGTGTCCTGGGCTCCTATCTTCTCTAGTTGGTATCACAATATGCAGGATCTAAAGGGCCTGCTAATAGTCCTGCTGGATTTAGCTCCCATCCAACACAAAACACTTTTCTGGCTAGCAGTCCAGGTTGAGTTTCCTTTTGGCCAGGCTTAGGGTATACATTGAGCCACACATTTAGGGATCCTGGTGTCCTCTGCATTTTCTAATTGTCAGCCCCTCAAAAATCTCCCATTACCAAGACCTGCCAGGCTTATGCTTAGGGAATGGGGAAACCAGGTCTCTTAAAAGGAGACATCTCTGGGCCGAGGAGACAACCCAGTCACCAGGTTCAATCTCCAGAACCAGTGTAAACAAAACACAACTGGGTGTTGTGGTACATGATTGAAATGACGTTGCTGGGGAAGTGGAGGCAGGCAGATCCCTGTGGCTCACTGGTAGCCAGCCTAGCCTGCTTCAGGAGTTCCAGGCCAAAGAGAGAGACTCTGCCACAAAGTAACAAGGTGGAGAGGTGCCTCAGAAATAACAGTTGAGGTTGTTCTCTGACCTCTACATGTGTGCAAACACACATGTGCACACATGTGAGTTTCTCTACATACAGAAGACAAAAGTGAAGCAGGTCAACTTTTGCCGATTTCAAAATAGATTTATTTGCTCAGGAGAACAGATTGTCAGAATGGTTTAATAAGACAAGCCTCAATGACAGGCAAATGCCCCTGGACATTTTGTCTTTATAATTTGATGTCCGTTTTCCATGCAGATGAACAGCACAGTGATATTTGCTCCTGCGGATAAACTTGGAATTCAAGGCCGAGCTGCAGAATCACCTCGTTGGGGGAGAGAACCACCTAGCTGCAGCCTCGGGATGGCCCAGGGCCAGAAGCTGAGCGCTCATGTGCTGTCCTTTGCCTTTAGGTTAAAAGACATCCCTCATTTCCTAAACCACTCCATCTACACCTTCCCCCAAACCTCTCCAGTGAGGTAGATCTACACATCTGTAATGTAGTTAGATTCTTTTGAAAAACAAAAACAAAAACAAAAACAAACTTGTATGTTTATGCTACATGTGTGATGCAGATGTGTGTATGTACGTGCGTGTGCATATATGAGTACGGCCATGTATGTGCCACAGCATGTGCATAGAGCTTGGAGGACAACTTCTGGTATCTCCAACCTTCCACCTTATTTGAGATGGGGAGTCTTGCCTTTGCTGCTGTACACACCAGGCTAGCTGGCCCACAGCTTCTGGGCATTCTCCTGTCTTCCTCCCTCATCTCCAGGGGTGTTTCAGTCAGTGTTCTCCTGCTGTCAAGAGACACCATGACCATGGCAACTCTTACAAAGGAAACACTTAATTGGGGCTGGCTTATAGAGGTTCAGTCTATTCTGTCATGGTGTGGAACATGGCGGTATACAGACAGACATGGTGCTAGAGAAGTTGTGTGTTCTACATCCAGATCCACAGGCAGCAGATAGAGACACTGGGCCCGCCCTGAGATTTTTTGAAACACCAAAGCTCACCCCCAGTGACATACTTCCTTCAACAAGGCCACACCTACTCCAACAAGGCTATACCTCCTGATCCCTCTCAAGTAGTGCCACTCCTTGGTGACCAAGCATTTAAATATATGAGCCTATGGGAGTCATTCCTATTCAAACCACCACAAGAGATATGAAGGATTATAGATGCATATGCTATTGTGTCTGGATTTACATTGATTCTGAGGATCTGAACTCAGGTTCTCACCTCCCTTAGGACCACCTCAAATCTTGGACAATCAGAGACCTGCATCATGGTTTGGTCCTTTCCAGACACCATATAAATGGATTCTTACAGTGTAAAGCCTTATCAACTGGACTCCTTAGTGGCATACATTCAACACTCATTCGTAATTTTTCCTAACTCCCTGCCTCCTGCGTCTTATCAGCAAATAGTTTCCACAGTGTGGATGTGCCGTTTGCTGATTGGCCTCTTGAAGGGTGTCTTGATGGTTCTCAGTCCTTGGTGAATGTGAGCAAGTGTTAGCTGCGAAGATCCTTGTGCAGGTTCTGGGGTGGATGCATATTGTCTTATCACTTGGATGGATGCCTGGCAGACCCACTGATGGTTTTGGTGGAAGGCTATGTTTAGCTTTGTCAGAGACAGCAAGGCAGTGTTGCCGAGGACAATTTTAAGAGCCATGCCATAGTGCCTGCCTGAGTTAAGTTTCTGTTGTCCAGTATTGAGCCACTAACCAGAAACTTTTGACATGCCTGGACAAGTCTTGAGTTATTAGAAAATAACTTAACATTTCCTTATCTTTCTGCTACAGTGACCATTAGTAACAATGTTTTGTGATTGGGTTACTTGGTTGGGTTGCTTGGCAACTCAACCGCCCCCTGATCTTTTCCCAAAGAAAGTTTCCTGGTCTGCTTACTATAAAACCTGCCCGAGAAAAATAAAATTTTGCAGCTTGATCAGAATACTGTCTTGCCCTCAATTCTTTGTGTCTCTTGTCCCTTTCATTTGCCATTCCCCCTTCTAGGGTCTCTGCTGAAGATCCTGCTGGCTGGGACACAGTGTGGCTTGGACACTTGCATTCTGTAAGGGAATTAGGGGTGCCGTGCTCCCCAGCCTCGCCGGCCCTTTGCTGATTTTCCCATCTTTCTGTTTTGTATTCTTTTATTTCTCTTGTGGCTATTAGTTTATTCTGCTGAGGGATGTCTTTCTGTATGCCGTGAATACATGTTGTTCCCATTGGTTGATAGATAAGCTGCTTTGGCCTATGGCAAGGGAGCTTAGAGGCAGGCGGGAAATCCAAGGAGAGAGACAGGAAAGAGAAAGGTGGAGTCTGGGGAGATGCCAGCACCGCCAGGAGAAGAAAGATGTGAAAATACTGGTAAGCCACGGCCACGTGGCAACTTACAGATAAATAGAAATGGGTTAAGATACAAGAGCTAGCTAGCAAGAGGCCTGCCATAGGCCATACAGTTTGTAAATAATATTAAGCCTCTGAATGATTATTTTATAAGTGGTTGTGGGATTGCAGGGCCGGGTGGGACCGGAGAAACCTTCAGACTATAGTATTCTTTGGGTTCTCTTTGTTCTCCTTTATTTTTGCTACAGCCAGGGTTGAACTCAGGACCCCAAGGTGCTGGTTCAGTTCATGGCTGCGTCCCCTGGCATGCTTCTATGTCCAAGGTTCTTTATGTAGAAAATTATGGGATCCATTAAAGACTTGCCCTCATTTTACAACATTTAATGCCATAAAAATTTTCCTTTCAGCGATGTCTTGGATGTGTTCCTCAGCATCTGATTTGTTCAATTACATTTTTTTAAAAGTTAGAATAGTTTTTATTTCTTGAGACTATTTGTTTTTACCCAGAGATTATTTGGAGTTATATAGTGTCGCTTTGAAGTCTTTGGGGCACTTTCTGTCATATTTCTGTTTTGTTTTTTGCTTGTCCCATTGTGGTCAGGAACACATTCTACATTCTATTGGGATTGTTCTAACTTTGCTGAGGTTTTTTTTTTCTGTGTCCCAGCCTATTGTCTATTCTGGTAATTTCTGTTGGCATGTAGTGTGTTGTTAGGTGTTATATGGTTTTCAGGTTGGCTGGATCCTGCTGTGTTTGGTTTTCAGTTTAACATGTTGCTGGCTCTCCTGTGGTTTATTTGGTTCCCCAAGACTGCAGCTTTACATGGAGAATTTCAGCCACTGTTTCTTTAAGTATTTTTTTTAGTCTCATCTTTTTCTTCCCCTTCCAGGATTCCAGTAGCACAGATGGGAACTATCTGCTGCAGCTACAGTTGCTCCTGAGACTCTGGTAGTTTGCCGTTTGTTTTATCTGCTAAGGTTGTTGGATTTCCCTTGTTCTGTTTTCTGGCCCGCTACTTGCTTTGTTCCCTATGGTCTTGATGTGTGTGTGTGTGTGTGTGTGTGTGTGTGTGTGTGTGTGTGTGTGTATCTACTGAACTTGTCTCATTGCTATAATTTTTCAGTTCTCAAATTTCCATTTCATCCATACTTGTGTCTTCTAATTGCTGGCATTGACCATAAGAAATACAACTAAGACATTAACTCTCTGTTTTCTATGCGTTTGTTTCACCCATGTTTGTGATTGCTGTTTGAAATCTTTTTAAGTCTCAGAGCCTTAGAATCCTTGACAAGTCATGCCATTGTCTGCCAGTGCTCTTGGTGTTCCTCATCCTTCCTTTACCTGCAGTCTAAAGTGACATTGGTCCTTCACAATGATTCACTGCAATTGTCAATTAAAACAGACGCTTTGGTATCATGTTCTGAAGTCCTGGATCCTGTCTAAGCTGTCTGCCTCAGCTACATTCTTTGACACAGCTCAGATAGAGTGTGGGGTGCAGACACGACCTCCATGCAGGGTGTGAGACCTCCTCATGTGATTTCAAGGCCACCACCATGGGATGGCCTGGTCATCATAGGGGCTTTCTGGTAGGTCTTACTGGACAGACGCCATGCCAGCAAGAAAGGAAGAGCTCTGACCTGCTGTCAGGTGTGGGTGGAAGCCCCAGTTCTCTGTCTCCACTTACACTGGTGAAGGGGGACACTTACATTTGGAGGGTGGTGTGGAAATTTCTGGAAGTCAATTCAATGTTCTCTGACATTATCCCAGTGGGAATGTTGGGGTGTCTTGTCATGTGTTTGCAGGGAAGGAGGGATGGGCTCTCTGCTGGGCTTTGCAGCATGGTGTCAGTGTAGACATGGTTTTTCTGTGGTGTCTGGTGGATGTAGAGCAGCTATGGCTGAAGGCTTTCTGTCCTAGGCCACCTCCACCTCCTTTGACCCGATGGCCTAGGACAGAAAGCCTTTGCAGTTTCTGGCCTGTTACCATCTTCAGCCTTCAATCTGGAATATGTGAGCTTAGAAGGAAGTCCAGAGACTTGACCCCGCATCACTCCTGAGATCTCATGCTCTCAGGTCTGCCTTATTCCCCCTTTCGGTCTTCCTGCCTTTGTTTTACATGTAACGCCCTAGATTTGAACTTTGAGGAAAGTGTATTAACTTCATCTTCCTGAAAACAAAGGTTTCATCGAATTTTTACCATTTTTTTTGTCAGTCTGGTTTAGGCTTAATTTAATCTTTAAAATTTTATTTTTAAAGTTTTATTTTACTTCTAAATTGACCAACAAATATACATATTTATGGGGTACAATATTTATGTCTTGATGCATATCTGCCCTCCAGACCAAGAAACTAAGAGTAATTAACATATTAATCAGTGCCATTATTTATAACTTCTTTTAGCTAGAATTTATAAACACCTTCTCTCTCTCTCTCTCTCTCTCTCTCTCTCTCTCTCTCTCTCTCTCTCTCTCTCTCTCTCTCTCTTCCAAGACAGGTTTTCTCTGTGTAGCTTTGGAGACTGTTCTGGAATTCATTCTGTAGACCAGGCTGGCCTCGAACTCACAGAGATCTGCCTGCTTCTGCCTCCCAAGTGCTGGGATTAAAAGCATGCACCACTACCACCCGGCTATAAAGACCTTTTCTTTTCACTATTTTAAGTATACAGTACATCAGTGTGAATGTAGTCATCTTGCTGTACAACAGGGCACTAGAACTTAACTGTAGCTTTGTATCGCTCAGCCAATGGTTCCCCTTCCTCCATATACAACACCCTCAGCCTACTAATCACCATCATATGTACTTTTGGGACTGTGACCTTTGAAAATTTCACAGTAAGCAAAGCCGGTTTGACCTTGTCTCTTGGTATCCGACTTTCTTCACTTCATTATTGTCCTCTAGGCTCATCCATGGTTGCAGCAGTTCTTCTCAAGGACTGGATAGTATTCCACTGTGTACATATACCACATTTTAAAAAGAGGTTCTTGAACTGATGGACAACCAGGCTGATTTCACATCTTGACTGTGGTGAAGAGGGCTTCAGTGAGCAGGGAATGCAGCTATGTCTTAAACATACTGATTTCATATAAAAAAAAAACAACCTGCACATCTCCAGTTAAGGAATACAAGGAGAACCACAGCATATGGTGTCATGTCTGTTGGACGTGCTGTTGTCAGCGAGATGATGATAACCAATGGTGAGGATGCTGAGAAAGGGTCACTGTTGCCGGTTTAAAATTAGAACAAGTTGTTTAAAAACAAACAGTGTGAAGATTCTTAAAAAAACAAAAACATAGAATTAGCAGGTGCTTCTTTTTCACTTCCTAGGGTGGAAGCTTAGATTGTCTATTTTAGTTTTCTTCTTTGATAATATATGCATTCAATGCTATAAATGTCCCCAAGTCCTGTTTACAACAATTCCCTAAAATTTTAGTATTTTTCATTTTTACTTAGTTCAAATAACATTTTAATTTCTCTTGAAACTTCTTTTGTCCAGAGATCATTTGTAAGTATATTATTTAATTTACTAATCTCAGGGGCTTTCCAGCTATGCTTTTGGTTAGTCTTTGAACATACGTTGAATGGCCCTGTAAAGTGTGTTGAGCTGTTCTTCTGACCCAGACTGTGGTCTGTCTTGGTGAATGCTTCATGTGAGCACAAGGCACCTAAGCTAGGAGAGGAATGATTTTGTACATAGCCATTAGATTAGGTTACAGACAGTGAGGCCAGCTTATCCTGGTTGGTTTTCTGTCTACTTGACCTATCAACTATTGATGGGCATTCAGTGTCTCCAGTCTTAACAGAGTGTTTGTTCATTTCTCTCTTAGTTCTCAGTTTTCCTGGGTGGCATGCCTTGATGCCATGCTGTTGGCACACATGTGTGGAGGATTGCTAATGGTTTCTGTAGAGTTAACCCTTTGTCATTGGGTAATGCTTTTTGTTGTCCTTGACGACCCCCCTGTTTTGAAGTATCCATTTTTTTTTCTAGAGGATGGAGTCTTTTCTGCTTTCTTTGGTGAGCATTGGTACATAGCCTCCTTTTATTCTTTAGTTTGAGGTGCAGTACTTGAGATAGGTTTCTTGCAGACAATATTTAGTTGGGCCTATTTTTATATCCACTCTTACCATCTCTCTGCTTATTTGCATGTTTAGATTATTCCCATCATTTCAATTATCAATATGGTTGAATTAATATCGATTATACTTTAAACGTCATATTTTCTCTTTTTAAAAGTCTTATTCCTTATATTGTCCTACATTCTGATTTGTGCGAGTGTGTTGTATGAGTTGTATGAGTGTATGTGTGTGAGTGCATTTGCCTGTGCATGAGTGTGTGGAGGCCACACACCTGTGTAAAGGTGTCTTCTTTTGTCATTCTCTATCTTATTTATTGAGACAGCATCTCTCACTGAACCTGTAGCTCAAAATTTCAGCTATATTGGATGGCCAACATGCCCTAAAGATCTACCTGTCTCTGCCCTCCAAGCACTGGGATTACAGATGTGAGCCTTCGCACCTGGCTCCTCTGCCTTGTTTTTAACTTAGTGTTTTAATATTATATGCTTATATTTTTTATCTGTCTTAGCATATCAACTTCATGTTTAGTTTTTAATGTTAGTAGTGAGTGTTCTAGAGAATACAATATAATTTTAGCTGACATCTGTCTTCTTTACCACAGCATTCATTATGGTGTTCCTTGCGTAGTATAGCTACATAGCAGAATGTTCTTGATCCTGCCACCCATCCTTGGTTACACTGTGGTATTGATCTCACTCATTTTATTGATCTATGTGTTATACTCACCCCATACATTGTTTTAATTAATGCTACGGAATGGTGTGTGTGTGTGTGTGCGTGTGTGTGTGTGTGTGTGTGTGTGTGTGTGTGTGTGTGTGTGTGGTACATTAAGAGTAAATGGTCGTATTTTGCTTTTGTTTAGTTATTCTCTGATACTCTGTTTATGGAGATCCAAGTTTCTATCCTATATCACTTTCCTTTCTTCAGTAACATCCATCATCTCTCCTGTGGTCACATCTGTCATCTCTCCTGTGGAAACATTCATCATCTCTCCTGTGGTAACTCCATTCATCTCTCCTGTGGTAACTCCATTCATCTCTCCTGTGGTAACTCCCATCATCTCCCCTGTGGTAACTCCCATCATCTCTCCTGTGGTAACTCCATTCATCTCTCCTGTGGTAACTCCCATCATCTCTCCTGTGGTAACCCCCATCATCTCTCCTGTGGTAACTCCCATCATCTCTCCTGTGGTAACCCCCATCATCTCTCCTGTGGTAACTCCCATCATCTCTCCTGTGGTAACTCCATTCATCTCTCCTGTGGTAACTCCATTCATCTCTCCTGTGGTAACTCCCATCATCTCTCCTGTGGTAACTCCATTCATCTCTCCTGTGGTAACTCCATTCATCTCTCCTGTGGTAACTCCCATCATCTCTCCTGTGGTAACCCCCATCATCTCTCCTGTGGTAACTCCATTCATCTCTCCTGTGGTAACTCCATTCATCTCTCCTGTGGTAACTCCCATCATCTCCCCTGTGGTAACTCCCATCATCTCTCCTGTGGTAACTCCATTCATCTCTCCTGTGGTAACTCCATTCATCTCTCCTGTGGTAACTCCCATCATCTCTCCTGTGGTAACCCCATCATCTCTCCTGTGGTAACTCCATTCATCTCTCCTGTGGTAACTCCCATCATCTTTCCTGTAGTAACTCCCATCATCTCTCCTGTGGTAACTCCCATCATCTCTCCTGTGGTAACCCCATCATCTCTCCTGTAGTAACTCCCATCATCTCTCCTGTGGTAACTCCCATCATCTCTCCTGTGGTAACCCCCATCATCTCTCCTGTGGTAACCCCATCATCTCTCCTGTGGTAACTCCCATCATCTCTCCTGTGGTAACCCCATCATCTCTCCTGTAGTAACTCCCATCATCTCTCCTGTGGTAACTCCCATCATCTCTCCTGTGGTAACCCCATCATCTCTCCTGTGGTAACTCTCATCCTCTCTCCTGCACTGGGCCTGTGGTGATTATTCCCCTTGGTTTTTGTTCATCTGATGAGGACATTTATGTTTGAAGGACAGTTTCGCCCAGTCCAGAAGTCCATGCTTGTGGTTCTTCTCAGTCATGTGAGCATTTCTCTGCACTCTCCTCTCCTTCCCCCATCTCTGCTGAGTTTTCTCCTGTGACTCACATTCCTGCTTCCGTGCTGGCCACACCCTGCCAGCTCCGCACCTTTGTCTTCCAAGGTGCTTCCTTTCCCTTGGTCTTCTGAAATTTGATATTTGATGCCGAGGCTTCATTTCTGCCCCTCGTTCTTTTCTTTCCTTTAGGTTACTTGTCCTTTCTGTTCTCTGACCTTCTGGCTACTGTGGTTCAGTGTCTGCTGTTAACCATGGGAAGGTTTTCTGTCATCACTATTTCTGACACTTCTAACATGTTTTCCACTCTGCTTTCTTACTGTTTTCCTTCTGCTATCCCAGTCATCTGTACTTCTTTCCTATTGGGTGAGGAAGAAGACCAGAGAGGACTGTGTGGGAAATTTCCTTTACCTGTCAGAAAGCTCTGGCCAAGGCCTCCAGGGGCAGGCTTGTGTGGTGGGGGCCACCTTGGGCTGCTCTTTCAATGCTTACTCTTCTCCTCCTGCCAGACCTATAAGTGCATCTCTCTCAGACCATCATCATGAAAGCTTGATAGGGCTCCTGGAAAGAAAGCCCATGAAAGCATGTCCTCACCTCACCTCCAACACTGTCGTCCCCAGAACTTGCCTGCTCTTCAAACTTAGCACCAAGCTGACTCATCCAGATGGCCATTTGGGAATTTGTTATGGTCCCAGCAGCTTTTGCCCTGGGTGACAGATCCCAGTTTAGACTTTTCACATGCATCTGTCTTTCTGGAATCTTGGTGGGAGTTTGCCTGACACCTCTGTTCTCTGAGAAGACCAATAAAAGTCATTGATTCACTTTGTTCAATGGTTTTCTTACATAAGGGATGATTTTCAATCTTTCCACTCCTTGGGATTGAAACTGGCAATCATTCACACTACATTTTTCACATGGCTTGTGTGAGTTCATTAAAGAAAAGGCAATGTCCTCAGGACCTGGAATGCTAACTGGAAAAAGGTCAGATTCAATGGTGGCCCTTGGTTGCATAAAGTAATTGCTTGCTGGGGATAATGTTATTCTTATGTATTTAAATAGGTGAACTGGAAGTTTGGAGAGTAAGCAATCTTCCTTACTAATCAGTAAAAGATTATCCCAGAGACACTCACCCAGATTTCGTAGTCTTCCTGTGACAGGAGCCATTAAGTGCACTGTATTTAGTGTATAGATGCTGTGCTTACCATGGGAAGTGTGGGAGTGGAAAACTATATGCTCATGTCATGATGACTACATTTGCAGAGGCTATTTGTAGACTACATTCTGCGTTGTACAAAGAAAGTGTTCTTGCTTGAAGGGGAAACTGTACCTGGGATGTCTTACTGGGCCCTGAGTTGTTAAATAAGCAGAATTGTTCAGTAGGATAGGAACCATCTCCTGAGATGAAGCTAGAGGTACTGTGGGACTGAAAAATCCCCCTTTAAAATGAAAAATGTAGGGTCAGAAAGATGGCTCCACTGTTAAGAGTTCTAGAGCAGTTGAGTTTGGTTCCAGCACCGATATCAGGCAGCCCCTGACATCCTGCCACTCTTGTCTCCAGAGGCTCTGACATCCTCTTGTGACTTCTGTAGATACCTGTCCTCACATACACAAAACCACATACAGACACATGTGTGCATGCAATTTAAAAATAAAATAAAAATCTTAAGAGAAAAGAGGTTCTATCCTGTATTTTGTACCCCTGATAAGAAGTTCTCGGTACTTGTGAGAGCGACTAGGTCATTGACCCTTTTAAGCACCTTAGCCTGAGCATTGGTCACTGATGGCATTTGTTACCCTTGTCTGAGTGTCCTGTCTTTCCTCCTCCTTCACATGGTCCTGAAAATGGGACCCATTTTTTATTTGTGTTGTTCCTCTTAGAGCTCCATAAATACAGTCTTTTAGAAGGAAGGGCATGCTGGGAGAAAAGATGCCTGTATCACACACAGAGTGGCAGGTGGCAGTTCTCAGCTTGAAGGTTTGCATGTCAAAACTGAACAGCTCTTCGGAATGTGCTCAGGGCCATGTGCCTGCTGGAATCTTGGGTTTTGGAAGGACAGTGCTAACCAAGAGAAACAGGATGCACCAAGATGCTTTCAAAAGTTAATGGCTCAGTTAAGTCCTTCAATTAGGTAATGATGCTTAAGACTCATAGAGATGTGCCTTTAGTGAAGCCACTCAAGTGCATTCCAGACTTCAACAGTCACAGCATGCTGGTCACAGATGCCCAGGACTCACTGTGGTACAGTCAAAGCAATGAGAGCTAGAGGTGGCTGCGTTTTCTCATCTATCATCTGATACACAGCAGAGACCCAGAGAGAGGCTGCTTCCTTGCAGCTATAGGTGTGTTCATTTCTATTAGCCTGTAACTTTGCTCCCCTTGAGTTTTCTAGGACATAATTATGGAGGTGATGGGGGAGGCCTGGAGAGTTGGTGTGGGAGATCATGGAAAGACCCCTCCCCGTGACATTCTCTGCGGTGAGTTTTTTCTGCCTGTCTCATCAATCGCTTTTTGTTGGGTCCATACAACAATGGCATACTACACCTCTCAAGCATGGCTGTGAGGTGGGTAGAAAGAGGAGAGAGACAGAATCAGAGGCTCAGGCACTTAGGAGCACATGAGAGGGCATCATCTTGGAGGCTGTGTTCTTAGATGTGTCCCAGAACAGTGATGTTGTGACATCAACTGGAGCAGTCATTCAGAGACTCCAGACTCACACTGTGGGATCTAGGGGACAAAGAATGTGCTCCAACTTGGCAAACACAGACTTAAAGAAGTGACAAAGATGGGGTGGGGGCCAAGTAGTCAGGGTTAAGGCACAACAGTCTAGGGAAGCCAGCCAGCCATTTGGGAAGTCTTGACTTTTTTTAGAATCTATCTTTATTTCCCACTCGGCAATGTTTCTGATCCTCCAGGTATTTCTCCTGGCTTAATTATGTGACTGTGAGAGTTTAAGGCAGAAAAGGAAATTTGTTCTGTCTAGTCCAGCAGCCAGCAAGTGGATAGAAATTCCTTCCTCTTAAAAACCCATCATGTCACCTAAGGACAGGGAACGCTCTCCACTGCGGATGGAATCAGAACACTGTTCCATTGACTTTCATGCTTTCCTCTGCCTGCAGATCTCCCGCCTCTTTGGAGATGTTGCAGAACCCATCAATTTGATATGATGCAGATTGTATGTCATATTTCTCCCTGCAATAAGTAGATGGAAAATGTTAAATTTAATGTGCTGGAGTTGGAAAGCTGCTTTCTCATTTTCTCCAACAAATTACATAGTAAAATATGTTAATTACCAGTCTGTATATAATGTCAAGAGAATTCAGGAAACAAGGCTGATAACACTGTCATTACTAGGGTGTCTGTGTGTACATGTTCACGTGTGAGCACACATATGCACATGTATGCATATGCAGAGGTCAGAGGGCAATGCCAGGTGTCTTCCTCAGTTACCCATCATCTTATATATTAAAGATTTATTTTTCTGTATGCATATGTATGCATGTCTATGTATGTATAGGGCATGAGTGCATGGGATGCCAGAAGGAGGAGTCACATCCCTTGGAGCTGGAGTTATAGGCAACTATGAGCCGTCTGATGTGGATGCTGCGAATTGAACGTGGGCCCTCTGCAAGTATTCCTCTTAGTTTTTGAGACAGTCTTTCACTGAGCACGTACTTAGTGATGCAGTTAGACTGGCTGGCCAGAGATCCTCCTGTCTCTGCCTCCCCAGGGCTGGGATTACAGCAAGACTTCTGGAGGACCAAACTCAGGTCTCCATACTTGCATGGCAATCACTTTACTGACTGGGCCGTTTCCTCAGTCCCAGTATGTCTTTTTATGTGGCATTTACGTGATACCTTTTAGGTAAATGAGTTTGCCAAGCTGCTCACTAGAGGACTGATTTTTATTTTTCAATTTTTGTAGAGTACTAGATTTTTGTAAGGAAACTTTCATACAAGTCAATAAGGTAAATTGACTGTGTCTCACCACATCCCTGTTTTGTTCTGCTAGTCCGCTTTGTCTCATGGACAGTTTTGTTCCTAATTCAATGTCATAGGTACAGACTAATCTATCTATCTATCTATCTATCTATCTATCTATCTATCTATCTATACACACACACACACACACACACACACACACACTTGGATCCACCAACGAGAGAGAACATGATTTGTCTTTCTTTGCCTGACCTAATTTACTCAACATGATAATCTCCAGTTTTATCTGATTTCTTGGAAACAGCATAGTCTTGTTCTTTATATCTGAATAGCACCCCATTGTGTTCATAGGAGACAGAGAGAAATCTGAGCACAGAAGGTAGATAGGGTTTAGCCTGATTTCCTCCTCCATCGCAGGTAGCCAGCCAGAGGAGGTGGCCCCAGGAGCTCGTGCATTCATTGGCTCTGTGTGTCTCTAGATGGCTGCTGCTTCCTGTTGCAGGTGAGGGTGGAAGCCACCTAAGAATCTTAGTTCTGCCTGCAGCGAGGAATCACATTTCCCCCCTGAGAGTACCTGTGGGAAAGTTCTGAGCCATAAAACAATGGGACCAGTAGGGTGAAGAGAATGCCTATGGACCAGCTTAGACGGTATACACAGGGTCATAACCTCATTCCCTATGACAATAGTGAGCCAAATGTTTAAATGACAGATCCATCTGCACTTTCCTAATCTGTTAAGTGAATATGTATAAACTTTTGTGATACTGGCCATTGGGTTAGTTGTTGGTACAGAAAGAGAAGCAAGCGAGGAAACCTAACTGTTGTGAGGAAGAACAGTATTCACATCATCCACCTGGTGGCTCAGGAGGTCTGGTGGCAGATGGGGTGGGAGCTAGGGAGGTCCACAGTTCACTGCTAGCACAGGAGCAGGGAGGTGGTAACACTGTAATGCTAGGCATTGCAGGGCACAGGCTGGGGGTGAGGGTGGGTATGGATACAGAACACGAGGCAGAGAGCAAATCCCTTCCTCGACTAACACAGGTTGGCAGAGAGAATTTGGGCAGGTGTTAGAACTATCTCCAGGCTCAGAGCGCTCATCTGTCAAGTGAGCAGGTCCAAGCAGAATGAAGTGAGCTGCCAGGGCTAGACTGCCAAAGAACAAACACGTGTGTACACCTACACACACAGACACACAGACATGGATGTGCACATGTGCGTCTTTGATGTGTAATTAGTATAAACGAAAAGCTAAGACACAGAGCAGAAGGGTTTCCCACTTGATTCTGAGCCTGTCGACATTTTCCATGATTTAATCTCTATTTTCTGCTTCCTCTCTGTTCCTGTTCACCTCTGTCACAGTCACACTTGACTCAAAGTCCGTCTTTCTTTTAACTCTCAGTTTTTCTTTCTCATTCCCCAAACAGGAAATCAAGACAGGAGCAAACTGACAGGGCAGAGTCACCCACTCTGGTCAGCAGTTTTCTTGAAATTGCATTTCTTGGCGGTGCCCTTCTCACACTCTCTCCGATACAGCCCCTCAAGGTCGTTTTCAATCTTCAAGTCATTTCTAATTCCTTCCACTTAAAAAAGGAGAAGCTAATTTCTTTCTTTTAAAAAATTAATAGCAACTAATTAGGGTTACAACAAGGGTGGGGTAGAGGATTATTACAAATGGCTGCTGTGGGTCTCTTTGGGGGAAAATGTATGGAACACGATGACAGTGACATACTTTCGAGTCCTGCTCTTCATAAGGGACTCCTATGCAGTTCACCGTGGCCATGCTCACTTCAGCAGCACAGATGCTAAAATTGGAGCCTCCAGAGATGCATGAGATGGTCCTGCATGATGATGGTACTCAAATCCATGACACGTTCCAGATATGCACATATGCATGTATATGAATGTGCACATTTCTGTGTGTGTAGAGAACACAAAATCAGAAGAAAAGAACCATGAGGTAGGAGGAAGAGATCTTAAAGGAGGTCGGAAAGAGGGTGGTAAAATTCATACACTAGAAAAACAGAGAGGGGGACCAACTAGGGGAAGGAGAGGAGCCAGATGAAGGGAGGTACAGGGGACAGGTGGACAGCGGAGAGGGGATGGGTGACAACAATGTATAATGATATATATGTAGAAAGATGACATAAGATGATTTTATGTAGTCACTCTACTATAAAGAACTTGCAGATCAAAATACCACACAGCGAGAGCAGTATGGTCACTCAAACAAGCACCTGCCGGACCCAAGGTCCATTCATCTCACTGATAGAGTTAGAATAGCCATTCCTAAGCTATGAGCTTTGCTTTGGATTTTATACTTTTATTATTAATTACATTTCTATGCATTTATCCAACACACACATACATACGCACACACACACACACACACACACACACACACACACACACACACACCCCAATCCCTAAAACAACACATCCATTGCAGAGTTAAAACTGAAAAAACAGTCAGTTTTATACTCCCTTTCATAACTCATATGTCCTTTACCTGCATTCAGTCCTTCCTCATCACCTAATATTTTACCTATTCTTGTTCTTCTTCTAATTTTTTTCTTATAAAGGAAAACATTGAATTGGGGCTGCTTACAGCTTCAGAGCTTTAGTCCATTATCATTATGACAGGATCCGGCAATATGTAGGCAGACATGGTGCTGGAGAAGGAACTGAGAGTTCTACATCTTGGTCTGTAGGCAGCAGAAGGAAACTGTGTGTCACACTGGGTGTAGCTTGAGCATCTAAGACCTCAAAGCCCTCCCCCACAATGACACACTTCCTCCAACAAGGCCATACTTCCTAATAGTCTCACTCCCTATGGGCCAAGTATTCAAACACACGAGTCTATTGGGGCCATACCTATTCAAGCCATCACATTCCAGTTCCTGACCCCCATAGGCTTGTAGCCATACCATAATGCAGAAATGCATTCAATCCAATTTTAAAAGTCCCCATAGTTTATGATAGTCTCAAATGTGTTTAAAAGTCCAAATTTCAAAAAGTCTTTTCTGAGATTCATGCAATCTCTTAACTGTAATCCCCTATAAAATCAAAATCAAAAACAGATTACATACTTCCAACATATAATGGCACAGGATAGAGCAACGTTGCTGTTTTAAAATAGAGGAAAGGGAGGATGGTGAGGAAATATTGGACCAAAGCAAGACCAAAAACCAGCTGGGCAAACTCCAAACTCTGCATCTCCATGTCTGATGTCAAAGCACTCCTTAGACCTCCAATTCCTTCCGGCGTTGTTGACTCCAACACACTTCTCTCTCTTGGGCTGGTTCCACTCTCTGTTAGCAGCTCTCTTTGGCAAGTATCCCACAACTCTGGCATCTCCAACATCCTGGGGGGAAGTCTCCTTTCTAATGTCCAATGCACTCACACATACCTTTGTCTAAATATATACATGTATGTACTATAGGATACGATCTGCAGATGAGGTAGAACATGAAATGTTTTTTCTTCTGAGATTAGAGACACATTACATTTTATGTTAACTTAAAAAATGAATGATAAAGAATAAACTGAAATGTTATGGCCACAAAAGTACATATTACCAAAGCAGCGAGGTGGCTTTGTTTAAAATGTGGCCAATTTGCTGGTAAACTTTGGCTAAATCATCAGTGAGCACAGGGGGCTGCAAAAATAATACTGGTCACACACCTGGAGCTGTGATATCTGTTTGGGCACCCGATGACCCTGAATGTCTTCAGGAAGGTTACCTCTTCTCTGAATTGGGGTAGATAGCACCTACACTTTCAGTCTTCCATAGCGAAGCCCTCCTTCCATGGCTTTCCTGACATCCTTTGGTCACAAGTGAGGTGACTCGTTCCAAATGAGTCCTAAGCCCTCCAGATTCCAGGACAGGGGACATGGATGGGATATCCCCATGTGGAGTGGTAATGTACTACAGGAGGTTGAGAATGGAAAATACTCCTGGGCAACTTGAGAAAACTCAGTCTTTCCACCTCTGCTACATCATCAGCCATTGTCTTAGAATATTGGCTTCTCATTCACTGTTCATGCATTTTCCAAGTTAACTATTACTAATTTAAAAGCATTTGTGGTTTTAACTTTTTGTGGGGTTTCTTTTGTGTGTATGTTTTTCATGGCTACTTCAAATATTGCCGAGGACACACTGTTAAGGACACAGCTTTTATGTACTGAAGCTTACAGGGATATGGCTTAACTGGAGGGCACAAGTCACTGGGAACAGGCCTTTGAAGAATGCATCTTGCTTCCTACCTTGTCCTGCCTCTGTTTGCTTCCCGTCCAGCATAAGGTGCAAAGCTTCATGGTAAACATACAACCTCTCCTCAGGTCCCAAATGATAGAGCCAGCCAAATGTGAACCAAAGGCTCTAAAACCATAAACCAGACTGAGTCTTTCTTCCTTTTAAGCTGTTTAGGTGCTTGTCACAGAGAAGAAAAGCCTGAGCAATATGCCGAGTGATTATTACTTAATAATGGCCCCAAGCTTCAGAGTATTGATGTTGGAGATTCAGATATGCCAGAGAGTAGCTGTCACATGCTCCCTTTAAACCCAAAGTAGCCAGTGCTAATTTTAAAATGGAAGTGAGGATATGCTGAGGTGCTGAGACCCATGTTTTGGCCGTCCATGGCTTTAGGCATTCACTGGGCTCTGGAAATTTACCAACTGTGGATATTGGGGACACTGTCTAAGGGCTACATTCTCTAATGACTTTGAGATTGGCTCAAGCCCTAATTGGTGGTTAAGGGCTCAAGTCTGTGGTGTTTTCCCTGGGGAAGTGGAGTATTGTATTTGCCTCTTTAGTGAGGAATATATTTTTAAATCCCCCCTGGCTTTAGAGATCTACTGCAATGGAATTCACTGGCATCTTCACTGTGGAGTGAGTGGGGCTCTTATCTGCTCTACATCATGTAGCTCCTGTCTTCATCCATTCCTCATGGGTCTCCAATTGCAGTGGTGAACAGCCCAATCTTTGGCATTGGATCCAGAGTCTGGTGTTTGTTCCCATGTGTACCAGTGGTGGTATTGTGTTCCCCAAAATATTGTGTACCCTAATAAACTTATCTGGGGTCAGAGAACAGAACAGCCACTAGATACTTAGGCTAGAAAATGGTGGCACTCATGCCTTTAATCCTAGCACTCCAGAGGCAGAAATCCCTCTGGATCTCTGTGAGTTCAAGGCCACATTGGAAACAGCTGGGCATGTGACACATGCCTTTAATCCCAGAAAGTGAGCCTTTAATCCCAGGGAGTGATGGCAGAAAACAGAAAGGTATATAAGGCGTGAGCACCAGAAACTAGAAGCATTTGGCTGGTTAAGCTTTTAGACTTTGAGCAGCCCAGTTCAGCTGAGATCCATTTGGATGAGGACTCAGAGGCTTCCAGTCTCAGGAAACAGGATCAGCTGAGGAACTGGCGAGGTGAGGTAGCTGTGGCTTGTTCTGTCTCTCTGATCTTCCAACATTCACCCCAATAACTGGCCTCAGGTTTGATTTTATTAATAAGAACTTTTAAGATTCATGCTACAGCCTAAGCCACTCCCTGGTTTCCTCATGTCCAAAAGGGCATAAATCCTTGCAGCCCTGTGTGGATTATGTGGGGATCAGGGCATGCAGCCTTAGTTCGTCACCAGCTGCACATTTGGAGTTCAGTGCTATTAAAGGCTGTTTACCTCTTGCTGTGGCTGTCAACATTGCCTCATTTCATCATCTTTACATTGGACAAGAACTTTCCTCATTCATGGACCCTTTCATAGCTGAGCTACTCAGAGCCTCTCTTGGACAGCAGGGATTTCTGGTGGCTGCCACAAGTGCAGGCACCTTTTCACAGGACTGTCTTTGTACCACTGTCTCCTGCCCCTAGAAGCATCGCTTTGTGCTGGTCCTGATGTGACTGCCAGACTAGAAGAAGAAAGCCTGCCGTTGGCCCTTGCCCCTCAAGTTTTCCTTGCCGGTAAGTCCCATCACCAGCAATGAGTTTTTGAGAAGTTGTACTCTGAAACAGATTTTACACTGGAATGAGATTATAGGAGAATCATGAAGGTTCCCTTCTGCCTGTGGGTCAAGGGTGCCAAGATGGAGTTAGAGAAGATTCGAATGAGGTAGCATGTGGGGCTTCCCTGGATACATCTGAAGACAACAATCCAATTTCCTCCGGCTGTCTCTTCCTGAGTTCAATTCAGAGCCAATTTCCTTCACCTTTCCCCAGAGGCACTGTTTCCAGTCTTCCCATTACACCAGCTCTCTAATTAGTCCTCACTCCAGATGGAGTCTGGGCAAAATAGAGTGCACGACCTCTCCCATTATTTGGGAATGGCATGTCTGGCATGTGGCTGAGACTTCATTTAACACTGGAGTAATGTCATCACACCTCATACTTATGTCTGGAAGGCTGGAGGCTTCAGTTGCCTCTGTTAATATCTCATTTCTCTGTTTTGTCCCGTGATTGAGTTTTAAAATCTAATATAGACCTTTCTGTTAACTAGGAATTGCTTTTTGACCTGTAAATTTCTTTAGTGGTCCAGACTCCACTCCCTCAGAATAGCACCCACATCACTGTCATCCAAGTATAAACGAATTTATACTTGATGAACAAAATGGAAACACTCCTTGAAGTCATGTTGTATTCAAGTATGATGCTTCACACAAAAGAAACAGACACATTTCCATATAACCCCATAGAAAACTTGTAGTTTGGGGAAAGTTAAAGAATTATTTACTTAAAAATTAATTTACTTTAAGGTAAAATATAAGCCACCCTGACATTTCTTGAAATAGTACATCAGTAATTTGACTCAAGAGTGCCAAGATTTCACATACTTTCCCAAACATTATCCCCCATTTACGAGATGGTGTCAATTGTTAATGAAATGATATCTGTAATCACCTGGGAGACAGGCCTCTGGGTTGCCCGTGGGGGACTGCATTGACTGTGTAACTGAGGTAGGAAGACTTGCTTGCCCTTTGTGAGTGGCACCATTCCCTAGGCTGGGTTAGAAACTGTAAAAGACATGGGAAGTGAGCTGAGCACAAGCCTTTGTTCATCTCCGTCTGCTCCCTGACTGTAGATGCAACATGATCAGCTGACCCAAGCAAGCAAGCAAGCAAACAAGCAAGCAAGCCCTTTCTCCCTTAAATTGCTTTTGCCGGGCTATTTTATCACAGCAACAGAAAAACAAAATACAGAGACGGCTTATAGGAACATTCTTAGCTTTCATTGATGTCCTCACAGGCTACCATCGCCTGTGGAGAATTGCCAGCTCATGGCCTCGGGGACAGCAGATGTAGAGGCTCCTGCAGTCCACCCTACTGGCCTCAGCTCTGATCTTCACGGGACTGTAGCCAGTCTTTCTTGAACAAAGCATGTTCACTTCCTCTTCTGAGCCTTACAGTTATAACGCCCCTGTCTGAAGAGCTCTGGCTCCGGTGTATGAACAGTGGCTCCTCCTTCCTGAGCTTCCACTTGCCTCTTCCCACAAATGTAGACCCTGGCCTAGTTACCCTTCCCATGATGCAATCTTCTTGTCTTTTTTGGTTTGCTTTCATTTGTGTGTGTGTGTGTGTGTGTGTGTGTGTGTGTGTGTGTGTGTGTACACATGCGCACACGCATGCACGTGCACACACATGCATGTGAATGAATGCAGTTGCTGGTGGATGGCATAAAAGAGTAATGCACTCTGAGGATGGAGTTAGAAGTGGTTCTGAGTTGCCCAACATGGGTACTGGGAAATGAACTCTGGTCCTCTATAAGAGCAGTAAGCACTTTCAACTGCTGAGCCATTTCTCCAGACTGTAAGTATATTTAAATGTCGATAATAACAGAACATAGAAAGCTGAGTGCATTAAATCTCAGGGAGAGAAGACTTCCTAGAACATCAAGGCCCATGGCTCATTCTATGCCCCGATGGATTTCTCTTCATCCTGCTACCAGGCAAGATCTCTATGACCAAAGATTAAAGAAGTCTTTCAGCTGTCACATACAGGCTGCTACCAGCTTGGAATCCTTAGTGTCTCCAGTCATTGAGTCAGTCCACACTTGTCCACAAAATCATTCTTAAGGACTCCCGCTGTGCACATGGTTGTAAACAATGGTTGTCTCCCACTGACCAGTTTCCAAATAACCACTCAGAGGCTTACTATTACTTATAAATGCTTGGCTGGTAGCTCAAGCTTATTACTAACTAACTCTTACACTTAAACTAACCCATAATTCTTGTCTATGTTTAGCCACATGGCTTGGTACCTTTTCTCAGTACAGCATTCTCATCTTGCTTCCTCTACATCTGGCTGTTGACTCCCTGACTCCGCCCTCCTTCTTCCCATCATTCTGTTTGGCTTTCCCACCTAAATTCCTGCCTAGTTACCAGTCAATCAGTATTTTATTAAACGAGTTCAAGCGACAAATCTTTACAGCGTACAAGAGGATTATTCCACAGCACATGGTAGATCCCCAAAGAAGAGTGTGTGAGCATATCAAGATCACATGACCTTTCTGAAGTACCTAGAAAGGCCTTCAATGAAGGATTGTGGTAGTGGCAAGAGAATGAACAAGGAATTTGCCTAAAGCACAGTAGGCTTTTCTTAAATGCAACTGACAATCAAAGAGCAGGCTGAAGCCAGACCTGCAGCCTCTGTAGCTGTTGTCTGTGAAGCATAGAAAGACTCAGAATTTCAACAGTGCTGAGGTTTAAGCCTTGCTTTGAAGGGGGAATTTCCATCCTGCATAGTGATGAGCTGGGTCTGATAAAAGGTACAGTGAAACCCCAGCTTAGCCAAACATGGAGATATTTGATTCAGCTCCTACTTTTAGTGGGGAAATGCACTCCCTATGTAATTCCTAATTTCTATGTGACATAGAATAGAGTTTTAAATAGTTATAGAGACTAGGAAAGAGTCAATAACATGAGACCCACCAGGAGAAAGTTTCCTGTAGAATCAGATCCAGAGATACAGACTGTGGATTGAGCGACTCTGGGCTACATATGAACTAATATGACAGATGTGACAAGGGATGCAGCTAAAAAGGTGAACAGCACATGCAAACAGATGGGGAATTTCAGCAGAGAAATGAAAACTGTAAGATTAATAATGGAAATGCTGGGATTGACACAGTAGCTTATGTTCACCTGCAGCTTCAAAATCTGTGATGCAGATATTAACAAAAATGAAGTTGTACTAAATCTCTAATCAGGTTAGAATTCTCTCAGTAAAAGAATGAATAATTCACTTCTAACTTGCTAAATTATAAAAGTGTGTAGAAGATTAGTATATTCCTATCAATTTATTTGACTCAACTCATGCACAGCACACAGAAAACAGCATAGATGAATACAGTTATTATTTACAAATTGAAATAATGATAATACAAACACCATGTTAGCTATTAAAAGTATATATTTATAGACACTTATGATATAGAACATGAAATAGTTCTGTTTCAAGGAAGTGGCACCATACAAATTGCCCTGTTCACAAATGTTAGAACTCAGTAACAGTACATTCTATAGAAAAACTCAAATACTAGGAAATTATGCAGCAAAAAATTCATGGATTAAAATCATATCACAAAAAAGCAGAATATTTTGAAGTTAATTATGGGGAAAGAAAGTGAATATAGTAACATTCACAATCTGCATCTGACACACGAACGTAGAGTTCTTCTGTGCCTTTGACTTCTCTTTTCATATATAAACTTCCAAATTTAGAAGCTCTGAAAACAATTAAATCTAAAATAAATATGAGTGAAAGCAATAATGCTAAGAGCAGAAAGATAAGCATCAGAGAAGATCAAAATAAAAAGGAATTATGTAAAAATATTTATAAAATCTGGAAACCACAATGTATTGATTAAGAAGAAATAAAGCAGAATCAATATCAGAAATTTTGGAGGGTATATAATCATTATCTTGTAGGTACCATGAAGTTGATAATTGAAATATGAATAGCTTTCACCAATAATGTCAATCTCTCAACTAAAATAAAGAACCAATATGTTGTTAAAATAACAATTCTTCCTAAACTGACACGTAGATTGATGCAATCAGAATCAGAATTCCAGCAGGCATATTTTTGCTAGAAATCTTAAGATGCTTATCAAATTGATATGAATATATAAGTAAGTTTTAGAAACACTGTGAAAACTTGACTGCTGCAGCCTTTGATTTCAATACCTTGTTGCAAATGTAAATAAAAGGACAGTGCAGGAGTCAGGTCAGAGTCTACAGGTCAGCAGGACAATGGTGGTCAAATGTGGTCCCAGAGAGTCGCTGTAGTTAGTGGCCTAAGATGAGTTCCCCACAGGGGATTCTGGGAAACTATATGAGGCTGTATAAAATCTGTGAGCCCTTATTCTTACATTGTTCCACAGGAAATAATGAATTCATTGTGGTTACAGATCTGGAACATAGATAGAACCTTAAAGTTTTTTTTTTGTTTTTCGAGACAGGGTTTCTCTGTGTAGCTTTGCGCCTTTCCTGGAACTCACTCGGTAGCCCAGGCTGGCCTTGAACTCACAGAGATCCACCTGGCTCTGCCTCCCGAGTGCTGGGATTAAAGGCGTGCGCCACCACCGCCCGGCGAACCTTAAAGTTTTAGGGGACAATTGGAACATTCATAACCCAAAAGACAGGCAAAGATTACTTACACAAAAGTATAAAAAACACTAACTGGGCTGGCAAGATGTCTCAGCAGGTAAAGGCACTGGCCATAAAGGCTGATGACCCGAGTTCAATCTCTAGGTGCAAGGAAAGAAAAGCCACCACATGTGGGTGGTGGAACGTGTATGCCCCCTCCCTCGCTGTGTGCCCCAGAGGCTTGCTCATAGGCCAGTCTGATGGAGACAGCTCCTGGTTAGCCTCTTTCCTCCCCTATGTGTTAAACTGACAACCAAGATCAGCTGTCACTGCATGTATGAGAAGTGGCTTGTGTCCACATCTCACAGTGAAGACTGATGATAGAACAATCTAGAAATCAAATGACAAGTAGGCAGAAGATTTCAGTAATTAACAAAAAGTTAAGTATGGATGCTCATTGCATACTCCATTATTCAACCGATAAAGGGACTTTAAAACAGCCTTGTGAGATTAGCTCCTATCTTGAAAAGCTCTAATGAAAATACCCACTAGAAGCAAAGTTCAGCAGGCTTGCGTAACATGCTCTGACCACTCGGATAAGTGACATGATAGTTTTGTATAAATAAACCTCTATTGTATGGCTAATTTTGCAGTTGGATTTTACTCATAAGAAATGAAAAAACGTGCATACTCTCAAGGCCCTGGAAAACAATAAAAATTTCCTTCAGAAAGTGAAGGGTGAGCACATTGTGGAACATCCATACAAAGTACTGAAGGAAGAAAAATAGGCACCGGAAATATCCATCATACAACTTTTATTCAAATGAAGTTCTTAGAAGAGTACAAACTCTAGTGATACAGACAGGTGGAGTTGACTGAGAGAAAGAGGCTCTTTTTGGGCCATTGTGATTATAATTTTCTAGGTAGTTATGTAAATGCTTATGATGTATGAGTTTCCACATATGAAAACTAAAACTCGGTCAAACGATTGAGCCATCATGATGTTCAGCAAGGTGAAACATTGCTGGTTTCCTGGCACACGTTGCTTCCTAATAATTACTGCAGAGTGCTTCATTAAGTACCTGTTCACTTATGCTCTCATTCAGTTCTCATGGTGACTGTTGTGCATTTTCACCATTATTACCAAATCGAGAGGAGACGATCAATGACTCTTTCTAAATTATGGACTGAGTGAGACTGAAGTGTCTTTCCTCTAGGTTTACCATTGTGTTATCCTCATCAGAGAGTCCTGCTTGATTTATGTCTCTGACCAGTGGGTTTTACTCTGAACCTTGCCTCTTTAATATTGGAAGAACAACCTCAAACACACATTTATTTTATTATAACTCACTTGCTTAGAATTCTTTCAGGTGAGGTGAGCATAACGATGTAGGTTAAGACATCTCTTTGTCCTCGCTGGTGAGTTTTGGCACATCCTGGTACCCTACCCCCTACTGTCCTCCCAGGATCAGGGGCGGAAGCCTTGGTATGTTCCTATAGCATTACAAGCTTTCTTCCAGCCTCGCATCCAGCATGCCTTTCTTTATTTCTTCATGTGGCTGCCTCTGTCTGTCATTCATGTTAGTCTTTTTGTGATGGTGGACAGAGAACAAATTCTTAATTTTAGAAATTATCTTCATGTGGTGTGTGTGTGTGTGTGTGTGTGTGTGTGTGTGTGTGTGTGTGTGTGTGTATATGTATGTGTATGTGTAAGTCTGCATGTGTCATGTGTCCTGGCACAAATGTGACGGTCAGAGAATAACTTGTGGGATTCAACTATCCCCTTCCAGCATGTGGATCATAGCTGTGAGCACCTGAAGCCTTGCTCCCTGACGGGCCCGGTCTGACACTTTCAGGTGGATGCCTTCCCTTCTCACATGCAGAAGGTCTTGAAGGCAGAGGCAGGTGCTTAGGGAAATCAAATAGGAGCAAGTGGAAAATTAGAGAGATGATTAGGATTAGATCCAGGCGAAGAAAGAACACAGGGCATGGATCTTGGTTTAAGATAAAGAATAAGGGGGGTCAGCACGGCATGGGGTGGGGTGAGTGGGAGGAGGAATGTTGCTTTTGCTCTAGGACATAGGAGTGGGATGAAAGAGGCTAGTGTGAAGGGGAAAGGAGACATACTTTGGAGGGCAAAGGAGACAAGGGAAGTATTGGAAACACCCAGAAGTTAAATTGTGTTTAATAACCTTCAAGGGTTGCCAGTAGAGTTAGAGATTTCCTTTGTAATGAGTTTTTCTCCTGTTCATGCAATGCTTTTAAAGTTACCTGCATAGAACTTTCCTGGTGAGAATCAAGTGAATCATGACTTCAATAGTGAGCGACTGCATCTTGTCCTAGATCCTCCTGGAGACAGAGGAAGGAGAGGACCGATACACAGACCTTTCTGGCAGGGTGTGGGGAAGGCTCAGTGCCACTACAGGTGTCTCAGTGAGACTCGTGGATTTCCCTCCACTCACCTTTATTTGCAGAGCATGTAGGGGATGACAGCTTTCACTCTGGGTTGATGTCAATCATGGCTTCTAAAACTGTGGCTCATGAACCCGTATGGGGTCAGAAAACTGAACAGAGAGGTTGGGAAAATTTTTGCAATAGTGAAAGAATGCTGAATGCACAGTGACCAAAAATTAATTCAAAATGAAATGTGTAATGAACCCGGGGTATCTATGGCAGTCCACACTCATGCTGTATCATGTGACTTCTGGCAGCCTTGGTCCCCAACACACAGTATGAACACTTTGCCCTGTGCATGCCACAACATGGAAAGACAGTGGACACTGCATGAGATACCTTGGCTCAAACTGGACCTGTCCTAGACTTTGAACTGCCCTGCTTACTTAAAAGCTTTCTGTACTTAAAAGCTTTCTGCTCTTACAGAAACATAATGGTTTAAATATGGAAAATAAATACTTGAATATCTTCCTGCCATCACTTCTCAGCAGATACATATCAAATTAATACAGCTTCAGACTCTATGATCATTTAATGTTTGACTTTTTAAAAACTATTGTTTGAGTTGCCGACTTGAATTTCATTAAAAAGAAATCTTACAGTGAATTTTGGCTGGGATTAGAACAGCATTTCCAGCAATTTCTGAAATGGCCCTAAGCATACTTCTGCCATTATGTGCTACATATTTATGTGAAGCAGCATTCTTCACACTGACAATTATAAACCCGAAATATCTATCAACTGTAAAATGTTAATGATGCCCTGTCTCCTGCAACATCGAATACTCAGCTAAAATTCAATTCTTCATGTAAAAATAAATAAGCACATCTCTCATCTGTGTGCAGATTTGGTTTTTTATTAAGTGGCAAAATCATATGCATGAAAAAGAACTGTTTTACAATAAAAGTTCCTTTTCCTTATTTTTTTTTTTTTTGAGACAAGCTATTCCTGGGCTAGTCACTCTAGACCAGACTGTCTTGGACCTTGCTATGTGGCCCAAGGTGCCCAAACCACCCACAACAATCCTCCCAAGTGCTGGGAGTATGAACCTGAGCCATCATGCCTGGCTAAAAATAAATTTACAATTTGTTATCATTAAAATGATTAATCTGGGGTTTGGGGATTTAGCTCAGTGGTAGAGCGCTTGCCTAGCAAGCGCAAGGTCCTGGGTTCAGTCTTCAGCTCCAGAAAAAAAAAAAAAAGAAAAGAAAGAAAAGAAAAAAAGATTAATCTGTATACAAATTTCATAAACCTATGTTCTGGTGGTGGTGGTGGTGGTGGGTCACATAAAACTGTCTTGGGTGAAAAGCTGATCAAAAATTTTAAAAACATAAGAAGCTCAGCTGTAGACACGGAGTTACTGATAACCTTCCACCCTCTGCAGAGCTCCAAATTGGCCACCAGGAGGCAGTGTTGTTAGGCTCTGGGTCTAGTCCTTGGCCCTGGGTGGTGAGATTTCAGAGCTGGCCTGGAGGGCTCCTGTGCTTGGAATCTGTTGCTAAAGGAGAGGAGAGAGGAAGACAGGGTTGAGGACTGAGGTAAGCACTTAGGGGAAGCGTGGCGGGTGTGATGTCAGAGAGAGGGTACCGCTGTAAGAATCCTGATGCTAGAAAGTGGGCGTCTTATGACGTGAATTCCCATCTTCACCAGAATTTCAGAATTTCAGAAGGAAGCCCATGCCAAGGGCTGATTCTTACCGGAGTACATTGGGCTTCCATGGTTTAGTCACGTGAATACGATGAGATATTTGCTTAATAAAAGTCTAGGAATGCCAAAATAGTAGCAAGCTATTGTGAGCTGAGGGTACAAACTGCTGGAGAGGCTCCCCCTTGATTTGTGTCCTGGGCAGCTATCTTCGGGTTCATGAACAGACTCACCTGCTACCTACCAGAAGTACAGTACTATGTTTGCTGTTGAAACTCTTGAGATTTCCCCTGAGGACCCTACGACTCTTACAACGCTAGCTTGTAAGATTCCTAGGGGGTTAGAACTTTATTCCATCACCAGTAACTCTTGCCCCATAACTCTCCAGAGATGTGCTCTCTGACCAGGGCTCTATGGCAGCCTCTCCATGCTCAAACTCACCCATTTGCACCACAAATCTTGAGTGAATATTTTTCCTTGATGTCAGTATGTCCCTTTCCTTCTATGCCACCACCTAGGCAATCTCCCCATCCTGTTGTGTGACATGTTCCTATAAATCTCAACATTCTCTCTAAAGTGAAACTTTGTCCCCGGAAGGAGGGGCACGCGCACCAGCCTCAGGTGGCAAACAAAGGGTCGCTTATCTGGGAAGAAAAGAAACCTGAAAGTCCTTGGGGCTCCCTCCCCACAGTATAAAGGGGGTGATCAGTTGCTGGGGTGGAGACTCTGCCCAGCCAAACTGCAGAAAGAAAGAGATGCTGGGATGGTTGCACTGCAGGCAAGTTGCATGCACAGCTGCAGCGCTGCAGTTCTCAGGAGTCCTCACTCATGTTGGGATGGGCTTCCTGGTGTTGTAGCTGCTTTACAATAACCTCTGATCCTTGTAAGTAACACCTTACCATTGTCCTGTTAGAAAGCCAGGGAAGACTTAATTGGTTCATGTGGTGGTTTGAATAGGCATGGCCCCTATAGGCTGGTATGTTTGAATGCTTGGTTATTAGGGAGTGGCTACTTGACATGGCTTAGGAGGTGTGGCCATGTAGGAGTAGGTGTGGCCTTACTGGAGGAAGTGTGCCACTGGGGGTGGGTTTTCAGGTGTCAAATGTTCAAGCCAAGCCCAGTGTCTTGCTCTTTCTGGAACCTGCCAATCTGGATGTAGAACTCTCAGCCACTGCTCTAGCGTCTGCCTGCACTTTATCATGCTTCCTGCTGTGACGATGACAGACTAAACCTTTGACACTGTAAGCCAGCCCCAATTAAATGTTTTCTTTTATAAGAGTAGCTGTGGTCATGGTGTCTCTTCACAGCAATAGAACACTGACTAAGACAGTTCACCAATCTGGACATTGGTGCAATTGTTACTTTGGTCTATTGTGGGCTCCTTTTCTGTAGTGAATAGGTGTGTGTGTGTGTGTGTGTGTGTGTGTGTGTGTGTGTGTGTGTGTGTGTTGAGTCTCCCTAGAAAAATTTACACAACACCTCTACTTCTGTTCCATTGTGCCTACCTTGATGAGCCCATTTGTCCTTTTTGGGGGTTGGAATGTCAGAGCAGCTTATTTTTGATCACCTATTCTTTTAAGAGCTGTCTAGCTTCTCTGAAGTTCTATGAGCTCAATGAGATGCCTTCACCCTCAGCATCCTTCACCATTATGGCCAGAGGAAGCATCCCAGGAAGTGTGTGTGAAGTGCTCTGCTGCTGAGGTGGTCCACAGCTCTGCTACTGAGGATAAGGCTGGGATGGTGAGAGTGAGCTCTGCCGAGAATTCTTTCTGTTTTCTCTAGGAGAGACGCATAGAAATACCAACACGAGGCACATGGCTGTTTTTGTAAGATACTCTTGCATGAAATTGCAGCTTAAATACGTAGAAATTCTGAATAGGCAGAACAAATACCGCTTTTCTAAGGTCTTAGTTGACAGATTAAATTGAGCCTTAGAGTGGTTAAGTGATGTCCAAGGTCACATGGGTGATCTGTGATTGCTCTTGACAAGATATTGATAGCTCTCAGCTTGGACTGACTGCCTTTTCCCAGTGAACCCCATGCTTCATGCCTTGTTGAGTGAATGATTGACAGATTCACATGCATGGGTACTTAAGACGTGGCTCTCTGACCCTCCCCCAGCAGTTGATGGGGTGGAATTATATGAATGTAGGCTTAAGGAGCAGGTGCTAACAGGAAAATGAAGTGATGAGATGCCTTCCAAGATTCTTCACCAGAAAACAAACTGCTGGCAGTTAATGAAGTGAATGTGGAGGTACATTGTCCCTACTGATGATGACACATTGCTTTGGGCAAGCAGGTAAACTCAAGGAGAGTGTTTTTCTCATCTACACTTAAAAAGTTTAGCACATGAATAATTGAGCAACTTCCTGTCACACTCAATATTTATTTGTTTGACTGCTCAGGGCAGAAAAAAGAGGGGAAAAACACTTGGAAAACAAGCTGTGCATTAGCTTGGAGTTGGTGTGTCTGCCATAATTATATTTGCAAAGGAGTTTGTTGGTATGTCTTGTTATTTTCTTGTTGATACACTGAAGTGAAATATAACATGAAAATAAGAAAGAAGGGCAGAGATCTGCTTGCTTGATGCATGTGTGTGGGCTACAGATTAGAATCTGCAATAGAACACTGACTAAGACAGTTCACCAATCTGGACATTGGTGCAATTGTTACTTTGGTCTATTGTGGGCTCATGTAGTCTTTATCCAGTGCTCAGTCCACAATATCATTAGAGTGAGTTTTTAAACCCCGTGCTTGTCTCAGTCAAGGCCAAAAGAGGACATGGAGCTTTGCTGGTTCCGAGTGCTCCGTAACTTTTTTATCACTCAAATGTTAGCAGCACTGACCTGTTTAAATCTGAGCTGTGTGCACATAAAGAGGCAAGCGTTTGCATCTGTTCCTAGTCTAGCAAGGCTGGGAAGAAGGGCCTCACTCACAGAACACTCCCACTGGACTGCCTGGTTCTGTTAGCTCTCTCTAGGGTCCTAGGTCTAATGGTGAATTAAGGTCATGTTTGTGGGAGGGAGAATGGTTTCCAGCAATAATAATAGACAATCTTGCTACACATGTACAAAGGAAAAGAAACTGGTGTATGGAAGAGAGGCCTGTCCTCCTGTGTTAACTGTGGCATGGCTCACAAAAGTGTTAGCCCAGTTGTTTTCTCTGCAGGAGTGTGTTAAAACAGAGATCTGCTCCTAACTTGGGCTTTTAACAAGCAAAGTTAAATAGAAAGGTCTAGACATTAAATACTGATGTTTTTTTTAAATCATTTTGATATTGCATACTTCTCACTTCCTCCATTTCATTCCTATAATCTATCTATGTATCCACCTATCCATCTACCCATCAATCCACCATCACCTACCTATCAATCACTCATCACCTACCTTCCTGTCTCTTTGCCATCCTCCTCATCATCTCTGATGCTGCTGGTTTCCCACTGACATCCCAGGCAATGCTTGCTTCTCTTCTCTATACAGGTGCTAACTCCACTAAGTCAACATGGATGCATGTGATAGTTTCTTAGTCTGGACAGCTAGATTTTTCAGAAGCATGAAAGACTGACAGATGAGGGAGGCAAGTTTTCCCATCAACCATACTTTAAAGCTTTATCTGACTGTCTTTATCCCTGCCATCCTTATTCACTCTCTTGCCTTCTCTGTTCTTGTGGTGTGTGTGTGTGTGTGTGTGTGTGTGTGTGTGTGTGTGTGTGTGTGTGTGTGTGCTCTTGCTCTACTTTCCTTCCTGGTCCTGGCAGTGGCCCATCCCAGCACATGGTCAGCTCTGCTGCTCAGTCCCCTTCCCCCACTCCAGCACCTACCAGGTACACCATGTCTTCTTTCTGGCCCACTGTCCTGCCTCTCACTGGCGATGGTCCCTTGCACTTCAGCCAGGGCCCGACCTCTGCACAGTGCACTGTTGCAAACCCTCCCTAGAAGGCCATTTGGGCAAGCCTTCTGCTCGCCGTCCAGGCCTTGTCTGAACAGCAATCTGTGTGAATAAGACATCAACAGGAACTATACCTATTTTGAAAACTACACATATGTGACTTAAAGAAAAAAAACCATGAAGGAATTGCTTGTGACTCCTTACTCATCTAAAGCTGTTGCCTCAGTGAACACTAGTTTATTCTTCCAGTTTCAAGGGGTTGTTTTTTTTTTTTAAACCACTAAGAATCTAGGTTATGCGTTTCCAGGTTCTTTGTGTCTTATTCAGGCAGCTGAAGTAAATGCAAACAGATTTGCAAGGAAATTTTATCCAAAGCAAAGCAATAATACAGCTAAGAAAAGAATATGCTGCCAAGAGTGACATCAGGCCACATGAGTGAAGGCGCTCAAGGGTCCTGATTACTGTTTGGGGCTTCGCTTTATGGAATTCAGGAGGAGTTTATTTACTAAGGGGCATCGTGGGGGTGATTCTCTGTTTTGATTGACAGACTTGAATATGCAAGCTATTGCTCCCTATGTGTGTTCCTTCCCACTATCCATCTTATTTCAGTCACACACCAGTGCAGTAGGGAGATACACAGACATAAGATGGTAAACAGGGTGTTTTTTCTCTAAAAGTTCTTTCAGAGTGGACATTTTGCTTCCTGCCTGTGGTGGTTGGAATGAGAATGGCCCCCACAGGCTCAAATGTTTGAAGAGCTGGTGCCTGGTTGGTGGAACTGTTTTAGGAAGGGTTAGGAGGTGTGACCTTGTTGGAGGAGGTGTGTCACTGGAGACAGGCTTTGGGGATTTCAAAAGGCCCCATCATTCCCGGTGATATATATTCTCTCTCTCTCTCTCTCTCTCTCTCTCTCTCCTGCTTGTGGTTCAAGATATGAGTTCTCAGCTGTTCCTGCCACCATGTCTTTGTTCCACCATCATGGACTCTAACCCTCTGAAGCCATAAGTTCCAAATTCAATGCTTTTTAATTTTTTTTTTTATAAATTTCCTTGGTCATAGTGTTGGTCACAACAATAGAAAGTAACTAAGGCACTGCCTACACACTCAAAGATGGTCTAGGCTGGATTGCCCACTGTCTCCCATACCCAGATATGTTTTTAAAATGTATTTGAATTGAAACTAATTGTAAGAGGGAGTTTCTGATGGTTGCAGTGGGGAGAAGAAACTTAATCTGTTGTTTGGAGTGGTGTGTTTGTGCCGCTTGGTACAGATAAGTGTCGTAGATTGTCAGTGTTGCTAGACACATTGCTGTAAGAAGGGTCCATGTGTATAGTACACGGAAATGAGATGGACTTCTTTCCATGTCCCAGAATGCTGGGAAGGAGCAGAGAGCACAGTATGGGTGACTGGCAGGGCTGTACTTGGAAGCTAGGCATGGTGAAAGGTCTTGAGGAAGGAGCAGGCCAGGGCAAGAACCAGCATATACCCTCTACTTGCTACAACCTTGACCTTCTTGCAAGGATGGGAAAGGCGTGCAGGAGTGGAAGATGCAGAGGAGGGCGAAACTGGAGCTGGGCAGACAGGAAGGACGGCAGACGGCCCCGGGAAGCAGATGGCGCCTCTTGTCACCACAGCCTGCTATTAAGGTGATTTTCCCAAGGTGCTTTTTGTTCCCTTTCTGAGGATGCTCTCCCTCCTTTGGAGCAGGAGGGGAAACATGGCCATCCCTGCCCCTATGAAAGCCCATCATTAAGACCAAAGATAATCAGAAGAAGTAATTTTAAAAAAAGTAAAACTAAAAACGAAGGTGAAATTTAGGTTTCTACAATTTAGAAAGGGGGTGGGGGTGGGGGAGTTAGTCTTCCTTATGCTGACTCCTTGTCCCTTAGAGTTGTTCCTAAACTCTAAAGGAACATTCCAGTACTGATATTTATATCAACTCATGGTCACTCTTGGTATATGTTACTTGATCTTGGGTATGGGTTCTTACACTGCCTCTGCTCCCTGGTGGGAACAGAGTCAGGCAGTCTGGAAGGTGCTGGGTGGTCTACCCAGTATTTCCCTGCCTGGCTCTGCCTCAGTGTTTCATCTTTCCCTCCTTTGCTGTCTCTTTGCCCCTCCCCCCTCTCATCCTATGCTCACTCACAGGGGTCCCAGCAATGGAAATGCTTCCCCCACAGCATCTGCTCTTGGCATCTTTGATCTATCTTCAGCGAGCCCTGAGCCCCAGAAATGGAAAAGGAATTGTGGGAAAGAAGGTGTCCGAGCATTAGCTGTGTGCATACAGGAGCACGGTTCACTGAGAGATGGGGAGAGGAAAGAGAGGTAGCAAGGGTGAGAAGAACGGGGTGGATAAGACAACAGGGAGGCTGCTGGTGTGGAACAGTGTGATTTGAAGTTCACCTATTGTAGCTTTAGACAATCCTGAGCTTCCTCTGATAATCCCCCCCACTCCCCATGACCTCCATGCTGGCCCAGGAATCTTTCCTGAGACCCTCCTGCCCCTGGAGTCTGGGGTTAACACATGTGATTGGGGAAGGTGGTGCTGGACTTTGTTCACATTTATAGTTTTGAAAATAAGAGGGTAGAAGTGGCGGGAAGGGGTAACGCAGGCTGGACTTGGACACCTGTGCCGGAGCCCAACATGGTGGGGTGTTGATGACCTTGAATTCAGGCCCCTGGAGCACAGGATGGTGGTCATTGATGAGCACCTGTCCCGCTCCTGGAGTCATCCCTAAAGCTGGTATGATTTCCAGCTCCCCTAACAGTGCTGTGAGTTATATATGAGTCCCATTTCACAGAACAGAGGAGGGCTGGAGCCCGCTGCACACTCGCCTGATGTCATGTGCCTGTCAGATGTCATGACCAGAATCTAAAGCAAGTCTGACATGTTCTAATGGACAAGTTGCTGCTTCTCCCAGGATTCATATTGCTCATCTGGGAGCCATCCTACACTGGGCTAGACCCAGGCAGCAGTGGGGTGAGGCTTTGTGAACTGTGCATGCTGTCCCCACAGCCCCACTGCCAGTGCCATCGTCCCAGATGATGGGTCCTGAATCTGGACAAGGGTAGGAATTGGCGTTGGAGCGTCCAAGGTTCTGCATCTTGTGCTTTCTTGTTCTCCCAGAAGATTCTTCCTGGACTCCTGTGTGACAGATGAGCCCATGGGGGTGGAATGCTCACTGTTCACACAGGCTGCTGTCGACGGGACCTGAAACTCAAGCTGACTGACGAAGGTGGAAAATAATCCTGCCTCCATCGTCAGGAAACAGCTAAAAATAGACGCCCTTTGTGGCCTGGCAAAAAGCACCCAGACAGGGAAGGCGTCCAGGCCACGACCCTGACAGGAAACCTTCCATGCTTAGCTTCTGACCTGTGCTTCAGTCCCGAGTGACACTGATTCTGAACAAGGGTTGAAACCAGGGCAGGAACGTCACATGATACAAAGAAGTGATGAAGCCCATATCAGTTCCCAGAGCCCCAGTGTTCAGGCTGCCTGGGTGATGTGAGCCCCGGAGGAAACTTTTCCTATCTTCTCCCAGAAGCTCTAGGGTGAAGCCAGGAGAATGAAAGGAGAGGCTGCTGACCCCAGTGAGGCTTTAGGGCCTCAGTATGCTCTGCTGGTGGATGTCACCCCCACCACAGTGCATGTCTGGTGCATTCTAGGCTACACCCAGGAGATGTCACTCAGACCAGAGGAGGCACTCCCTCAGGGAACTTAGTCCTCGGTGGGGGGCTTCTAAACAAGCCAGCCCCACAATGGCAGGCACCAGTGACCTCTGAATAAAATACAATCTGGGGATACAATGTGAAGGGTATGTGATGAGTTTCTCAGAAGCGTTTGAAAAGACTGGTCAGTTGTGGAGATCTTTGAACCAGAAACTCAGTGGCAGTTGGGCCCAGTGTTGGGCAGGACTGGAAGGAAATGGAGGGAAAAGGCTGAACCAATAGGCTGTGGAGAGAGTGAGGACGCGGGCAAGTGGGACCAGGCAGCAGGCTCCAGCTGTGCAGGTTGGGGTGATGCTGCTTGGTGTTACTGCTGCCCCGAACAGCGTGCTGACTGCATAGACTCTCCCCTACGGTGATTCAGATCATCCACTGCTGGCAAGAGCTGTATCCATGGGCAGGAGGCAGCAGAGGTCAAGGGTGAGACAACCAGAGCCTCTACAGCCAAGTCCAACCCAGGTCACATGGAGCCTTCCCTAGACCTCCATGCTCACCTTCCCTTCGGTTGGTTACCTACTGTCTCTCTTCCTTCTGTGCCTTTTGTCCCCAGAGTGTGAGCAGCTGAAGTCACCATCTTCCCAGTATACACAACGGGCTGTCCATCGACCTGCATATAGAAACCAAACACAGGAAACTAATATGCCTATGAGGGTGGATGGGTGTGCTTGTACGTAATTGAACTTAAATGGAATGTTTGAGAAAAAGAGCAAGAATCAAGATTTGACTTTGTTGGGTTAAGGCCTGGCCACGTTTGCTCCTCTGCCTGGACACTGTACTGCACTGGGAAGATGCTCTTGCTGGGTCCTAAGTCCTTAGGAAAAACATGTTTATTTCCCCATTGTAGAAATTCATATCAATCATAAAAATTAGGAAAATGCAGAAAAGTCAGCAAAGTAAGCTGCTGTTAATTACAGCCAGTTTTATATTCACTTTAAAAAGCCAGAAGGAATAATAGGGAGAAAATATGATAAAACAGTAAGAGATAAAGAATGGCCACTGTTATAACCATCATTTTATGGCTGCATATTAGTCCCATAGAATTGATGAATCGTGGTTGATTAAAAATCCACCTCACTGTTGTATATTTAAATTACATCCAAGTTTTTCCATTTTTTTTAAAACAGAGTAATTAAGTAGCATCCCCCTTGCTTACAATAGTCTCAGAATCTCTGGCTCTATTCCCCCAAAATGCCATCACTGAATGAAAAAGTGCTAATAATTTGAAAGCTCTGAATGCTTATCACCAAAGAAAGTACTGGCTTATGTGAGAGCCGAGGACTGATTTGCCAAATAGACCACGGGGGTGCTGGCTCATCCTCATTGTCCACTAACCCCTGGGCGCGTCTCTGAAGGTCTAGCCAGAGTTCATTTGACCCTGAGTGGAGGTGGTGGCACCCATGGGCTGGGGTCCCAGACTGAATTAAGAGACAAAGCAGGATGGCAGCAGAGCACACCATTCATCTTGGCATCCTGCCTGTGGGTCTGACTGGCGACCTCAGGCCACACTGCCGTGCTCGCCCCATGATGGACTGCACTCTTGAGGCTTGTCAAAGCAAAGCTTCCTCTTCTTAGCTGCTTTTTGTCAGCTTTTCTGTTATAGTAATCAGGAAAGTCACTAACACTCACGGCCACCCCCGGGCAGCCTGTGTGGTTTGTGTATGTGGGCCCTGGGGTGGTACTTAGTGGGGTAAGAGAGGGAAGGGGAAGAAACCAAGGCCCAGACGTGGAGAGAGATGGAGTGAGTGTGCCCAGAGGTGTTGCCATGATACCGAGACACCAGCCAAGGCCCCAGGAGGACAAGGTCCTCAGACATAACGATGTAGGATGGACCCCAGATGACGGTCTGGCTGCTCCCTATAGAACTGAGTTCAATTTACTTTCAGTGGAAAAAGTTTAGGAAGGGTGTGGGGACTATCCTCAGTTTCTCTATGTGTGTTTCCTCAGCAAGATGAATTGGGTGTCCACTGTGCTGCCAAAATTAGCTCTGTTACTAAAATCCAGTCCAAGACTTAGAAGCTCTTGACTGCGAATGCTACCTCCATGTAGAGATTTTCAAAGAAGAGCAAGGTGCAATACATTTCCCATTTAGGGATTGGTTTCTTGGTCCAGAAAGATGAATTTCAATGCTGCCAACACTGGGAGATCCACTCTGGTGGTTAACCTTGGCTGTCAAATTGACAGTCACCTCTAGGATCTCCTACAAGGCAAACTTCTTTTATTTTATTTTATTTTAAATTTAATTTAATTTAATTTTACAATACAATTCAGTTCTACATATCAGCTATGAATTCCTTTGTTCTCTCCCCTCCCGCCCGTTAAAGGCTAGGCTCACAACCAAAAATACAAGGCAAACTTCTGTGAGGAGGTTTCTGGATTGGGTTAACTGAGGTAGAAAGACATGCACTAGACTTGAGTGATACAATTCTGTGGTGTCCTGAAAGACTGAGGACTCACTGCAGGCTGCTTCAGGGAGCAGCACAGGTCCTTACTTTGTCCCTGATGCCACTGACATTTTCAGCTTCCTGCTTATCACACCTGTTTGTTGGATATTCAGTTTAACACACTTCAGTAAAGATATTACAATAGAGGATGATGGGGTGGTGGGTGACAATGACTTTGGCCATTTTCGCATTTTTCGTTTTGACATTAAGATGCCTTTGGGTGGCTTATTTTCCCTGGGGCAGTGGAGTTTATGAGATGAGCTGACCACCCACACAATCTGGAGGTCACTCTTCGGGTTGACAAGATATCCGTGGTAGATCACTGTGTTCTCTTCCCCCGAGAACACACCTTATCAGCCCCACCCATCCCTGTCCCTTGCCTATCTGGGCTCCTGATCCAGCCTCACCGCCATCCAGCCCACCACCTCTCTCTTCACCTCTGCGGCCACCTGCAAGGGTCCCATGAGCCTTCACTTCCACCAACCAGCCCACAGACTGGGACACCTCCCCTGGAGCCTGTCTCTCCACTTTCTTCTCAGGACAGTTTCCTCCCCCCCCCCCTCTCTCTGATGACTTCTGCTCTCCAGGGTTGGTCACCCTTCCTTATCATCACAGCATCCTGCAGCTTTGTGCTCCCTGCATCACAGACACTATTTCCCAACCTCATGCAAACAGACTAATCCGGGAGACCCCGAGGGCAGGGTTTGGGGCCCTTTTGTTTGCTTTGGAGTTCATCTTCAGAGCTTCTGCACAGCCTGGAAAATGTCCCAGGTGCCCCGAGAGCAGGATTCAGGGTTTGTTTGCATTTGTGTGTTTCTGTACCTGTCAAAGGGCTCAATTAATACTGAATGGCACACTCACCAAGGTCCTGAGCTGCTTTAGAGCTGCAAGTGCCTGTTGCCACTGGGGGGATTTCAGTGAATCCAACCAGCGTGTGTTTGCTATTTCTACATTTTCTATGTTTGTGACATGTTAACTGAGTCTATGTATGTGTGTGTGTGTGGCATGTGCTTGCTGTGTATGTGCTAAGTACATATTTGTCATATGTGTATATGCATACGTTTGTTGCTCATGCTGTGCGTTTTATTGTGTACACTGTGCACAAATTCCCATAGACTGCAACTTAGGTCCCCTCTGATCTTAGCTGTGTGTTGTGAGAATTTGTTCTGCCAATGGCTTTGGGGAACAAACACTAGGGCATGGCTTTCTGTCTGCCTACATGACCCCTTAAGAGCAGAGGGAGTCAAGGGGTGCATTCTCTCTTGGGTGGGGAAAACCAGGTCAGGCTGCTTGAAGCAGTGTGTGACCAGTCCCCAGTTTTCCAAGGACTCTGCAACTGGATTTACCATATCCTGTATTCATCAGCGTATTTCCCCATTTCATATCTTAATAAATCTCTGATACCCCTTAAACAGACTCTCTGGATTTCGCTTATAAGTGGCATTCACATGAACAGACCCCATGCGCTTCTACTGGGCCTATTTAAGTGGCTTCCTCCCACAGCCTCCACAGCTGCTGGCACACTTCTCATGCCAGCCATCAGCTTCCAGTCGCTGTTTCACAGGACTTTCCCTACGCGCGGCAGGTTTGCTCAGACCCACCCCAGAGGCTCAAGCGCTCGATGCTTGGGACTGAAGCACACAGTATTTGTGATACTTTGTTTTCAGGAACCCTGACAGTTGTGCTGAGGAGCTTGGGGCCTGGGAAGTGCTGTCTCCTGGCTTCTCTGTGCTATTATTGCCTCGCCATCTAGCCAACCTGTTGTCTCCCAGAACTTAGTCAGCACTCCACCCTGCCACACTCCAGACAAAGGTGGAGGCTGTGTGAGAATGCACTTTGCCAATGAGCCATCCACAGGCAGCAGGGCATTCATCTGAGCAAACCTAGTAGACTGCTGGCATAACATCATAGGAGCATGGAGTCACACTGCATGCTTTTTTGGCCACATAGTGAGTGGCAGTGGATGGGGTGTAAATGGGTATACAGCATCCTTGGTGGTTTATCTCTTTGGCTACAGGTAAGATGCCAGGGGCCTTTCCTCCAGGGTACTTTCCTTGCTAGACCTCCTGATCTTCCCTCTGGGTGGACTAGCACAGCACAGTGTTGAAGGGTATTTCCTGGAGGGGATGTGAGTGAAGCATTTAGACTAGTCTATATGAAAGATCTATGACCTGAAAAGACTTGGCTTCAAATAAAGAGTGTTTTTGGTATTGTACCACAGTCTTTATCACTTGTGCCGGGGAGGTGATGGGCACCAGGGACTATAAATCATCGTCTCCCTGTATGAGAGAAACAGCATGGAACATATTTATTTGTGTGTCTCTGTTAGTTATTTTCCTGTAGGTGTGGGAAAATACCTTGACAAAAGCAACCTTAGGGAGAGAGGGTTTGTGCCGGTTCACAGTTCCAGGACACAGTTCCTCATATTGAGGAAGTCACTGGCAGCGAGATCTGGAGATGGCTGCTGACAATCAGTGAAGAAAGATGAATGCTGGTGCTCAGCTTTCACTCAGTCCAGGACCCTGGCCCCAGGACTAGTACCACCCTCGTTTGAGGTATTTCCCACTCCAGTTGACCCAATCAAGACAATCCCTCACAGGCATGGCCAGAGGGTCATATCCTCAGTGGCTCCAGGTCCTGTGAGGCTGACAATCCATTTGAACCATCTCTCTCTGTCAGTGTACTTCCTGGAAATTACATTACTTGACTTTATTTCTCTTAGGAATCTCACATCTTCTGCTCTTTTTGTGCATCCTGTTGGCTGTCTTTTTAATTCTACTTTTTAATCTGTAGGTGGATTTACAGACTCATCCTCAGAACGTTGCGTTTTAACCTGATCCCAGGCATAACTCTCTTGTCACATAAATTTCCTCTGTCTGATACCATTGTGTCACCAGGCATTTACAGACAGAAGCCCCTGGAGGACGTCGGAATCAATGAGATTAAATGTTAAGAATGACAGCCACTTGATTTCATAGGGAACAGCAGTAAGTGGCAAAGGTTATTAATTATACAAAACATGTTTCCCACAGAGCAGTCATTGTCAAAGCAAGCTGCCTGTTGTGGCAAGCCTGTCGCTGTGACTGAGGAGGGGTGGAGAGGTAGAGAGGGCCGCCATGCTTTCTTCAAGTATAGCTGAGGTCTGTGAGAAGATGGAAGAAATACTAGAACTCTTGCCTTTGAGGCTGGGTCTACGTGGTGCAGAGGACACTTCATTCTGGTTTCTCAGCTTGACAGCTCAGTTTTATCTATGTCAACAGGTTATGATGGTCACCAGTATTCAGGTACCCTGAACACAATCTCAAACAAATCTTGCATTTCTTTTAACTTTTCCCTTCATTTTTATTGTAAGCACATGGACATTTTGCCTGCTTGTGTGTTTGTGGACTGCATACATGCAGTGCCTACAGAGATCAGAAGAGGGCATCTGATTCTCTGGGACTAGAGTTAAGTATGGTTGTGAGTCATCATGTGAGTGCTGGAAATTGAACCCTGGACCCCTGGAAGAACAGGCAGTGCTCTTATAACCACAGAGCCATCTCTCCATCCTATTGTTTTATTTATTTACTTATTCATTTATTTACTTATTTATACTGTTTGGAGAATTTCACACGTGCATCTTATGTGTTTTGTACAGATCTACCCTACTTCCTCCCCTCCAATTCCTTCTTTATTCCCCCCATCCACTATTTCCTCCAGATTTCATGTGCTCTCTCTCTTTTAAATCCTGAGTCCGTCTAGTGCTTCCATTATGTGCATGGGTGTAGGCCCATCTACTGGAGCATGGTGGCCTCTCAAGGCCATGTTCCTAAAGCAAACCAACTCCTTTCTCTGCATCTATCTGTTGTCAACAGCTCTGCAGCTAGAGTTGGCACTTTCTGATCACCTACCTACGCAGCTGGGGATTGTGTCTGGCTTGATCTTGTCCAGGTTTTGTGCATATGGTCGCAGCCACCGTGGGTTCCTATGATCAGTCGCCCTGTTGTGTCTGGAGAATACTGTTTCCATTGCCTATGGCTTTTATAATCTTCCTGCCCTTTCTGTGATGATCCCTGAACCATGGGAGGAGGGGTATGATACAGACATGTCATTTCGGGATGGGCACTCCATAGCCTCTTTTTCTCTGTACCTAGATCAGTTGTGGGTCTCTGTGTTAGTTGTTGCCATCTACCACAAAAGAAGCTTCTCTGATGAGGGTAGAGAGATGCACTTTTCTATAACACTAAGTCTTTAGGAGTCAGTTCAATACTGCACCCACTTAGTCAAATAATAGTAGTTGGTTCTCTCCCTACAGCACATGATCTATGTGCAGTTTTAGGTTCTTGGCCCTGCTTTGGTGCCAGACACAAGTTCCTTCTTGTGGAATGGGCCTTAAATCCAGTCAGAAAGTGGTTGGTGGCTCCCACAACAATAATGAACTGCTGTACCAGTGAGCACATTGTTCAAGCCAGATGTTACTGTAGCTCACAGGATTCACAGTAGGTAAGTTTGTTGAGTACTTTTCTTCCACAGTACCATAAATAGAAACTTCTGGTACTATGAAAGTTAGCCAGTGGGGATGATGTGTCCAGGTGGTTACCAGATTGATTTCCCCACATCCCATGACCTAAATATGTGGTGTTTTCAGTGGTAGTACCTTGCCATCACATTCTGAAGGGTAACCAAGAGCACAGCAATAGGCTGCAGTGTTTGGGCGCCTATGGGCTTCTATTGATCAACAACTGAGCTTTTTATTTGGTAGCTAATGTTGTTATGTCTTACACTTTTTAAAAATGGAAAAAAGTAGCTATGGATACCAGCTAAAACTATGCAGCCAAGTTCCTTTTTGAGGACAGGTAGATTTAAGTAGCTGGGACCATATCTAAGTTAAGTGAAATCAATAGGCCTTCACAGTCTACCTCTTATAAGCAAACTAAATTCCTTAAAACCTATGCAATTACTAACTAGAGGTAATAACAAAGACAAACTTCTTCCCACCATGATACAAAGTCAACAACAACACCAACAACACCAACAACACAACAAGTTGAGTCTCTTTACAAAGAAGCATATGGGCTCCCAGTATTAGGTCCATGCTACTGTTTGATTTGGATCTCTTTCTCTAGAGAATACCAAGACAGTTTGAAACATCAGTTTTATCTACTGAGGGCCTCCCCTTGAATCTGTATTTCTGTTAACGAATTGATAGAGACTTCTAACCCATTTAATTACAGTCCTAAAGTCCAGAGTATTTTAATATGATTTTAATTTATTATTTGTGAATTTTATATATTTCTAAAATGAATTTTGGTCATATTCATCCCCCCTACTGCTCCCTTCCACTGCTCTGGGATCCCCTAATGCCCACTTCGTAATTTTATGCCCTCTTTTTAAATAATCTTCTGAGTCCAGTCAGTGCTGCCTGTGTTATATGGGTGTGGGACCACACACTGGAGCACAAGCAGGGCCCACACTCATGAAGAAAACTGACTCTCTCTTCCTTCGCAGTCATCAACTGCCCATAGCTCCCCAGCTAGGGGTGGGGCTTTGTCATCTCTCCCTGATCCACATTGTAATGTTAACTGGCTTGATCTTGTTCAGGTCTTGTTCAGGCAGTCACAGCTGCTGGGAGGGAGTTCATGAGTGCAGTGGTCCTAGTGTGTCTGGAAGACACTGTTTTGTAGCAGTCCTCTTCTACCTTTGACTCTCACAGCCTTCCAGGCCTAATTTTGTGATGTTCCCTGAGCCTTGCAGTGTGTGTGTATGTGTGTGTGTGTGTGTGTGTGTGTGTGTGTGTGTGTGTGTGTGTGTGTGTTTGTGTGTGTGTGTGTGTGTGTGTGTTATATAAAGTTTCCGTTTATAATTGACCATTCTAGAAGCATGTATTCTCTGCAATTTGACCAGTTGTGAGTGTGCATTAACAATGATTCACTGCAAAAGGAAGCTTCTCTGATGAGGTTAAGTCCAAAATCTTAAATTATGAGATTTATATTTGTAAAATTCACTGGATCCATTTTTATAGATCCTCAACCATTATTCTACACTACAGGGGTATGTGAGAGGTGTTTATGTAGATGAAACATAGGGCCATACACATGATAAGCAAATGTTCCACCACTGAGCTATATCCTCAGTTCCACTATTTCACAGTTAAAAATCTATTCCCACTCAGGTTCTGTTTGCCAAAGCTGGAAAACATCATTTGGTTCTTTTGGAGGTTGGCGTATGTATTAGTTACTTCTCTCTTGCTGGGATAAAACACCATGGCCACGAGACTTAGAGAAGAGGGAGTTTATTTGCGGTTATGGTTCCAGAGGAGAAGAGTCCATCATGGCGGAGAAGCAGAGCAGCAAATGGCAAGCACTGTGGCAGGAGCAGGCAATGGAGAGCTCACATTCTTAAATATGAACACAAAGCAGAGAGAATGATCTAGAAGTATGACAAAGCTATGCACTCTCAAAGCCCAACCCCAGTGACAGACTTCCTCTAGCAAGGCTGTACCATGTAAACCTCCTCAAACAGCCCCACCAGCTGAGGATCAAGTGTTCAAATGCCCGAGCATTTTTCTTTTCTTTTCCCCCAGAAATAAAGATGCTGATTTGGGGCTATATTGTGTGATGCTTCCTCTGGGAATTCAAATCCCTGAATTTATCCTTTTTCCTACATTTTCCTAGGACAGCGAATTCCCTGATGCTCCTTATTTTGACTAAAATATTTAAGGTGGCAAGCATCAAGTCACCTAGAAATCTTTCTTCTCTACAAATCTGATTATAGATGGGTTTTAAGTAGTGTGTACATGTGTGTGTTTGTATGTATATTTGTGTATGTTTGAATACATATGTATAGTGCATATGTGTTCCACCATGGGGAAGGACATAGGACTGACACTACCAACACTGTTGTGTTCTTTGAGTCCTTGGACAGAAGAACCTCAGGATGGAAGTCCTGAAGGATGAAGGATGGATGAAAACTGGCTCAGGTAGGATCTGTTAAGCACTGGATCAGGAAGCATGTGGTTCCTCAAGACAGTGAGGAACCTAACTCAAGGCTCACTGACAGACTGAAGGCTCAATGCCCAGTCAACATTTCCCCTCAATTAAAACATTCCAATGTACCTTGCTAGAGTGAACCAATGTGGTCTCAAAATTCTGAAGGTGTGTGATTTTTCTTTCCTCTTCCTTGGCTTGGGTACAGTGTGGTGCTGAGGGTGGTTGAAGGATTTTGAGACTTCTAAAGGTTCAATTCCCAAATCTTTAATATCTCCAGATTCAGTCCGTGTAGCTAGAGTTTTCTCCAGTCCTGCCTGGCCCATGGTCAGGACAAATCTCTCTCACCCACCAGTCCCGCAGTTGCTCAGATCCAACCAAGTAAACACACAGAGACTTATATTGCTTACAAACTGTATGGGCTGTGGCAGGCTTCTTGTTATTTAGTTCTTCTATCTTAAATTAACCCATTTCTATTAATCTAAAAGTTGCCACGTGGCTCTTGGCTTACTGGTATCTTAACATCTTCTCATGGTGGTGGCTGGCAGTGTCTTTCCGCCTCAGCCTTCTGCTACCCAGACCTCCCCTCTCTCAGTCCCACCTATACTTCCTGCCTGGCTACTGGCCAATCAGTGTTTTATTGTCAATAAATCATCCACAGCAAGTCCTAATTACCTCCTCATGAAACCTCCCCTGAATTTAGCGTTCTGCTCCTTCCCTAGTATTCTGGGGTCAACACAGCATGGAGCCTTCATTCCTACTGTTAACATTGATGTCCAGTCTGCAATCACATTATGTAGTTTTGAACTTGACCTGGGTTCCTAATAAATATTTGCTGAGCATATATATATATATATATATATATATATATATATATATATATGTATATGTATATGTATATGTATATGTATATATATACTTTATCATATACATATACATACATACACATATATGTATATTTGATAAAGAAGGCTTTCTTTCTTCAGAAAAAGTGAAAAGCAGGACTGGTGATCCATTTCCTGACTGTCATTGACAGTCTCAGGAGAGCCACTTGGGATATCTGTTGTTAATATGCAGCCGTTGATTTATAACTGTGATTGTGAACTGAGTTCAAAGGCTAGGCTAAAGTGAATAGTCACCATTAACATGAAAAGAAAAAAAACTTAGTCTGCCACCAGATAGGATGGTTACAAATAATCAAGAGTTTTGTAAATCCATAATTGAATTGTTTGCATGTGTATATGTCTATGGCATGCCTGTCTGTATACACACATGTGAATTTGAGCAGAGGGTATGTATGTGTGTGTAGGTAAGGACAGTGGGGTGTGCGCATGTGTGTAGAGGCTGACAGAAGTGTCAGGTGTCTCTTTTTTTTATTACTCTGCTCTATGTATTGAGGCAGGATCTTTCACTTAAACCTAGATGCTTTTCCTAGCTAGCCAGATTGCTCAGGGGATGCCCTGTCTTCACCTCCCACATGTTAGGATTGCTGTGGGGCCATTTATGTGGCTGCTGCAGACCTGAATGAACTGTGGCCCTCACCCTCGCTAAGCAAGCACTTTACCTACTGAATCATCTCCCAAGGCCCCACATAGAATTTTTGTTAATGAAAACTATGTGATAGGAACAGGGCCAGAGCTGAAGGTCAGAGTAGAGAACACACAGGTCAATCCTGTGTGCAGCCTGCATCTTGGGATGTGTGGGGTCCACCAAACTTCCGGGGACTCAGTGTTCACCCACACTGGGCAGCTGTGAGGATGGGGAGACCCTCTGAGGGAATTGAAAGGGCCACATCTTCAAAGAAGAGATGGAGGCTGAATCCACCCTGTGAGGCTGGAAGGTCAAAAGGAAACTGAAGACCATGATGCAAAAAGCTGAAAATTCTTTCTGCTCTGTTTGCGTGGAAAGCACAAACAGGAAAGAACAGCCCTTCAGAGTTGTTCCAGAGGCCCATGGCTGCACTTTCGAACCCAGAGCCTTGGGGCTCGAGGTCCTGAGATGGCAGCTTACAGCCCTAGCCATTCAGACAGAGACTAACAGCTGTATGATGGATCTAAGAGCTCAGGTCAGAAGCTTATTGCTCTGGGTTTTGAGCGGCAGTGGCTCAGTGGCCAGAAGGTAGTATTGACGCCCCAAGCTCCTGGTTCAGGGCCCCGGCCCTCATTATTGGAGACCCTCTGTCTACAATCCCCCTCCTCCTGGGATCTTTAGATTCTCTTGTCTTGTGGTGATTTCAGCTCTTCTGTTTTATTTCCCTGGAGTTTTCAGCCTTATGTAGTTTCTGAGTCTTTCATGATCTCTGTTGCCACACAGTCTTCTGCCGCCTTAGGTGCTGAGTAATCTGGGCCTTCTGGATTTGCAAGTCATTCTGCAGCTACCTTCCAGCTGCTTATGCTCAGTGTCTAGGAGTGGAAGCCCCAGGGTTTTCTCCTCTTCTACCATCTCAGCTTGTACTATCTAAGATAAAGTACATGGTAGGCAATAAAAGATCATCCAGGGGAGGCATTTGTTGAAGTCTAATGTTGCAACACAAGGGGAGAAGTATATTAGAAGGAAGTTTCCAGAATGACCCGAGGAAGCTGAGAAGCAAGCTGCTAATATGGCCAGAAAATGGACGTGGTGGGCTTGTGCCCAGATTCCAGTTCTACCAGTCACAACACTGCATATGTCCAAACTTCAGTCCACCAATCACAGCACTGCATGTGTACAACCTTCAGTCCACCAATCACAACATTGCATACATATAACCTTCAGTCCACCAATCACAGCACTGCATGTGTACAGCCTTCAGTCTACCAATCACAGCATTGCATACATATAACCTTCAGTCCACCAATCACAGCACTGCGTGTATACAACCTTCAGTCCACCAATCACAGGCTTCTTGAGTCACAGGGGAGGTAGTTCTTCCCTGGCCTGAGTGAGAAATGATATAAGATAGAGAGCACCATCTGGAGCTGCTGGAGGTGGGGTCATGCAGAGGTCACCAAGCTTACAGTCGAAGTGAAATCCTTTGGAGTTGGTAAAAGACGCCTGGAGCAGTTGTGACTGGAACAAAGCCCCCCAAGGCAGAATTCACGGCTTCCGCAGCAGCTAGAGTCTTGACAGCTGGAGTGGCATTTCATCAGTGTCTACAAAATGTGTAAAGCAGTTTGTCTGCCATGGAAACAGTTTGGCTGGTCACCAAAGAAAGGGATTTTTTCTCTTGACAGTTTCTCACACCAAGCAGTGGGCACAAGGAAGAGTGCAGCAGCTGTCAATCAAGGTGCTAATAAGCCCCTCCCAACAGTATAGACTGTAGACAATTAAAGGCCATTGCTCAGAACAGATCATGAAAAGGTGGAATTATATACATGTATATAATATAAATATAGAAAGATAACATAAAGTTAATAAAAAGTGCACACCCCACATTAATAACCTTACTGTCTCTAGGAAACAAAACAGAATGTGAAACAAGATTTCTGTTTAATCTGAAATATTTTAATTTTTCATTTAAAACAGACTAAAAGCAAATAAAATTGTTGACAGCAGGAATATAGGTTGTTTCTCATCATTCACACTATTTTGTATTTTTTGTTTCTAAATTTAAAAATAAATAAGCCAATATTACAAAGAGTGATACTAAATATTAAAATGTTACATCTAATTTTAAAATACTAAATTTAATTAAAATATTAAAAATTCATGAATCATGGAGAAAAAAGGAGAGTGTCCACTATGTGTTTAATATGAACCTTAGGAGAAAGGAACAGAGAGGTTAGTGAACAGGCCATCAACCTTTTAAAATGCAAAAGTGATAATTTTTCAGAATTGGTGAAAGACCAAAATCCTCAAATTTAAGAAATCTGGCATGGAAGGTGTAAATAAAAACCCGTCACTTAGAAACATGCTACCCAAAGTACAAAATGGACACTGGTGTGGAGGGTGACAATCCTAACATTTGTCAAGAAGATGAAGATTGAACAACACGGAAGGAGAATGGTCTGTGAGCAGACCCCATGAGGACAATAGTAAAGATCAAAGGAGATTAAGAGTCTCCAAAGCCCTGTCACCCAGATTCCCCAGCACGTTTGCTGAGTCCTTCCTGATTGTGACCAAATCAAAGTGTCCCTAGAGAAGTAATGCTGACAGAGGTCGGTCAACAGACCTGCTGTAGACCAGCGTGGACTCCTTCAAGACAACCACTTGGAAGACGGAATTTAAAGTCAGAAGCAAAAAGTGTAAAGGCAAAGCTTCATCAGAGATTGGAAAGCTGCTAGTCTGTCTGTATTCTGGTTAGAGAGGGGAGGAACACAGGGTGGGGGCTCCTTGTGGCCATTTGGGACTATCCTGGGCTTATTCCAATCTGGGCATGTGATGTGATGGCTTGTTTCCTCTTAGTTCTCCTAGAGCCATTGAGAATGCCAATGGAAATCCAAGTCTTCACACTCACTCTAGAGGGAGTAGCAATGAAAAGGGCCATTATGTTGCCCAGCATCATCCCAGCCTTTGGATACCCTAATAATGGATTCAAGATGATTTTTTATTTTCTTGGCCTTCAGGTTCTGAGCAAAGAGGGATATAACTACATTTCACCATGTGACCTCATTGAGCAAGAATCCTACAATTACCCTGTAAAATCCTCCTCCTAATAATTGTCAGCAGAGAACCAAGGGAAGTGGATTCGAACCAGTTTTTCAGCTAAATAGGTGGACAAGGACTTGGCGCTTTCACTTACTTAAAGTTGGACAGGCAGAGAATATTGGAAAATTCTGACTGGAAGGTATCTTTGCTTAACTTTAGCTATCAACTTTGACACAACCTAGAATTCTCTGTGAAGAGAATCTTGATGAATTGCCTAGATCAAACTGGTCTGTAGGCATGTCTGTGGGGGTTGTCTTGATTGATAATTGATATGGATGGACCCTGCCCACTGTAAGTGACACCATTCCCTAAGCAGGTAGCCCTAAACTGTATAAGAAAGCCAGCTGAACATAAGCTTGCCTGCTAGTTCCTGCCAGGCATCTTTGGCCCTGAAGTGAGTTTCTTGTTTTGAGATAATGCTCTGTGGAATAGCAAACAGTTTGCCTTCAGATTCCTCCTCTGAGTTCCTGCCTTGGCATCTCTCCATGACTGACTGTGACCTAGAACTGTAAGCCAAATAAATCCGATCTTTTTGGCCAGGGTATTTTATGACAGCCACAGAAATGAAGCCACAGCAGGAGGGTTATGCTCCTTAACCCTATGGGACAGGGAGAGGCAGGTGCCTGGTTGCCTGAAACAGATAGGAGAGTACACAGGAGGGTCTGGGAATGCCCTGGGCTGGGATTTAGAATGCAGAGGCATCACCCACTTTGAGAATATGAGCCAATACACATCAAGATGGGGCCTGTCACACTACACACTCAGTGTTTCTTGGGTGCGGGCCCCACCCGACCTGTTGAACAGTACAAAATAGGGGAGTAAGGATTGAGAAATAATAAATAGGAAAAACAAAGACATATACATAAAAGAAAAAGACAGAGATACAGAATAGCTTCAGGAGGGCTCTGAGTCAATATCACAGCAGCCTCAAGTTTATTTCTCAGAGTCTTTTTATACCCAAAGCAGGGGAGGCTAAAAGACCTCCCCTTCTGAAGGACACCATGGTTGAAGGTATAGACAAGCTTAAACACCTCCTTAATTCTCAAGACATCAGGTAACCATGCCTTACTGTAAAGCATCTTGTTATACAGCCTTGGGGAGTAAGACATCTGGTAACCACGTCTTTGGCCAAACATCCTGTTATCCAGCCTAAGAGAGCTTAAACTCTCTGACCTTGAGTCAAGATGGAATCAAGGCATAAACTGGGGTCACTGTGGGCTCCCACACCTGGAGATGGAGAGAAGGTAGAGAAGTGGGAAAGGACAGAGCACTCCCTTCCATGGGGTAGTGTTTCCTAGAACAGAGGAGAGACAGTGAGCTGAGCTCTCCATGGCCTCCTGCAGAGAATGACTGGGAGCTTTCCCTGTAACAACTTGTGTTTACATAATTCAAGACCTGAAGTAAGTCTGGGTCTAGTCCTTCTACCAAGCCAGCCCTATTTATTTCCCATTTATAATTTTGGCTTGCTTTGTGCTATCAGATATCAGTAGCAATGCTGAGCCCTGGGGATGTCCAGGGGTGGAGAGAGGTTCTGGTTTTAGAGCAGCCTGACCATGAGCCCTGGAGTGCTCTGGCATGGGGAAAGCTGGTTCCCTCACTGCTCTTAATGAACAATCCCTGGTATCTGCTTGTCCTTAGAACTGTTTCCATGAAACTATTTGGTGTGCACACTTGTTTCTGATGTCAATAATAGACCACAGTTTCTAATTCACTGGGGGTCACCTCCAAATGAGGAGTTCCTTGCTTATACCAGGAGTTGGTCATTCTTGAAACAATGTAGAGAACGCATCCAGTCGTTCCAAAGCCCACTTCCTGTTTACAGTCTTGATGGCTTATTTGTCTTCCTCTAAATAAGTAACAGACCCTCAGGTGCCTGACCCTGGGAGCTATCTGATTCAGAGGGTTATGCCCCACGTTCCAGGAGATGTTACTGGCTTTCTTTCCCTTTTTAAATTTTATTTTGACAGGGTATAAAATGAATTTGCTAATTAGTTTTTCCTTTCTGGCTTGCCTTGTCTTATTGCTATAATCTGTCTCCAGTGAGACCAGCCAAATTTGTCAAATATTAAGCAGCAGCAGCAGCAGCATCTACAATAACAACAACAACAATAACTTGCTGACGGTATGTAGTTCAAGGGGAGATGAGCCAGGTGGGCGTCCTCCCTTCCCCCTTCTGCACAAGAGCTATACAGGATGTGTCATCACTAGGGTCCCTCTACCTACTGCATGTCAGAATAGTTTCCCTAACTCACTTGGAACTCATGTATACAAAACAACCTAGCCATTCAGAAGAACTGGGGGTGAGATCTTGTTTTATATGTTGCTCTTAACAAACACTGACAATTGTGTGTGTGTGTGTGTGTGTGTGTGTGTGTGTGTGTGTGTGTGTGTGTGTTTCACTTGTTTATAATTTTTGGAGGATGGTTAGAAACTCTAGTTTGGAGGATAATTCTTGGTTCATATTTAGAAATGGGAAAGCAAGGCTCTGGAGTTCCCAGGTGTGTGACTGCTAGTTAACATGAATTTAAGTGGGAAATTAATGTGTATTTATTTTTAAGGGGCATTATCCTTGTGTGTTTTGGGAAGCATGCTGTGCCAGAGCTGGGCTTCATTCCAATGTGTTCTCCAAGTGTTAAATTATAATGACTGGAGATGGAGGGCAAAAATTCACCAGGTGAGCCTTTTCAATGTATAGTAGTACATCAGTTCCTGCTCTAGAAGGACTTGTCAGATCTGCCAGTTCTGCCCTGTCTACAAGAACGAGATGCTTACTTACCGCCATGCATGTGCTTTTTAATACCTAGGTACATAGAATTTTAGAAACTTGTGGTTGGAAGGCCGTTTCCCTCTTATTGAGTATATTCTGAATAAGGCCAAAGCTCACTTAAATAGAAAAACCATCATTGCTGTTCATTCTCCCCCAAAGTAAGAGGCTCTGCTGTTGAAACAACCTGAGCTGGGCCAATGATGTCCAAGCCACCAGCTCATCCCAGGTAGCTATAGCTAGATTCTGGAAGTGTGCCTGCTGACCTGTACTGTTCACAGATAGGGCTTGGTAATTTGCTTTTAACACAGAAGAATGAGACAATCAGTCAAGTTCAAGAATTACTGATCCATTCTACTCTCAACAAATGAGTGAACTCAACTGTGTAGTCACAGTGACTCATCAATCAAATTTGCGGAGGCTGTGGATTTGACTACAGCAGTGACTTCTGCTCTCTGTGAACGTCTTATGAATTCTCCTGATCTGACAGAAAGTGAGGGGTGCTACCATCGCCCGCAGCTTGAGAAGCCATCTGGAGCCAGCAGCAGTTTCTCTAGTGATTCCCACTCCTTGTCTGCATGTCCTTCCATCACCTTCTCTCACATCCTGTCAAATAAGATCAGCTTCCAATCATGGAGTTATTTATTATCTCTGAAGAGAGGGGAGTGTTGAGGTGGGTAAATGTGAGAGTGGCTGGTTTATTGCAGTCATTAACCGATAATGGTACCCTGGGATAAGTAAACAAAACACAGAGAGTTGAAACAAACAAAATTACGGAAGGGATCATCGCAGATTTATTCATGATTTTTTCCCCCTCCAAACTACTAGAAAAACAGTGAGGTTTCGGAGTGACTTCCAGGGATTCCCAAGTCCTTGGCATCTGTTCCCTTGGATGGTGCTCTGCACAATGAAAGGCCAGGAGAGCCGGCCCAAGAAGTCTGTGGTTTCCAAGGTTAGGTCATAAAGGGTCTGTGGTTTCTTCTCGGCTCTCTCTTGTTTCTGCTCTCGAACCAGTCACAGCATGTCAAGGACAGTTCTGAAGTCCCAAGAAGAGTCCTGCATGGTGACTAACCAGGCCTTCTGCAACGGCCGGCCGGCATTCTCTCAGCAGGCTCCTGAGTACGTCATCTAGGAAAGTGTCCATCAGGCACCCACCCCATGGACATCCTCTCCTGCCCAATCCCCCCCAGGTACTTCTGGAACAAGGAAATTGCAAGATGATAGCTGCTTTTGGGTTTAGGTCTAAGTGAAGGGATAATTTGTTATGCAGTAGTAGATAATTAATGTGAATGTTGAATGGCTACCTCCTATGGTGGTAATCTTGTTTGCCAAGGGATAATTGTGAGTTTCTAGAATTGAATACAGGGAAAGGCCAGATTTGCAACATGGAAAAGTCAAGGCCAGTAGGAGAGATTCCTTCCAGGGCAGGGCATAGCATCTCTACAGAGATCACAACTGCTCAGGGCTTAGACTCTCTACAGAGATTACAACTGTTCAGGGCACAGACTCTCTACAGAGATCACAACTGTTGGAACTGAAAAAGAAGGAACATGAACAAGCGTCTGAGTCCTTCACTCCTAAGGAAACAAGTATCATGACATCTCTTTCCCTCAACAGTCTACAGCACTGTTCCTTTCATGAACCACAGGGGGCATTTTATTCCTCCTGGGTAGTATGGAGAACAACTGTGCACCACAGAAAAGCCATTTTGTGTAGACACTTCTCTCCCAGTGACAGAGAGCTGGGCATCAGGGAGAAATGACCTCCCTGACAAGAACAAGGCAGTGACTACCTTCACCTGGAGCTTGGTGCTTCCAGCCTCCAGCCAGGGACTTCTATGCACATGTTCTGTCCTATCTTAGTCATATTAGGAGACACTGTCCCCTGTGACTACTGGTAGCAGTTATTTCAGACCGAGTAGCTTGAAACTGCACATAATTACCTGGAAGTTCCGGAGCTCAGAGGTCCCATAGTATGTAGCAGGCCCAGAGTCCAGGTGTGGCAGGGCTGGTTCCTCTGGGGTCTCTAGGAGAGGATCCTTTTTCTGAAACCTCCCATTTCTTGAGGTTGTCCACATCCCTCAGCTTACCTCTTCCTCTGTCCCCCAAGTGAGCAGTGTGGCCTCCATCAACCTTCGGGGCAAAAAACCTCTTATTGCAGCAGGGGTAGACTCTTCATTTCTGAGGGTCCGAATGGCCAATTAAGGCTCTCCTGGACAGTTCAGGATAATCACCATATCATAGGAACTTGAACCACATCTGCCAAGGGAAGTCAATATTTATTGTTTACAGGCTGACCATGATAGCTGTTTCTTTTTTAATATATCAAATTTTTATTATTTATCTTTTATTGTTTTTAAATTGTGTGTTCTGTGTATGGGTATGCTCATGTGGATGCAGGTGTCTCTGGAAGTTAGAGGCATTGAACTCTTTGGGGCTGGAGAAACAGGCAGATATGTGCCTCCTGATACAGGTCCCAGGAGTGGAATTCAGGTCCTCTGGAAGAGCAGCAAGTGCTCTTAACTGCTGAGCCTTCTCTTTAGTCCTCACTTTTAATTATAAAAATCAAAATAACAGGTTCCCAAATGATCTATCCCAGGACAGCCCCTTCCTCAAAGTCAAGTCCTTACATCTTTTCTCAGATTACTGTCTATTGAATAATGAATGCTTCCATCTAAAAAAAAAAATGTACCCTGTCTCTCTGTACTCGGTCTTCAGAGGGTGCCTGTGCCTATGAATCATGCCTGATTTTCTTGGAGGCCCTGATTGAATTGCTTCAAAGAACTCACCTTGTGTCTTTGATGGAGTTAAGAAAGCCACCCTAGGACATCCCTCTGTTTTAAGTGGACATCTATAAGGACCTAGTCTTAAGGCTTAGAGCACTGCCTCCAACTTGGGGCATTTCTGGGTTCTGTAAAGAACTTGCCTTTGCCTTTATTTGGCTTCCCACTGTGGACTTCCCTCTGTTGGGGGGGGGGGGGTCCTCTGTGTCATTACTGTCACCGTGATAAAATGTCTGACAGACTCAACTTCAGGGAGGAAAGATTTCTCAGTCTCAGTCTAGCAGGGAAGGCATGGTGGTGGGTGTGAGTGGCAGAGCTCTTCACACCAGGTTTCAGGACGGCTGCGAAGCTGGGAAGGAGACCTCCATACCCCATCACCTACAGCAACCCACCTCCACCAGCCAGACCCTACTCCTCCCAAAACAGCATGGGCGGCTGGGGGTCAGGTGTTCAAACACATGTGGGGACACGGTACACTCCAACCAATAGAGTGACCATTTTCCATCCCCCCTTACCATTCAAGTTTCTGTATTGTTATCTCCCCGTTAAAATATTGTCTGATTTTTGTTTTGTTTTTCTTCTGTGATTGTGTTATATTTTTATTAGTTGGAAGTCACTTCTGGGGCATAACAAAGTAAGTGGATGGCAATCCAACATGCTTGCTCAGAGGCTTTGTCTAGAATTGTGTGCACACCTGAACTCTTAGTCAGGGAGATCAAACAAGGAACAGGACCAAATGCCAGATCCTGGTCTCACCAGAGCGTTTCCCTGCCTCATTCTGCACAGGGATCCTCGTTGGGGCTGGATGCTATCCCTGCCGTTCTTTTATTATTATCTTTAAAGATTTCTTTTCATGCATGTGTCAGAGTCTGTGTACCACATGTGCGTGGGTACCTGTTGTCACTTCTGTGTTCACATCACTGCCCCACACAACCCACCTGTAGCTTCCTATTGCCTGCATCCTGGAACCTCACTTGCCTAATGTGGCCTTTGAAGCTGCATGCGTCACTTGTGATGATTTCTCCTGTCCCCTTTGTGTACAAAGAGATGAAAGGGCTGGTCCAAATCCAAGGGAGGGTCATTGAGTGCAAGAAGGTAACCAGCACATGGTGGCCCTTGTCTGTTTACTGTTGTGGGTTTGGTCTCAAGCCCCTCCCACACATTCCTTCTGGACTTTCCGGCCCTATGCAGACACCCCTGATGCTGCCTTCCTGACTGGAACAGAACCAAGCCTTCCCTGTCTGTCACTGCCCATTACCAAGGGTAATGAGCTCGTAAGAGATACAAAGGTGTGTTCTTCTGTCTCTCCTCAGTGCCCTCTGTATTTCTATACAAAATTGAAGTTGCCACTTCCCCATTTGTCCCTCTAGAGGGTTCTAGAACATGTGTTCTCAGAATAAGGAAGCAATGCTGGTACTTGACCCAGAGTCACATAGGAGACTGGCCAACAGCAGGGCATGGCTACCTCCTTTCTGACATCTTGGGCTTGGGGGAGAACACTTTCTTTTTCTTCCATCATTTCAACATCCAGAGAGGTCCCTCCCCATCTGTCATCAGTGAGCAGCACAGACAAGCATTGAGCTCGGTTCAGCCCATGTTATAATTAAGAATCATAAAATCCCCTGACACCAGATCATGTTCTGATTTCTGCTCTTTTGGAGCTAATTGAAAAGGAAAGGCTTTGACATGACATCTGATTCCGCCTTTATGGAGCCAGAGCCAAGGATGAAGGATAGACAACAGAGCCACATACACGAAAAGATGCAAAGATAGTCTAAGTCTGTTTGGTATTGTTAAGAAACCAGTTTCTAAGCCAAAGTGATGCCTGCTCTGTTTCTCCACCATTAACTGCCCCTTTATCCTACTTGGGAGAAGATGCATTGGGACTAACTGCGGAGACACCCTTTCTCTGCTTCTGCCCTCTTCCTCTAATTTTACCATTTATCAGGACCTTGCTCCCCATGCCCGACTTGCTGTGCTGTTTTAATGGTGAATGCATTTTTCATCTTTCACATTCTTTCACTCTAATTCCTCTGCAGGAAAGAGCCCACACTTCTCCTCTTGAGTTTCCTGTTCAGGCATCTGTGTCTGTCATCACCGGTATGTGGGTGTTTACTTTATTCTTTGCGTTCAGCACCGCAGGATATTTTCAGTCCTCTCCCTTTCCTTGTTAGTAAATTCTTTCCCCAACACTGAGAAGTCTAGTTCTCATCATCTGCAGAACTTTTGTCTGTTTAACTCCAGAGCACAAAATAAAATAGTTCCTGAGTCCCAGACTCTTGGGATTTTCCTTATATTTACAGCTTATGAAGGACTTTGTCATTCAAAAGGCTATTTATTTGTCTCCTCTGTTTTCTTTTATTCCTTCCCTTTACCCAAAGCCCAAAGTAGAAGTAATAATACCTTAGACCAGGTAAGCATGGAACTGTAAGGGAAGTTTGCTGTGTACATCAAACATAGACACTCACCAATACATTTTGTTTTTCACCCCTCATCCCTTGACATTAGTTCTCCAATTCACAGCCAACCAAGTCTTGTGGCTAGCGGGTCCAGGCCTTCCATTTTCTGAGCTTGGGATTTCAGCTATCTATGGACACAGGACTATTGTCACAAGTCACAAGTGCAGTGTGACAGGGAATCTGCATAGCAGTTGGTTGTGCTGCTTTGTCAATGAGATGACCTCTGAGCTGCCGCCCTTCCCTCCCACAGAGGCGATACCCTTAGCCACCTAGCTGTCTAGTCAAGGGTCTAGACATGGAGCACAGAAGCACAGATGGAAAACAAAAGCCCCAGAGTCCCCACTTTATGGACCCTTCTTTACTTTTTTCTCTTATTATATTTTTTTGTGTGTATGGATGGATGCCTCGTGTGTACAGGTGCTCACATGGTCCTGAAGAAGGCATTGGATCCTCTGGAGCTAGAGTTACAGGTGATTATGAGTCACTTGATGTGGGTGCTAGGAACTGAACCTGGGTCTTCTGCAAAAGCAGTAAGTGCTTTTAACCATGGAGCCATATTTTCTGCCCCATGAAATATCCTTTGTGTGTAGAATTTTTCCAATATGGAGAGAAATACAAAGCCATAAAATGAAAATTTCCACCTCTTCATGCATGAAAAGCTTGAGGGAAACATCTGACATAGGAGATTCCAATGAAAAGAACCTAAACATTTCCAAAGTCTTCTGTTTTGTTTCTCAACACACAGAGAGTTTGGTTTGCTGGCGATGGGTGTCACACAAAATGGCCAGTGGCAGTGGGTTTTTATCTAGGCTTCTCTAGGAAAATAGAAACAAGAAAAATTAGCAAGTCTATAAATCTGTAAGAAGAACTTGTCCGATTTAAAATCAATTCAATGAATAGAAAACAATTTATGCATAAACTAAATGATTACTATGCATTTTTCTCATCTCTCATGTGATACAACTGCCTCCTCAATGCTGTTTCACAACATGAACCTAGAAACATCTTTAAAAGTATTTTGCAGATAACACTCCATCTCATAGAACTTTCAAGAGGCAAAATATAAGAAAAGGTTAGTCCAAGTAGCAGACTAATTTCAAGTAAAGAAGAGAAGGGCTGTTGATGTGCCAGAGAAGGAACTCTGAAGAAAGGAGGCGGTTCACATCAGAGGAACTGGAAATCACACACATTGGGTTGTTTGGTTTTTTTTAATCTGCGTAGTTTCACTTGTGATATTAACATAAGATATTTGTATGTCACTTAAAACACAGCCAAACATTGTCTCCAGATTCAGTTACACTCCATGGTCAGACTTTCAAACACATAAGCAAACAAACAAAACAAAACAATAGGTTGGAGAGATGGCTCAGGAGTTAGGAGCAGATACTGCTCTTCCAGAGAATACGAGTTTGATTTTTAACCCCCATGTTATGCATTCACAACTTCCTGTAACTCTAGATCCAGGAGTATCTGACACTACTGGCCTCTGTGCACCTGTACTCACATGCACACACTCACACACATGTACATAACTAGGTTAAAATAACTAAAGCACCATCACAGAGACATAACAAATTTTATCAAATATTTTGGTCTATAAGTAGAATCTGAACGAATAGTTGGGTTTGATGTATACATACATGTAAAATGAGACACCCCTCTATAACATGACTTCATAGTTGCTGATCACTAATCCTAAGAATCAGGAGGCAGCTCATCCACAGGCAACAATTCTTATGAAGAATTCCAAACACACAGTCTAATTTTCTGTCAGTATTTTAAAGAATAGAATTAAGTTTTCAGTCTGCATTAAACCATGATTCCATATACTCCAGATTGCTGAGGGTTAGGGTATCTTCAAATTCAAGCTGATTTATTCGAAGCCTCATTCACTTGGGCATCTCTTCCCAAGTGTCTTATTTTAGAGCCCCTGTCCTAATTATCTGTGGGCCAGGCTCTGAGTCTGGCCAGGTGTGATGATGCTGTTAGCAAAGGTGCCATCTTGGGGCCTGTGGGGAGTCTTCATCTCTTCTACTGAATACTACTTTTTGGGAACTCTTCGCTGCATTTTCTGTTCATAGCTCATTTTTCTTTCCCCTATTACCATGTCCTTATTCTCTCCCCCTGCAACTTACAGCCTCCCATTTCCCTTAAAGACACAACACAGTACTTGTTTCAAAGCCCATGAAGATAGTGTCAGGAGACATTTTCTATTCTAAGCCATTAAAAATTCCATTTTGAAGATGGGTAATCATGGGAATCTTCAGTACAGGGGAAGTTTAAAATGTTTCAAATAAAATGTATAATTTGTTTTCTATGACATTCAGGAGGTCAAAGATCTGTAAAAGAGGTATTCTTTTAGTAATTTATAAGGAAGGAGGGCTTTCTAGAAACCAGATCATAAGGAAATGATAGAACCTTCAGGAATATCAAAGTTTTTATGTTTCCTGCTCTATTATAAATTCAAGGACGATGGTGTAGATGCAAATGTGCAAACATACTGGTATTAAAACTGACACATGAACAGGAATAAGAGAGACATCACTAGGAAGCACTGGGTAAGCCACAAGTTACCATTATTAATATGTAGACCATGTTCCATAGTTGCTGAAATGCAGCCCTGTGTCTAATTTTGGAACTGGAGGTTGAGATGACTGAGGAGTTTCCCACTGTGTCTATTCCATGTCTTTCCTATTCACCAGCTGACAGGCACTGGGTGGTTCCCATTTCTTGGCTAATGTGAATGGCATTGCTGAGAGCATGTGAGCACACCTCTGACACACTGGCTCTGTGTCCTTTGGATCTGTACCTAGGAGGGTGATTGCTGGATCTCATGGTGCCAAGTCACTGTGTTATGAATAGCCCCCTTTTACTTTTCCATAATATCAGGATGTTCATGTGTATGATTTTTGTTACTATGTATCAGTGAAAATTAATTTAACTAAAAAAAAGTACCATAAATGTGGCCATAAGCTTATGGGGCCATAAGCCATGTGTGAACCTACTACACTTATACAAAATGGAAGGAGTATCAAAGTGTCTGCAAGTATAGGTGTGAACCCAGAGATTAGTGCAGCTCTCAGACCTCAGCGGTGGAAGGTGGTTAGTAGAGAAACTCACTGTGGTATTTTGTTCCCCAAATATTGTGCACGCTAATAAACTTATCTGGGGTCAGAGATAGAGCAGCCACAATATTAAACATAAAGGATAGGCAGTGGTAGCACACGCCTTTAATCCTAGCATTCCAGAGGCAGAAATCCATGTGTTCAAGGATACAGACAGGCATGGTGACTCATCATGCCTTTAATCCCAGAAAGCGAGCCTTTAATCCCAGGGAGTGGTGGTAGAAAGCAGAAAGGTATATAAGGTGTGAGGACCAGAAACTAGAAGCATTTGGCTGGTTAAGCATTCAGGCTTTTGAGCAGCAATTCAACTGAGACCCATTCTGGATGAGGACTCAGAGGCCTCCAGTCTGAGGAGACAAGACCAGCTGAGAATCTGGCGAGGTGAGGTAGCTGTGGCTTGTTCTGTCTCTCTGATCTACCAGCATTGACCCCAATAACTGGCCACAGGTTTGATTTTATTAATAAGACTCTCTAAGATTCCTGCCACAACTCACAGTTGGTCAAAATGCAGAGAATAAGTACCTGTGGAGTGCTCAGCCACAAATGGGACATCTATGCCACCCCCTTCACCCTGATCAGGGGCCACCATGAAAGAAGAGCAGAGAGATTGTAAGAGCCAGAGGTCAGAGAGGACCAGAGTGAAACAGTGTCTAGACATGAGCAGACTGCTGCATGCAAGAAATCACAGCAGCTGTGCCTGCCTGTACAAGACCTGTACAAGATCAAGCCTTCAGCATTCCCCCATAAAGGGAGAGGGGCTTGTGTGCTATAATTGCTAGCTGAGGAGCTGCGGGTAGTTGATGGTTTCTGCTGAAGGATTCAGTTTTTTTTTTAAGGGTGTGGCTCCTGGTAAGTTTACTATCCTCCAGTGGATGGCCCCATACCCAGGAGGGTAGACCTGGATGGAGTTAGGGAGAGAAGTGTGGGGTAAATATGATCAGAATACTTTGTGTGAAATTCTCAAAGAATTAAAAACATTTTTAAACAATAAATTAAGTAAACAGAAAATTGAAATAGCAACATACTCAGATTCATTACAACCATTGAGTGCAACCAACTCTCCTGTGGCTGTTTCTGCATCTGCAGACTTTACTTGTGAACTGGGGCATAATAGTCCTGAGGCAGATGGAAGCCATTAGGTCATGTTGTGGTAAACAGCTAGATGGACTACAGTTAGTCCAGCTGAGGCCCCAGTGTCCAGGAAGCCTGCATCCACACCTCACTTCCCTTTCCATCCCAGCTGCTGCCCTTCATCATTGCAGGTCAGGATCCAGGACCTGCTCTGAAGGTTGCCCAACTTGTGAGAAGATCATTGCTTAGACTCTGTTTAATGTAAGCGGTTGGTTCTTTTCATATAAATGTGAAAATACTGACCTTCCCCACTGGACTGTGAAGTTCCCCCACACTATATGGTCATCTTGTCTGCAGTCCTAGTGGGTCCTGGGTCCTGGTATTGACCACCTGGGAGGTATCCAGTTCTGGAATATGAGAGCTCTGGCCATTCATATGGGCCTCACTCACTAATCAGACACAAATCCTTCACATTTGACTAATATCGTTAGGTAGCTGTTTATTTGCCCAGCAATTTTTGCTTGGTATGTGGGGGTTTTGTCTGATTGAATGAAACCTCTGTGGGCTGTGTGTCTACATGCACAGGTGTTTCCCAGGGAGCACTTCCGTGGGAGGATCCTAAAGCCAGCCCTGGCTCCTTCATGCTTTCCTGGGTTGATGTGAGACAAAAGCCAGGAAAATTTGAGGAGGCTCGGGATGTGTTGTTATGTAGTTCCTCTTTTCTCCTCCTACAGTTTGGTAAGTGGTGCTGGCTGCAGCTCCCTTCAAATCTCTGTGGCTTGAGGAGGTCCATCTTTGTCTTCTCTCTAGAAAGTCGCAGAATGTTCTGTTTCTGAAAACTTGATGTTTGCTGGAGAGAGAAAAACCATGCAGAAGAACTAAAGTTGTATTTCTTGTTTCTAAGATAGTGGACCTCTGATCTGTTTGAAAACTAGTGGGGCCCAAATTCACATGCTGTGATCTTATAACTCCAGAAATGATGAAATGGAGCCTTTGGGAGGTAATGACATCATGAGGGTGGTACCCTTATGAACAGTTAAGTGCTCTGATGAAAGGTCACCTTGGGAAGGTTCATGAGCCAGGAAGTAGCCCTGGAACCTTCCAGGATGTTGAAATTGGACTTCCAGCCTTTAGATCTGTGAGAAAACAATTTCTGTTCCCAAGAAGCCACTGGCCTGGGTTATCTTGTTATAGCAGCCCACACGGGTTCAGATGGTCCCAAGGATGAGGAGCCTGGAGACACTGGGTGAATTCCAGGGAAGGAGCACTGATGGGAAGCACCATCCTAGCAAATGTCTAAGCAAAGAGGACCAGGCTTCTGTGCTCTTGGTGTTTGTGGGTGACTTCAGTGTGCTTAAGTCCCTTTCAGGAACAAGTGATTCTGTAAATGCAGTAGGCAGGAGGCAAATGCTTTTGACGTATCTTATAGATCCATGTGTACATTTCAGTGTGTGATCTTTGGCCTTCATATATGTAGCTATAGTTTTCCTGGTCCTGCCTGGCCCATGGTCAGGACAATTCTCTCTCACCCACCAGTCCCTCAGCTGCTCAGACCCAACCAAATAAACACACAGAGACTTACATTTCTTATAAACTGTATGGCTGTGGCAGGCTTCTTGCTAACTGTTCTTATATCTTAAATTAACCCATTTCTATAAATCTATACCTTGCCACATGGCTCGTGGCTTACCAGTATCTTACATGTTGGTACTCATGGCGGTGGCTGGCAGCGTCTCTCACCCAGCTTTCCTGTTCCCAGAATTTTCTTCTCTGCTTGTCCCGCCTATACTTCCTGCCTGGCTACTGGCCAATCAGCATTTTATTTATACAGAGCGATATCCTCAGCACATATATGCACAGTTATGAAGATGTTGGTAGCTTGGTCATCAGAACAGTAGCATTGAGAGATAAGTGTTTGAGGAGATGTTCCTGTTCTCACCCTCATGGAGGACTGGCGTCATTATGGTGAGGGCCTGTTAGAGTGAATTTTCCCTCTTCTGCCATGTAACAACATGGTGTGCATCACTCACTTCTGTCCTACTGCCCACCACGAGAGAAGACAATAACAGGGTGTCTGAAAAACCAGATTCCAAATGCCGCCATCTTGCTCTTTATCATTCCACCTGCTGAACTGAGAAACTACGTGAAAGTACATTTCTTTCTTCCTTCCTTCCTTCCTTCCTTTCTTTCTTTCTTTCTTTCCTTCCTTCCTTCCTTCCTTCTTTCTTTCTTTTCTTTCTTTCTTTCTTTTTTTTCTCTCTCTCTTTCTCCCTCTCTGTCTATCTCTCCTTGTTTCTCCTTTCTTTCTGGTCAATTTCTTAATCTGTTATACTGTGTTGAACACATACTCAATCATATATAAATTCATAACTTTATTCTGAAATTCTGATGTGGAGTAGAGGCCACAATTAGTTACCACCTTTGTCTCCAATTCTTTTCTAAGTGGAAGTGGCTTCATTTTTCTAGTTAAGCCAATGTTTTGATACATTATCTGCTTATATTTTTAGTACTGTAGCTATTGACTTGAAAGGTTCACTGTTACAGTCTATTGCCATTGACCTTGATGGTACACCAGAAGTTGATGCTAAGATCCTATTGTTGGAAATACTACACAATGTGGTCAAAGGACAAAGAGAAATCAAATGGGTCCTGAACAGATGTTTTCTCCATGCTGACTGGCTGCTATAGTACAGAACTGTGCTACATAGTTTGCTGGAGTGGCACACTAACAGTCTCCCTAGGCTGTGAACCTTTGAGCTATAAAAGACAGCCAGTGTGGCAAGATAGACCTATTGTGGCCATAGGGGCATGAGTGTCCTGGGAGTGACTGTCTTAGTTACCTTGGTATTGCTGTGAAGAGACACCATGACCAAGGAAACTTATAGAAGAAAGAGTTACTAGGAGATTAGAGTTTCAGAAGGTGAGTCCATGGCCTCTCATGGTAACAGACTGGCAGGCATGGTGTTGGAGCAGTAGTAGAGAGCTCACAACTTGAGACAACAACCATGAGGCAGAGAGACACCTCAAAGTCCACCTCTAGTGACACACCTCTCTCTCCCTATAATGCCACACCTCCTAGTACTTCCCAAACAGTTGTCCCAACGGGGGCCTAACTATTCAAGTTTTATCAGCCTGGGAATATTCTCACTGAAACTACCACAGGGACCAGCCAACTTCTGTTTGGAATTAAGGTGCAGCCCGCAGGAGGGAAAGTGTGCTTCATACTGTAAATCTGGAGAACAACAGTGGCTGGCAAACTCACAGACCCCCGGGGTGACCCTACCACAATTACTATGGTAAATGGTCGTATCAAACTGCCCTCTTAACTCACATCTCTATATTCATAGGTTAGTGAACTCTCAACCCTTATCAGAGAAGTTTCTTAGTGTAAGGAGCTATGAAAAACACTGGGAACAGTAAAAATGCAGAGCATGGAGTTCCCAGTCACATATGTCATATTTATATACACCTTCCTCTGAGTTTCAGAGACAGTTCTGGAAGAGGGTGTGTAAAGCTTTTAAGAGTCAGAGGTCAAGGAGGATTGGCATAAAGTGGCATCTTCTGGACATGACAGTCCTGCTACACTTAGAAACTCTGAGGTGAAGCCAGTCAGTCTTCTAGCATGGAAGGGAAAGGAGCTCACTGGCCCCTCCCCCAACTGAGAAGCTGTTGACTGTTGATAGTTTCTGGAGGAAGAGTCAGTTTTCTTTAGGGTCCTGATGCAAGAGTAGGTTGAACAAAACTCAGTGGAGAGCCCCACACCCATGAGAATACAGACATGTAAGTTGACCTTGGTAGGGTACCAAAAAAAAAAGACACCAGCTTTGGTGACTGTGAGATCAGGGAGGATTCAGGAAAAATGAAGGGGAATATGATACAAATACAATGCAGTCACGTATGAAATTCTCAGATCCTTAATTAAAATGTATTATTTAATAGTTCATTGTTTAATGCTAAAATTCTTATGAAGTCTTTTATCTTTTAAAGGAAAAGCATGTGACAGTCTCACTGAGTTCTGCTCTGTGATATTGGAAGTCACTGGCACTAAAGTTCAGCTCTATGTGCATTAGACTAGAAGATTTGGCTGTGGAGCCAGATGATGGGCGGGGCTCAGGGATGCTTTTCAACCTTTTTCTTCAATCTTCAGAAATGTGAAATGCTGCCTTGTGATCCTTAGTGAGGTCTTTGACAAATGTTTCATCATCTTTAGGAAAAATTGAATGTTAATTACCATTTGATTTTCTTACTCTTTGGGGGAGTACATACCTTAACTGTGAAGTACCCTGGAATCTGAATGAAACATGAAAAAATGGAAAGTCATGGGACTCAGTTACTTAATTTTGAGATTCATTATTGCTTCTCTCTATCCTGAGGGCCTTGCAAGAAAGAGCACTGGGGCATGGCTATTGATTGACCCCTGTAATTGTTCAGGTGAACTATTCTGGGCATAGTGAGAGCAGAAAGCCTTTGCCACACTGTTCTGGAAGCTAACCATATGTACTGGCTGATTTATGAACTCAAATATAGAGGCCACCCTCCTTGTCGAATAGGGTACAGTTGCTAAACACAGAGGTCTATAGAAGATCATTTAACAGAATGCTTTTAAGAGCTATTTCATATATAAGGTATAACCATATAAGCTATCAATTTTCATCAACTTGTATATGAAATTTGAGTGAATAGCCTTGCTGTTTGACCCCTCTTCTTCAGTGACCAACATACATAACCTTTAGGTAGATAGGCAGAGGAACTTGGTTCCGGATGTATTGACGTGTATGTCACTTGTTCTTGACCTCCTCATCACTGCAGAACCTTTTATCATCCTCCATGATAAGATCAGGCGTGAAGACTACAAGCCTTGTGTGCTAATGTGTTTCCATCTGTGGCTCTAATGGAAGATGTTAGGAACAGAGCCAGCAGGTGGCCCCTGAGTCTCATCACTTGAGGGACAGAGAAAGGAGGAGTGATGTAAGCTCAAGGCTAGGACTGCCTATGTTGCAACACCTGGTCTCAAAAATCTAATCAAATATTAGAAATGAAAAACTTAAGAAGGTATGTGTAGGGTAATTCCTGACTTTTTGCAGTCTGGAAAAAGTAGGTACTTGTATAAATCTGAAACAAAAGGCTGACCAGAGTTCTGCTGCTCTAGTGAGAAGCAAGCATGCTTGTAGGGCTCTCTTCTATGGTTTTTTTTTTCCCAGATGATGGCAGCATAGTAGGGATTGGTTTAACATGAGAGACGGGGCTTGGGGAAATGTGTGGGTCTCATGGGGTTGTAGGAGAGGATAAAGCAAAATACCCTGGGATGTCTGCTGATTTAAAGGCTCAAGGTATTGCTTCGTGTCACCATGGAAACTACATGTCCAACATGATGCTGTAATGTCTGTGATTGTGACTCCTTGTGAGAAGAGAGATCTAGGGGTGCAGGCACAGAAGTGCCCAACTAAAATAGGCATACATGAAATATGTGTCATTGCATAAATATTATAATATTGAGTATTGAACCCAGCATAAAGCTTCCATTAAATAATTCCCAAAATTTATTTTACCATTTTTAAAATGAAAATAAAATCACATCATTTTCACACTCCTATTTTTCTGTCTTACCATTTTAATTCTCCCACCTCTCTCAAATTCATGGCCCTTTTTACTTAAAATTTATACTTACAAAAATTGCATAAATGTATGCCAACAATGTGCCAAGTCTGCTCAGTAACGCATGTTATATTTTCAGGTCTGAACTAGGTATTGAATAGTCAGTTAGGGGGCTCATCTCTGGGAAAGACCAATTATTTCTCTCTCAACAGTGCTTAGTTGACTGTACCTCTTTGTCTTGGGATGAGTCCCCATCAGGTTTCCCCATCCACATTAGCATGTCCAATGAAATTGTCATGGTTTCGGTCTCATTTAGGCAGCCATATCTTTATAGATTTGTGGGTGGAGCTTCCACACCATTTCTAGGCTACAACTGCCCTGTGGCTATAAGGACAAATATGGAGAATATAGTCAGGAATTACAATGGTTTAGTAAAATGTCATAGTAGTTTATGCCATAAGATCCATGATTGCAGTAGCCATGAGTAATTGGCTAGGATAACAGTAACAGGCAATATTTCCATCCTGTTGAACAGAGCCTTAATTTAAGTCCAATTACACAGACAAGCTATTGCCAGACGTGAGTGCCACTGTTACAGCCTTTGGGACACCGTACCGTGTTGGTCATTGTGTGGTTAATGGGCATCACTATTGATTGCATCCCTCCCTCGGCAGCTTCTACAGCACCTGCCAGGATTATGAAAGCTAGTCCTCATGGAGGAGGTTTTAGTGTGACATCTAGCCTACATTATCTGAGTCCCATGTCCTAAATGCCTGATGATTTCAATAATCAGGCCTTGCCTTCAATTTCTGGGGAGTGAGCAATGGCAGCAGAATTAACCCATATTGTTTTGGGATTCTCCTGAACCCCCATGAGCAGCAACACATAAAAGAGGTTCCTCATGCCAAGGTCCCTGTGTCTGAGGGTTTGGTTTGGGGACCTTTGATTTCAGGATACATCCTTGCCTCCTTTGGGGACTTGGTTCATTCTGGGATTATGCAGGGTCAGGGTTTGATTCCTGACTCCTGGGGTTTAGAGTGTGCCCTTGGCTGCTGTGGGTTTATATTTTGGCAAGGCTACTTTCCTATCATGGTTTGTCCTGAGGTTCTCTCACTTAGGTTTCATCCAGGCTCCTTTGAGTTCAGGACTTAACCAGGTATTCTTTTGTATTAGGTTTGAGCCCATGCTCAAAAATCCAGACAATCTGTGGTAGGGCCTCCATGTGCACACACCAAAGCTAACTGATGGAGTTCTCACCAGTTTTGAATCACAAAATTTATATAGGCAAATGGACAAGGGATGTGAATAAAGCTTTGGTTAAGATGATCCAGTTATCACTAGGAAAGGTGACCCCTTCTCTGGGTAGTCTGTTTTATGTATAACTACTGATATTTGTGAACTGCAAACATCCTTCCCTCTGATGCCGAACCAAGGGCGTTGTATCCAGAGTCTGAAAGCTCCTGTCCAAAAGTAGGGGCAGTCAGGTAGCTACTGCGCATAGAAAGTCTATGTGAGAGCCAGTGAAACATTTGGTTGTTGGCCTTTGTTTCCATACTGTCTGATGGGCTCTCGTATTTCTGAAGGGATAGGATGTGTGCAGGTAAACAGAGTGAATCAGACCTAGATGGAAGGAAAAGACCTGCGTCCATGAATGCCCATCTATAAGGAAGGGCTGTTGATTTACCAGACCATTAAAAGCCACAGGATGTTTTCCACAAAAGTCCTGCAAAGTTCCTGGGCCCCTGAGAGGAATGTACATTGACAAAGGCCAGGGGAGGGGAGGCAGAGATCTATTGTGATTTACAGAGAATTCACCAACAAATCTGCCACCTAAACTTCACCAGATCATCAGGGACAAGTCTAGAGTTGCAACATTTCAGCCTCTAGTTCCTCTAATTGAAGGAGCACAGCACATTTCACTGTTCCTTTAGCAGGAATCTGGACCTGACTGTGTTTAGGCTCCATGCGTGGGATTTCACTGGGAGTGCATTCATCCTCATGTGGAGTCTCACTGGGAAACACTTTCCAGATTCTTGGTGCCCTGTGACCCACACAGATCCTTTGTTCCTTCTCTGCCTTGCAGCCCTTCATCAGCAGCTCTCTGGAAACTGGTGCTAATCTGATTTTGGAGCTGGAAGGAGTGGGTAGCAGCCCCTCCCATTAGGAGGAAATTTTATCACAGTGATTTCATGACTAAGGAAGCACTCCTGCCTCCTTGGACATTTTCTTTAGTTTTCCTTGGGAGACTCCAGCTTAAAGATGTAAAGCATGGACAGAGGTGCAGTGATCTTCAGGATGAGGTCTGAGAATTCAGATATGTGTTGTCTACATGGACACATCAGGTGAGAAAGAGATGTGCTGGCTACCCACACTTGCTGTTTGTCAATGACTGTCACAGTCTGGTCTTTCAATCTTCAATCCAAAGTCTGAAAACCTTCTGTTAGAAGTATAGGGACAGGGCCAAAATGAGCATTCCAGGATAAATCATGGTTGCAGATGAACCTTATATTTCTTGAATACTATATACACAATGCTATGGCATGAAATGTACAATAAAGAATAATATAACACTACACTGCTTCAGAACTGTTTTATATACAGAATACGAAGGCAGAGATTTATAGAAATCACTGTATAATTCCATCTTCCTTTAGGTAGGCTCTGTTGAGATTTTAAGGAATCCTCAGTAACTACTTCTAGACAGTGAACAAGCCAAAAAACATGCCTCCAGAGGAGGGCCTTCAAGATTTCCCATTACTCATTAGCATTAAAGTTATGTCTGTACTCCTGGTCCATCACCTTCTTAACCCAATGGGTTACTTGATGTTTCTAATCAGGTCAGGTTGAGGACCAAGGTCAACAGGGAGTGGGAAGGGAACCTGGGATGTCAAGCTAAGAGGGTTTGGACCACAGTATTGTGAGGCTTGTGAAGTTTATGAGGCTGATGTCACATAGCAGACCACTAATGCTGGTTGTTGTGGTGGTTCTAATTTCCTGTGAGGTCTTGGTGTTGTCTAAGTCACACATGAGATCTTCTTGTCCTGGATCTCTTGTAGACAAGATAGTGCCTGAACAAATAATGACACTTGGGTATGGCCCACACACCCATCATGGCGAAGTCTGTCCAGGTTGCTTCTCTGGTGTGACCCAGACATCATGAAGGCCATGTTTTGTGGTCCTGGGTCCTCCTAGTTAAGCTTATCTCTTGAGTTTGATGAAGAGAGTGTGAGGTCCACAACCCTCAATGTTAATTTTGACCCAGGCTTCTTGGTGGTAAGTTAGCCCCCAGCTCACACTGATATTGATTGGCTGGCAGGATTCCATTTCTGTCACTCTATGGTCTTTTTCCATGATGTCATTTTGCAGACCACCACCCCATGGTATTAAAATGTGTCCAACCTTCCTGGAGTCGTATGTGCTCTAGATCACACTTGAGATCAAAGTGCTGTCCTTGATCTGTTGTAGTCCTGATAAACTCTGAGCACAGGGGATTCCTGGGTATGGCCCACACACCCTCTATCCAATGTGTGCCTATTTGATATTCACATGTGACCCAAATGGTCATGAAGGCTTTGAGGTAGTCTTGACTCCCTGATTTGAGCATGGTTGCCTGAGCTGGGTGAAAGGTGTGTGTAGCCTACACATCTCGAAAGTAATATGTGGAAATTCAATGATTAAACCACCAATGCTTTTGTTAGTACAGTGGGTCCATGTTGTTGAAAGGTTTCTTGTGGGATAACTCACATCATCTTCTCCTGTATTTCTTGGAGCCCAGACTTGAAATGAGGGTGCGACCCACACACCCCTAAGTACAAGGTCTGCCCATGTTGGTTGATGGTCATTTGTGACTCAGACACCGTCAAGTGTAACAGCAATGCCTGAGTTACCGATACCCCTTCACCATGTCCGAGCGATGGGCTGCAGATTAAAAAATAAGGGACAAGAGACAGTGAGTCATTTGCAGTTTATTGAAAGAGGGAGGACACCTTAAATACAGGCTTACAGCACAATGGCGGAACCCGGAGGGCAGAAGTTTGCCACATTCTTGCATCTAAGTTGTTTACACCAAATGGTGTAATACAGGAACAAAGAACCTCCGGTAGAATGTTAGGTGAGAAGGAAACCGGCAGGGAATCTGATAGGGAGGACATCTGGTCAAGGTCGGCAAGCAAGGTGGCAGCCACTCACAGTGGGGGGCCAGGGCCCACAGGTCCCCCCTTTTTACTAAAAAATGAGCTTCTGACTTAGGTTGCGTGGGACGTCAGCAGGTCACCTTACCCGTCATAGAGACACCTGCCCAGGCCACACAAGTGCTCTGTCTTAGGTTGATGACTGCCCCCCAAGCATTACCTGTCTCTGAATACTCATTATCATACAGACTCAACCATGTGAGCTGTAGAGTAACTGCTGCCAAAGATCTCAAAGTGGCGCTGGGCTTGCAATCTGTGCGACACAGAAAAGACCAACAGAAGTCCTAACCCACCCATAGCCAGGAGGCTAAAGGCAATTGAGCCATTCGTTCTTAAACGAGCTTTACTGCAAATTGGAGTCCTTGTAAGGTGGTATCCCATAAGCAAATGGAACTAGAGTTTTAATAATTTTAACAACTTTCAACACCAATTTGAATGTATAAATGTAGAATTAAATTTATCATGTCCAATAAAATAAAGATTAACTAACTGTGGTAGCTACTTTTGCTGCCAGGGTCTCCATTGTGCTAGCTGTAGAACCCAATTATGAAATAGCCATCCCAGAAATAGTAGTAACAGTGGCCACCACCGCTATAACAGCAACAACGGCAACAGCGATGTCAGTCTCTTCTGGAGCGTGTGAGCATCATCTGTGTCTAACTGCCATGGTCCACTGGCATGGACGCAGCTCCAGGAACACGAACCACCAAGGCCCATTTTTCTTGATCCCAGCACTACTTAGGCTGGCAGGTCTGCAAAAGAACAATTAAGAACCATAAAGAAAACAAAAACAAAAACAGCAAACAAGGAGCAGAACTAATGGTCTCATTAATGGCTACATTCAGGCTCACAAATGTTAAGGTATCTTCAAAAAGGCTAGATGAATTTCAGGAGGCCAATAAATGTTTGCACAGAGCCATTCCTGAAAAGTAGGTACAGCTTGAAGAGGGTTGCAAAATGTGAAAAGGCTTAGCTGGCATGCTACTGTTAACAAATGAAGGTCATTGACTTTCAGAGTTATCCTTAATCTCCAAGGTTTGACACATTCTCAACATTTTATAAAAAAGTTACCATACATTACCTTCTGAAGAATCCAACCACATGGCTACAGTTCCTAGGCTTACAATAATGTTTGCCAGGGCTGACTGTATTGGGCTCTCAATCCCCATTGGCATCAGAAGGGGTGAGTTTTTTACAAAGGCCCAATAGGTCTTTGCCATGTTGGGATTCAGCAGCAGCCACAGGGTGCACACAACATTCAGGAAACCAAAGAGGAACTTCATTGTCCTGCAGAAAGACACAAACAGATTCCCGGGCCCACACCAACACCAGATCGGCTCCCCTCCAAGTGCCATTAAAAAGATCCTTCCATCGCACCAGAGGATGATTTGCAACAGGAGCCCTCCAGTGCTTATCTGCAGCGGATACTCCAGCAGAATCCACCGATAAAAAATTTAAAATATATAAAACAAGGGAAAGAATAGAATGTGGAGAAGAGAGATGAGCCCCTAGCTCCCCCCTTTTTACTTTAGAAATATATGTTTTTAAGGTACGATGGCAGCGTTCTACTATAGCCTGTCCTTGAGGATTATAAGGAATATCAGTCTTATTAACAATAGAAAAGTCTTGGCAGAATTTTGAAAATCCCGTACTGCTGTAGGCGGGACCATTATCAGTCTTTATGTATTTTGGCACTCCCATGTAAGCAAAAGCATGAAGACAATGATTCTTCACATCCTTAACCTTTTTCCCTGAATAGGCAGAAGCAAAAATTAGAGAAGAATAGGTATCAATAGACACATGGAAATATTGTAATTTTCCAAAGGAAGGCACGTGTGTGACGTCCATCTGCCACACATGATTAGGTAAAAGTCCTCGGGGATTAACTCCCAAATGAGGAACAGGTAAAAATTCAACACAAATAGGACATGATTTAACTATCTGGATGGCTTGTTCCCGGGTTATGCCTGTATGATGACGAAGAGATCCAGCATTAAGATGATAACGTTGATGCAACTGAGTAGCCTTATCAGAGGCAGAACAAACTAATGTGACAGCCATACGAATAATGGCATCAGCCCTCTCATTACCTTCACTTAGAGGTCCAGGCAATTGAGTGTGAGCTCTAATATGGCCCACATAAAGGTCATGTGAGCGGGACCATATAAGTCCTTGCACTTGCAATAAATATTCATGAATGGGAGAAATGGATGGTATATAGGCTGTTGTCTCCAAAGGCATAATGGCATGTGCCACATATTGACTATCAGTATAAATATTTACATTCTCATCAGAAAACATCTGTAAAGCAAGTAACAGCGCCTGTACCTCTGCCATTTGGGCAGAAGTGCCCTGGACTGTCATTCTCTTTACTATGTTACCAGAAACCACCACAGCAAAACCTCGTGAAGTGCCATCAGTAAATACCACACGGGCCTGAGGAATAGGAGTCATCTGTACTATCTTGGGAAATATAACAGGATGCAATTTAAAAAAATGACACACATCATTGGAGGGGTAGTGAGTATCAAACCGACCCTGCATGGAGCATGTCAATATGGTCCAATCATTATCATTAGCTTGCAACCATGCTATTTGAGAGTGGGTGTATGGGGTCACAACAATATCTGGCTCCTTACCAAAAGTTTGAACATTGATCTTGATTCCCTTAAATATAATCTGAGCAACAGCCTGAGGATAAGGTGTGATGGTTTTTGCTGGAGAAGTTGGGGAATGTACCCATAGAATAGGACCTGTTTGCCAAAACTCTCCAGTAGGTGAACTGGTAAAACAAAATATCAAATACAATAAGGGAGAAGAAAGATCTATATACTGCACTTGAGCCTGTTCCAGGGCCTCTTGAACTCGTTGTAGGGCTATACGTCCTTCAGCTGTTAATTTACGGGGAGATAAAGGGTCAGGGTTGCCCTTTAAGATGTTATACGAAGGGCGAAGCTGACCTGTTGGAATTTTTAAAGTGGACCAAAGCCATTGAGTATCTCCCAGAAGTTTTGGAAATCATTAAGCGTGAGTAGCTGATCCGTACGCAGAGTAATCATTTGTGGACGTATGCCTGTGCGTAGCAATTCATGACCGAAATAATGATAGGGAAAAGATACCTGCACCTTTTCTGGGGCTATCTGTAAATTAGCCAGGCTAAGAACCTCTTGTACATTAGAAAAGGCATCAAAAACAAGCTTTTTATCTTTAGCTACCATTAATATATCATCCATATAAGTCAATCACAATTAAATGTCAATGTTTAGGAATTACCACAGGGGCAGGCAAGCCAGGCTGTGTTGCTCCCATGAGAAGCATGGTTTTATTTACAGCTCTAAGATCCTGTAATAGCCTCCATTTTCCTGACTTCTTTTTAATAACAAATCTAGGTGAGTTCCAAGGTGAAGTGGAAGGAATGATATGTCCAGCATCTAACTGTTCCTTAACTAATGTGTTCGCAGCCTCCAATTTTTTCTTTAGTAAGGGGCCACTGCTCCACCCACACAGGGTCATCACTTTTCCAAGTGATTTTTATTGGTTGTATAATCGAAGGCTGCTGTGCAGTGACCCCTGTGGAAAAGACCCTAATCCTCTTATATCCCCAGGACCTCTAGTGACACAGTTTTTGTCTGCCACAGGGAGTGGGTCTCCTTGCAACATTTTCCCTAAGCCTCTGCCCGGGCAGTAGCCCTGACTTTTCAGCATCTGTTGTACAGGCTGTGTAGTAAGCACTGCTCCCATACCGTCTAACACATCTCGTCCCCACAAGTTCACTGGAATGTCAGGTAGCACAAAGGGTTGAAAAGTTCCTGCATGACCTTCCTCATCCTTCCAATTTAAAAGTAGCCTGCTCTGCAATGGCGTCTGAGCTGTGCCGATACCTTACACCTCTTTTTTTTTTTTTTAACCTCTAAAGCCTCCAGTTTTACATATAGGCGCCATTTTGCATTTAAAATATGAAAGCAATAATAATTGAGCAATTCTATCACCAGCTTCTGTTTCTATGGTCCTCTTTACATATGCCAGTTATAAAAGCATTAAATACAATCTCTATAGTATTTGAAGAGGTAACTTTAGGCAATACTCTGGAGTATCTTTATAAAATCTTAAAAAGAGGATCCTTTTTTATAAATTCCAAGTAACACATTAGCACAAATAGCCAATTATTAACAATGTGGACCAAACAATTTACCTGTATTTTATTTACTGGAAAAATAATTTTGTACCCTCTTTATCACTAAGAGATTATTATTTATGGGTTTATCTTAGCAACAACATTATTTAATAAGCTAACAACCCAATCCATTTCAGGTGTTATATTTCCATAGAATTAAACCAAGAATTTCTATAAAGCAAATTAAAGAGCAGAGCCAAATTTTTAGGAATGATCAACAGACAAGAGCATACCTAATGTATAGTTCAAAATTATGAAACCTGTTCCTTTAATTTATCTACCATGAGAATCAAATATTCATCCAAACATTTATTAAGACAATCAAAAGAACAAAATTCCTTTATTCACACATCATTGACTTAGCATTCAATGTCCTCACCGAAACCATTTTTCACCAGAAGTTGGGCCCCGTTTAAACTTTTAGTGCTAGTCCCTCTCCTGGACTCTGCTCTCTTGGTCAGGTCAGTTGGCCTTGTGGCTCCACCTCCTGCCTGTGTGTACCTGGCCACTGGCTGCTCCCGGCTATCTCACGTGCTGCTGCTGCAGCACGTGCCTTTACCACACACGTGCCCACCCCCACCCCCCCAAGCATTCCTGTTTAAACTTTTACTGGTAGTCCCTTCTCAGGCCTCTGCTCACTTGGAGGGAGCTGAAGCTGCAGCTTAGCTTTGGCTCCGCCCACTGCTCAGGTTCTATTGCCGGTGCCCCCCCCCCCCCAGGCAGTGCTCCATTGCAGCTAGCTCCACCTCCCACTGGCGTGTACCTGTCTGCCCGCTGCTCTGGGCTATCTCGTGCACGCCTTTGTCAACTGCTGCTGCTGCTGGGCGCGCGCCCTGCACAAACAAACTCACGTTTAAGCTTCCTACTCCCATGAAGGTACTACCTAATGAGTTATTCCCACCATAAGGGAAAAAGAGAAGAACATTTCCCATGAAGGGATCCTAAATATTGAATTATTCCCACTCCGAGGGAAAAATAAAAACATTTGAACCAAAATAAGCAAACAGAAAGCAAAACTTCTAACCTCTGGGCTCCCTTGCTGTTCAGCCAGCAGCAATGAGACCTACCTGCCGATTCTTTGTAATTCAGATGCTGCACTGCAAAAAGAGCTCAGAGCTTCAGCCATCCTGAAAATTCTGCAATTGGAAAAAGTCTTTTCTTCCTCTATTACCATTGGGAAGAGACTTCTCTCTTTTGTTCATCCTTCCTCTACAGGGCCCCAATCTTTAGGCCTAGTTTCAAAAATTTCCCCCTTTTTACTGGGAAAATCCTTTTTTCTTGATTAATTTTTTTTCTCCCTTTTCTAACGGGAAATTTCCTTTCCTTCCCTCTTCTCTTTCAGGAAGATTTCCTTTTTTATTTAAAATCTTTAGCTGTCTTGCCCTTTCTTAACTTCGGTGCCTTCCTGCTTCAACAGTCCAATCAACTGACTGTGAGCAGGCTGCACCCATTTCAATTCACCCTTATCTTTTCTTTTTTTTTTCTTTAAATTGCTGGCCAGCCTTACCTTTTGGGTGTCCATCAGCTCGTTCCTTCTTTTTCGGATCTTGGTAGTGTCTTGGTAGAATCTCGGTGAGACCTCCATTTGTAAGGGCAACACCCGCGTTACCGATACCCGTTCACCATGTCCGAGCGAGGGGCTTTGGATTAAAAAATAAGGGACAAGAGACAGCGAGTCATTTGCCATGGCTTAATGATGAATGCCAGCCAAATGCTGTTTATTGAAAGAGGGAGGAAACCTTAAATACAGGCTTACAGCACAATGGCGGATCCCCAGAGGGCAGAAGTTCACCACATTCTTGCATCTAAGTTGTTTACACCAAATGCAGGATACAGGAACAAAGAACCTCTGGTAGAATGTTAGGTGAGAAGGAAACCAGCAGGGAATCTGAATAGGGAGGACATCTGGTCAAGGTCGGCAAGCAAGGGGACAGCCACTCACACTGGGTGGCCAGGGCCCACAGTCAAGGATGTCATTTGGTCCTGACTCCCCTGTATTGGTAATGGAGCCTGGGTTGGAAGAAGAGAGGGTGTGGCCCAAGCACACTTGAAATTTGACCCAAGGTTCTTGGTCGTCAAACAGCTCCCAACTTCCAGTGATATCCTACAAAATAAACTAACATGAAGGTAATGCCTGTTGGTCAGACCAGGTCAGGGTCATGGTTATGTCTATTTCCTTTGGTTTTTAAGGTGAGGTTTGGTCCCTCTAAGGCATCACTCCTTTGTGGTGGGATTTTATCCTGGAATGCATAGAAAGAGGGTGCAGTCCACGCACCCTTGATGACGATATTAGCCCCGGCTCTTAGGGTTCAAGGAGCAGCCGGATTCCTTTGAGGTCTGTGTAAATCCTTGCACCTGTATTAATCATCAGGTTATCATCAAGATCTGGATCTTGAAGGATATGATGTCCAAATGTTAGTTAGTCAGAACAAGACCAACTATGATTAGTCCAAGGTTCTTGGTTACAGGCTGTGGCCTGAGGTACACTTGAGAAATACTTCTTTCTAAAACTATCAGTGCAAGTCAAGATAAGTCCTTGTGTCAGATACTACAGGGTGCAGCATAACACGATTTTAGGTATTGCATGTCTACACTGATAGTTATTTAGTGAGCCCTTGTCATATTATGGTGAGGGTATCATGCTTGCTCACATGTGTTGAGGATGTTGCCTGGATTGAATGAAGTTTCTGTGTGAGAAGCACATATTTGATACTCAGGTTGTCCATATCAGTCATTAGTACAGGAAGTATTGTGGGTGAGTCCAAGGTTATCAGTGTTCAAGCTGGCATATGTCTTCATTAATACCTGGTTGGTTGTATTTTACCAATTGAAACTAAAGCCTTGGATCAGAGAGCCTCATGGTATGTACTCTTAACCACATGTTTTTCATTTTAGATTTGGTGTGGGCACAGTGCTCTTTGTTTGGGCCCAGATCTCTTTGGTGAGGGGTTAATCCAGAATGATTTTACTTTAGTCATTGTACTGGGAGTCAGGGGTTCAATTTGGTTGCACTCACTCCTTTTCGTGGTTTCCCTGGGCCTCTGTCATTTCAGCTGTTGATCCAGGCCCACAGCTCTTCTTGCTTTGGGCATGGGCTTCTCAAGGGTAAGGTATTAGCCCAGGTCCATATCTCTTCTGGCTTTGGGTCTGGGCTTCTTCAGGGTTAGGGTTTGGCCCAGGCATATTCCTTTTGTAGTTTAACCTGGGCCTCTTTCATTTTTGGGATTTCCCAGGCCCATACATCATCTCTTTTTGGGCCCAGGCATCTTAAGGTTCAGGGACTGGCCCAGTCCCACAATTCCTCTTACTTTGGGCCTGGGATTCTAAAGGGTAAGGTATTAGCCCAGGCCCATATCTCTTCTTGTTTTGGGCCTGGGATTCTTCAGGGACAGGGTTTGGCTAAGGCATACATTTTTTGTAGCTTAACCTGGGCCTCTTTACTTTTGGGATTGTCCCAGGCCCATATATTATCTCTTTCTGAGCCTAAGTATCTTAAGTTTGAGGGACTGGCCCAGGTCCACATCTCTTCTTGCTTTGGGCCTGGGATTCTAAAGGGTAAGGTATTAGCCTAGGCCCATATCTCTTCTTGCTTTGGGCCCGGGCTTCTACAGGGTCAGAGTTTGGCGCAGGCACACCCCTCTTCTTGGATTGGCCTGGGCCTCTATAATTTGAAAATTTACCCATGTCAATATATTATCTGTCCATAGGCCTGCCCTTTTCATGGTCAAGGGTTGGCCCAGAGTCCACTCTATTCTAGATTTGGGCCTGGGCTTCTTTAGGGTCCACTTTCAGACCACTCAATACTTTTTTTTTTTGGTGCAGGCCTCTTTCACTGCAGGGTTTGTCCCAGGCACACTTCTCTTCTGCACTGGGCCTTGGCAGGACAAATGGTCCATGGAAGACCAGGAAAAGCCTCTTATTTGAATTCCTGCATCTTTAGGTTCATGCTTATACCCGGGCCACTTTCACCTCAACCTTTAGCTCAGGATTCTAAGGGTCCATAGTTGGCCTTCACTGCTTTCGGTAGGTATATATTGGCTTTTTAGTGTCCAGACTTTAGCCTGGGTTCATTGCCTCATCGGATCCTGTACCTGTTTCTCTTCAGGCTCGAGGCAGTGGAGTTCAGGTGTGTCCAAAGCTACATTGTCATTAGCCTTTGTCTATGTTCAGCTTTTCTGAAAATAAAAATAGACAGGTTGATATTGACAGAGGAAAATACTTGGTGTCCTTTTCTGTCATGTCAAATGTAATCAGAACATCATTGACCTGTCCTTTAGGAACACAGAGACACATAGCACACAGTCCAGATGAAATAAATTACACATAATACAAATACATCAAATATGTAGGAGAGAAGGTGGTTGGGAAATCTTTCCTGATATATGTCTGACTCTGCCTATAGTGGAGAGGCTTGAAGAGCTCATGTGGGAAGGTTATTGCTTCTAATAGAGAGAGCTAAGAGAGTCCCAACAAGGGTCATGCAGTCTTTCATCCCATTCTGTGGTCAGCTCCCATGACGGAATATCACAGGGAGTTCAAGGAAATAACAGAGATTTGTCCCTCATGTGTCTAGAGGATGTCTTGCTAAGGCACTGGGGGCTGTGCAGATCTTCACAAGGCCTCTTTCCTGTGTGTGGATGGTGTCCTCTCCCTGCATGTCATGCATAGCCATGCTCAGTGCAGGTGTCTCTCTGCTCCTTTCTAATGCAGCTCTTCTTAAGACCACATCTGTCTTGTATATCAAAAACCTGTGACATGGAATTGTGACTTAGTCACCCTTTTTCTATAATGCCCCCGACGTGTCCACACACTGGTGTGAGATCACATTTTCACCCAAAGAATTTTCTGCAGTCATTTACCTGAAATATATCCCTACCCACCTTCTTCTGGGTATAAATCCTAATGTTGCCCTCAGAAGTAAGTCACAGCCATAACCATGGCAGTGACCCTTATGTGAGGTCACAGAGGCCAGGCCTCACTCCTTTTGGGAAAGCACAAGGCTGTCCAAGCACATGGGTGTCTTTTGGACTGGTACTAGGGGAAGGCTTCCCTTATGACCATTTCTGGGGAACAGGCTCATAACTATTTTCCTTCCCCGGCAGGGATCACCACCCCTGGGAAGAGCAAGGCCATGGGGATGTGTTATACTCAGCCCCACTGTGCAATGTTCTAATCTTCATCTATTATTTCTGCTGATTTATTTTATCAGCAAGTTTCTCTAGTCAAGAGACTTGGAGGATGCCATCTGTAGGATCCTGTGGTAAACTTGGCCTTCAACTTGTCCCTTCACCACCATTCAATATAGCTTGAAGGAGGAGGGCACTGAAAGCAGAATGTCATGAAATTTTCCAGCCTGGCTCTCCCATAGCAGTCAATGGCCTCTGAGAATGTCATGAGATTTCCCAACCTGCCTCTCCCATAGTAGTCAATGGCCTCTGAGAATGTCATGAGATTTCCCAGCCTGGCTCTCACACAGTAGTAGTCAATGGCCTCTGAGAACGTCACTCACCAGAGAACAGTGTGACAGCAGAGCTCCATCCCATCACAGTTTGGAAACCGGATCCTGACATGGGTGCTGGCTCTGCCTCAGCTGCTGTCACCTTTTCTGACAAGTACAGGTGGAGGTTAGTGGAAGAAAAGAACTGACGTGCCTGGACACTATGGGCTGTCATAGAGGACTGCTGTCCCTGGCTTGGGGCACAAGAACAGAGCTTTATCCTGCTCCGGTCTGTAACCTAAAGTCTTTTCACATGGTACAGACTGGGGTCATCCTGAGACCTCATTCTCTGGTGAAGAGTGGCTGTGATCTCCTTGAGTCCTTGTTAGGCTAGTCCTTGGAACATGTCTGCTGATACTTACTGCAACTTTTCCTAGTGCTGGAGCAGAGGTCCTGTTAAAGGTCACTGCAAGGACCACATTGTGTCTCACACCCTTTATCACCCCCGCTTCTCTGAGTAGCATAAGGAGTTTACATTAGGCCTTCATCCCAAGAATCCTGTATGGATTCATCCCACCACTTAGCCCCAACTTACTTTCACACCTGCAGTTCCATCTGAATCCCACAGCCCACCCCAGTAGATACTGTGCTCCCTCCCATGAAGACCACAGCCATTACCATGCTGATGAGCTATCATATGAGGTAACAGAGGCTTTACCACATCTCTGTCCAGCTTCTTCCTGTGGGTCTGATTTTAGTATGAGGAACCACCATTTCCCACACTGTGCTGAGCACATTGTCCCAGCAAAGTGGGATGTTTAAGATGTGGTGATGCTGTCATCTTATCAACAAAGGCTGAGCATAAATTTACCCTGTCTCATATATGTTGGTAGAGGAAGACATGTGACATTATTCAGTATCATCTACATGTACTTTCACACATGGATGTGAACCTGCAGACAGGAGCACACACCAATAGCACACATACCAAGTGAGAGCATGTATATAATACAGAATTAGAGGGGAGAGTGCAGCCATGGTGTTCCTGTGATAGTGACATTGAGTTTGTTCCTGTATTTGCCAGCTATCTGAGTACAAATGAAAAGATTGCTACTGCCAGGGAAGCTGACATCAGTACCCCAGAGGCTTCCTCTACCATCCCTGGACACACTATGAATGATGGTCATTTTGGGGCATGCAAACAGGAACCCTCCATCCTTCCTTACCTAGGCTGGAGGTTGGAGTCCTGGTCCAGATATATCTGTGTGGCTTCATTCCAAGGCCCCTCTCCCTGGTGAGTCCAGCAGTTTCTCTCCCTGGGTTCTTGAGTAGACAGTCCCACTGCGATGGGACCCCTGATCCCTGCTGTTTCTAGCTCTTCTTAGGATGAGCTGCCCTAAGTAAGAGACATTTTAATTATCTCACTGTGTCTCAGTCTCCCCATGTAAAGCCTCAGTGTAGAAGTGCCTCCCACTGACTGAGTCACTCAGATTAATTTTGGGTAGTATCCATCCCAGAAAATAGCCCCAAACCTCCAAGACACTTGGGCCTGCTTTGACTCCCAGCTATCCTTGCTGGACTCGTGTTGCCCTCAGGCCAAGACCACTGCTGTCACTAGGGCAGGGACTTACCCTGTGAGGTCACAAAGGCAGGCCTCACCTCATTCTGAGAATCACAAAGGACATCCAGGCCTCAGTCCTCTCCCAGCATGGCCCATCTTGTTCTCTGATGTGCAAGCATCCCCAGAAGCACTAGCTTTGGGGAATTGCGTAGAGGCATTTCTCATAGACCCTTCTTTCCCTGGGAATCATCCACATGCATCTCCTGTCAGCCCTCCATCTTCCCACGTGTACCATCAGCCTTGAGAGGAGGAACACAGTTGATTATCTTGTTTCCTTATCTCAAATCTCTGAACTTCACACTCTGCCTCATCACCTCCGATTCTCTACAGCCATCCTGGTTCATGGCTGTCACTCAGCCTGCAAGGTGCCATCTAGTGCCCCTTGTATCTGGCCCCAAATGTAACCATACACACCTTGTTTCCTAAAGACCTCTGGGCACCATTAGTCTCTTGGCTTAGTTGGGTTGTGGCCTATTAGCTGAATGCTTACCTGGAATGCCTGTGGTCCTGGGTTTTAGAGTGAACAGTATGAAAGTACGTAGATGAGTAGTGAATTACTATATACTGTGTGTGGGAATCACCATAGATGGTGATGCAGGCAGGCCAGCTTGTAAGACATAGACTCCTGGGAGCACCTGCTTTTTTCCTTGTGCCATCCTCAGCCGACCTTCCACCCAAATAACTGTGTGAGTGGGTGATCACGCTGTCCAGAGTTGTGTCAAGCTCTGTCCCCATGCGCTTGCAGGTCATGCAGTGGTGGGCTGGTTTTGTTAGCCTGCTCTGAACTGGAATCTTAGTCAAGTCCATGCTTCTCCTGTGGTGGAGCTGCAGTCTCTCAACCACCAGTTTCCAGTGTGTCTGTCTCATGAAGGGATGGTGGATGTAAAATGACTGACATCCAGTACTCAGGATCGCTGGCCACTCATGGCCATGGACCACCATGAATTCTCAGAATGTTACAAGATTCTACCATTGATTGTGAAAAGTGTGAAACCTTTGTCTTAGTTAGCCTGCCTCTGTCCTTGGAGATAGAAAGTGCAGCTTCTGGCATGAGGAAGTTTAAAGTGAGTTTAAAGTGAGTCACGTGTGTTTTTGCATTCAGATAGCCTCCCATGTAACATGACTCATGAGCATGAGGACCCCATGGGTGTTCTTGGAGATGTGGGGAGTCAGAGTGCCTGGTGGAAGGAGAGGCTTTCACAGCAGGTGAAGGAATGGCCACTGTTGTGTCCTGAGCCTGGCTGTGTGCTGTCCTCCCCCTGGGTTCACTGTGGCTGTTGCTGGTTGTCCACTGTGGAACACAGATTATACATGGCAATGTTTGGACGCAGACAGGCTTGTAACATTTACAATTGACCTCTCTACCCAAGGTACCACCCTCGGTATGGGGTCAAATTTGGTCCAAATCTGATTAAAATCCTGGAATGAGAACTTGAAGTGGAGTTCATTTTCAGGTTACCTGCTCTAGCATCAAATGGTACACTGGTGTGTCAATTCTGTGTTGAAACTCACAGTTACATGTGGTTCTGGTTAAGTTCCCCCAGGAGTTTGCCTGTCAGTGAGCTGAACATTTGTGCCACTATTCAGGCAGCCCGATCTCTCCCAGGATCTGTAGCTTCAAGTCACTGCAGTAGAAATAGTGTAAGCCTAGCTTCCAACCAGTTCCTCGTGGGGATTCCGCTGCCCTTCCCCATGTCATAAAGAACCCAAATTAGGTTTAGAAAGTTCACTTTCTAGAAGAGACCTTGTTACCATGTGCAGTTAGATCTGGTCCACATTCCCAGTGTGCAGTTAGATCTGGTCCACGCTCCCTTCCATCCTGCAGGGCCTCTTCTCATGGATGTTTGCTATTGACTCTTAAGGGCAGTGGGACCCTTTGGGGCCTCTGTATGTACATACACCCTGAGCTACACTAAGTCTCAGTGGTCTGTTTACCTGGGTACTGTTTTGTCTTCACCGTCTTGGGCCACCTCTTCCAGCCCATATTCAGACACAGTTCTGGCTGAGGGCCATGTAGCTGTCCGTTCTCCAGATAAAGAAGTTGTGGGTGCTTCACTTTGTTAGAGGGGTCAAGCAGACCTCCCCAGCTGGATATTTCAACCTCTGCCTGGGTCTGCAGGACACTGAGCTTCCTGTGTCCATCACAAAGTTGTTAGGTCATCTTCTGAACAATCTTCTATGAGTCACGGTTGCCAGGCTCCGTGTTCCTGGGTGGTTTCGTGGCTGGAGTTCCTGAATCTGTGAGAGGTGGGCTAGAGCACAGGCATTTTCTTCTTCAACTCCAAGGCCTCATTACCTCATGGTGGCTGTGGGTCTTCCTGTGGAGTGGTTGAGTGAACAATGGAATCTCTGCCACTGGGGACCAGAGTGAGGCATGTTCTGATGTAGTTTGTGCTTCCTGCTGCTCACCCTGTCTTATCTTCACAGACATGGAGGAGAGTGACTGTTGTACCAGAGGCTCTGTAGTCTGTCCAGTAATGGGAGGAGGTGTCCGACAACCTTCTGTAGCATCTGTACCATGAGTGACTTGTGGATAGAGCTGGATATGAGCTGGTTCCTAATCGTGGTGGTTTCTCAATAAGCTACAAATGGATCTGCCATATGATACAGTCATAGCTATCATTCCTGGGCACAGAGCAAAGGGCTTCCTTGCTGTAGACACCTGCACATCCATTTGATTGACACTCTATTCCTGATCACTAGGGAATGGAATCAACTGCCCTGTTTAACCGTCTGTCCTTTCTGGCTAGCACCCCATGTGAACTGTGCAGTTGCGGCTAACATGATGGGCTAGAGAGAGCAATCCCAACCTCATAGCTGGGGAGGGCTCTTATGGGGGGACTCACTGGGAAATACTTCTGGGGAGGTAAATATGCTGATAGGCACTCAGGCTATTTGCTCCCAGCTGAAGGCAGCATGAAGCCAGTAGGTGGGAGGGTGAAAACAGGGCAGAGAAAGCAGGGTGGCGGGGGAGCCAGAGTGATGAAAGTCACAGAGGAGACAGTGAAGTGTGTGGACACAGAGACCGTCATGCCTTATTGCAAACCTGTCCCCTGCAGATGGTGTCTAGTGATCCTGGACTTTATCACTTTAATGTGTTGATCTGTGTGCCTGAGAACTCAGCCTCATTATACTAAACCACACAGAAATAGCTCCCAATCAAGAAGGACCCTAATGGTGCTGGTTTGGGTATAATCTTAAAGGAAGAGGCATGGAAAGGGCAGGAGCTCTGATGGACTCCTGTCAAGCCAGGTTTGCCCTCCCCACTCCAAGTCAGGAGAGCCTTTCCAGCTCTCTAGTCCTGGCTTTCCATCTCCCCAGCATCTTCAGACACTCAAATGGCTGGCCTTCATATGGGCAGGTTGGACTGTCTTTCCTTCGCACTGATCCAGATCCACCCTCCTCCTTCACAGGTCCCATCTCCCACACCGGCCACCACTCCAGGATTTGGTACACAGCTCTCACATGCTTCTCTTTGGATGTTGAAGCCTCCTGAGTGTGTGAGTGATGTCCTACACTCCTCTGGGTTTGCCCGGTGCTTTGTTGAGAACCAGAGTAATGTGAGATAGCTGAGATGTAGCTCATGTCAAAAGCGGCTGCAATGATGTTTTCTCACATAGTAGATCACCATGAAGGTCAATGACTAAGTCAGAGTCTAAGTTCAGATCACCTGCTACTTCACCTGGGGGGTCCTTTACCCAGGCATGGGAAGCCTGCTTCCTCTGAACTCACTTTCAGGAGCTATCTCTCCAGCCACAGTTGACCTGCTATTCTGAGTCTCCATATGTACTCTGGCTGTTTTTTTCCTATTCTTTCCTCCCCTGGAATGTTGTTCTATTCTCCCAGGACTCCCTAAAAATATCCAGAGTCCCAAGACTCTCCATGTACATGGAAAGGCATTATTGACATTAGTCATAGGGTCAGAGAGCAAGATGTGATCAGAAACCGGGAGACCACAGCTCTGGTTCAGTTTTTTCTTAACCTTGCTGTCTCTATGGCCTTAGAAAAGTCAGGTCACTTCTCTGGGCCACAGTTTAATCACAGATGGCTTAAAGTCCAATACTGCTAGTGTCAGCTTCTCCATTCTCACCTGAGTATAAAATAAGCATGGGTGAGGAAATATTTTGCAACCACTATCACCATTAATATCACTGTGTGAGTGGAGCCCTTTTGTACATCCAGGTCTGAAAGTCATGGCCAGCTTATGAGATCTGGAGAGGTCCACTTTGCTAGCATATGTGAGTTTCTGGAAAGAGATCAAAAGACTGCATTGCCTTGCCACAGAAAGGGAATTCCTAGTTCCAGGCAAAACACTGAAAATGAGCAGTCTCTGCCCTAGACCTTGTCCAGGAAAGATGCAAATCTCATAAAGATCATGACTGAGGCAGAATCGTTAACCCCAGTTCCCTACTGGGAACAAAGTTCTCACTGGCCGCAATGAACACAAAATGCCAGTTAAAATCAGTCTGTGTGAGCGCTTAAGCAAAAAATTGGCCGCAGCCTTTTGGGGGTCAAGCTTCCAGCTTTGGTAGTTTCTAAGGGTTGGAGAGACCCAGGACCCACCCCGGCCTTATAGCTCAAAACCAGAAAGATCTTGATTAGAAGTAGGGCTCTTGGGTGTATTGCTGACCCCTCCACAATAGTGACCTGAGTCTTTCTCAACCAAGGATGGGAAGCTGCTGTGCAACTGAGGGTCAGATGGAGCTGAATATTCAGTGTTGTCCTGAGGGTGATCAGCTTTTACATGCTAGATGGAGCCTGCCCAGCTTCCTGGATGTAGGTTCAAAGTCATCAAGTGTCCCATCACATTAGTGCAGTCATTTCATGAGTGAATTCAGCACCGGTTTGGGGAGGTAATGCTTTCTGGGCACATCAGTTATCAGTATTGTGTATCCCATGATGTAGTGTGTGTGTGTGTGTGTGTGTGTGTGTGTGTGTGTGTGTGTGTGTGTGTGTTCCACCAAAATCGTGTCATATGCCTTCATTAACACCTTTTCAAGTGGGCATTTGATCCAGCGCCTATCTTATGAATAAGAAAACAGAACATGGAGGAGCTTGACACTTTCGGTTGTGTGTCTGCATGTGTGTGTTCATGGGAATGTGTGAGCATGTGCATATGAATATGTGTGGAGGCTAGAAAGAAACATTCCATGTGTTTCTCGATTGCTTTCCACCTTGTTGAGACAGGGTCTCTTACTGAACTAGGAGCTCACTGTCTGGCTCCATGGATCCACTTGTCTCTCTGCCTTCCTAGTGCTGGGACTTTAAGTGTTCCACGCCATAATTGGCTTTTCGGGAGCTGGGGATTCAAACCCATGCCTTCATGCTTTTACAGTAAGCACTTTACTGACTTGGCCAACTCTCCATCCTCTTAAATAATTCTTGAAGCTACAGAGCTACTGAGAGATAGTTTTAGGACAACACCGAAGCCTGTCCTCATGCAGCAGTCGCCTAGACTTTGGAAGTGCTCTGACACCATGGGAGTGAAAGCCCCTGCCTCCTAACCTCCCCTTTGCACTTGGCATGCCCTGAGCTTCCAGGAGTGTTTTGGATTGACTCCCCAGTGTGGCATCAAGGTGGAAGCAGAGCATCTGTGGCCCAGCATGAAAGGGAAATGAGCTGGAGCAGAGCCTCAGGAAGGGACAGTGGTCCTGAAGCTGACCCAGGGAAGGATGGGGAAATGGGAGCCACAACAGGCTGAAGAAGAGATGGTGGGGAGAGGTGGAGAAGGACGGTGCAGCCAGGGTGAAAGGAGAGAAGGAGCAGAAATGAGTGCCAGGCCTTAGAAAAGCCTTTCATGAACCTGGGGTAGACTCCTCATCCCAGGCAATGGCTCATTGATGTTTCCAAACTGAGGTGTAGCTTTGGGTCAGGCACCTCGGCTGATTGGATGCTCAGTGGGCAGGCTGCCTGCTCATTTTTCTAGCCTTGTCCACCCACCTCTTGGCCCTCTTTCCATGTGAGAAAGGAAGTTCTTCTGTGGCCAAGAGGATATGTGCCTCCAGCAGGTGACACTCAGGTAGCAAGAGCCCTGCAGACACAGGGTAATTTGTTCCTTATGAAACAGAAGAAGGTGTCAAGGACCCCCATTCCTTCATGGACTCAATCACCACATCAATCCTCAGCTGATCCTCCCACTTCATTCCACACTCAGGTGGCAAGACCTTATAGGGAGATCCAGAGGCAGACACAGGACCCCCGAACACAGCATATTTTTAACAAACAATTGCATTTTATAAATTTTCCCACATGGCCAAGGGAAATGGCTTATCTCATTCAGTAGGCAGGAGGTGGAGAAGGAGGGTAGGGGAATCCCCAGGCCCAAAGCAACGGAACTTTCAGGAAGTTACCACATGGCAAAACAGAACCAGCCCCATAGCCTCCTTGTCATAGGGCCACTAATGCCAATGTAGGGACCCCATATCCTTATGACATCATCTGGTCCCCACTTCTTCCCAAATTCTATTTCTGAAGACCTTAGAGATGGAGTTTGAGAATGGATTTGTCAGAAGACAAACACCCAGATCTCAGGAGCCTGTGCCTTCATTCCAGGAGGGTAAGGCTTTCCTGGAAGAGGGATGTGGTAAAAACAGAGAACCTGGGACAGATTCAATCCCTGTGGAAAGGCAAGTCCTGGTGAGGACAGATTGGCTGTGATGTGAGGGGTGCGAGAGGAGGAAGAGGGTGGAGTTTGAGTAGTTTCTTCTCGGAGAAGACAAGAAAGGGGGCCAGAATAGGTGAGCTGAACCAAGGTCCCCAACCTCTCACTATGCCACCAGCAGATGCAGAGCATGGGAGATAACACAACAAACCAACCCAACCAAACCCAAACCTATGGGAGCTGCTGAGAATAAGAACAGACTCAGAGTTTAGGGAATTATTATTCATGTCTTATATATGAAAGTATCTTAGTAAGGGAAATATATACACCTTTATAAAAGTGGAAGTTTTGGTCTATGGTAAATCATCTAGGGACATCTCTCTAATGGGCTGGTGTATTTGGAAATAACTCTTCTGCAATTACCAGTAGATGGATGGATACACACACACACACACACACACACACACACACACACACACACACACACACACACGTGGCTTTTCAAATTCCACAACCCAGAAATTAAAGCATCAGAAAAGCCCCAAAGGGAACTAGTCATTTGCCCACAGTGTAGCCTCTGAATATTGAGAGAATGATTCTGTTAGCAGTTTGACCTAACCATCAAGTTAATAGGAAACTGACCTATTAGGTTAACAGTCAGGAATCTGACCTAAATGGTACTTAGAAGGATATTAAACATCTGAAACAGTGCAGTATTCAGTAAGGGGAAAAATGCAAACATACAAGCTCTCCATCACACATTGTTTGGTACAAGTGTGAAGACTGTACAAGTCTGATTCAGGAAAGACAGGTCTGTGAGGCTGGCGGGCCTACTGCTGTGTGCTTTGGTATTATTCCCAATGTACTTACTTGGTATGTATGCAAATGTTTACAGTGTAAAGTAGCAATTCTTATTTTCATAGTATTATGTTAAGTGTTTTTAAAGTGTGTGTGTGTGTGTGTGTGTGTGTGTGTGTGTGTGTGTGTGTGTGTACATGTTACTGCAGTTCCTGCAGGGACCAGAAGGCTGTTTTGGATAGACTCTGGAACTAGAGTTATAGGCAGTTGTGAGCTGCCCAATGTGGGCACTGGGAACTGAACTCAGGTCTTAAAGAACAGTAAGCACTTTTAACCACTAAACCATCCACTGAGTCATCTCTCCAATTTAATGCCTAGCATTATTATATTTAAGGTGTGGGAGCCTAAGAGGGGAAGGCAATCATTCTGTCTTGAACATGAACTGATTTAATCATCACTTTTTGTTCCTGTCTGCATTTGAGAAGTGCTTATGTCAGTAGGCCAAGGAGACAGGATTTTAGACACCAGGAAAGAGACACTGTGTGCTTGGAGGTGGTTAGGAAGCGCAGGTTTGTGCCCAGGAGAAAGAGAACAAAAGGGGCACCTTTGCATATTCTTTAAAAATGAAAATGTCTTCATTGTAGATGCCTTTGCATCTGTGGCATTCAGCAGAGCAAATTGATGTGCTTAGGAAGCATTTATTGAGTTGAAGCGCACACACACATGGAGATGAGGTCGTAATTTTGCTAAGTTGGTCTGGAAGTGTGGAGGCCCAGACAAGTGGACTCCTTCCTGGCTGTTTCTGGTGGCTGCCCTGTGAGCTTCAGAGCCCCTCCATGCCTTGGAAGAAACCCCAGTCAGAAAGACTGCACAGTCATGACTACCTGGACACTAGGGACTTCCTGTGGCTGGGGGAGCTGAGGTGGAGGAAGATCCACCCACTCTCTCCTGACCAAGTAGAAGAGCACGTGTTGAGCCAGCTGGTCATCTAGGTCTTGATGGTGTCTTAGGTCTGGGGATGGCAAGAGCACCCCCCAATGAATTAGAACAGATGGTGTTGTAGAAGCCCCAACAAGGAGACTGGAGAACACCTGCTTCACCGCCAGCCTATTGGTTTGAGGGCTCTGAAGGGGATACAGTGTCTTCAAGTGAGAGCCAGGCTTCATCCAGGGGGAGAAGGCGGAGGAGGTGTTCAGAGAAGAGACGGGTGTGGAGAAGGCTGGGATGGTGACAGATGGAAGGATCTGAGGTGTCTGGAGGCTCAGGAGGTACAAAGTTAAGTGGGCAAGCTCATTTGATAAGGGATGGTTTGGGAGTCAGTGGTTGAGGCACACAGGTTGACGGACAGGGAATGAATTTTTTGCATGTGGGAGTGGTGAGACCACGGCGATGGGGAGCACGGAGGAGGCTTCTCCAGAAGGCAGCAGGAGCCATCGCATCTTCCGTCCCATCGGAGGAGTCATCACATCTTCTGTCCCATCGCAGGAGTCATCATATCTCCAGTCCCACCGCAGGAGTCATCATATCTCCAGTCCCACCGCAGGAGTCATGGCATCTCCAGTCCCACCGCAGGAGTCATGGCATCTCCAGTCCCACCGCAGGAGTCATGGCATCTCCAGTCCCACCGCAGGAGTCATGGCATCTCCAGTCCCACCGCAGGAGTCATGGCATCTCCAGTCCCACCGCAGGAGTCATGGCATCTCCAGTCCCACCGCAGGAGTCATGGCATCTCCAGTCCCACCGCAGGAGTCATGGCATCTCCAGTCCCACCGCAGGAGTCATGGCATCTCCAGTCCCACCGCAGGAGTCATCGCATCTCCAGTCCCACCGCAGGAGTCATGGCATCTCCAGTCCCACCGCAGGAGTCATGGCATCTCCAGTCCCACCGCAGGAGTCATCGCATCTCCAGTCCCACCGCAGGAGTCATGGCATCTCCAGTCCCACCGCAGGAGTCATGGCATCTCCAGTCCCGTCGCAGGAGTCATGGCATCTCCAGTCCCACCGCAGGAGTCATGGCATCTCCAGTCCCACCGCAGGAACCGTCGCATCTCCAGTCCCACCGCAGGAGTCATGGCATCTCCAGTCCCACCGCAGGAGTCATGGCATCTCCAGTCCCACCGCAGGAGCCGTCGCATCTCCAGTCCCACCGCAGGAGCCGTCGCATCTCCAGTCCCACCGCAGGAGCCGTCGCATCTCCAGTCCCACCGCAGGAGTCATGGCATCTCCAGTCCCACCGCAGGAGCCGTCGCATCTCCAGTCCCACCGCAGGAGGGCAGTTTGGAGGCCGGGGGAGCTGTGACACACTGAACTCTGACATCCGCTGACAGCCTGGCCAAATAGGGCTTCCTTGGTTGTGCATGTTGAACAGGGACACATCCAGGGGAAGCTCTTGACATGCGTTCACTCTGAATGGTGCCCTGCATGAAGAAAGCTCTTTACGTGTAGACGAGAGCTCCAGGAGCACACAGTGCTTAGAGTTTCCACTTTTCTGCCGAGAAAACTGAGGAGCACCAAAGTCCAGCACCTTCTGGATTTCAGTCTTATCATTAATGGGATCAGATTTTGATCCTGGCCTTTGAAGATGCCGTGGGTCTTAGCTCTGCATCTTGAATGTGAGGTCTTCAGTCCTTGTGCAGTACGAACACCAGAAAGAACCAAGCATCAGGGCGCTTCTGAAGGGAAGAAGGTGTCTTAGGGATACAAGAGCAACACTGGAGAGCGACCTCCGTCCTTAGCCGCAGCTTAGCCTCTAATTTTGCTGGGCTTTGGCTTCTACCAATAGAGAAGAGTGGAGGGCAAAGGTGACTGGAGACTCGTGAGTGCAAGGGTTACACTCGGCTGTTGGACTGGGAGCCGGTCACCATGTTGGTGAGGCCACATACATTGGAGTTTGAGGATCTTTCATCTTGTGCTAGCCTGTTCCTCTTGGAAGGCCTTCCAGTGGTCTTTCTGGGGGTAAATATCCGGCCTTCCTCAGAGGGAAGCAGAGAAGTATACTGAGGTGTTTGTTTATTTTTCCCCAGCATTGACATTTTAGAAAAGCACTTGCTTTGGTCCCCTTTGAAATGTCTTCCACTCTCCTAGAACTCCCGAGTCCACAGCTTCAGCTCCGTAACCACAGTAGAGACTCAGTTGTCCCCTATTTATCCTCTCAGGAGACCCTTGCCCTTGGGCAGAAAAGATGACCTGGAGTCCTAGTCACATAATATTTTTGGAGGCACCCACATCCTGGCCACTGTGGTAGTGCCTCTGTTTGTGGCTCCCTACCCCCCACGTTTTCATTGCTTAGACCCCTTTACCTCTTCTTCGTGGGGTTGTATTCCCAGGTAAACTGCTCATCTGTGTGACCTTGTCTCAGGCCCTGCCTCCAAAGTACCTTAGGAGGTTACATGTCTGGGGATTTGGAGCTTGGAGAGTGGGCTGGCTACCTGGCCAAGCTATAAGAGGTTCTAAGTCTTCCTTATACAAACTGTTCCCCTGTCCCCTGTTTTCAGCCCGCCCTTCAGTCCTACTTTCCATGGATCCTGGGGTGTTCAATTCCTGAGGCTTTTTCACAGCTCAGTGGTGTGAAACGCCTGGCTTTTTATTGCTTTCTTTCTCTGCAGGGTATTGGGTTTCAGCATTTTCCGCTCTGATGTATTATTTAGCACCCATGCATCTACTTTCCCTCCTCTGAGATTTTGTTGACTTTGACACCCCTCATCTGGCATCACCTCCTGGGCACTTTCATTGTCCTTGCAGGCTCAGATTCAATGCCACACAGGGCTGTCTTTCCACTGGACCCCTAGGGAGACCATAGGGAAGATGAAGGCAGCCTTCTACACCAGTGATCACATGTTCATCAGGAACTCAACATTTCCTTGAGGCCCGGTGTGACACAAGAGCCTGAAACCTGAATGCCACTTCTGTGACACTCATAATTAACTGTGAGATCTGGAGCCAGACAGCAAATGCCTCTAAGCCTCAGTTTCCTCTTCTGTAAAATGAACTGGTGGACTGATCATCAAGATCCCTTTCAGCTCAGAAGTGCTGTTGATTATGCAGTGTGCCACATCTTAAGGGGACATTTAATTAATTTGTGAGTTTAGGGAGATGGGGCTCTGTACTTGCCTCCCAGAAAATGCCTAGGTGATGAGCTTGCCTCAGGCCCAGAGGTGGCTGGTATGCCACCCAGCATCACCTGATACTTTATTATCTCTTGTGGGTATGCAATGGCAACTGTGCAGAATACAAACCTGCCAGCACCTGGGGTCGCCTGGACTTTCACACTGATTGACTTCTTTTTCTAAGATTCCCTGTTATCCGGAATGCATGTAGATAGAGAGGTCAAAAATTCAAGACCTATTTAGAGAACAAAGATGAAGTGCTGAAAAGGAAGAGGCAGGAGAGAGGGAAGGAGGAAGGGAGAGAAGGACACACAGAGAGAAAGCATGATATTTTTATGGTTTCCAAGTCCTCTGCTCTCTCTTGTGATATTGAGGTCTGTTTGCACACTGGGACGGGCATGCCAAGCTTCTTTCTATGGCATCCGTTAGTACTCAGCTCTTTGCTTTCCCATCCTTCTTTCCTTTCCCTACCAAAGATGCTACATGTGTTGTGCAGCAGCTCTGAGAACCATACTAGATTCTTATCTGAGCTAAAGAAGGGGATTTTCTCAGGAAAGAGTATTTTCACTACTTAAAACCTAGGTTTGCACCGTCTCAACCCAGAACCTCAGTGTCTCCATCCAGTCTTTGCCTTGAGCTCCAGGACCACTGTGCAAATCATTTTCTCTGTTGTCCCAGGCTAGGTCAGATTACCTTAGAATTCTATAGTCTCCTTCAAGATAAATATCAACATGAATTCATCATTATATATGATACAAGATATGAAAATGAGACCCTTGTCCACTTAGTCTGTGATTCCAAAGGCTGGACATACAAAACAGTATTCTTTCACACATTAAAGAAAAGGACCAGATGAACTGTTCAGGGATTGCTAAGGAGTGGACTGTAATTGCCTATGCCAATGCTATTGAATCTCTCCTTCCTGCCTGTAGAAGAGTCTGTGGGGGCTGGGGCTGGGGTCATGGTTTGAGTATGAAATGGCACAAATTGGCTCATGTGTTTGAACTCTGGGTCCTCAGCTAGTCCTGATGTTTAGGGGAGGTTATGGAACTTTAGGAGGTGGAGGTTTGCTGGTGCAAGTATGTCACTGGGGGTGGGCTTTATGGTTTATAGCCTGGCTTTGTTTGCTGATTTCTGTTACTTGAGTAAAGACACAAGTCAGATCCCTGCTCCTACTACCATACCTCCCTGCCTGTTTTCTTTTTTTTCCTGTCCAAGATGGATTGTATCCCTCTGGAACTGTAAGCCAAAACAAACCCTCTCTTCCTTAGGTGGCTGTTGTCAGGGTATTTTTATCACAGCAACAGGAAAAGAAACAAATCCAGATGGGGAGTGGGGTGAATGACAGTTCAAGAATCACAAAAGTATTGTGGTGCCTAATAGACTCTGGGTTAGGTCAGCATAAGGGGATGAGGTTGAGACTTGGTGACTGGGGTCAAGGCTAATGAATGGGCTCTTGAGGAAAAAGCATCATCTCCACAGACCACTGGACAGAGCTTTGGATTTTCTGAGCATCATTCTCATGAGACGCACTTATGGGTTGCCTACTGACAGATCTATGCTGAAGGAGCCCCCACCAGAGAGCTGGCCCCCAATAGAAAGATGGGATAGGGGTGCTCAGGACATAGTGGAGAGCTGCCAGGGGCCCCCTGAGAAGAAGTTTGTGGGGCTGAGGATGTCTCTCAGATACAGAGTGCTTGCCTACTATGCACAGAGTTCCGTTCTCAGGACCAAAAGATGAGGCTTTGCTTGGTGGAAGAAAGAAGTAACAAGACCTTAGGATGTGGTGGCCTGAGCTGCTTCCGAAACACAGCAGCGCAGGTAGAAGGAAAGTGGCACCGAAGAAATAGGTAGAGACAGAGATGGGCAGAGAGAGAGAGAGAGAGAGAGAGAGAGAGAGAGAGAGAGAGAGAGAGAGAGAGAGAGAAAGCTGGTAAACCAGTATTTTAATATTTGTACAACCCAAGGCACTGACATCAGAACCACAGCTGCACCTTCCCTGCAAATAAACAAACCTTCCCCTTCCCCTAGTCTTGGAAGACATAGGAGCTGATGTAACGGGACGGAGTGACCTGAAGAATAGTCAGGAAGCGACCACGATTTCCTCCTGGTCTCACCAGGCCCAGTGACACTCCAACAGTATAAGTTGGTCCTTTTTAGTTCACCCATCTCCCGTTTGTTTTGTTTTTAATTGGCATAATCTCTCATTAATTTTTCACCCTTGAGCTACCACTTACCCTCCTTCTTGACACAGCGAAAGCACAACTAATGGGGATCCATGCCTGCACCGTCCAGCTCTGGAATAGCCTAGCCACGGTTAGTGCTTGTCTGTCTGAGGAAGAAATGGAAGATGAGAGTCCTACCGCACTCTAGGAGGGATAGAAGAGGCTAGCCCACTGAGGATCTGGACAGAGCAATACAGGAGGGTGCAAAATCCAAGTACCACGAGCAGTTGTGTGCTTGGGTTATGGTTGGGAGAAAACCCCACATGAGGGGGTGCAGAATTCAGGTCTAGCTCTGATACCAAAAAATCAGCACAGCTAGGCTGTCCTCTTGGAACCCTCAGGGCTCCCTCCTGGGTAGTGCTGCTGACTCACAAGAGCTCCTAGGCTGGTATTGAGAAGTAGGCTTAGTGCCTAGGGAATAAGACCTGTGAGTAAAGAATGTGACATCTCTGTCTGTCCACTCTGTTGTTCAGTTGCATTCAAGACAGTCTGGAACATCAGACTGACAGCATTGTTTCAGAGCTTCTTAAGACACAGATACTTGGGGCTTACACTGCTGGTGATGTGAGAGTTTGAGGTGGGCTTGGGAATGGACGCCATGATTCTATCAGGGCCCCCAGATCACTAAGCATGTGGCCAACTCAACCAATTTGCACACACTAACTGCCTGTAGTTGCCTTCATGTTTCCTGCTTTTTCCTTCAGAGTGTTATGTAATTAAAACCGAGCTCGTGGGCGAGGGACTCAAGAGGGGCAGGGAGGGAACAAGGGTGCAATTAGATGTTTCTCCAGTAGCCTGACAGAGGGTTATTTCAGCCTGTAGTGCGGCAGGTGGGGTCCCTTCTGACAATGCCAGAACAGCTCATGAATCTCCCTCCCATCTCACTAAATGTTTGCCCACACGCAAGATTCTCTTTGCTTCTTGGTGATGATGCTGTGAAACCCTGCCTTCCCCTAGCCCTGCCTGCTGAGTAATTTATGGGACCCAGAGGACAAGGAAAGTAATTGGGTTTTGTTTTCCCACTGTCAGGCTCATTCTGCTGCCCAGGAGTTCTGATTTCTGGGAAGTCTACTGGTCTGTCACATTCACAAGGAGAGGAGGAGGGTGTTTACAGTCCTCGGAAGAAAAAACAACTTCCAAAGCTGTGCTTTCTTTCTGCACACAGCGGTGATTAAAAATAGAAGCCAATTAGCCCTGGAGAAGTTGGGTGCCGAATAGCTGGGGTATCTGAAGAAAAGCCCACTCTCCTCGCTATTTTTGGTGAAGGGAGCAGCATTTCCAACAGGTGGAATTCCAACCAGTAACAACCAGTGGTGACTCTGTTTCTCTGAGGCTCACTTGTTCCCAGGATGCTTCCTCCTGAAGGATTGGCTGCTAGGTTGGAAAGCAAAGGGGATGCTGGCTAGCAGGTGCAGATGGACTTGAACTGTGGCTTTTTAGGTGTCTTAGTGCTCTGTTCCTGTGAAGAGACACCATGACCAAGGCAACTTTTATAAAAAGAAAGCCCTTAATTAGGGGCTTGTTTACAGTTTTAGAGGGTTAGTCTATGATCATCATGCTGGGAAGCAGACAGGCATGGTGCTGGAGCAGTAGCTGAGAGCTTCACATCCTGATCTGGAGGAAGTAGCTAGAGAGACACTGGGCTTGGTGTGGGCTAAGCCCACCTCCAGTGACACACCTTTCAAGGACACACCTACACCACTAAAGCCACACTACCTATTTCTTCCCCACAGTCGACCAACTGAGAGCCAAGCATTCAAATATATGTATCTGTGGGGGTGATTCTTATTCAAACCACCACATTAGGCCACGAGGGGTTTCTTGTTACAGCTCCAGTGCAGGATGAAACAGACTAGCCTGTGGTGGGGTTGAAACTATGCAATTAGCTCCATGAGCCTTGTGGGTCAATAATATCATTCATTCACTCAGTTTCTGTGTTCATGCATAAGCACACATGCATGTGCGGCCATAGGTCAACCTCAGGTGTCATTCCTCAGGATGCCATCCATCTCAATTTCAGAGACAGGATCTCAACAGTTGGAATCCAACAACTCAGTAGGGTCCTATTGAACCTCAGTGATATACCTGCCCCTGCCTCACCATGCTGGAATTATAGCCACAGGCTACCACAGCCAACTTTGACACTGTGACTGACCTTGGGTTCTCATTCTTGCATGACAAGCTCTTTATTTAGCAATGATGTCTCCTCAGCCCCACTTGATACAAGATGAGGAACCCTATACCAGGTGTTTCTCTAAACACTGGGGTGTAGTGCCAACAAAATGCCTTAGTGTGTGTGTGAAGCTGCAGTTTGACTTCCAAACCCGTGTTCTACTGGTTTGGGTATGATCATAAATCTTATAAAATGTCCTGACCCCAAACTTCTTCATTTGCCGAAAAAGTTCCAAGGTCTATCAGTGTTTCTTGAATTTTCCTGGCCAAGAATCATCTGGAAGGGCCTGTAAACCCAGGCCTCCCACTAGAGACTGGTTCTGAATGCCAGGCCCAGCCTCATTTGCCAGAAACACTGTGTGAGCAAGACAGGGAACATTAATTCTGCTATCTCTCATTTAATCTAGTGTACTCAAAATGAATATCCTTTCAATAAGGAATCAATATTATGTAATGAGAGGCCTCCTGCTCTTCTTTGTAGTGAGTCTTCAAGCTGCACTGTGTGTCTGGTACCTGCTGCACCATTCACTATGGGGTAGGCACTTCCAAGTGCTCACTGCTACCCGGGACCAGGACCTTTTGCTGGACCATGCTCTGAACCCTAGAATCTAGGCTTCTAACTTGTGCTCCAGGAGGTTTGGGAGATAAAGTCTGGTGCTGCTAAGGAGCTCCACCAGTTCCACATTGTGTTAGAACACTTTGTGTATTAGAACAATGTTGGGGGCAGACAGTTATATCAGTAGGTGGACTCCATCAATGGGTAACTAATGTGCACAGGTGTTCTCAGATCTGCCCCTCCATTGCTTATTTCAGTCTCCCATTATCTATTTATTGTCTCTCTGTCTGTCTAATTATTTTGAGACTGGGTCTCGCTGTGTAGCCCTGCCTGATTTAGAACTCACTATGTAGACCAAGCTGGCCTTGCACTCACAGAGATCCACCCAAATTCTTTCTCATGCCCCTCAACGCCTGGATAACCCCCCTCTCCAGCTGACAATCATAAAGACATAATGGTGCCACAGACGATCCAAAGAAGAGAAGTTTAAATGATCAAAGGCATAAGGAGGCTGACTGGTGAAGACAAACTCAAAAGTACAAAGGACTTCAAGCCTGAATGAGGAGGCTGAGAGGCACTGGTGATCAAAGGCTGCAGAGCTAGGAAGCAAATGGAGAGGCTGAACATGAATGTGGGATGATGATCTCCAAATAGCCCAGCCTCAGGGAGTGATGGGTGGATGGGAAGAGCTTGCATAGGAAAGACAGGGACAAGTTGTGTGCCTGGCTACCTAATGGGCAGGAGCTCAGGCCCCATGATGCAGCAATCTCTGTGACACAGATTCAGGCAGTTTGGTTTGAGCTTACCACATCCTAAAGCATCCTATATTTCCTAAGTAAAAAGTCAAGTTTGTTTTCATAAAGAATGTTTTCCATCTGTCTATCCACCCACCCCACCCACCCGTGTTCATTAAAATTCATAAAGGCCTATGCTGGGAGATGAATTTTGTTGCAGGTTTTAACATGTAGAAAATCACTTAATATACACAATTCTGTAGAGCAGATGTTGCCATCTGTACTTCATGAAGTAGTCATATTTCAAGAAAGGTTAGGGCCTTGTCCAGATGCATACTGTAGGCACTCTGCTTTGAAAGCTAGAAGCTTAATCCCCATCTTAGCTACTTTCCTGTTGCTGTGCTAAAATACTCTGGTAAAAGCCACCTGACAGAGAAAAGGTTTTTCCTGGCTTACAGTTGCAAGGTGACACAGTCCATCACGGTGGGGAAGACATGGCAGCAGGTGGTGAAGGTGTGGTGTTGGCAAGAGCAGGAGACTACTTGTCACGATGCATCTGCACTCATGAAATGGAGAATGAACAGAAAGTGGGGCCAGACTATAAAATCCCAAGACCTACTTTGCAGTGAGCCACTTCCTCCAGTGAGATTCCAGCTCCTGAAGCTTGCACAACCTTCCCCAAGAGTGCCACTAGCTAGGGACCAAATGTTTCAATACTTGAGCCTGTATCTTAACCTGTGGCTTGAGACCCCCTTGGGGGGCCAAATCATCCTTTCACAGAGTCGCCTAAGACCACTGGAAAACACAGATATTTGCATTATGATTCATATCAGTGGCAAAATTACAGTTATGAAGTAACAACAAAAATAATTTTATGGTTGGGGGGTCACTGAAGCCAGCTTGAACAGGGTGAGCATAGCTCTGTCAGGCCTTGCCCTTCTCCCGTTCCCTTTGCTTTGATGAAAAACTGTTAGATTAGATCCCTGAAGCCAGCCCCTAAGGTCCATTTCCTTATTTGGCCACTTTCTCCCCCTGAGGCTGACTACCAAGGTCCAGCTATCAGAGTATTGAAGTCCAGCAATCAAAAGCCCCCTTTGGCTCATTTCATTAACATGCCCAATTAAAATGAAACACTTCATCCTAACACATGATTTCCCCTTGTACCTTTATAAACTGCCATTTTCCTGTGTGCCACATCTGCCTCCTCTCTATCCAGAGGCAATTCTTTGTCTTTGGCTCCCCTGGGGGCAGGGACAAATACCTCTTCCCCTTTCCCATGGTCCCCTTTTCTTCTCCCACATCCTCTGTCTCTTGTCTTTGTCTCTTATTTGCTGCCCTCTGTCCCTCTGAATCTCCTTTGTGCTGAAAACTTGGTCTTGGGGTCCTGAGCTGAGACTTTTGCTTTAAAAAACTTTCTGTGGCCTGGTCACAAGCCAGTGTTTCGGGGAGGCTTTGGGCTGCTGCTACTCAACTGCGAATGTGTCCAATTAGTTTTCAGTGGAAACAAAGAGAGACTACCTTTAGATGTGTCCCTATTAAGAACCATGCACTTATACACTGCTATACTTATTAAGGAAATCTTTTTCAACTTTATAGTTCACAGTAATGGCCCACCTGCTGTGTGTCAGTGACAACATTGGACCCAGGCTAGGATTAGAGCCTACCAGCCTGCTTGCAAGTCTGAGGTTTCTCCAGCTTGGTATCTTTACAAGTAGTGACCTTTTCTTGCCGTCAGGTATGCAGAGTAAGTCAGGATTTGACATTTTATTCTTGGCATTTGATTGAGATGCCTGAAATACGTTACATGGACCCACAGAATCGTTAGGGTCAGTAACAGGCCGAAGTGAGTGGCGGCTCCCAACCAAAGGTTGAATGTTAAACAACAACCACTCTGAGAGACTCTGGAAGAGGGGCTCGGGGTTCTCCCATTTACTTTTAGTATATCCCACATTTGGGTTGTTTTCACACGGTAACATCTCCATCTGGAGCAGCCTCTTTCCACATTTGAGTCCCATTCTCAATGCCCAGTGCATTTGTTAGAATAGAGGAAGGTGTGCTACAGTAGCAAATACATTTCAGAATTTCAGCTGTGACATGGAATGACTTTATCCCTTTTAGTGGTGCCTGGTGAGGACTGAGTGGACTTCTTTTGAGAGTCTCTTCTATAGGGGTTTGTTGCTATGGGTCTCCTTCATGGGTCTCCTGCATGGGTCTCTATCATGGGTCTCTGGCTTGAGCATCTTGCTAGGTTCTTGGGTGTGGGTCTCCTGCACAGGTACCCTGCAGGGCTCTCTTGTAAATAAATCTCTTCTGCCTGGCTTCACTTTGCAGCCCTCCTATGGACATGGGCTTGTTTAGTGCTAGTGGCTCAGTGATCTATCCCTTTCTTTACTACAGCTCTGCCATGTTAGAGCCTAAGCAAGAAGGAGGGGAATGGAGTGGGGAGAGAGCCGAGGGAGAACACATGTGTTTATAATTGACTTAGACTTCAGAAGGGAAGGCACACTGTATTCCATTCATGTCCCCCTTGAGGATGTCAGGCGACCTGGTTCAGATACCCTAGGTCTGAAGAGAGTGAGGAACACACAGATACTTGGTGAGGAGAAATAGTCTCTGTGGTGCCAGAGCTGGCTTCACCCCTCCGGAGTGCTACCTTCTATCAGTGCTCCCAGAGAATTCTAATTCAAACTTTGCATTGGCAAGGTTAACTGGAAGTATCAAACTGGCAGGACTTTGAACTGTCCTCTGACCTACATTGGCCTCAGGCTACTGTCCGGACTGTGAGTTCTGTTCAGTAGGAACCCTGTCCTTTCTCCTCCTGCATGCTGCCCTCACACAGAGCACCTCGTTCTCTGTCCGTGGTGCTGAAAGTTTGGCTCATTTCCCCAGTGTAGGATGGATAGTTAGATGGTAGGTACTTCTCTCATCACATAGACAGGAATGGGAGTCCTGGCTTCTCAGCCACATAGTGGGAAAGGCCATGGAAATTTAGTTCACTGTGAACACACTAATCTTTGGTCAGCAGTGTTGAACTAACCATGCAGACTAATTCAGGTACTGGCTGTGACAGTTCGTCTTGATTACTGATTGAATGTGGACTCAACTAAGAGGCATGGCCCTGAGTGGGTCTGTGATATCATTTCAGGAAGAATACCTGGGGCATGAAAGACCCTCTCACAGAGAGAGCAGGTGCTCAGATGTGAAAAGCGCCCAGGGAAAGCAGCGCTTCTTAAAAGCTTACCCTTGGTTCTTGATGGTGTCTGTGAATTGCTGTCACTGCTTCTGTCACCCCCACTGCCCTCTAGTTCTGATCCTTCTGCACACATGCAGTGTGAGAGAAAAGACACACAAGTCTATTTTCTACTTAGGGAAAGCTTTCTCTCCAACCTTCAACTCTTCCACCGGGCTGCAGCTATGATGTGTTCTAGGCTCCACTGTATGAGAAGGACTGAGCTGGTGGCATGATGAGGGACTCAAGAGTGTAGCTCTTGTGAGTGGGTAGAGGGAGGAAGCATATAGCTTCAGTGAAAGAATAAAGAAATTTCAGAGAAATGAGAATTAACATCTGGAAGAAAGCATAGGCTGACTCCAAAATATGATTTACAAATATGATTCCAGTTATTAACAAAGTACTAGAGAAAGGACAGCTTTGCAAGACCCCAAGTCCAGGAGAGAGGTCATAGCCAGTCATGATGGGAAAGAGACTTGTGACCCCAGAAACTGGGTTAGGAACTAATAGAAGTTGGTGTTCTGTGTGGCCTACTCTCCCAAGACATGCAGAACTCCCATGTAAGGTACCTGCAATCAAGGCAGAAAAAGTATGAATATGTGTATCCCTGTTACTTCAGCCTAGCACTCCATGGGATGTCTCCATCTAATGATGGGCTGAGCCTCAGTAGTCTGAGACTGGTGTTTAAACCTTCTTTCCACAAAACTAAGTAGCTGTGGGAGACCTGAGGCAAGAACCAAAAGTGACACATTGCAAGGTCACTGCCATTAAGTGACAAGGCTGGGCATGAGTGGGAAGTAAGCATTGCCTTTAGGGATGGCGCTTTGGAGGATGGGCCTTGCTTCTCCCCAGAAATCACTGCCTATAACTCAAATGATCAACTTGTGATTTTCCCAGATTTACAAGCTAGCCATGCCCAGGCTGTAGTGGCAACTGAGTATTGCAGGGTCCAAGACTGGCTGGCAGTGTGGCCCACACAGGGCTAAGCAGTGACTGAAGAGACCACATAAGAAGTGACAGGAGGAAGAATCCAGGAAAATGAGTATGAGATCATCTGAATTCTGTTGTTCAAAGAGGAGCCCAACAGATAGATCTGCCTGACAGTCAACATCATGGGTCAACTTTGCTATAGAATGACATTCAGCTACTTAGGAAAACTATTCCAGGTATTTCTATGAGATTAATGTCTGAACAGGTGAACTTTGAGCAAAGTAGGAGTGCCTTCCCTAAGGGTTCATGTCCTCAGTTGAAAATCTTGCCCTTCTCAAGTCTGAGAGCGAATTCCTCCTGTGCTGTGGGATGGTCTGTATGTCAAATCTGTTGCTCTGATTGATCAATAAATAAAACACTGATTGGCCAGTGGCCAGGCAGGAAGTATAGGTGGGACTAACAGAGGAGAATGGAGAGAACAGGAAGCTGAGTGAAGGAGATACTGCCAACCTCCACCATGACAAACAGCATGTGGAGATGCCGGTAAGCCACGAGCCACGTGGCAAGGTATAGATTTATAGAAATGGATTAATTTAAGATTTAAGAACAGTTAGCAAGAAGCCTGCCACGGCCATACAGTTTGTAAGCAATATAAGTCTCTGTGTTTATTTGGTTGGGAGTGGCTGTGGGACTGGCAGGTGAGAGAGATTTGTCCTGACTGTGGGCCAGGCAGGAAAACTCTAGCTACACTCCTGGCTTCCTGTTCTGGTCAGCTTTACATTGCTATGACAACATGCCTGAGAAAAGGATTGGACTAACAGTTCTGGAGGCAAGAGTCCAAGATCAGGTAGCCCATAGCTTTGGGAATGTACCAAAGGGTAGGCATCATGGCAGAAGTATGTGACAGAGCCAAGAGCTTACACAGGAGCTCATGAGCTAAAGAGATGAGCCAGGGTCCCCCATCCTCTTGAAGGCACCATTTCATATGCTAAGGATCTCCACTGAGCCTGCCTCCTAAGGCTCTCCCACCTCTTATCTCCCAGGGACTGCATCATTACCACACAGGAATGCTCATTTTCTAGATTTGGAGCATTGACTTCCTGCTTCTGCAGTTACTCCATGGTTTCACATGGGACTGTCCTATAGAACTTGGACTTACAAGTCTGCCTCCCTCCTCCCTCTGTCTGTCTCTTATATTGGTTCTGGATCTCTAGTCAACCCTGATAAGTATTAAGTATTACCAGTTAGTATTAACTGATTAGCTTGTCCCTCCAACAGTGAAGCCTGGTAGAAGTCTCTTCAACAGATGCAAGGTCTCATTGAGGAGCGGGGAGTAGACCAGCGTAGTTTGTCTACTTAAGGTTTCTTTTCCTGTTGTTTTGGTTTATTGTTTGTGAGTCACTGAAACAGCTTTTATTCAACAGAAGGGCATTAGAGTCTCTTTTTCATGGGAAACATCAGGCACTTGCAGACAGGCTTTCAAAATGCCACCTACCATCTTCACTGGCCTTTTCTTGAGGCTTTCCTGAAGCTTTATCTGGGGGAGTATCGAATTCACAGGATCCCTACCCAAGTGGTGTAGCTGAGGTCACTAGATGTGGTTTATTAGGCAGAGTTCCCAGAGTGCAGCCCTCTTTCTGAAGATGTGAATGCAAGAAAGAGATCACACAGTACTCCCATCCTACAAATCACCTATGATGCTCAGAACAATAGCAATAAAGGTTATTAAGGTCATCTCATCGTGTTCAGTTTTTCCCCATCCCCATCCCCTCCTTCTCCTCTCCCTCCTTCTTCTCCCCTCTTTGTCCCCCCTCCCTTATTTATTCCCCTTCTCTTTGTCTGCTGGTATTGAGAATGGATGATATCCAGGTATAATGATAAATATTGGCAATTTGACAGAATCTAGAATCATCTGAGGGAGGAGCCTGAGCGTGCCAGAAGGGGGATATCTCAATTACATTAAATGATGTGGGTAGAACCGTCTTAGATGTGGGTGGGACCATTCCCTGGGCAGGGGATCCTTAGCTATATAAAGTGGAGAGAGTGAGCTGAGCTGAGCACTGGGTATGAATTCATTTCGTTGCTCTTTTCTGACTACAGAGAGAACATGACCATCAGCTTCAGGATCCCGCTGGTTTGGCTTCCCCACCATCACGGACTGTACCTTGAACTCTGAGCCAAGATAATCTCTCTTTCTCTCTGTCTCTCTGTCTCTCTCTGTCTCTCTGTCTCTGTCTCTCTCTCTCTCTGTCTCTCTCTCTCTCTGGTTTTTCGAGACAGGGCTTCTCTGTGTAGCTTTGCACCTTTCCTGGATCTCATTCTGTAGACTAGGCTGGCCTTGAACTCACAGAGATCCGCCTGCCTCCACCTCCCGAGTGCTGGGATTAAAGGCGTGCACCACCACCGCCCGGCTCCCTTTCTCTCTTAAGTTGCTCTTGTCAAAAGTATCTTATCACAGCATCAGGAAAAGGAGCTGAGGCAGCAGGGCATCTCGCATGCTGGGCAAACACTCAGCCACTCTACTTAGCCCAGTACCTGCCTCTCCCTGACAATGCTTGTTTTCCCTCCTGTTTCTTCCACACTGTCCTGATATCAGTTGCGCACATCTGTGCTGTTGGCTTCTTTCACACCACTCACTCCAAGATTTCACATAGTCTCGATCTCCTCCCTTGTTCCCACTAATGTGTGACAGTATCCACTTGTGTATGCCCACAAGAGACACGTCTAAGACGCGAAGCAAGGTAAAGACACAGCTGGCACTTGTTCCTAAATTTCCATAACAGCCCTTAAAGACCCATGGAGGTGTGCCATTAGCTGTGAGAGAATGCAAAATGCTACATTTCAACTGTGTGTTTTCTCCTACCTTGCTGTGGAAGTCGGACCGTGTGTTTTGAATACAAGAACTAAATGCCTTAAGGAAAGTCTGTAAACTGAGTCTGAACATTGAGGTACCATCATCCTATGGACCTTGGAGCTGTGTGGGGAACAGTAAGCATGCTCTGTATGCACAGCCAGTGATCTAGTTCACAGCTGCTGGCTGCTTTGTGTTGGCTTCCTTGAAGGAGTTAGAAACTTCACGGACCGTATTATAAGCTTTCTCAATCTTCTTCACATTGAAAGGTAGTTTTTGCAAACGTGGGGCTTAAGGTGCTGAGCGGTCAAATAACTTGCACTTCTGGGGTGTGAGTGCTGTCTCCTTTGAATTTATTTCCAAGCCTTCCGTACACAATTCCTGTCAGCCATTTAACCTGGCTGCGCTGCTCTCCAGCTCTCCCTGAAGTCATCAATTTGCTGCAAATAATTTTGAAATCTGATGGTTTATTAATGTGGTATGCCGCTCTGATCCCTTCTAGTTGTCTAAGACGGAGAGACCCTGAGGTTGGGAGGACAGAGGCCACTGTCCAATTCAGCTGTCTTTCCTCTCTCATGAGTCTGAGGGCTCACCTTGGTCACTCAGACAGTACCTGGGGCACCTGGAAACTCTGAGTCTCTCTTGTTTCTGCTTCTCACACAGCCTGAGGTTGGGTGCACAGACATCACTCACAGTTTATTCTCATGGACCATGTTATTCAGACCTGCCTGTCACTGAATAATGAAGGAGAGGAGAGCCTCTGTATGCCCCAAATGTCACCTGTCCTTCAAACAGTGACCTTCACATCCAAAGGCCATTTGCTCAGTGTACTCTGTGAGGTGATCCCTGTGTCTGGGGCCTGTGGAAGGCAGGGCAAGCAAGGAGGCCTCTACAAGCAGAAGGGTGGAAGGGAGGAGGGACCTTGTACCCCAGACTGAGAAGAAGCTGGCAGTAGGCATAGCCTGTCTCTGAACTCACTCTGAGTCTCCAGCCATCTTGAGTCGGAGGACCTCAGCTAGGGTGTCTGTCTGCAGAACTGGGTTCTCATTTGGGGTTGGTCAGAAGCAGCATGTGGGGAGTGCTGTTCCCAGGTGCCTGATTTATGCCGTGTGGTTGGTGGGGATAACTCCCAGCTCATCTCTTTTGTGAGCATGGACAGTGAGGAGCCTAGTTTTCATTTGGTGCCAGGCTTGTGACACTGTAGCTAATTCCTCTGCCTTCTTTCACACTGGCTCCTCCACCCATGTATCAGCTGTTTTCCACCTCTGTGACAAGAATGCCAGACAGAAAGACCATGAGAAAGGAAGGCCGTGCTGCTCATGTGGTTGCCAGAACATCACAGCGGCAGGAGCCTGTGGCGTAGGAGGCTATTCACATCATGGCTGACAGAAAACAAAGCTCAACGTTAAGAGTTAACAGAACAGTAGGTGTCAATTTAAAGGCTGTCACTCCCTCCAGCCAGGCCCCACCTCAGTCTCCTAAAGGTTCCACAGCCTTCCAAAGTAGAAAGAAGGGGAGGGAGAGGGAAAGTTTAAGAGGGAGGGAGAAGGTGTGAGGAGGGAAGGGGAATGTGAAGAAATGGTGTGGAAGAACAAAACAAAGCCCAGAATCCCTTACCTCATGCCTGTGTTTACCAGACTGGTGGATGCTGGCACCCTCCTCAGTCCATGCTGCCCTCCAGAGGTTAGCACGCACCATCCTTCACTTGCAGACCTGAGATTCTCCCCAGCCTAGCTTGCTATACTTTCCTAAAACAGTCTGTAATTATTGTCAAAAGGAAAGCCCTGTAAGAAAAACATTTTTTTTCTTCAAGTAATTTACTGGTAACTGGATTATGGGTAAGCCAAGAGGAAAAAGAAATCCACCTTAACACATCCAACAAGTATTCTGTTACCCAGCCCGTGGCTTTGCCTCCAGTCTCTGCTCTCTTTGCATTCCCAGGCCAGTGTGTGCACCTTCACTGCTCCTGTCCCAGGGGTCCCCACCATGCTCAGCCAGCCTCTGTGCACCGCAGGCTGGTTCTCAAAGACATTGTCACCTCTGTCCTCGTACCGCCACACCTCTCTCCCACTCCCCTCATAGCACGCCATACAATTTCCCACTTAACTTTACGATGATTTAATTATGATAATTTAACAACATTTTCAACCATCCTAGACACAAGTAGAGAAAGCATTCCATTTTTGTTCATCTCGTCCCATTTAAATAGCACACTGTTTAACAAAATAGAATACACTCAACAGATATTCCCTGAGTGGAAGAGCAGCTGAGTGGAAAATTCTCAGATGGATCTGAACTAGAAATGAAGGTGAAACTAAGTAGATGGGCCTTCACATCGGCCACCCCTGCCCCATCATTCCCCACAGCATAGGGACCCAGTGTGTTTTGTGTTCACCCTGGTGGCCCCCACAGCAAATAAACAACACCACTCACACAGCCTTGACACAGCTGCTGAGCCATTCAGCCTCCGATGCTACGATGCTACGATGCTACTTGCTGTTTTTTAACTAGACCAGGTGTTAAGGCAGTGGTTCTCAACCTTCCTAATACTATGACCCTCAGTTTAACACAGTTCCTCATATTGTGGTGACCCTCAACCATAAAATTATTTTCATTGCTATTTCATATCTTTAATTTTGCAATTGTTATGAATTGTATTGCAAATATCTGCTATGAAGAGTATTTGATATGTGGGGTCATGTGTAGCTAGAGTTTTCCTGCCTGGCCCACAGTCAGGACAAATCTCTCTCACCTGCCAGTCCCACAGCCGCTCAGACCCAACCAAGTAAACCCAGAGACTTATATTGCTTACACACTGTATGGTTGTGGCAGGCTTCTTGCTAACTGTTCTTATATCTTAAATTAATCCATTTCCATAAATCTATACCTTGCCACGTGGCTCGTGGCTTACCGGCATCTTCACATGCTACTTGTCATGGTGGTGGCTGGCAGTGTCTCCCTCACTCAGCTTCCTGTTCTCTCACTTCTCCTCTGTTAGTCCCGCCTATCCTTCCTGCCTGGCCACTGGCCAATCAGTGTTTTATTTATTGACTAATCAGAGCAACAGATTTGACATACAGACCATCCCACAGCAGTCATGACCCACATGTTGAGAACCACTGGTTTAAGGGGTCACACTTTGTTGTGAAAGACAAAGGGGCATCTGAAATGCAGTCCAACTTGAAGGCCCATGCTTTTTACTCAACTAGAACCTGTATTTGACACCACTCCAGCCTTCCTAACTTCAAAGACACACGTTTGTTGGGCATACTGCACACTATTTTGTTCTATCATTCTTTGGTCTGTGTAAGTTGTGTCCTCCAACTCTTGGCTTCTCCCTGTGCCAGAGGAGGCTGTTTCTTATTAGCAAATATTTGGCTTTGGCCTGTGATTTGCTGACATGGAGAAAGCCTTTTCATACATGTACACATACATGCACACACACACACACACACACACACACAAACACACACACACACACACACACACACACACACACACACACACACACACACACACACATATATATACTCACATCTCAAGACTTTCACTTCCTAATAACACTGCTTGGATATTTTTAAACTTTTGTGTCTGAAAATATTATGACTGGGCCTGGAGCGATGTCAATGGCCCAACAATGAAGAAACTGTGCTGCTTTTTCAGAGGACCTGAGTTCAGTTCCCAGCACTCATGTCTGGTGGCTCATGACTACCTGTAACTCCAGTTCCAGGGGTCTGATGCCCTCTTTTGGATTCTAAGGGCACCTGCAGTCACATGCCTATACTCACAAGCACATATATACATAATTCAAAAATAATAAAAATAAATCTGAAAAATACTGTGACTTGATTAATTGACCTCAAAAATCCACTATTGGGCTGTAACTTGTAGTTTGAAAAGCTGTAGCTTTGTTGACCCAGCGTAACTATTGCAGATCAAATCTAGTACTCACAGGTCACAAGATGGGCATTGGTAGAAGGATGCAAGATAAACACAGCCCAGAGCATTTCCTGAAGGATGCTGTCAGGTTCAGCCTCTGTCAACCTCTATTTCGTGAGCTTCCTGCAACAACACGTTCTTCTGAGAATCCCTGAGTGGAACATTTGTGATTTCTGAGGCTCTTCTTGGTTTGGTCTATTGTGGTTCTTAAGTTTTGTTTACATCTCTGGAATTTCCTTGTCTCTGGCTGTCCTGTTCTGTATCCTTACCAAGGTCCCTTCTACCCTAGTCCTCCCAGTGGCCAAGAAAATCTGGACATCCACCTTCATGCCTGGCCTCTCTGCTCACAGGTACCTGAAAGGAAACCACTTTTAAGAAATGGTTCTCTAGCACCCTCTGGGTGATAGTTCACGGATCCAGACAGCACCATTCCAGGCACTGCGGACACAGTTGGATCATAGATGGTCTGGGAATCAGACAGACCCCCCAGCTGTTGAGAATTATTAGTATGTTTTAGTGAGTGCTGAGTATGCTCTGAGCAAAGGCCAAGAAGACACCAGTTATCTCTACAGGGTCTCTTTCCTCCTTGTTAGGCCTAAGCATGGCATCCCACAGAGTTTTTGCATATTTGGCTCTTTCTTCAGTGGAGTGGATGATGGGACCATGAGGGCAGTGGGTACCATAGTGATAAGATGCTTTTACCCCTTTCATAGGGGTTCTGATGGACCACATGAGGATATCATGCTATTTGGGAAACTGGGTATTTCATTATGTCATTGCTTCTGAAAGCAAAGTCTTCCCCAGAAGAAAATCACCAGAAAAGCTTAGTGGATAGAGAGACAGCATAGAGGTTGAGAGCACACACTGCTCCTATGGAAGATCCAAGTTCAGTCCCCAGCACCTAAGCTGCTCCAGTCATATGATGCCCTCTTTTGACCTCTGCATGCACTGACTGAACTCACATGTACATGCCCCCCCCACAATTATAAAACTAAAGTAATAAAGAGTTTAAATATCCTCATCTTTAACCCCGTGTGAAGTAACTTATGATGTATAAGCCACCATCCATAAGTTTGCTCTACTGTAGTGGAATTAAGAAACAAGTCCAAATTAAACTCCTTTACATAGTCTAGAAATTTTATTATTAATTTTTCAATTGAATAATTGAGTTTATGAAAAATAGAAGAGAGTTTAAATATTATTTATTAGGCTACTGCTTCAAACTGTTACCATCAAAAGGTCATTTAAATGGTGAGAATGTACTACTTTAAAAGCACCTCATCATGAAATTTTAATAGTTGACTATCCCACGCTTTTCATTCAATTATTGCACAGATGAATTATGTATAAGGATATACCTGTGCTTATTTCCTTATTTACATTTATGAGTATGTCTGTATGCTCACGGCATGCTTGCTGGGGCAGCGGCTGGAGGCCAGCTGCCCTCCACATGAGAGAATGTCTGTAGCTGAGTTAGAAGAACTTGGAGAATCTGAACAACAGTCTAGGATGGGCACTGCAAGTGCTACCTAAAACTACCACTGATGCAAAGCTGAAGACCTCAGAGTCAATATTATCTTAAGTCAGTCTCCAAGTCCCCACCCCAGTGATGTGGAAACATGTGGGCTCTTGCTTAAGGTCCCAGTGCTGGGCCCCCTGTGTCTGTGCCTTCTAGCACCCACAATATGGCACATTAGCTCTGACCTTGGTCTATGTTGTCTTTGGGATGCATTACAATGGCTGTCTGGAGCAACAAATAAAAGGATCCTCCTAGCAGCCAGTCTCCAGCTGAGCATGGAGTTGTTCCTGCTGGGCCTGCCAGGGTTTCTGTTGCATCCGGGAGCCAGATTCTCACTCAAGTGAGTGCCCATGTTTCAGTCTCAGGTACCAACCCAAGCAGGTCTCCTGGGAGCCCAAGGCCTAGGAGTTTGCCTGTGCCTAATGTTCCATTCTGTGGAAACCAGCATCTCATGCCCTTCTGTACTTTTGTGTTACAAGACTCACTGGCTTGGGCTGCGTCTCCTAATTCTACATAGTTGATTTGGAAGGATGTTCCCAGTGAGGCAGCTCAAAGGCTCCCGTCTTCTCCTTCCTGCAGGGGTAGATTTGTCCTCCTGAAGCTTCCAAGACTCTCTCTATCAGGTAGATTCTTAACACATGTCTGACCAGTTCTCTTTCTGCCCTTGAACTGTGTTTGCAGGGAAGGATGCTACTGCATGTTGGACTTCTTTGTCTCAGCTGGCTGTGTCCTGACTTCCTGTGCCCAAGCCTGTTCTGCACTGTTCTGCACTGGGTCCACCATGGCTGGTCTGTCAGATGAGGCTCTTCCCCCATGGAGGCCTCAGCCGCAGCACCTCACTGCTGATGAGCAGAGGAGATGAAGCAGCCTTTCCTCCTGTGTCCTTCATCCTTTCTCTCCTAAACCCTAACAGAGTATATCCAGAGCTGGTGTCCTGCGATCTCCAGCTCTGTTTTCCCGTTTGCTTGGCCATCCTGTCCTTCCTGTCCTGTTTGGAGATCCCATTCTCTGTAAAGAAGGTTTTTCTAGATTGGTTCAGCCATGAGGGTGGAAGTGGGGCCACCAGAAAGTATCCTGTCTATGGCAGGCTTTGCCTGGCAGTGAATCTGCCCTTGCCAGACAGTCCCTCCCACCGTGTTTCCAGCCCTAAGGTACCACACCCACCCACTTCCGTCCTAGCTTCTGAGACATGCATGCATACCTGGGAGACGGGAGCATCTACTCACCACAGCCTTTCTGAACCTGTGGCCGAGAAGCCCTGGTCTGTCCTGACTGTTAGTTAGCTTGTTGTCAATTTCATAAAAGCCCAGCCTTTCTAGACAAACGAAGTCACGTGACCTCTGTAATGCAGATATTGATAATGAAGAGCCCAGGAATATGAAAAAATTGTGTGTTTGTAGCCTATGCACATTATTTCTAAGTGTATTAGGACTGACAGCGGCTTTGACCCTTTGCCCTGCATTCTCCCAAGCAGAGGAAAGGCAATTTAAACGAACCCACGACTATGAAAACATTTTAAACTAACACCCTGTAATCAGAAGTCATTAATCCTGGATCCCCTTCCATCTCGGAGGTGCCCAGAGAGTGCTAGCTCAAGTCTCAGGACACTACGACGCCCAAAATGCCGCAAATCCCAGTATGTTCTCTCTGTCCTGTATATAACCTGTGGCTATAAAAAGGAGCTTGTAGCCCTTCCTTGGGGCTAGAGTCAAATTCTTCTCTGTAACTGTGACTAGTCAGAATTTCTTTTCCTGTGGTGTTTTTGAATAAATGTTGCTTCTGGTTTTGGACTTCGGTGTTCTGCTGCCTGTTATTTGTGCAGATCCAGGACCCAACGATATTAATATAGAACAGCTTAGGGAACACTAAAAAGCAAACAGTGACCAATTGTACTGTCAATCCTCTACCTCCTCCTTAGAACACATGCTGCATATAGGTGCGGGACTTCTCAGAGCCTTTGTGGTGCTGGCTCTTATTCCTACCCAGCTTCACAGACCTGCTTGGCTTCAGCTTCCAGTTTTTGCCACATTCGGTTAGAAACCACTGACGAGATGTTTCCCAGAGTACATACCAAGAAGCGTTGAGTGAACATAGTGAAAACACCTGACCCATGCAAAGATCTCACGCTTCCTATGGCCCTTTGCTTCTCTCTTCCCCTTCCTCCAGCCTGAGGCTGAGAGCTGAGCCTTCCATAGAGAGCAGCCTCGCTTCTGCTCTTCAGTGAAGGAGCATTATTTCAATACTTAGTGACCGTAAGAAACTGGATCCACAGGAGATGTGGTGAGTGTGCTTTAAGGCTGTTCTCAGGGCTGCAGACCCCTGGTGGTCAAAAGCCTGCTCTCATTTGTGGACCGTCCTGCTGTGAGGCTGTTCCCAGGGTGTACCATCATCCCAGACTAGTTCCCTTAAAACAGAGACCAGTCATGGGAGGCCTTACTCTTTTGAAGGAGGGGGATGGGAGGTTGGAGGGGGGAGGATGGGAGGGGAGAGGGAGGAGGGATGAGGGGGATCTGTGGTTGGTATGTAAAAATGAATAAAAAAATTTTTTTAATAAAAAGAAACAAGAAAAAAAAATCGCCCCAAAACAGGGAGCAGTGAGCAGTCTGACCTAAAACAGTGGTACTTATTAAGAAGGGGACAGGGCTCCCTCTGGAAAACAAGCTCAGTGTGAGAGACCATGAGTACACTAGAAGGTCCCTCTGCTGGCTTTGGAGAGGGAGGCTGTCCTGTGGAGAGTGGAAGCAGGTCTCTACAGGCAGCAAGGCTGTAGGAAGGACCTCATCTCTTTTTGTCACATTTAAGCTCCAGATGAGAACATAACCTGGAGAACACTTGACTTCGAGAGAACTTGGGCCTCACGGGACAACCACAAGCTTGAACCTCTGCCCCACAGAGTGTGAGCTGACAAGCGGATGTGGCTTCAGGCAGCCGAGTGTGCGGTAATAGTTACACCACAAATGAAAATCTGTGAATGGTACTGAGGCTGGGAGAAGTGAAGTGATTCTCCTGAGTTCTCAGAGGCTGCGTGGGCGCTGTGCCGGTACTCCGGTTCAGGGCATGCATGTCCACGCTGGGGTTCCTTTCAAAGGGTTGTTGTTGTTTGTTTGTTTGTTTTTTAAGAAAAGCAGTGTTTTCTGTCAGATTATTCAGATAAACTTGTAAATCTTCTGCACACCCCACCCTGTGGCATTGAGTGGGTGGACTGGGGAGGCAGGAGCAGAACAGCCCGCCCTCCCAGCTGTCAGGCTTTGGTCTCTGCTCCTCCAGCCCATGTGTGCTGTCCTTGGTGCTGACCCAGGATCCTGTGGCTTCAAAGTCCAAAGCTGGGTTCCCAGCAGGGGGCGCCCATGTGCATTCCCAAGGCCTGTGGCTCTGAACCAGAGAGGAAGTAGTGTCTCTGTTCTCATTCCCAGATGCCCGGCTCCATCTGTTTGTCCTTCCAAACTTGGCATCTGGTGAGAGAACTCAGAGAGAAAATGGGCTTTGGAAATGAAATCACTGTCAATATTTCATTACCGTCTGCTACTCCAGTACACAGGCCCACCCCCTGAGCATAGGTACCGAAGTTTACCCCTCTCAATCCATCTTTAAAAATCTGACTATTGGCTTCTAGATCTTCCTGTCACTAACTGGCTGGTCTGTCATAGATTCAGAAAGCCACATGATGGGATTTGGGGCATCCAGGCCATTAACTTGCTGTGCTGGACCGACAGCCTCCCAGTAATGGGGACCCAGACCACTGTGGTGAATCCTCATCAAAGAGTTTTATAAGCATTAGTTATTGCTCTGTCTGGTCTTTGCCAGAGCCTGTAGATGATGCCAACTCTGAAAACTATGGTTCAATTTAACTTATAGCTTCTAGAGCATAAAATGCAAACCCAAGATAAGTGACATCATTTGATACATGGGGGGAAAAACCCACAATTACAATGTTCTGTCTTTGTGGGTAACATAATGGACTGTGTATGTCAGAACAAAATTTATCCATGTGGGGTCCTTGAAACACACAGCAATGTCCCTCAAATGGAAGTAGATGCACCCCCTACATTTGTTATCTTATTTCCCTCTAAAAATGATCTGTTAGAGCACGTGTGTTCAATTCAGTCAGGGGCTCTGGGCTCATCTGGCAAAATATTATAAAGTTCCCATTAGACTGTAAGTGAATGTGTGCTCTCCACAGCCTCTCCCTGTCAACACAGGCTTCATGTAGATATGTTTGGTAGATGTTAGGTGTATCTACTCATGCGTGAGTGTTGCAAGTTCCGACAATACATCAATCCTTTGTCAACAGAAGAGAGGATGATGTTTTAGACACCTGTCTTGTTTAAGGAAGTGCTGTCGTTGGACAGGTAAGGCTAAAATTCAAGCAGGGGTCTGTAGAATAGGACTTGGGAGAGCTTGGTGTAGCATGAATCTTAAATGTTCTTATTAATAAAATCAAACCCGAGGCCAGGTATTGGGGTGAACGCTGGTAGATCAGAGAGACAGAACAAGCCACAGCTATCTCAATCTTGCCAATTCCTCAGCTGGTCCTGTTTCCTCAGACTGGAAGCTTCTGTGTCCTCATCCCAATGGCTCTCAGCTGAACTGCTGCTAGAAGCCTGAGAGCTTAACCAGCCAAAATGCTTAACCAGCCAAATGCTTAACCAGGCAAATGCTTCTAGTTTCTGGTCCTCACGCCTTATAAACCTTTCTGCTTTCTACCACCACTCCCTGGGATTAAAGGCTCGCTTTCTGGGATTAAAGGCGTGAGTCACCATGCCTGGCTATTTCCAATGCAGCCTTGAACTCACAGAGATCCAGAGGGATTTCTGTCTCTGGAATGCTAGGATTAAAGGCGTGTGCTACCACTGCCTATCCTCGTGTTTAATATTGTGGCTGTCCTGTTCTCTGACCCCAGATAAGTTTATTAGCATACACAATATTTTGGGGAACACAATACCACCACAGCTTGGCTCTCACTTTCTGAAGTCTCCTCTGTGTTACAGATTATCAAATACACTTGCACCACAGAAGAAGCATGTCAGTTAACTTACTAACATGTTCACTGATTCTCCTGACTTGGTTTAAACAGAATCCCATATTGGTGGATCACAAAAATGAGTTCTTTACAAAATTCACAGCCAAATAATGAAATGAAATGGGAAAATGTGATCTATTTGAGGGTTTTAGTGTTCCCAACTCTGGCAGATTAATTCTCACATAGTGGAGGCTGTACAGCTCAGCCCAACCTGTGCCACATGGGGATTCTAGAACATTCAAGTTCCCAGTGCACATGGGGAGGGAAGAAGAGCAAAGCCACAGCATTTACAAACAGCTGCCCATTGTTCTCAGCACTGACCAAAGGGAGCACCAGACAGGAGCAGGCTGGACTCCTCCATGCTGTGGGCAGATGAAGATGATCAGTGACATAGAGGACACAGCCAGTTTTGTCACTGTTGTTTAGTTTGGGGTGTGTGTGTGTGTGTGTGTGTGTGTGTGTGTGTGTGTGTGTGTGTGTGTGTGTGTACACATGTGTATGTGGAGACCAGGTACAATCTCCAATTTTCCCAGGTACCATGCACTTTGTATTTTGAGACAGGGTCTCTCATTGGCCTAGAATTCTGTGAATAAGCCTGGATTATTGGGCCAGCAAGCTCCATTTCCCCATTTTTGGGAACTGCAGGCACACTCCACCTTGGAGGGTTTTTTACATGGGTTCCAGGGGTCAGACTCAGGTCCTTGCTGCTGTGAAGCAAGCGCTTTACCTATCTTCCCAGCCCTAATGCTAGTCTGTGAGCAGTCAGGAAGACAGCCCCCAAAGCCACTTTGTGAGGATGTTTCATTGGACTGCCCTCTTATCTTTCCTCTTTCCACCCCGTCTCCCTTTCAGTCATAAGTGTCCTGAAAAGGGACCTCATTGCTCAAAGCCTGAGATGCTGATGCTCTTGGTCTTCTGCATCCAGGGAGACTGTTGCTATGGAATCTCCTCCCTGCTTCCTGTGCTAGGGAGCCTGTCCCATGATGCTCCCGGAGAGAGGTAAACTATTGGTTCCCTTTAAGAAGGCTTGCTGTTGGACTGGTGAACTTCATCTTCAAGGAAATAGAAAAACTTGCACATAGTGTGATCCTGAGATTTGTAGAAAATGGTATAATGACTTGACTATTATAAATTAGGTAAACTTTAAAACCACTTTCAGAAGTAAAATTATGTTAAAACTTTAAAGTTTTAGACATCCAAACTAAGTGAGCATTCTTTTAGTAAATATTTGAAATGCAACGTTCTTCCCTGGGTGCTGAGGCCCCTGGGGTTACAGAATAAAATTTGCTAAGTAGAGGATATTTTTAGTTCTTCTTTGATTTTAAAATGACAAAAATTGTCATTATGTTCACAGGTAGATCTTTTTGTTTCCCTAAATGCTAGATATTCTAAAAATACTGTCTTTTATAAGACAGAATGCATAAAATCTTTTGGAATATGATCAAATTTGGATGCCTAAAATTATTGACCTTCTCCAAGTCATCCTATTCTGCTAAAGAATACAGATGCATCCATTAAAAATGTTGAGGTGTTCCAAAACACAATTTTAACTTAATCAAAAAGTAAATTTTATGAAGTCATTTTATAAAGCCAAAAGATGCTTCATTTTACTGACCTGGCCCCTTGCATCGAAAAATGAATTTTCCTCTCTATCTGTTGTATTTTCAATAATTATTGTTATTAGAGTTATTTTTATATTGAAATCCTTTTTAAAATTTATATTCACTGTGTGTTTGTGTTTGTGTGTGTGTGTGTGTGTGTGTGTGTCTGTGTGTGTGTGTGTGTGTGTCTGTGTCTGTGCATGCATGCCAAGACACAAGCGTGGAGGTCAGAGGATGACTTTATTGTTGGTTCTCTCTTTTCCCCCTTTATATGGGACCTTGGGATCAAACTTGGGTCACCAGGCTTTCATAGTAAGCACTTTTACTTTCTGAGACATCATGTCAGCCTGGAAACTCCTTAATATTTGTTTGCACTGGAGAACATTTAAACCCTAATCTTTAAGCAATTTTGAAACATACAACAAATTGTTATTAATTATAGACAACTTTCCGTATAATCCATCAGCTCATTCCTTCTGTCTTCCTGAAACTTGCTAACTCTGATTAATAACATATTTTCTCACCCCTGCCTGCCCCCTTTGTAACCACCACATTGCTAAGGACCAAGATAATGAATATGTGCTTAATAATCCTGCAATGTGAATAACTACTGAAACATCACACAGTGGTCCTCTGATACATATTATCATTTGCTAGTCAAAAACAAGACTTTTAAAAAGATTTGGATCTCGCCAGATAGTGGTGGTGCATGCCTTTAATCGCAGCACTCAGGAGACAGAGGCAGGTGGATCTCTGAGTTTGAGGCCAGCCTGGTCTACAGAGTGAGTTCCAGGACAGCCAGGGTTATACAGAGAAACCCTGTCTCAAAAAAATCTGACTCCCACCCTCAAAAGACTTGGATCTCATTTTTTTTTTTTTTTTTTTGGTTTTTCGAGACAGGGTTTCTCTGTGTAGCTTTGCGCCTTTCCTGGGACTCACTTGGTAGCCCAGGCTGGCCTCGAACTCACAGCGATCCGCCTGTCTCTGCCTCCCGAGTACTGGGATTAAAGGCGTGCGCCACCACCGCCCGGCTTGGATCTCTTTTTAAAGAGAATATAATCAAAAGTTTGGGCATGTGTTTATTAAACAAGTTTATGATTGATGTGGAGCCTGGGACTGAGTTGCATCTGAGGGGCCCAAGGAGAGAGAGCAGATATCAGCACCAAATGTTTCTTAGAAAATTTTATCCTCCCCTCCCCTCCCTTCTCCCCCTTTTCTTCCCTTCCCTTCCCCTCCCCTCTCCTCCCCTCCTCTCTCCTGTCCAATTCCACCTCTCCTCCCAAATTCATGATCTCTTCTTTATTACTGTCACATACATGTTGAACACATATATGTATGTATATATACACATAGAAGAAATACAGATATAGATATAGATATATATGCACACTCATGTATACAACCTACTGAGTCTGTTTAGCTTTTCTCATATGTTTATGTGTGCAGGGTTGACTGCTTAGGATTGAACAACCTATAGGAGTTCATCTTGGAGGAGACTGATCTCCCTCCCAGCAGCCACTGACCACCTGCAGCTCTTCATCGAGGGCTGGAACAATATGGAATTTCCCTGTCCTTGTTGGCATGTTAACTGATATTGTCATTATGCTGGTCTTCTTCAGGCAGCCATATTATTGAAATTTTACTTGTCATTTTTTTTGTCATATATAGGAGACACTGTCTATCAGCAGGTGCTTTGGTCCTCTGGCTTTTAAAATATTTTCACCTCATCTACAATTTTCCCTGAACCTTAGGTGTAGGGGTTGTGTTGTAGGTGTATTGATTGGGATTGGGCATGCCATAGTCTCGTATTCTTTGTATTTTGACCAGTTATGGGTATCTATACTAGACTTCTGGTTCAAGTAGATGCTTCTTTGACGAGGAGTGAAAGCTACACTCATTTATGAGTATAAGGATAAGTATTTAGAACACAGTTAGAAATTATTCTGATTTTTGAAAATGGCAGTAGTAGGTTCTCCCCCCAGGTCCACGAGCTCTCCAGCCACCAATAGCTGACTTGGTTTACCATGTAGGAATGCCCTCCTAGTTAGTGGGAATTGAGTCCAATTAGACAACTGTTGGTCACCCCCAAAATAAAAGGGCCACTATTGCACAGCTGTAGCTATCTTGCCAGTCCAGTCACTGTCGTGGTTCATGGGTGTCACAGCTGGGTAGGACTATTGATTGTTCTTCTCCTTCGGCAGCTTGCAGAGCACCTTTGGATAGGATAAGCACCAATCCTCAAAGAGGAAGTTTCCAAATCAGTTCCAGCTCAGCTTCTTGAAGTTCTGTGTCTGAACTGTGTGGTGTCTTCAGCAATAGTGTCCTACCTTCAAGTTCTGGGAAGCAACCAGGGTAAATGGCAACAGGCTATATTGACTGGGGAGACTCTTTCATTCCCCCAACCAACACAGTGGGGGAAAGTTTCATGATTGGCATTGAGGTTTTTGTTAGGTAGTGCATGTTTCTTGGAGGAAGGACTATCATCCCATGTGATGTAACTCTATTAAAATATATGCACATGCACATTCATATCCAAATATATATATGTGTGTGTGTGTGTGTGTGTGTGTGTGTGTGTGTGTGTGTGTGTGTGTGTGTGTATGTACATGCATACACATACACAATAACTTAGGTTGAAAAATAATGTTTCCCCCTGGCCTTTTAAAGTATCCTTAATGTTATTTATCTCTCCTTTCTCCGTATCTCCACCTGTATTACCTTTCTTTCCCTGCCCAGTAAAGTCCCCCCACTTTCCCATCACCCCCTTTGCAGCACTGTTTCCTATTGTCTCCCTTACTAGAGCTCCTTTCCCCCTGCTCCCCATGGTCCCTATTTCCTTCCCTGGCTTCTTCCCATACTGCAGGTTATGTGCTCACATCTAAAGATTTGGAGCTAAGAACTGCAGATGAGAGGACACGCAGTGTTTGTCTTTCTCTGTCTGGGTTACTTCACTCAATGTAATATTTTCCAGATCCACCAGTTTACCTGAAAATTTCATCATTTTATTTTTCTTTACAACTGAACAGTATTCCATTGTGATATCTGTATCACAGTTTCATTATTCATTCATCATTCAAAGGACATTTGGATTATTTCTATGTCTGAGCTATTGTGGATAGAATGAATGTAGCTGAACAAGGATATATGGAGTAAGATGTCTAGCCCTTTGGACCTATGCCAAGGAGCGGCATCGCTGGGTCATATGGGCAGATGTACTTTGGAGAATTCTCTCTACTGACTTCCAGAGTGCTTTCGTCACTTTACGGTATCACCGACAGTGAATGAGGCCCCTCTGCCCACATCCTCACTAGGATTTGTGTTCAGTTGTTTCTTTTTGATCTTAGCCACTCTAACTGATGAAATCTCAAAGTTGTTTTGATTTGCATCTCACTGATTACTAAGGATGGTGAACGTTTTTAAAGATCGTTCTCAGCTATTTTTATTTCTTCTTTCAAAAATTCTCTGTTCAGATCCATAGCCCTTTTTTGGAATGTGTCATCTCTTAATGTTTTTGAGTTTCTTATATATTCTGGGTATTAATCTTCTGCCAAATATATGGCTGTCAAAGATTCTTTCCTACCCTATGGACTTTCTCTCCACTCGATTATTGCCTTTGTTGTACAAAAGGTTTTTTGTTTGTTTTTGTTTAATGAGGTCCCATTCATCATTTGTTGGCCTTAACTCATGACCAGGCTGGCCTCAAACTCAGAGATCTGCCTGCTCCTGCCACCCGAGTGTTGGGATTAAAGGCATGTGCCTCCACTGTCCAGCTTGATAAAATTTAAAGGACATTATGGACTATGGGAAAGTATATGTGACTCATACCTCTGATAAAATATTTAAATGGGAGCTGAAGATGGTTCAGTGGTTAAGAGTGCTTATTGCTCTTTCAAAGAATCCAAGTTCAGTTCCCAGCACCCACATCCATAAGCTCACAACTATTTGACACTCCAGGTCCAGGAATTCTGACTCCCCTGCTGAACTCTGAGGGTCCCTCAATGTGTACAGTTCGCATGAACTCACACACACACACACACACACACACACACACACACACACACACACACACTTATATACACATAAATAAATATATTTAAAAATGTTTATTGTATTTTATGTGTAAGAGTATGGTGGTTTGAATAAGAATAGCCCTTTTAGGCTCATATATTTGCGTGATTAGGGAGTGGCACTATTTATTGGAGTAGGTGTGGCCTTGTTGGAAGAAGTATGTCACTGAGGGTGGGCTTAGAAGTTTTCAAAAGCTCAAGTCAGGCCTAGTGGCTCTCTCTTTTCCTGCTGACTGTACATCCAGATGTAGAATTCTCAGAGCCTTCTCCAGCACCATGTCTGTTATGCTCCCCACCATGATAGTATTGGACTAAACCTCTGAAACAGTAAGCAAGCCCCAGTTAAATAATTTCTTTTATAAGAGTTGCCTTGGTCATGGTGTGTCTTCACAGCAATAGAACAGTAACTAAGACAATGAACATTTTTCCTGAATGTATGTATGTGTACCGTGTGCATGCCTGGTGCACACAGAAACCAGAACTGGGCATCTAATCCCCTACAACTGGAATTACAGATAGTTGTGAACTGCCATGTTGGTACTGGGAATTGAATCCAGGTCGTCTGTAAGAATAATCAGTGGTCTTAACTGCTGAGACATCTTTCCAGTCCCAATAAATAAACATTTTAAAAGTATTTAAATGCAGACTATCTAAAGCACTTGCAAGTCAACAAGAACAACAAACAACCCAGTTTAAAAATGGTGAAGGTGTTGAGTAACTGTTGGTTAAAGGAGGTATAAGAATGGCTGATGGATGCTGCTAAGAACCATCAATCACTGGGGAAGTAAAACCAAAGTCATACCCACTGAGGATGCCCACAATAAAAATTAGAAAATATTGGCTCATGTGCAGACAGACTGCAGCTTCATACATTGCCTGCAATGTAAGATGTGATGGCCCCTTTCAAGAATGTTTCTTAAAATAGTGAAATAAATTCCTGGAAGTTCTTATGGTTACATTTCTAGGAGTCAACTCAATAAATAAAACTATATTACTTAAAACGACTTGCTGGTGAATGTTCACCAGAAGCATTACTCAAGATCCCAAACTTTAAGCAATCTAAGTGTCTACCAACATGGATAGATTTCCAATACATGCCAAGTGAAAGCACAAACCATCCTTATTAAATGTGAACTTAGAGAGCCAGAAAGCAGCCCATCTTAGTCAGAGTTGCTGGTGCTGTGATGAAACATCATGGCCAAAGGAAAATGGGGGAGAAAGGGGTTTATTTAGGTAACACTTCTACATCCCTGTTCATTGGGGAAAGTCAGGACAAGAACTCTATCAGGGCAGGGACCTGAGCTGAATAAGAGGTCATGGAGGAGTGCTGGTCTGCTCCCCATAGCTTGCTAGGCCTGTTTTCTTATAGAACCCAGGACACCCATCCCAGGGGTGGCACCATCCACAATGGGCTGGCACCTCCCACATCAATCATCAATTAAGAAAATGCCTTATAGTCTTGCACACAGCCCAATCTTATGTAGGCATTTTCTCAATTGAGGCTCCCTTCTCTCTGATAAGTATACTTTGCATCAAGTTGACATCAAATTAACCAGCACTTGACCCTTGTTTGTCTAGGACAGAGCATGGAGGCCTTGATTGATGGGAGATTGGGGAGCTTTGAGATGATGGGAACCATGACAGAGAGTGTGTGATCCAGAGTTACATTTTTACGTTTTAATTACTATGCCTTAGAAATCCATGAAACAAAAAATGTCTCTGATCTGCAAGCCCCTTGCCCAAGGACAGATAGTTCCTGAAATGCTGGAGGCTGTTGTTTATGGGAGATAACAAGCCATATGTTTTCATTCCCTTAAACAAGTTTGTTTGGTCCATCTGCACCAGATGTGCTTGATCACATCTTGGTGGGAAGTTCACAGGCAGGAAATACACCAGGATGCATGCTTGTCCCTAACTGGATGTAGGCTGGAGGTATGCTTGCTCCTGATGGGACCTCATGGGAAATACTTACGCCACTGTAAACCCTGATTTGGGGGCCATTTTTTTCTGGGAAACCAGAGGTGGACCTGGCTACAGCCCATCCCCCTGACTAGTATTTAATTAAAGTTTGGTTTAAATTTGGCTTTAAACCATGGTAGTGGTCTTATTCTTGATTGGCAGGATTAACAAGAGAACTACTGAAGTTGTGTAAGTTAACTGTCAATCACTGGTTTGCACACATGGTAGCGAAGAGGGTAAGGCTTAGATGGTGCCAAGTATATGTCTGATTGCTATCATTCTGTTAGCCTCAGCACCTTCCGTGACATGGAAAACATGGCGCTGCCACAGCGAGGTGCTCCTGAAGACTTCCCACCCATTTCTGTGCAGCCCAGTGTTGGTTTTCTAGCTAGGTTTATGGGGACTGAAGACCTCATTAGTGCACAATGTTTCTGATTATGAAAGCAGCTTTCCTTCAGGCTGTCATTAGCCATCCCTGCCAGAGGCCACCTCTCACACCAGCTGGCTACCAGTCTCAGAGGGTTCTTGGGCCATTTATCACCAGCACAGCATCTGCTCATTGTTTTGCCTTCCCTGTCTTATGAAGCAGAGGTAGAGCAGGCTTCTGGGTCTGGCACACCCCTTATCCTTGGGCTCTGATCAGTTTCTGTGGCTCAGAGCTAATATAAACCTGACCTTCCCTCCCTCTGCAGCTGGAAACAAGATAACAATGGCAGGCTGGGGCAGGGCGGAGGCTTTCCATGACATTCAGCCTTCCAGCAGGGTTTCTCACAAAGGCTAAATGCGTCACCTCACATCAACAAGAAGGAACAGAGGAAGCAAGGCAGACCCTGCACTCCATGCTTGGCAGAGATCAACTTTTCCTTTCCTCTCTGATCTATGAGTGAAGGATGCTTTCTGCACTTGAGCCTGTCAGGGCAGAGACACTGTTCCAGTTTCATTCCATTGCTGTGATAAAACACTCTGACCAGAAGCAACTTAGGGGAGTCAAGAGTTTCCATGGCTTATCCTGCCAGGTCACAGTCCATCACTGAGGAGAGTGAGGGAGGAACTCAAGCAAGAACTTGAGGCAGAAGCCATGGAGGAGCCCTGCTTGCTGACTGCAGGGGGTGGGGTGGGGGTTCAGGGAGTGATGGGAACATGGGCAGACCAGCTCAGATGCCTAAGTTTGCTAAGGATGGTTGGTTTGCTCACATGGTCAGGAAGCAAACCAGGCTTAGATGTTGCAATGCATATGTTTTGTTGTTGATGTCTCTCTATGTTGGCCTTGGCACCAAGTTAGCTAGATTTTTTAAATGTCTACCAACAAGTGAATTCAGAGTTTGGTCTATGTGCAATTCAATAATAAAGCAATGTGTTACTGTGGTGGTCCCACACCAACAGATTACCAGTACAGGCCAAGTGGAAGCATGAAGAGTTCTCAGTATATGTGAACTTAGAGAGCCAGATAGCAGCCCCTGGTTGCCTAGGACAGGGCCTGGAGGCCTTGATTGATATGGGGCATGGAGCTTCTAGGGTAATGGCAGCACTGACTGAATTACAGAGTCTAGTGAGTCTCCTCCTGACAGGTTCAAGAGCGGAAAGAATTCAACCACAGATCAAGGAGGAAAGGACAATCTGGCCTCTGCCAAGCATGGAGAATGTGCAGGCCACCTGCTTTGCCATCTCTGTTCTTTCTTGCGCTGAAAGGTGGCACTTTGCCTGTATGCAAAATCCTGCTAGAAGGCTGAATGCTCAGAAAGCCTCCTTCCTGTCATGGTCAGCTGCCCTTTTATATAGCTCAAGACCTCTTGCCTAGGGACGGTGCTGCCAGTGTGCTGGCTCTTCCTGCTTCAATAACAGTCAAGACAGTCCCCCACAGCCATGCCCACAGGCCAGTATGATCTAGGCAGTTCCTCAATGGAGGTTTTCCTCTAAGTTGACACTGGGCTGTGTCAAGATGGCATCGCAGCTAAGGAAGTACAGTCACTGTCTTTGCTTCTCCATTACTTGTTTTCAAATATCCAACAAACAAAAGTGCTGATCCTGTCTGCCCCCTCCCCAAATAGTAGTGTCTCACCCAGAAGTATCATGAACATGAAGTTTTCAATTCTGAACTTGTTACTGTGTGAGCCAAGGGAAGCCAGAGACTTGGGGGATTGTTTTTAAACTTTTATTTATTTAATCATTTGTTTTGCTTTGTCTGACAATCTTTCAGGGGACGAGCTGTCTTTTTGATCTTATAGGGTCCGCATGAAACTTGTTGACAATAGTAAATTGGATAGAATGTTAAAAATAACTTATAAATATTGTGATTAATGCCGTAGTCCACATTCCCTAGACCACCGAAAAGAAAGTGAACGTTGGTATTCATAAATAATCGGAATGATTTATTCATTTTTATGATTAACTTAGTATTCTGACAGTCAGGAGCCTGCATGGGAGACAGAATGAGAAAACATAACCAAATAATTTATCATCCAAACCAGGGTGAGAGAGCGAGAGGCTATTAATCACTGTAGGACAGAAGGTGTGGGGCAGACACAAGCTAACAGAACGTCCCAGATGGGCCCTGGTTTACCTTATCTCTATTTGGCCATCCAGCTCAGAGAGAACTCTCTGAGCATGCAGATTAATTGGTTTCTCTGACAAGCTGCCTTGGGATCTGAGGAGACTGTGTGTGGTAGAGGGGTCTACAGCAAGGAAATGGTGGGAGCTATGAGCATGAGAGAAAATTCTAGAACATGTAGGGTCCTCCCATGTTTAAGCCCATACATGCCCCCAAAGGGTAGACTAAAGGATGAAGGCTGCGACTCAGAGATCATGGCCTGGGTGGGGCTGGCTCCTGAGACCACAGTTTTCTGGGAGCTCTGCCTCCCACAGTTTCTCCTCTGGTGGAGTCTGTGTCCTAATCTTTCCCTATAAGAACTCCAATTCAGTTTACCTTGATTCACCATTAGGTGATCTTATCTCCAAGGACAATCACCCTCTGAGCTGCTTAGGGACTAAGACTTCAACATACAGATTTGTTGGGGAGCACAATTGCGCTGTCAGTGAAGCTTATTTCACACACCTGTGATTGAAGATAGATATTCATCGGTTCTGTCCCCTCCTCAACTCTGCCCACTCCCTCCCCCCAGCTTGACCCCCGTCTTCCATGTGGTTTCAGGATTCTGAGCCGCTTCCACGGTCAGAAGCAGAGCAGAGGAGCATGAGACAGCTGAGCACCTTGAGATGGAGGTCTGTTTTTTTTAAGCCCATTCCGTGTGCCCCTCTATCCTGCAGACCCTAGGCTGAGCTGACACAGGAGCTTGGTTGACAGCCATGTTGATATCCCTGCTCTGTGGCCAGTGGAAGTTCCCTGCTGATGACGATTCTGCCTGCGATGGAGGCATTGTTTATACAGCTCCTGAAGATGAAGAACATGCTCCCCTATAGCAGGTGCCCCAGAGTCTCTCCAAGGAGGAAGCAGGGTAAAGGACTTGTGGGCTCACAGGCTAGGTTTATGGACCAGCTACTCTGCCTGTGGGACTGTCAGGCAGTGAGGGAAGGGGCTATACAAGATACTGTCCTGGTCCCAGCACCATCCCAGGGCCAGAGAAGCCAACGAAAGCACCTTAGGAAAAAGGCAGAGAACAAAGACAGGCAGCAGAAACCTGAACTAAAGCTACACCTTCTCCCTGGGCTCAGTGGCTCCTCCAATCCCGCAAGTGTATGCTATTCTGTAGAACCCAGAGGCTCTGCCCAGGGCCATGCTTCTGGGGACCTGTCCTTTTCTAAGCAGCCACTGCCAGTGCTTTCAGATGAAAAGGGCAAGTGATCTAATGGAGACATGGCTCCAGGTTCGTTATGAATTGCAAAAGTGGCTGACACTATAACCAACCACAACGAAGTGGCTGATCTGGGCTCAGAATCCATCACTCAAGACTTGCCTGTCAGAGCTTCTTCCCTAGCCACAGCTGTCAGCCTGAGCTCTGGGGCAGTGATTTCATTTGTCCAGCTGCATGCTGGGAGTAAAACTTAGTGGGACACATAGCTTCCTTGGTCACCAAGGAAAATCCAGGCTGAACAGTGTGCATTCACACATGTTCCCAGTGCAGGGGGACTCTGCATGTTCAGAAGGTGCCTTTGAGAAGAATATGATTTCTGCTTAATGAAATGGCAGAATTTAACTTCATAATACATTGTTTTGAGAACCTGTGAGAGGGAAGCTGCTGCCAAGCTCAGGCAAAACATCCTGCTCAGACTGCAATTTGTGAAGTCATATTTCATATCAGCCACCTCTGTCCGCTATGCCTCCTGGGCTTGATTGGGGGCTGCAGGGTGGAATTGGAAGTGGTAAGCACTTTGCCCTGCAAACTGAGACCTCCTCCCCACATGGACATGGTTTGCTCAAGGTAGCACAGGCTTTGAAATCTGGGAGAAGGACTGATTTTAAGTCAAAACAACCTGTCTGCACATCTGGAAGAATTGCTCACTCCATCCTCCAGGTCCTGTGATTATTGACTCCCTCTGGCACAGTGCAGACAGATACAGACCTGTTCTCTGCTGGTGCTATCTCTCAGTAGACAGAGCAGGTGCAAAGGTCATGACCTCAGGTGCTGATCGCACATGAGGTCCAATCCCAGCCTTATAACGACATCCCTGGAACACTGGGCAGGGTCTTTGGTGGTTTTAATCTTTGATTGCTATGTCAATACAGTAATAGTAAATGTCCTTCAAGATACAACTGTTGATACAATACATGGGAGACATTCAACATGCAGTAACTGCTTGGTGGTGGAGTCAAGCTATCCTTACAGGCAGAAGCTGGAGCTTTGCTCATTTTCCTTGTGTGTATGGTTGATGTCTAGTGAATACTGGTTGAGATGCTGAGTAGACAGTCACTGGAGATCAAAGTAGATAGATGTGTGTATGTTATACTTCCAAGATAATATCAGCACAGAGTAATGAAAAAGAAAATCAGTGAGAAGAAAGGGAACGTTTCATGGAGGTATTCTGATGAGGAAGTCTTGACATATGCAACTATGCTCAGTTTTAAGGTCTGCAGAAACACACACATACCTCAGGCATACTGAAAGATGAAGAGACGAGCGGACCCAGTGGTATGATGTGGACTTTGGCACCAGAGTTCTGAGCTCGAATTGTAGCTCTACAGTGTCATAGTGATGTGACAGTATTAGCTATTAACCCACCATCTTTATGTCACAGTTGCTCTACCCATGAACGTTTCCCAGGAAGATGAAGATTAAGTGGTTATTACACATCAAACACTTCCCTATTAGTTACTATGATGAGTCATTGATGCAGCATCTGCCATTGAATTTGGCCATCATCTCAAAGATGCCTGGACAGTCTGCCTTTTGCTGTGGGACTTAAGCCTCACATGAAATCAGTCCCCAGGTCTGAAATGACAGTGATGGTGAGAGTCATACATGGGAAGTAACAAGAGGTCACTGACTAAACAGGGTAACTGTGTGGCAGACTGGGGACTCAGGAGAGGTCAGAGATTGACTCTTAACTGAATGATGCGTACAGGAGAAGGGCACCCCACACTGTTGAGACAAGAGCACAGCTGGGCAAACCTGTGGGAGTGGAATAAGTGAGGAAGGTAAGGGGGAGGGATTATTGGTCTGACTCCAGTGGATACTTCATAGAGTAGAGAATTGGGACCAAAGAGTCCCAGGAGAACTATATGTGCATCAAATGGTAGAAGACCTGGTCGGAAGGAGTGTTGTGGAGAATATGGCCTGTTGCTTCTGTGTCCTCAAGAAGACAGGAATACCACTTGAGAATTTCAGAATGTAAATAAAGTCTCAACTGTTGTGAGCCTGATCCAGACCCATGGTGAGCATCAGAATGGAATGACCTTCCTGGTTTCCTCAAAGACTCTATGTCTCTTCTTCATGCACAGGCTTGTCTGTGGGGCCTGCTGAGCAGGCAGCTCCTAGATGAATCCAACCAATGGAGTAAATGCAGTGCATTGGGCCTTAAGTGAGGCTCTAGAGATGCCTTGCAGACATCCCAGAGGATGGATTCATCAAGGATGAAGAGAGGAGAGGATAGACAACAGAGGAGTAGATGTAGAAAAGCATGACGGGGCTGCTGCCTGGGGAAGGGAAAGATGGCTTAGAGCAGGATGAGGCTGGGTGTGGTGCTGTCACTCTCGGCCCCTCTTACAGATCACTGACCTGCTCATCCTTCCTGCATGCCGGTCATAGTGCCCTAGACACTGGCTTGATTTCCACAGCAACCTTCTTTTCATGAGGCACAGTCAGATGGTTCTATAATCAGCCCAGAAGACAAGTTAACCATCTCCCCAGGAAGGGTTTTGCCAGTACTTCCCAGACTCTGTGTACAAGGAACCTACCTCCTTTTCCTTGGGCCACACTTTTCCCTTCCCCTGCTCCAACCTTTCCCACATAAACCCCACTTGCTTTTTCTATAATCATTGTTTTACACACTTACACACACACACACACACACACACACACACACACACACACACACACACACACACACACACACTCATACACCACTAAATATATAAATGCAATCTACTCAGTCTGCGTAATGTTAATTGTATATATGTTTTCAGGGCTGACTGTTTGGTTTTGGATAAACAAATGGCGTACTCTTCCCTGGGGGGAGACTATTTCTCTCATTCTCTGCATTCCTTAGTTGGCTATAGTTCTTTGTGTAGGGTTGATACCTCATGAGCATCCCCCATCCATATTAGCAAGTCTGTTGGTATCATCCTTGTTCAGGTCTTAATTAGGCAGCCATATTGATGAAGCTTAATTGGGTGTAACTTCTAACTTTTCTAAGAGATACAGTCTCACAGTCAACTTCTTGTGGCTCTTGTAACCTGTCTGCCCCTCTTCTGCAATGATTCCCCAAGTCTTAGGTACAGGAGTTATATTGTGGGTGGATCAGTTGGAGGTAGACTCTGGGGCACATTCACAAGTGACAGTGGGTAGGAGCCTAGTGTAAAACCTTTAGGCCACTGTAGGAAGAAGGCTCACCCATCAGACTCTGGGGTTAACCTAAGAGGTCAGTCCTCCTTCCTCCGGAAGAGAACCAGTCCCAGAATATTCCTCATAATAGACACCTGTCCCCACTCCCTGTCATAGTTAGCATGATTGTCACCTTGAAATAGCCTGGAGTTCTCTGAGGGGAACTTCTTGAGGAATAATCTAGATCAGATTGGCCTATGGGCATGGCCATGGGGCATCGTCTTGACTGATGATTGATGTAGGAAGACCCAACCCACCGTGGGCAGCACCGTTCCTAGGCTAGTGGTCCTGGGCTGTATAAGAAAGGTAAGTAAGCATGAGCCAGAGAGTGAGACCGCAAGCAGCAACCCTTCATGGTTTCTCCTTCAGGTTCCTGTGTTGGCTTCCCTTAGTGATGGACTGTATGTGACTGGATGGTGTAAGCCAAATAAACCTTTTCCTCCCTAAGTTGATTTTTTTCCAGAGTATTTTACCAAAGGAACAGAAAGGAAGTTGGAACACTCTGTGTGGAGACTGTGGCTCAGAATTGGGCTGGTAGGGGCTCAAAGCTCAAAAATAACAACTTGAAAGATAGTTGCTCTCTACCCACCCTCCACATTTCATCATGACAAGCAGAGACATGAACCTAGGAGGTACCTAGGTCCTGAGCAGAGAAGGAAGAATCCCTAGTTAATAGTGCAAGCTGTCCTGTCACTGCGGGAGCTTTCTGTAGAGATTGGGTGGTGTTCATCACAGAAGGTGACAGGTGGGCTGGCCTGGGCCACAGCCTTTGGAAAGGAAATGGAGGTATACAAGGCCGTCAAAGGAGAATGGGCTTGACACAGATCCTCAAATGGACTGGGTAAGCATGTTTGACAGAGTGGCAGGGGTCAGGACATAGATTAGGACGTGAAGGCACAGGTTGGACAGACATTGTGTGATCTGGACCTGGTGGGTGTGTGGATTTGGCATTCCCTACTGGGGGAGGTGAGTCTGGGACCAGTGCTGGAGCTGTCCCTGTTCCCACATCTGATGTATTCTACTGCCCATGACACAGCTTGATGCCTCTTTTCTAGCTTGTTTTGCAAAGTGTTGTACTGACCGCCACCTGTGAGCCCATCTGTGCACTGAAAAGAGCAGACGCCTCTGCCACCGCTCCCCTCCACACAGGTGTGTAGGTCCCAGCCTGGTCTGGGGATGACACCAGGAGATTTTCCATGGGGGCAGGGATGCCACAGGCCAGATGGGCAGGTTCTGGCTGTGGTTGGCATTGTGCTCACTTGCTTACCCTCCTTGCCATGCACAAACACTATAGCACCATACATTTAACATGCACCTCATGCAGATCAGCTGATAAAGTGTTGGCCTTGCAAGCACGGAGATCAGAGTTAGATCCCTAGGAGTCATGTAAAAACCAGGCATGATGGGCCACACTTATTAATTCCAGAACAGGAGAAACAGATGGTGGATCTCTAGAGCTTCCCGACCAGGCAGCCTAGCCCGCTAGGTGAGTTCAAGGCCAGTGAGACCCTGTCTCAACAAACAGGTGGACAGTACCTAAGAAATGACACCTTATGTTGTCCTCTAATCTCTACACTCTTACACACATACACACAAAAGAAGTGAATGTGTGGGTTGCACGTTTGAGTTGTAAATCTGGGTGTATTCACCGACACTGTTACCTCTTGCATGCACAAAAGGGTCAGAAAAACAGCTGCGTGAGTGTCTGAAACTTGGCTCCTTCAACCTTAGACTGGGGGAGGTAGGTACCAGCATAGTTATCCAAGTGTAGGGCATAATAGGATTGGCTGAGGAGGCTGTGGAGGTTGCATCCTCCAGGAACAACTGGCCTGTCTGTGCACAGAGTTTGCCCAAGACCGGGGGAGACTCCTGGAGACAGGGTGAGGGGCCTTTGCTGGCTGGAGGGAGGAGACAGCAGTGGCAGCCATCTCCTTTCTCTTTGGGGGTTTGGGATGAGACCTTCTTGGTGAGATCTGATGGTATGAGCTGTCTGGCTTTCCCTTTCTGAGACTTTGATGAGGTCACAGTAACATTTTCACAAGACGAAGTTCTGTGAACCCTACTACTAATTTTTGCTCCTGTGTTTGGTTTGATTGGGGCTCACAGATGTGAGTCTTTGTTTTGACTGAAGCACAGAGTGAAGTTGAGGCCATATGCTTGGAGTGAGTAGGTTATATACTGAGAGTAACACCTCTACAATATCACCATTGAATTGTGGGAGGAGCTGGAGAACCCTGCTCACTGCTCATGTGTGACAGCAAGGACTGCACACCTGCACACTTGCACACACATCTGGATTCACTGCTGCACTCTGCTGCTTACAACCTATTTGAAAACTCAGGTGGCTTTCCTGTGTGTAAAGTGGCATCAGTTAATTGTGTGATAGACCTGACGGATTTGCATTGAGATAATGCATGCAAAGCTTCTGGAACAGTCCCTAGCACTAAGTGCTCCTTTAAATTTTAATGATGATAGCAGTTTTTTATTTCCAAAGCCAGTAATGCCTGGATCCAAAGCAGAGTTTTTCTAATGATGAAATTTCATGCCCTGTAGGAGAAAAGATATTGTTTTAATACCTCCACTCCCCTCATAACAAACCCCAAAGCCACACATTTTTGGCAAGAGTATCTCCTCTGAGCACATCTAATTGTGACCTCACTAAAGCACATGTCTTCGGGGTCTCAAGGGTTCTTTGAAGATTTCCCTATTAGAAAACACACAGACTATGGTGCCTACTTGCAAACACACACATTTACACCTGCATACACACAAACATGTACACATGTACATTCACGCACACACATATCATTTAACAATAAACATAGTTTGATAATGTATAGGGTGCTTTCTGCATGCTCTAATATTGACCCATTTTTAAACATCCTAGGGGCGATGCTCTGGACAGAGAACTCAGTTGGTAAAGTAGTCGCCTTGCAAGAATGAAGACCTGAGTTTGATCCCCAGAACATACACAGAAATCAGGTATGGTAGTGAATGCTTGTAACCCCAGTGCTGGAGAGGCAGAGACAGGTGCATCCCCGGGCTGCCAGGCCATATAGTCTAGCCCAACCAGTGAGGTTCAGGGTTAGTGAGAGGTTCTGTCTTAAAAAAATTAAGATGAATGATGCCTGAGAAACAGCAGCCAAGGTTGCCTTGCGGTTCCCACATGCAAGTATACACACATGTACCTGCATACACATGTGCACACACACAGACACACAGACAGAGACAGAGAAACAGACAGGAGAGAGAGACAGAGAGAGAGAATCAGAAACATAGAGACAGGCACACACACACAGACACACACAAACAGAGACAGAGTCAGTGTGTATGTCTGTGTGTGTGTGTGTGTGTGTGTATGTGTGTGTGTGTGTGTGTGTGTGTGTGTGTGTGTGTGTGTGTGTGAGAGAGAGAGAGAGAGAGAGAGAGAGAGAGAGAGAGAGAGAGAGAGAGACAGACAGACAGACAGGCAGACAGACAGACAGACAGACAGACAGAAAATTAATAAAATCATTCACTGCCAGGCGGGGTTCCTTCTGTAAAAACTCTGCTGTGTGTGCAAGGCAGGGTCACATGCAACTGCCCTCCCTTCCCAGACTCTGTTCTGCAGTACAGAAGCTGGTTTGCACTGGAGCCTATGCATGCCACCCATCTAAACCACCCCTGGTGGCACTTCCTCACCTCCTGGATATCACATTGGGCTCCCTCAGAAGGTGACAGTGAGGTCCATGGACAGGTGCCATGCAGATATGTTGGGGTGACGGTTGTCACCGAGGGTGGCTGATGTTTCACAAGTCTGGGCTCTGAATGTCAAGGTCTTTTGGCAGGAGCATGAAGTAGAGAGAAGGTGGGTTCAACTGGATATACCCACCTTCTTGCTCATGAGCACGAGCAGTTGTGGGAACTGAGGTGATTGGAGGCTCCCTTTACACGGCAGGATAGTAATGCACACCCAGGGCTGTGTTCTCAGCTCATTGTTTAAAGGGAAAAGTGACCCTTGTATTGGTGAAGGTTCCTGGAAAAGAACTAACAGGCTGCCTCTGATGTGTAAGGAGACTTGATGTGCAGAATTGGCTCTCACAGTTTTAGGGCCTGCGATTTTTCAAGATCTGAGTGGGCAAGCAGGAGACCCACAAAGAAGGATGGTGTAGACCAAGTCAGGCTCCAAAGCCTGAGAACATTAGAGTCGATGGTGTCAGTTCTCATCTGAAAGCCAGTAAGTGCATCACCCCAAAAGGACTGAGCTCCAGATCAAGCCCAGCAGCAAGGAAAGTCCCAAGTCCAGTCCAAGGAGGCAGGTAGGAGGCCTCCTCACACTCTGGGTGGGGGAAGAGTTCTCTTCAGATTTACCGCTGGTTGGACAAGGCTCACCTACTCAAAGCTTACCTATGGCAAGAGCCACTACTTGTCTTAGTCAACCAACTAAAATACTAATCTTATCACTTAACACCTTCACACATACTCAGTATAATGCTTGACCAAATAAACAGGTGGGTTTTTGTGGCCCAGTCAAGTTGGCACACAAAAGTGCTCTCTGCCAGCCTTCCTCTTCTCTCCTCTTGAGCTACTTACCTATTCTTAAGTCAAGATTCTCTTTGCTTATGCAATCTACCCCATAGCCTGATCTCTATAGGTAGGGAGGCAGGGGCCATCACTGGCTCTGTCATGAGGTAGCAAGTGGGTCACTATGGTAGATTGCCCCTAGCAAAATTCTGTGAAACTAGTTCTCCATCAACAGAAGGTCTCCGAAGAGACATTGTAGTTAAGGTTTTGCAAAAGAAGTTCTTTTTTAATTGTATGAGAGTTTCAGACATGCCTATAATGTGTCTTGATTATGTCCACCTCATGAGCTTCCTTCTAATTCCTCCCTTCACACCCAGTGTTTTCCTCTCTCAACTTCATGTTCTCTTTTGTTTTGAAAACTGAGTCCACTTGATGTTGCCTGTGTGCACATGGGTGTGAGACTGTCAAGCGAAGCATGAGAAGCCTGTCAGGGGCCACAGATGTTGACAAGATCTCTTATAGTAATATGCTAGGCAACTGTGCTGGATAGATAGCTAAAGTCATCTGAGGAGGGAACCTCAATTAAGAAAGCCTCTATAAGAGGCTTGTATACAAGCCTTTAGGACATTTTCTTAATTAGTGATTGATGGAGGAGGGGCCAGCCTACTGTGGGTGTTACCATCCCTGGGCTAGTGGTCCTGCATTCTATAAGAAATCAGGCTGAGCAAGCCATGGGGAGCAAGTCAGTAAGCAGCACTCTCCATGGCCTCTGCATCAGCTCCTGCCTTTGGGTTCCTGCCTTGTTTGGGTTCCTATCCTGTAATGAACAGCATTATGGAAGTGTAAGCCAAATAAACACTTACGTCTCCAACTTGCTTTTTGGTCATGGTGTTTCATCACAGCAATAGAAACCCTGAGTAAGACAGCAGCTTTTGGTCTCAGCGACAAAATTCCTGATATAACCAAGTAAGGGAAGAAAGCCTTAGTCTTGTGATTCTAGAGGTTTCAGTCTATAGTCAACTAACTACATTCCTATGGACAAAGATGGAGCACCATGATAGTAAAAGTCTGTGATGGAAAAGGCTGCTCACCTCACGACAGCCAAGAAGCAGAGAGATGGCAGGGGGAGAGGAAGAGGAGGGCGTATATTACTCCCTCCAGAGGCAGCTCTCTAGTGATCTACTTTCTCCATCTAGGCCACAGTTTCCAGTTTCTACCAACTCCCAGTAATCCTTTGAATGATGATTCTGTGATTGTATTGAATCCTTGATTAGATCTTCATGATCTGCTCCTTTTCAAAAAAGCCCTATAGGTAAGCAACCAAGACCCCAATTCATGTACCTTTCAGAGAAGGCATTCCAGATTCAGACCATAACAATGAATATATATATATATATATATATATATATATATATATATATATATGTATATATATGTATATATATGATATATCATAGAAGGAGTTGTTTCATGCTGTCTTACTGCTTCTCACAGCCACTTTGTAAGAGAAGGGCTTCTAAAGCCATTCCCCAGAGAGAGAAAGCAGCCTGATTTACATGTGACCTACATCCTGGCTTGGCAGGAAGAATGTGCAACCTGGATTCATTACCTTCTGGCACCTTCCAACCTCAGTGGCTGTGCCTCCTCTTCCTCCCTGACAAATGCAGACATAATGCTCTAGCAGTTGCTGGGCACCCTAAGTAGTTGATCGAGAAATGGTTGTTAGAACTCATTCCTGACTCCCGTTTTTTTCTCCCCAGGTCTCAGTGCTTTTCCTAATAATTCCTGACCCAGGATTGCTTCTATGCCATTAATTTCATGCTTTGTACCTTTCTAACCACATAACTGCTATTATTGCCCACCTGTGACTCTTAGGAGTAGGACATTTATCAGAAGTCTCTTTTTGAGTAAATAACCAACTGAGAAATTTATATCTCCCAGGATAGTGAAGAACTCAGGAGTCATCAATCATGGCTGAATGTGTGTGATTTAGATAATCTCCTAGAGACAGTACTTGGAGACAGAAGAGAAAAAAAAGGTTGCGATGCTGGAAACTTTATCATCCATGTCCCTGCGAGCAAGAATGATATGGTGGCATGGGGCCAGCAAAGCAAGGCTGGGAGCTAGGGTCTTAGGGATGCTGTGGGATGTCAGACACTCAGCCCCCACTGTCAAAGTCACACAGTCCTTGGTAGAGTAGCTGTGTAAACACCCGCTTCTCTGCACATGGGGTCCTTGGCTATAAGAGGTACAGATGGGAGGCCAGGGATGGGAGCCAGAGAGAAAAAGGAGCTTTGGTTTTTCTGGCTAGGCACTCATTCATGGCTTAACTTCTGGGCTCTCCACAAGGCCTCAGCTCCTGATTGGCCCAAGTTGCCTTCCTTATCACTGGTCATTGAATTTCTTCCTGATGGCTTTTTGCCTTTCCTGCTTCTTCTTCTTCTTCTTCTTCTTCTTCTTCTTCTTCTTCTTCTTCTTCTTCTTCTTCTTCTTCTTCTTCTTCTTCTTTTTACTGTTTTTATTTATTATTTGAGAATTCCATATAATATATTTTGATTATATTCTTTGCCTTACCCCAGCTCTTCCCAGATCCTCCCCTACCTCTCTACCTACCCAACTTCATGTTCTTTCTTACTCTTAACACACACACACACACACACACACACACACACACACACACACACACACACACACAATGAAAAACATGATGTCTGATTTATGTTGTCCAACTACGAGCATGGAACCTGCTCGGGAGTGGGGTTGATATACCCAATGCCACTCCATTGAAAAGAACTAATGCTCTCTCTCCCATCAGGTGTCAATTGCAAGTGGTTTCTTGGCTAGTGGTAGGACTTGGTGTTCACTTCCCCGCACACTGGGGTGTCTTCTGACTTGAGCTTGTGCACATCCTGTCCATGCTGTCATGGTCCCTGCAAGTCCTTATGTGTGTGCATCTGCCCTGGTGTATCTGGGAAATGCTGTTTCCACGAAACAACTACACCACTGGCTATTCTAATCATTCCTTCTGGATGCTTCTTGAGCTGTGGAGGCAAACGCCTGTCCCTGCCGTGCCATGTGATTTAGGGAAATGATGATTTTATGGGACAGAAACTTCAAGGCATATGGAAAGGGCAGGCTTCCACCAACCTGTCCTTACAAAAAAGATGAAGGACAGGGATGGCTAGAGGGAGCCTTGCAAAGCTGTGCTGGTGAATCACAGCACTGCCTAGGTGGAGGTAGGAAGTCTCCCAAGCCAGCAACAAATAAGAGGTCTCCCAGTGTGATGACCTTCCTTCCAGATCACTGAATGTGGAGCTCAGACTCACTCAGGCAGCAAGGGCTTGGCTCTCAGCCTGTACCAAAGACAGTGCAGACTTCACTCAGACAGGGCCAAAAACTCTCTTCTGCACTCCGTGCTCTCCACCCCCCACCCCCCATCCCCCTATGCCCAGCTTTAAAGTCAGCCATCCAAAGCTAGGTTAAAATTAGCTAGCATTTAAAGTCTAGGATGCACAAATGAGAGAAAATGTGTATTTCATTTTGCTGGAGCTGACTTAATTCTCCTAATATGATCTCCAGGTACATCTATTCCTCTGCAAATAATTTCTGTTTTCTTTTTCTGTGTAGCTTTGTGCCTTTCCTGGAACTCGCTCTATAGACCAGGCTGGCCTCAAACTCACAGAAATCCTCCTGCCTCTGCCTCCCAAGTGCTGGGATTAAAGGCGTGCGCCACCACCGCCCGGCTAATTTCTGTTTTCTTGTTCAACCTTGGATTGGTATTTTAAAACAAAAATTTCAAGTTTTTGAGTATTTCATCCATAAGTACTCTACTTGTATCATTTCTACCTTCTTCCTTTTCCCTCTTCCAATCCCTCCTGTGTTCCCCTACTTCTCAAATTCACAAACTCCTTTTCTTTATTGTTGTTTTACACACACATACACACACACACACACACACACACACACACACACACACACACACACACACACACACACCGTACTGAGTCCAATTTGTGTTGCCCATATGTAGATATGTTGAGGGCTGGCCCCCTGGAGTTGGATAGTCTATCAGGGAGCTCGTCTCTGGTGAAGACTGAGTCTCCTCTCAGCAGCTATTGATTGTCACTCTTTACCATCAAGGAAAGAACCACATGCCCAGGTCACATGGCAAAAACACAAACAATGTGAAAGACCAAAACAAAATGCCCTGCCCAAAACTTACTAGTCCTATAGAAATGTTCTCCAATGATGTTTGGCTACATGAACCCCAGGACACAGAATTCAAAAGAACAATCATGAACATGTTTTAAACAAAGTAAACTGTGCTCATCCACAGATAGCTATGGCCTCAGTTTGACTGTACTAGAGTGAATCACTGAGTCAAGGATCTTCAACAAGGTCAGTGTTTGATCTGAAATAAAGAAGAAGGTGTGTGGTGGTACCTACTCACATGCTCTTCCTTTTGGGGAAGCTGTGCCTTCAGCCTGTGTGTTCTCCATTTTCCCTTAAATTAACTGTGATTTTATGTTAATTCCAGCTGTGGTTCTTAATCAAATAGATAAACAATGCATGAAAAGTTCATCTTATGGGGCTGGAGAGATGGCTCAGTGGTTAAGAGCACTGACTGCTCTTGCAGAGGACCTAGATTTGGTTGGTAGCATCCATATGGTGACTCAGAACTATTTTTAATTTTGGTTTCAGGGTATCTTCTTGTCTCTAGGGGCATTAGGCACACACTCAGAACACAGACATATATGTAGTTAAAACAGTGATAGACATAAAAAAAATCCTTTTTTTAAAAAAGAATTCTTCATCTTATAAAACCTCCAAGTTAACAGGAAATCCTCTCTGCCCCAGGCTAGCTCATTCATTCATTCACTGGTTCACTCACTCAACATGTTTACTGCCATGCCACTCCATCTAGGCAGGATGCTGGAGGAGGGATTAATGAAAGTGGAGGAAGAGGGATTCTCTCAAGGGATAAAGAAAAGGAAGCCAGGCCTAGAAGGGTCTCAGGGTGGAGGTGGAAGTGACAGCCACATTGGACATTACCCCATCTTTGAAGACTCCATGATGTCTATGCTGATGGATTCATTCAAGTCAGGCTGTGGGACTTCCAATCAAAATGTGGTCACAGGTGAGATGTCTCCATGGCTCTGTGACTGATCCCATTGTGCTGCTTCTGTGCTTGGCAGTTTCCTCCCAGTGTTCTGCAGGCCTTGGTTCAGCAGGCTCTTGGTGTACCTCATTCCACAAGGGAGAAGGACAAAGAGAATAATCAAACACCCCAGGAACCCCTGCAGCATGAGAAAGCAAGATTGAGACAAACAACAAGGAGTGGAAATAGACAGCAAGGCAGGTGAGCGGGGAACTTACCAAGAATCGTTAGAGAAGCAAAACCAGACAGTACACGATATGCATTATTCCTGAGTTCTAGGGTTCAATTAGAGAACATAAGTTAGACTTTGCAAGTTCAGATAAGAATGCTTCCAGGGATGTGTTAATAATTCAACGCCAGGGTTCAAAGCAAAGGCCGAGGGGCCATCCAACACTCAGAGCACAAAACTAGAGATGGGGGCATCCTAAAGAAAGGGAAAGGGCATGATGTTTAATGAGAGCGAGTCACAGAAAGATCAGAGGGAAGCAATAATCAATAAATAATCAATAAATGATCAATAGTCAAGGAAGTAATAGCAAAATCTACCCAGATGCAAATGAGATTGGGGTCTTTGATTTCAATAAGGCACTCCAGGGTAAAGGGCTAAATGAAAAGGTATGCCTGGATAGATATGTATACATACCTGGATGTGCATGCATGTAGGATGGAGCAGTGTGTTACTAGGAAAAGCACCAGGTGGAAAGCCAACAAATAACAAGACTCTAGCAGGGGCCAGACATCTCATCAGTGAGCAGACAGTGAAGAAGCAGTCCAAGGAGCTTGTTGGGAAGATTACCTTAACATAACATCTGTACCTAGAAAATGCTGCATTGTTCCCAAGAGCAAAATAGAATCCTGTTCAGTTCAAAGAAACAGAAAAATTATTACCTTTTAAAACCTTGTGGAAGAGGTGCTTGAGTTTATATTCCAACAACACAGACATAAAAGTCATCAAAAGAGTAAAACTAACCCCAAGCTCACAGAAAAGAAATCCTGAGGTGACAGTTTGGGTGCAGGTGGTGAAATTAGATGAGGAAGTCAGTGGCCTCAAGGACAATGTGGTAAGACTTGGAAAAGGAACAGAGTCCAGTCAGAAAGTAAGAATAAGGGATGCTATGAATAGTATTCATATCATCTCTCACACTCAAAGTAAAGTGAATTTGAAATTCAAGGAAAATATTGTACAAAAATTTATAGTCTTGACATCAAGTAAACTTTAAGTGTCAATGTAGGGACCCTAGTCAAGTATAAGGAGGGGAAACTCATTCATTTTGATCCTATGCACAATGGTTTTAAGTGAAAAAAAACCAGTGATATTAAGATTTTAGAAAAGACAATATCCTGGTTAACATTGACTGTCACCTTGACACTGCCTCCTCAGGATCACCTGAAGAGAGTCTTAAGTAAGGACTTGTCTTTATCAGGTTGGTCTCTGGACGTGTCTGTGAGGGATTGTCTTAATTGATGCAGAAGGGTCCAGCCCACTGTGGGTAGCACCATCCCTAGGCAGATGATCCTGGATTGTATAAGAAAGCTAGCTAAGCATGGATCAGTGAGCTAGCCAGGCAGTGAGCCAGCAGTTTCTCTATGACTCCTGCTTCAGGTTCCTGCCTTGACTCCCATCAGTGATGGACTGTGGCCTGGAAGTGAAAGCCAAATATAACCTTTCCTCCCAAGTTGCTTATGGTCAGAATGTTTTATCACAGCAACAGAATGAAACTGAAACAGATAGTAGTATTTATGCTAACATGATTACATTGTCATCTTTTCAAAATTTCAAATGAAGTTACAACACTGCCTATAAGCCTTAATTATGGAAAGTTGAGAGTAAATATTATCAATCTTGATAAAATACAAAGATATGGCACACAGAACTTGAAAATAGCATGGTTCAAATATATTCTTTGCAAGGATGGGTTCAGCAAATGAAAAAGACTGACAAAATGGATAGAACTTCAGAAGGGGCTAATTAGAGGACCTGAAAAACCCAGCATAATTACGGCTTCTTGGACAATGGGAATTGGTGTAGGTGTGCTGAACCCTTGGCTTTCACAGCGAAGTGGTTGGAAAAATCAATATCAAGGCAGCAAATTACTTAAGAACATGGGATTAACTAGCAGAGAGATAAAACGCAAGTGGACAAAGGGGATGTCTCCTGGAATGGAGTTCAGGGCTGGGTCAGAGGCCTTTTACCACTTAAGTTACAGTTTTAAATTTTGCTCAAGTATTGCTTTGATAAAATTATTTATTGAAATTTGTTACTGAACTAAACTTTGAATGTCTTCCCCAGATATGGCAAGTACAGGAATTGACTAGCACCCTGGGATCTCACCTCCACTGAGCTATACATATAGCACTTCAAAAATTACAATGGGTCATTCTTTCCTGGCAATTCCTCAGTCATCTCCTTTGGTCAGCAGATACATTCTGGAACATGCCCTGTAACTAGGTGCAGTGGAACAGTCCATCTTGGACCGGACAGCCATTTTTGTCAATGATAATGAAGGATAATCACATATTTAGAATCGTGTGCCTATGTGTGATTGGGTAGGCATGGTTAAAATCAGATGCATTGTGGGAAAAGATATGTGTAGTGAAGAAAAGCTTACATAACCAGAGCCCATCAATCAAAACAGAGGTTCACCCAAATCCCACCCCTAGAAACCACTCCTCTGTCTAGACCCTCAAAGGGAGGCCTTGAGAAGTAGTCCAGCAACCTTGACCAGCTTCATTCTTATTCATCTGCTCCCTTGTATATGTCTAACATCTAATATCACTTTAAATAAAACTCTGTGATGCTATGGTGTTTGCACGTGCAGTCTCAATTCGTTGAATAAGACACCAAGAACATGGCTACACCTTGTTCTGGCTTCCTTTCTGTTGCTGTGGTTAACATCATGACCAAAATCAACTTGAAGAAGAAAGGGTTTGGAGTCCATTTTGAGGGAAATCAGGACAGGATCTCAAGCAGGAACCTTCAGGCTGGATCTCAAGCAGAGACCACAGAGGAATGCTGCTTACTGGCTCATGCTAAGCTAGCCTTTTCACATAGCCAAAGTCTGCCCGCCTAGGGATGGTTCCACCCACAGTGGGCTGGGTCCTAATACATCAATTAGCAATTAAGAAAATGTCCACAGACATGGCCAATCTGATAGGGGCAATTCCTCTGTTGAAGGTCCCTCTTCTCAAGTATGTCAAGTTGAAGGCCAAATGAATTAGGACACACCTGGTCCAGACAAGACAACCAGTGACTGATAGGCCAGTGTCTGTGGAATGTCGATGTAATTATATAATCAGGATGCATATGTATACTTATGCACATATGTACATTAAAATTTCATCTTGGAGGTAAGCTTGTTAAGATACAGAATGGTAAAGGGAGGCAAAACATTTCGTCCTGAAGGAAAGCTCCTTAACACAGGCAGTAAGCAACTCAAAGGCTTCAGGGAGTCCCAGATTCAATAGGCCTTCAGGCAACTGAGGGAAAAGAGCATTTATTTTAGTTTACAATTCCAGGTCACAGTCTATCACTGCAAGAGCAGAGAGAGTGCATGCATACTGTTCTCAGCTCCCTCTCTCCACTAATAGAGCAGGAAATGGTGCTGTACACAGCATCTGGGTCTTCTCTTAGCAATTAACATAAGACAATTCCCCCCCCAAGACTTGCCCACAGATCAACCTGATACAGACAATTCCCCACTGAGACTCTCTTCTCCATGATTCTAGATTGTGGCATGTAAATAATGAAAATAAACCATCTCTGTTGTGGTTAGGATTAGATAATAAAGTCAGTTTAAAGCATTGCTTGTCAAGTACTGAGCCCTCATTTTTACATATCATATGAAGGTATTAGGATCTCATCCATTAATGTCTGGATGGAATCCATTATAATTCATTAATAAGCTTAAATTAATATACCCTTGTTGTGAAGGTAGATCAATGATTCTTTGACTCAGTATACCACATAAATATGTATTTTTTAATTACCAAGCTTGTATGATTTGATAAGCTTTCACTAGAGTTGAAGAGATTATGCCAAGGTTTTGAAGAAGAGATGGATTGAGAATTTTATCTTTATGCCAGGATATCAGATGATGAAGCAAAGTCTGAACAAAAAGCAAATGTGGTGTGTTCTCATTACTACATGAAACCTGGAATGGCCAACCCCGTGGAAGCAATGTGGCTGCTGCTGGGGGCAGGAGATTGACTAGTCATGGTTTAAGGGTGCAGTGTTTTAGCTAATTGAGATTCATATCTTCTGAACAGAAAACATGGTGCCAACATCTAACAATACTGTATTACATAACTAAAATTTGACACAGATCTTACGTTATATTCTCATCACAAATTAATAACATTGACAGCAGCAACAACAACAAAGGAGAGTGAGAAGACTTTGGAAAGCAATGGGAGTGATGACGGCCTTGGTGGTGGTGAGTTCGTGAGTGCGCATTTATCCCTAAATTCAGAAGTTTATATAACACACATATAGATTCTTATAGTCGATTGTATCTCAATCAGTGGTTATGTAACTGGCTGAGAAAGTAACTCTGAGGACTTCTATCAAGATATTATTCTGGCACATAGAAGACTTTTAAACAATATTTATTACCCACCCCCTAGGTAGAATGCAAAATTAATCATACCACTGAAAGAACCTGTTTCCCACATTTCCTTTCTATTGGCATTTAAATCAGCTCTTTAGATTTGAACTTACACATCAGCCAAACCTAACTGTCTGTACTTATTAAGATGCAATCTAGTTTTTAACGGGATCCTGACATTTAATGACTTCTTAGCCTATGTCACCATTATCATAAGCCTTACAAGTCGTCCTTGTGAGTCGTTGGATAACACCCGAGCGAGCATACATTCAATACAGCTCTACTGCCTGTTAGGGTCCCATTTGGGCAAAGGAAAGAGACCACTTAGTTACTTGGTCAGCTGCTGTAAGGAAATTAGTTCAGAACCTATGCAACATGATAGTTGAGGTTCTGAAACAGAAATCATCAAGCTCTATTATTGTGGGTCTCAGGTTTCACAATATATATCATTATAATATATTATAAAAATGAATTTCAGCAGATGAAAAGTCATTGTAGAGAAAATTAGCAAAAGACTGTGAGAAGCTTATGACAGTGTAGAAATATTTGCTACAGGAGGAAAGCAGTATTCGGAAAGAGGACTGTGTGGGAGCTGGGGTCCCTGGGCTCTGAGTTGGTACCTGTCCTACATAGCTATTTTTGTCAACTTGATAGAAGCTAGAATTATCTGGGAAGAGGAACCTTGATTGAATAAATGCTTCCATCAGATTGCATTTTAAAAGTCTGTAGGGCATATTCTTGATGAATGGGTTGATGTAGAAGGGTCCAGTCCATTGTGGGTGGTCCCACTCTTGGGTAGGTAGTCCTGTGTTTATAAGAAACCAAACTGTGCAAGCCAGGAGCAGCAAGTTGGTAAGCAGTGTTCCTTCACGGCCTCTGCTTCAGTTCCTGCCTTCAAGTTCCTGTTTGAGTTCCTTTCCTGACTTTATAATAGACTATAAACTGTAAGTTGAAATACGTCCCCCCACCTCTACCAACAAGATGCTTTAGCCATGTTGTTTTATCACAACAATAGAAAACCCGAGACAGTGCCCCTCCTGGATGGACCACAGACCCACAGACCTCTGAGGAGGGTACTAGGATATTGAGAAAATATTGAGAAACACCTGTGAAACTCTCAACAACAACAAAAAGGAAGCTAACAGGAAGTAAGTGGTACTGACAGGAAGCGGAAACAATTGGGATTTAGTCCAAGGATTATGACTTCCTTCTTGCTCCAGATTCCTGGTCTCTTTGGTGACCCCTATGGACAAGTATTGACAAGAAATTAACTGAGCAGAGGGAGATACTTCATAGCCCCTTCCCCAGCACTCAGCAAAGAGTGCACAGTGATGAATTGGGAAGAAGACTCCAGTTATTGGAAGTTGTGCACCTGTGGTGAGTTTCCTAGAGCCCCACCCTAGGAGCTGGACTATGCCTGGGAACTTCTTCCCCAGAAATTACCATTGGCCAGAGAAAGTTTTTACCAAGCTTCCACCACTAGCAGAAGACAAACCACATCCAATGACTGGTCACAGAATGCTCAGATGCCTATCCACACTCTAATGGCTAATCTTCATCAACTTGTTGTACCTGGGAACAGAGACCTTCAGTTGAAGAACTGCCTCCGTTAGCTTGGCCTGAGGGCATGTCTGTGGGACATTTTCTTAATTGACAACTGATGTAAGAGGGCTTAGACCACTATGGGTGGTGCTATCCCTAGGCAAGTGGGCCTGGGCTATATAGGACAGGTAGATGAACAAGCCAGAGGAGGCAGGCTGTGAGCCATGTTCCACCACAGCCTCTGCTTCAGTTCTTGCCTCCAAGTTCCTGCCTTGGCTTCTGTCCTGGTTAATTTTTATTTGTCAACTTGACACAACCTGGGCACCTCAGTTGAGAAACATTTCTATCAGATTGGCCTGCAGACAAGTGTGTGGGGAATTTTCTTTTTTTTTTTTTTTTTTTTTGGTTTTTCGAGACAGGGTTTCTCTGTGTAGCTTTGCGCCTTTCCTGGGACTCACTTGGTAGCCCAGGCTGGCCTCGAACTCACAGAGATCCGCCTGGCTCTGCCTCCTGAGTGCTGGGATTAAAGGCGTGTGCCACCACCGCCCGGCCCTTTTTTAATTTTTTTCTTTTCTTTTTTTTTTTTTTTTTGGAATTTTCTTGATTGACGGTTGATATGGATGGGTCCAGCAACAGAAACCAAAGGAGAACACTACTCTTGTCGTACGCAGGAAAACTCTGAAGGCCCATCCCTGTGCTTGGGTCTCCCACATGATCAGCTAAAAGCTCTAACACTCACATCTTCACCTGATTTTGTCCTCTTTTGTCTGGCTGCCTTCAAGATGTCATTCCTGTGGGTGCATTGCCTGTGAAGGCCAGAAGAGGGAATCAGATCCCCTGAGGTGGAGTCAGAGGTGGTTTTGAGCCACCAGATGTGGGTGCTGTGAACTGAACTTGAGTCTTCAGCAAGAACCACATATTCTCTTGACCATCTCTCCAGCCCCTGGGTATTATTTTTGTAATTAATATTATTCTCGTTGACTTCTTGTTATACTAAAACTTTGGATATTATAAAGTACATGCCAATGGCTCAAACATTTTTGCCATACATTTTTATGATCAAATGGGTCTTCCTTCCCAAATCAGATAGTTCATTTCCTAATTTTAATTAAAGAAACAAAGTATATGGCTCTCTTGTTTGTAGCACACCATCTGATAGCGTTTTGCTAAACAGTTGAAGTATTTTGTTCTTAAGATTATGAAATATGTTTTCTGGTCTGTTTGTCTTTAGTTTCACAACTTTGGTGATTTCATAGCATAGGATAGAAATACTTTCTCTGTTTTCTGACAGAGTATAATTAGGATCAGGTAATAAAGCCCTTAAAAGTTGGAGAGTGTGCCTAAGTGTTTACAGTATCACTCAGGTTGTCCATCCACTCAGGCATGTCTCACATCCTGAAGCATTGGTGGTCTGTATTTTTGCAAAATCTGCCTACTCACCTGAATTTCACACTTTACAGCTGAATTTGTTTAAGGTATTCTCTCAACATTTTAATGATCTCTTAGGATTCTGCCTCCCCCCACCCCCAGGGGCTGAGTGCTCCTGTCCCAAGGACTTGCTGTGAAAGTGGAATGGACTGAATATTTCTGTCCCGGTTGAGGGCTGCAGTCTTGGGGCCTTACTATGGAAATGGTATGGATTGAGTGATCCTTTAATAGAGACAGGGTGTTCTGGTCTCAGGGACTCACTATGGAAGTGGATGGATTGAGTTTTCTTGTTTTGGGACTGAATGCTCCTGTCTTAGGGACTTAATACTTCTGCCCCAGAGACTTGCTGTGGAAATGTTATGGATTCTGGAAGCTTACATTACTTTATCACCTTTATGAAAATTTTCTTTTCAGGGTTCTTAAAGAACAGTGCTGTGCCGGGTGGTGGTGGCACACGCCTTTAATCCCAGCACTCGGGAGGCAGAGCCAGGCGGATCTCTGTGAGTTCGAGGCCAGCCTGGGCTACCAAGTGAGTTCCAGGAAAGGCGCAAAGCTACACAGAGAAACCCTGTCTTGAAAAACCAAAAAAAAAAAAAAAAAAAGAACAGCGCTGCATCCTCCGCTGGTCCATCTCCATTCTTTCTTCAGTGTGTTCAGTTTTTTGTGTGTGAAGATTTTGTTGAACTGCAAATGCTGGGAAGCATTTATTAGTTTTACCTGAGAGGTTGTTATGCAGATGGTGTGAAATAAACAAGGGATTAAAATTCCTGTACATTAATATTCATCAACCCAGACACCTCCAGCATATCTGCTCTCTCCAGGGCGAAGCAAAGAAAGCTGGGTGGGTACCATGACTGCTGGGTATTCTTCAGTTAGTCATTACTAATCACGTAATTATCAGCCCAGTTTTCCCTAAAGGAAAAAGCAATGTGCTGGAATGATCAATGTGGGTGGAAATGAAAAACTTCTAGGTGTGAAAAGATGCTGATTTTTCTACAGATGCACCTCTGCCTTCTTGAGGCTCCCCGGGATCTGCGGCTGATCACATAATCATCTGCTGTCTTGCCTGATTCATTATTTATTGGGTGTCTGTGTGTTTTAAGCATTAACTAGATTTTATGCTCCTTCAGGGAAGACTCAGTCTTGCCTTTCACCTCCTTTTACCCTTGTCTAAATATCCCAAAGCAGTAAGTTCAACTCTGCAGGGATGCAGGATTCTGGCCAATTAGTCTAAAGCGTGTAGCAGCCAGCTTCAGCTGCCAAGCAGGCAACCCAAACCTTCCTTTGAAATCCAACGGTTGATTTAGCTTCCACTGTACTGGTGACTTGGATTGTGCTGTGTTGAGCATCATTTGGTCCCTTCTGGGCTTCCTTGTGTATCTGTGATCACCTTAGTTCTTCTGTGGAGATGACATGTCCAGGGACTGGTTACATCCTATGAGAGCACGAAGAAACAGAAGGGACTCAGAAGAGGCAGCTGAGGTCATGGTTCAGCCTTACAGGCACTCTGTTTTGATGGACCAATAAAAAAAAATCACATTGTAGATGGAGATGGTACAGAAGGAATAGTTACCATTTCCAAACCACTGTCTCTAGCAAGTTTGAATTACTCATCATATATTATAGTTTAACAATCTAAAATATATAGTGTGATAATCTAAAAAGGACCCCATTTCCCTGGCTTTCTTTGGTGTGGTAATTTCTGATATAAAAAATGAAAAGAAAGAAAAGAAACAATGTCTGTGACCTGGGCATGTAGCTTGTGACGTCTGTTCTTCTATTTCTCTCCACATTTTCCAGAAAGGAAGTCCTAGGAATGACACCATCCTACTGTTACAAGGGCTATTGCTCCAGTACAAGGACAGCTGTGGCCTGGGCATTGATTCCTATGGTCCTGGTGGAGGAGCTGTGAAATGAGTCACAACCGGCCTTCTCTCCTAAGCAGGGAGTCAGCCAGGACACACCCATGCCTGCCAGGCCACACCCATGTCTGCAAGCTTATCTCCTGTGCTGTTCTTGGAGGTATGTGACTTTGCATGAAACTTCAGGGTCTTAGAACACAGAGACCCTTGAGTCACACTATGATCTTAGGATAGCTAACTAATTTCTCTGAGCCTTAATTTTCTCACCTGTCTGTGTGTGGCTAATCCCAGAGTTGCTTTGAAGGTTAAATAAACAGCATGAATTTACCCCCAGGCACATTAGGCTTCTGATAAAGTCCTTGCCCATTCTGTGCCTTATCTGCTTGGATTGTATTGATTTCGGTGTTGTTGTTAAGGTTGGCCTTTCTCTTTTTCCTGTTAGAGAGAGGTTTGTTTGGTTTGTTTTGAGACTGGTCTCATGTAGCCCAGACTGCCCTCAAACTCACTATGAAGCTGAGGATAACTTTGAACTTCTGACCCTTCTGCCTCCACCTCTGGAGTGTTGATACCTTGAAACAGGGCAACCTACTTACAGTGTCAGCACCCTGTCTCCCAACACAGGAACACAAGGCTCAGTCTCCATGTGTCTTCTTTCCCCATTTCCCACCCTTCACAGTTATGCTTAAATGCTACCATCTGTCCTAGCCCTCATCCTCAGGTGCAGCTGTGCTCCCCCATGGAACACCTGTCACGTGTTTAGAGCGCTCACTGTGAGCAGTCTGCTCAGGTTCAGTGCCAGACTTTTAATGCCAGGCACTGCATTTTAATCATAGTGAAGCACCCCATGGATGGAGACTACCTCCTATCTTCTATCTGGTCCTTGTCCCACACTGCCTCAAGAATGGAGTGAGGCAGACATGGAAGGGAAAACGAGGCTAACTCTACTTGCCACACCAGGATAACAATTTGAACAGGAAAGTGAGAACTTCAAGACCCTCGGGGGGCAACAGGATGCCAATCAAGAGAGGTTGGTGGGCTTCAGGGTGCTGACCAAGAGATTGTATTATAACTCTAAAGCTCTTAGAGGGCTCTAGAGCGCCAACCAAGAGCAGGCCCATATAGAGCAGGGCTCTAGAAAGCAGCAAACACCAAGAGAATGTGACCGCCAGCAGTAGTGAGAAGCGCTGGGAGCCTCTGTGAGTCCTTCCCGAGTGAGTTCTCTGCTTGGGGTAAAGACTTGGGTGCAGGGAGCTGTTGGGTCTCTCTCTCTCTCTGGTGCTGCTTTTCTTCCTCCTCCATTGACCTCTCGTCACTTCTGCCTTTTGTCCTGGAAGCTCCAGAGCATCTGAATTTATGGGGTGTCATTTGGGTCCTGATTAAATGTGGGTATAGAAATATGGTTCAAAATGGACCATCTGGGAAAGCGCCACCAGGAGTTTCCTTTGGTGATTGTGGAGGTCTGTCCAGGTTGCCACCTGGTGGGTTAGTGTGCAGGGCTCTAACTGTTGTACAGCTGAAGGGGTTTGTTTCCCTTGTGGCTCTCTTGCCTTCAGGCAAGGCTTGGACTTCCTACCCCATCAAGAGTGCTGAATCCAGCTGGAAACGCCTCATGTCAGAGGCAGGGGTGGGGTGGGAGGGCTTTGGTCCCTAACATAGATGTTCCTTGGTATTTGACTAGTGGGAGGTCAGCACCTCTACCACCAGCTGCTGCTCCAGCTATATCCAGAGAGAAAACCAGCCATTCACGACTTCCAGTGGGCCATTTCTTCACTGAAGTGCTGTTGCATTCTTTGATTGCAGTGTTTTAAACCCTGGTGTTGACACAGGACAGCCCTCGAAGATTTTCCTTGCTCTTGTGAGGGAACACCATATACTAAGCAAAGAGAAGGGTTGAGAGCGCCCTCTGCACATGAGTAGGTGTCTTGACCTCAGTCTCTTGGTGCTTGCATCTGAAGGGATGTCCCCAGTGCTTGCTTGTATGAGTGGCTTTTAAGTCTTTTGTGTCTTTGGAAAGATTACCTATTACTATCCGATGTTTGCCTCACAGTCATACAAACCTGAGCTTTGGAAGGGTGAAGTAGACGTACGTCTCCACATTCACCCCTAAACATAACCTCTTGATCTGTTTGTTCAACATTGATCCTGTGCACTGGTCTTCAGGTTTGAGTTTGTCCCTGTCTCAGGTTCCTTTCCTTGAGTGATTGGGTGAGGGTCCCAGGTCCCCTTGACTCCTCTCTGAGGCTAGAGGTATATGGAATGTCAGGAATTATGGTGGCCTTGCATCTACAGTCCGGGCTCCTGGGAGGAGCACATGTGAAGACTTACCTTCATGTGTACCCACAGCAGGGGCAACACTAGGGAAGGCCTTCCTGATGGTGATTCCAGTCAACCAGAGATTTCAGCATAAATGCCTGGGCTCTGGCAGCCTCAGCAGCTAGGCATGTCTGCTTGTCTCCCACGCACGTAGGAGGCAAGTTGAGCTAGAGAGATGACTCAGAGGGTAAAGGTGCTTGCTCAATGAACTTGACGGCCAGCGTTTGATCTCCAGGACCAGTCGTGGGAGGAGATGACTCCCGCAATTGGTCCTCTGACCACTGCTCATGTGCTATGACACAACAGAACCCACAGTGGGGTGTGTGTGTGTGTGTGTGTGCACACATGCACACGTGCACATGAGCACGTGCGCGCGCACACACACGTATACACAGACACAATATATATGTACACACGTTATTAATAAGTGAAATAGAATGTTAAAAAAAGAGAGAGATGCAATGGTGAAAAGCAGGGAGGAGACTTATCGCATGTGGCCATATTGTGCAGAGGAACAGATAAAGGGGTCCTGTGGCCCCCGAGCCCATCTCAGGGGCACTGATTAGAGTTTTATGCTTAAATAGAGGAAGAATTGGGGGATGGAGCAAGAGGTCTGCATAATTAATCATCCCAATTTTGGTGTGGTCTGACTGGTCATTGTCTTGGTAAGGCAGTCTAAAGAAGTCAATTCGGTTCCCGTGAGACAGCTGACTGTCCCTGCCTTGCAGCCTTGCCTTGGTGCATAATCATGATCATCTGAAGCCTAGTCCTTCTTGATAGTCCTGGCTGTTCCTAGGACCCACAGTGACAGCAGCCTTGAAGGGGGATCAGCCACAGAGGTCAGCAGGTGACCTAAAGTAAAGGAAACTGGAACAAAACAAAGGCTGAGATGCTAGGCCTCCATCTGGCTGAGCCCAACCTGGGGAGCTGAATGCTTTTTATCAATGCAGCTTGTCAGCATGTGCTTACCACTAGCCACAGAGGTTATCCATCCAAGTAGGGAAATAAGGCATTCCCGAATGTCTCCATAAAAGTCCTAGTTCCCTGAGGACCTGAGAGTCTCCCCATGAAACTAGTTCCCCAGGAATAAGATCAGCAGCTATGGGCATAGTCAGCTGCTCTGAACCCTAAAGCTGGCAGAACATTCTAAACCTAATGGAATAGTTAGTTACCAAGCTAACTGGTCCACAGGTGCCAGGACAGTGGAGAGCCCTCTCCTAGGCATCTACATATCAAAAACCCTGAACCCCAGACACCAGGTGAGGGTGGAAGTGGGGTTCCCAGATCCTTGGAAAAATGTGTTTATAGCCAAGTTTTGAACTAAGGACCACATTTCCCAGGAGACCGCTACTATCTCCTTCCCTAGGAGCAGAGAAAATCGCTGTTTCCTTAGTATCCCTGCTCTGGGAGGAAGTGGGTGTTTGACCTTCAGCACTGTTCCCTAGTCCTTCAGCATCCCAGGGCCTGATGGAAGCCATGAGGGGGCCAACCCGTCTTTTATTATTACAGTTTTAAAGAGATGAAGATAAAATGCGTAAAAGATGAATCCTAAAGTCCCAGCCAGCAGTCCAGCACAGCGCATTTGGTGATTATCACTCTTCCCTCACTCCCTGTTTGGGCTGGTTCTGCCTCTGCCCAGGGTAGTGGCTCCATTGACTTGGTGACTGAAGCAAGCTTGCACAGGCTTCTTCAGAGTACATGCCTGGGCGGCCAGAGATGCCACAGGCAGCCACAGTGCAGTTCGTCCAGTGTAAGGCTGGGAGCTCGTACATCAGGAATGTACTACTGGAGTTAGTATAAATGCACATAGTAAATTGCAAATCTGTAGAATTTTAGTGTAAGTAAGTTGTATCGAAGTCTTGTTTGATTGTTTGTCTCTGGGAACTAGGGATCCAGCACTATTCAGGGAGTACACATTTACCATCTCTCAGGTTATTTCCTGCCTTGCACATCTCTCCGAATGGGCAGAGTAGTGAGTTGCCTGCAGCATCTTGATATTATCATCTCTAGCTTGATTGGGCAATTCTCTCTCTCTCTCTCTCTCTCTCTCTCTCTCTCTCTCTCTCTCTCTCTCTCTCTCTGTGTGTGTGTGTGTGTGTGTGTGTGTGTGTGTGTGTGTAAGTGTACATGTTCAGATTTTCAGATTCATGTCCTCATATGTGCATGTCTATGTGGAAACATTTCTGGCTATATTTATGTCAACTTGACACTAACTCTAGTCATCTGAAGAGGAAACATCAATTGAGCAAGACTGTAGGGAATTTCTTAATTAGTGATTGATGTGGGAGGGCCCAGTCCATTGTGGGTAGGGTTGTTCCTGGGCTGGTGCTCCTGGGTTCTGTAAGAAATCAGGCTGAACACACCACGTGGAGCAAGTCAGTAAGCAGCACTCCTCCATGGCCTCTGCATCAGCTCCTGCCTCCAGTTTCTGTCTTGTTTGAGTTCCTGTCCTGGGATCCTTTAGTGAGGACTACAATGTGTAAGTCCAATAATCCCTTTCCTCCCCAACTTGCTCTTTGGTCATGGCATTTTGTGGCAGCATAGAAACCCTAGCTAAGGCAGAGGCCAAAGGTTAACCTTGAGTGTTGTGCCTCAAGATATCATTACCTTCTTTTGTGAGACAGGGTCTCTCACAGGCTTGGAACTCAGCTAGGCTGGCTGGACATTGAGACTTAGGGATCCCCATGTCTTGGCCTCCCGGATCCTGGGATTCCAACCATGAACTGTTACACTCAGTTTTCTTACCTGGGACATGGGAGTCAGACTCAGGGCTTCTTGTTTGCACCGCAAAGCACTTTGCTAATGGGGCCACCTCCCCAGCTCCCAGACAGTCACCTCTGAGCAGAGTCTGTGTGGCTGATTCCTAAGAAGAGTGGAGACTTCTCTGCTAGTATCTGCAATACATGGGGTGACTCACCGAGGCCTTGGCCACCCCCTCCCCCCAACACAGCTGTCAACCTTCTGAAATTGTGCTGCGTGGGGCCCAGACTTAGCTTCCACATTCAGATTTAACGTCTCCTTCCAGGGGCACTTCTATACCTCCCTTCTTGTGGCTTAGACATCAACTCCTCTCCGTTCTTCTCTGAAGCTCCTGCTCCCTAAGCCTTGTAGCTCTGGCCAGCCTCCTCACTCCCAGCCTCTGGCATCCCCTCATCCTTCCGGCTCTCACACCCCCTCTCCTGTCTGACCCAGCTCAGCCTTACACCTGCTATGAAACCATTCCCTCACCATGTTCCTCCTCCATATCTCTAAGGCTTTCTAACTGTGGCATTGAATGATGGGCTTTTGGCATTGAATTATATTCTGCCTTTAATTATTTAGAGTTGTTACATGCTAATGGTGATACACCAAGCCAAGTGCGGCAGTGCCCTCCTCCTGTTTGCTGTCTAATGTTTTATTCACACTGGACATTTAATTCTCAAGTGTTGACTGGCCTGTTGATTGATGATAGGCATTTAGCACTCCTCTCTGTCTGGACTCTTATTGAGACCACTGTGAGTGCCATGAATGGGTCTGTGCCACCCTCGCCTTCAAACAGGTCAGTAGATGTGGCAGTCTTCTTGGTGCTTCAGCTTGCTGTACATTTGACATGTGTAGTGCTTGTCTTGGAAATTTTAAAGCGATCTATTATCTGTGCAGTTTCTTTCAATCCATTCCTTTGCACCTGAATTGTATACATTTATGAAACTTCAAAGAAGAAGAATTTCAAACCACACAAGATCTTACAAGTTAGATAAATTACACATCACTGGGACATGGGTATTTTTGGATCAGTTATTATTATTTTATATAATTTATTTCAACTGTGATTTTTTTAGCATATACTTTGAAGTGAGCTTAAAATATTCTTCTAATAGCCCCATTTAATCAGTCCATTGCAAGAGAAAAAATGTTTCTGTGGTCGCAGCTATGTCCCAGATGCTGCTCTTGGGGGAGGGAACAGAAATGGAGGCACGGAATGACTCAGATCTTCAGGTATTACCCCTACTGTGGGACATTATTCTGCCTCTGAGACAGACAGTCTACACTGCAGCAGCTTTGTGGAGGGTATGCCAGGTATTATGCTAGTAAAGGAGGTCTGCTATATAGCCCATGAAATGGTCGCCATTGTGTCTTCTCTGTCTGCCCAACTCAGATTCCATGCCGATGCATCTGCCTCTCACATGGACAGGTGCTGAGACAGCATCTGTGCAAAACACATATAGGGACCTCTTTCCTATGCACGTGAATTCCTATTAGCATGACACTGGGGAAAATTATTTTAAGTGTCATGCTTGTCACTGCATGAAGACAAAGTATTAAAACCCCTACGATATCTGACATACCATGGGAATGAGTGGGATCCAGCTGCAGCATCTCCTCAGGTGAGACACTCTTCAATCGGATGTGGCTTGCAGTCACAGGAGCATCTCACCACATGTGGTTGGAGGCTGGTCTCTGCTTACCAGCCCACATGGCATCATCTGGGATGTGAGCTCTAGAATATTGCAGAAGTATGACTTGTATGATTTTATTTATTAGTTAGTTTGTTGATGTATACAAGTGTTTTGCCTGCATGTATGCCTGTGCTCCACATGTGTGTAGTACCTGCAAAGGCCAGAAGAGGGCATAGGATTCCTTGGAACTGAAGTAACAGACAGTTGTGAACTGCCATGTGGGTTCTGAGAACCAAACCCAGGTCCTCGGCAAGAGTAGTAAGTGCTCTGAACCTCTGACCCATCTCTCTAGCCCCAAAAGTATGGCTTGTAAAGAAGGGGACTGTTGAGAACAAATGGGGGTGAGGCGAGAAGGGTGGCTGATGGAGTTCTGGTGAGGATCAGCCCCCTACTCCTCTCCCTAGTCCTTAATGCATGGACTCCCCACACCATCCTAATCACTGGGGGAACCAGCAAAGATGGCTCTCCTAGTTTTCTTTAGGTGGTTGTGATAAAATACCCTGACAAAAGCAACTTAGAAGGAACGGGTGAATTTGGTTCACAATTCCAGGTTACAGCCCATCATTGTGGGGATGGCAAGGCAGTGGGAAGCTGAAGCAGCTGGTCCCATCTACAGTCCAGAGCAGAGAGGAATGAAGGCATGCATGCTTACTCATGTTCTGCTTGCCTTCTCCTCTTTTATACAGTCCAGGGCCAGAGCTTGGGGTATGGTGCCATCCACAATGGGCATAATCAAGAAAATCCCCTGCATAAATGCCAATGTAGGCAATACCTCCTCTGAGAATCCTCTGAGGCAATCCTAGGTTGTGTCAAGTTGTCATTTGAATTAAGAGTAACCTATTAAATATACAATGCTCCCTCCAGCATTTCCCCAGTGACTCCTTGCCTGGCCTGCTCTGGCCATTTACTCAAGAGGTTCTGGTTCTCTAGTCTCCTAATCAACAAAGAGGAACTAGACAGGAGCAGCTCTGTGTTACCCTCCTTTGGTCACCACTAGTTATATATCAGAATAATGACTCAATACTTGTAGGCAGGCCTTTTTAAGCTTCCACTTGTGGCCACCTTTCTCTCAAAAATTTTTTCACATGACCTCCAGGATATAAAGAACTTATATGAACCAAACATTCACTGATACTTAATCATAATTTATTGGCACATGTATGATTTTACCACTTAACTGCAGATAAAAGTAACTTTGCATGCTGCAGTGCTTGGATGAGAAATGTGCCCCATGGGTTCAGGTTTTTAAACAGTTGGTTCCTAGCTGATGGTACAGTTTGGGGATTTTTTTTAAGGTGGTGCAGGCTTGCTGAAGGAAGTACATCACTTGGGGGCAGGCTTTGGGATTTCACAGCCTTGTTCCACTTCCAGTTCATGCTCTGCTTTGTGTCTGTAGTTGAGAATGTGAACTCTTAATTTCCTGCTCTGGCCACATGCTCCCATGCCTCCCCCACCATGATGGATTCTCCTGAAACTGTAAGCTAAAATCAACTTTCTTCTATAAGTTGCTTTTGGATGTGGTATTTTAGCATAGCAATAGACAGTCATTCATATGCATGCTGATGATGTGGATGTGTTCATTGGTGTGACATGATACAACACCCAAAGGTTTACTAGCATGGCGCTTACATGCTGAAGAATGATGCTAAGAGAAAATACTCTAAGTCCCCATTTTCTGTCATCAAACTGGCATGTTTCTGTAAGAGCAGAAAACTTTGTCAGTACAGCAAAATAGTTCAATTTACAGCATGAAATAGCCTAGAATCTGAGCCAAGGGGTTTCAGTGTTTGTGGGCATTGGGTGGTATGATGGTTCACATAGTGGAAAGTCACACTCAGAGCTAAGTAATACATTGCAATATAGGTATGGGCAGCCACAAACACCTTAGGTTCTTATGAATTTGAATTACTCCTTCCCTTATTCAGTCACATTGCTCCATGTGGGTCAGAACCCACATCCTATCTCTGACTCATTAGCACCTCATTTGGAATAGTGTGGACATGATGGTCACAATAGCTGGGGACAGAGTTCCCAGTGGGAAAGGTATGACTGCCATGGGTCCTCCCTAAGGCCCACAGAGATCAAGAAAAAGACTCAAATAGAGCTCTGCTGCCCAAACCACAACTGCCCGGATGTCTCTGAGTGTTCACAATTTGAGTACTTGCTATGCTTTCAAAAATTATTTAATTTGCTGGGCGGTGGTGGTGGCACACGCCTTTAATCCCAGCACTCGGGAGGCAGAGGCAGGCAGATCTCTGAGTTTGAGGCCAGCCTGGGCTACAAAGTGAGTTCCAGGAAAGGCTCCAAAGCTACACAGAGAAACCCTGTCTCAAAAAAATTATTTAATTTTATTAAATAATATATAAATAATATAATTATTTATATATAAATAACAGAATATTTATATAATTTATATAATATAATAAATCTATTAATTCAAATATCATAACATGTACATGACAGAGACAGAGAAAGAGAGAGAGAGGTGGGGGGTGAGAAAGAAACCCATGTCTCAGTTAGGGTCACTATTGCTGTGACGAAACACCATGACCAAAAGCAACATTGGGAGGAAAGGTTTATTTGGCTCGTATGTCCTGAGTCACAGTCCACTGAAGGAAGCCATGTCAGGAACTCAAATGAGGTGGAAACATGGAGGCAGGAACTGATGCAGAGGCCATGGAGGGGTGCTGCTTACTGGCTTGGTCCTCATGGCTTGCTCAGTCTGCTTTTATATACTATCAGTCCCGGGGTGGTACCACCCATAATAGGCTAGGTCCTCCCATATCAATCACTAATTAAAAAAATGTCCTTCAGGCTTGCCAAAGCCCTCCCTATTTTATGGGGGCGTTTTCTCAATTGAGTTTCTCTTACTTCAGATGACTTTAGCTGATGTCAAGTTGACATAAAACTAGCCACCCCACCCCAGCTCTATCCAGTTTCCAAGGCCCCAACCCTTGCTCATGGAAAACACCTCCTCTTTTTCCCTCCTGGTTTCTCGATCATATTCCATTGTGCAAGTTGCAGCAGAGACATAGGGCTCGTGCATGTCTAGAGTACATTAGACAAGGGTTAACTGGAGGCCAGGAATGATGAGTTTGAATAAACAGTACAGAAATGATAAAGTAGATGCACAGAAACCTGTTTGGTCTAAATATTTAGGCAAAGACATTTTTACTTTAAAATTGTATCCTAAGAGATAGGAAGATGGTTCAGTAAATAAGAATGCTTGTTCTGAAAGCATAAAGGCCTGAGTTCAAATCTCCAGCACCCATACAAAAATCCAGGCATCAATGTGCATGCCTGTAACCCCAGCATCAGGAAGGAGAGACAGGTGGATCCTGGGAGTTCTCTGGGCAACCAGCCTGGCCAAAATGGTGAATTTTAGGTTCAGTGAAAGACCCTGTATCAAGACGATATGGCAGAGTATCAGTAAAAGATGCTTAATATCTTCCTCTGGCTTCCACATGCATGCATATAGATGTATACATCCACACACTTATACACATGCTCCCCACATGCATATGCCACACATGCAAATAAAATTGGATTATTTTGTCTTCATAGTAGAAATGCTTCAAAGCACAAGGAACAGCAGACATTCTTATGAAGCAAATTAACTGGGACCATTAAATTCCAGCCTCTGGCTTATGGTTCTGGAGGTTTCCAACAAGGATCAGGTGACTTCTGGCTTTGGACCTTTGCTAAGGGCACCATGACTGGATTTTGCAGTGAGATGAGCAGCTTGCCTCACAAGCCAGCAAACACAAAGGGAAAGAGAGACACAGGTCTCCCCATTTCCTTTGAGGTCACACACCAGGAACATCATGACATTTCTCTAGGCCTTGCCTCTTGAAGACTTTACCATCTACCATGGACCATACCTTGAACTGGGGCCTATTGTACAAATGACAGAATGCTGTGGTTCTGTGTAGAGAATTCACTTTTCAGACAGAGCTGCAAAGGGTGGTTGGATTTTGGCTTTTGTGGAAGAATAGATTCAAACACTAGCCATAATCTCTCTTAAAGACTGCATCAACTGAAATGTTCACATAGGCATGAGGTCCACCTACTCAAGCCCCTCTGTTTTTGTAGATCACAGATGTCTCTGGTTTGGAACAATGGTTGTAAGCGTCTCCAGTAGTCTCATTGCTAACTGGAAATTATCATGTCTCCCAGGACAGTGCAATAAAGAAAAAAATGGCATTTTATGTTGACATAATTATTGTGGTTTATTTTCAGAATGTGAATTGTAATGATTCAACTAACTAAATTTAACACAATGTAAAATTACGTGCAGTCACTTGAGGCAGTGGTACAAGTGAGGGTGTCAGAGAACACGCGAGTTGTAGAGCTTTCAAACTTTCTCCAAACTTTGTGGGCTTTTGTTTTCTATGATACTTTCATTTCACCCAGATAATTTTTCCTTTTTGTAAATTATGTTTTTTTATTGTTTGAGAATTTCATACATGTACATAATGTATTTTGATCGATTGATACATCCCCAATTCCATCCCCTTGAATCCCTTCCCTCTCCCTATCCCTTTCAATTCATGTGCTCTTCTTTTAAAAAAAAATTCTTTGTTTCTTTTGAGATTATAATATAGTTACATAATTTCACCCTTCTTCATTTTCCTACCTCCAAACCCTCCCCTATACCCCTCTTTGCCCTGAAATTTATGGCCTCTTTCTTCATTGATATATATATTTACATACACACACACACACACACACACACACACACACACACACACACACACACACACACACACAGTGTGTGTGTGTATACAACATCCTCAGTCAGTATGTTACTTGTATACTTGTATGTGTGTTTTCAGGGCCTTCATAGAAAAAGCCCAGTGTCATGAATGTGTTCTCTATTTTGGAGTTATTAATCAGTGCAGTCCCATATATTATAACCCCAAATATTACAGGTTATTGCCAATGCTCTTGGTTACTCTCCAGAACTTGATGGTAAGACCCCAATGCTGATGGCATCACATATACTTGAGTCATAGAACATGGAAAAATCAAACTGGCACTGATCTGGAAGCTTCATCCCCACTGGCTAACTCTCACAGTGCCACAAGTTTCTGTTTATGGTATTGGAGAAGAAAAGTATTAAATGTTCTTATCCAGCTGTTAATCCCATTGAGCTACAATAACATTTGTATAATTGTGGCATGAACATCATAGAAGGAACCGACTTCTGATTATTTTAAAGGCCTATTCCGTAAGACAGAATCATGCCTGCCCTGTTAACTAGGACACAGTTTCTTTTTAGCCCTGGAAATATCGTTCAAATTAAAATTTGCATATAAGTTAATTTTAAAATAGAAAAATGGGATTGCCTTTCACCTGCTGCTTGTTTGAAAGCATGCTTTATCTGTGACCGTGACCCCATTGTGATACCCATTGTTCTTGAGAAATCTTGAAAATTCCCACCGTAAAGCATAACTTAACCCTCTGATCTTGCTTCAGGATCTCTGTGTCATTGCTTTGAAGAGTCTGGGATTCAGAGTGAAGCCACTGAAATTCATGCCAGGCTCTGCTATTTATCAGCAATGGGACCTTGTTCATGAAATCTGACCTCACAATACCCGCTGATCAGACAGCAAATGAATTCATTGTATCAGGTGAGGTAGCTCATGGTAGGGCTGGAGCAGAGTCTGACACATAGCAGGGCCTTAGTGAATTTTTACGCTTCTTAATGAACCAAGAGCTAGCAACCTTTCAATGGTGCATAGCCTAGCATGGGTTATTGTCCTAGTTAGCGCTCATTAGATAATATGCAGCTCTCGGATTAATATACATACATTTCAAGGTAACAAACAGACTTGATTGGGCATGAGAGGCCTTTTCACAGCTTAAGAGAAGTAACTGAAGTGAGATAGTGGGAACAGATGTGGGACAGTGTGCATAGATGTGGGACAGTGTACACAGATGTGGGACAGTGTGCACAAGCATTGTACTGAGCCATAACTTACATTGAAATAGTATTTGGTAAATAAGCCCCTGTTTTCTTTATTGGGTGAGTGCTGAGTTCTTTCTCTCCCTCTCCAGTACCCCTCTCTAGTATGTATGCAAATTCCAGGAGGGTCCCTATCTCACTTAGCAAGAGATTATAACTTAGGATTTCTTCACTCATCTCTGGAAGCCAGAGGAGGGTTACATGTAAGTTTGCTGAAGTGAACTGACAGGAGACAGGGGGGCCAGTGCATCCTCCATGTACCCACAGGACTCACATATAATTTTGGTGTAAAGCCCTCAAAACTAAAGGAACAAGAGCCGCATATGAGTGTGGCCCAGGAACATGGGCACAGGCTGTCCTGGGTGACATGCTCTACTGTTAAAGTGGTGTGTCATAAAGGTGTATAGATAGACGGCGGCAAAGCAGGGGACACTCAGCCATAGGCTTCAGAGCTGCCTAGTAACTGGTGACGTTATCAGCTTCTGATTTGGTGAAAGAAAGCAGCATGCTAAGAACACACTCCAAGGCTTTACTTGATAGTCAAAAGGATGTTACGTCATATGGAAGTGGGTCACAAATGACTGTTAAATCTGAAGAGACTCTTACCTGAAGGGTTTCAACTCTCCACACTAGGAAGTGCTAGTCAATCAGTCTGCAGAGTCCTCAACATAGGTGCGGTTCTTTCTTGGAACATCAGTTCACAGAAGTGAAGGGCCCGATGACTGAAGCTCAAATGCACTCTTCATAGGGAGGGAGAAGTAGGGGCTGCCTGTAATAACGGAGTAGGCAGGATGGCTCTCAGAGAAAATGAATGACCCCATGAACAGACAAAGGCTCTCTGCATTTAGGGAATGGTGCTTGCTGCTCTTGCTCTTTCTCAGTGATGGGTTTAGTCTTCCCTGGTTCATGACACTTAAGGAAGACAAGCATTGGTGCATACAATCTTTAGCTAAAAAAGGAAACTTCAGAGAAAGCCTTTTCCTGAGTTTCCTGGTTCCAGGGCCTCTTGGTCTGAAGCCCAAAGCAGCACATTTTATGGTATTGCTTTCAAAACTCAACACATTCAATCAAATTCCCAACTGTTCATGGAAAATAACTAAGGGCAAGTTTGGCATGACGCTGCTTCCATCTTTTTTTTTTTTTAAAAACTTGGTGCTTTTCTGTCCACGCAAAGCACCAGTTGGTGGTTGGCTGTTGGGTATTGTTACTGGTGTGAACTGCTAACCATTGCAAAGAGCTCTTAAGGACCAGCCACAGGCAGAGTTGTTAGGGTCAAAACCAGGGCTCTGGGAGTCCTGACAAGCTCAGCTGTCTACGCCCAATGTGCCAGTTAAAGTGAGAAGACAGAGATGAGATTTATCTAATGTGGCCACATCAGAAAGAGGAACAAATAAAGGGATCCAGTGACCCCAAGTCTGTCTTCAGGGCCCTCACAGGAGGTTTAGGTTCAAATAGAGGATAAAAGGTATGCATGACTAAGGAGGTGTAGAGCTTGGTAACAGGTTGGCGTCCAGTTTGTCTGAAGTGACCACATAAGGGACCAGTGTAAACAGATATGTGTACTTTTACATTCTTCATTTTAAGCGAACATCTATGCCTCATATAAAAGGGACTTTGCAAGCACCCATTGTGAGTAGCTGGTCAGACACACGCTGCTGTTAGTTCTGAGTTAACCTCTATCCGGTGGCATCTCGGGAGGAATGCAAGGCCTTGGGAGTGTCAGTGCACAGAGTAAGATGATGATAAGCGGAAGGTGCGAGGGATGCCAGGGAGAGAAACCCAGTGACTCCTGAAGGCACGGCTGAGCTTCTGAACAGAAGGCTATGACTCCACTGTATTCAGAGGGTCCAGCTCTGCAGGCCAGAAAGACTGGGAACGAGATGCGGAGTCGGTGAGAAAAACACACAGACTTCTTTTCTGAGGGAAAAAAGTTTCTTCTTTATTTTATTATTCTTCCCGTTGCTTGTTCTACTCTGTTCTTTTTTCTGTTCTGTTCTTCTACCCTGATGTTTCCCTCCTTTCTCTTTCCTGACGACTTCCTTCTACACTACTTCCTGATGACTTCCCTCTACACTACTTCCTGACGACTTCCCTCTACACTACTTCCTTCTATACTACTTCCTGATGACTTCCCTCTACACTACTTCCTGATGACTTCCCTCTACACTACTTCCTGACGACTTCCCTCTACACTACTTCCTGATGACTTCCTTCTACACTACTTCCTGATGACTTCCTTCTACACTACTTCCTTTGACTTGTTTTATTTTTCAAGCAATATAAAAATTATAATATGGTTACATTCTATTTTTTAAGTGAATGACTACAATGAATAGAAGTAAAAAATAACATGTTTCCCATTTCCCTTACACGATTAAATATTTTACATATTACAGGTGAAAAGCAAATTATCCCCAAGAACCCACATATAGTTAAACATTTATCTTTGAGACTTCTCATAAATCAGGAGCCTTTCAGCCATAACCGTTTACATAGGCAGTGGTTTTTATAATTGCCAGAAAAATAGGTTACTACTTTCATCTTTTGTATTTTAGAGTCCAGTCCAATTATCTTAACTAACCATCCAATTCTTTGTTTTCTAGTTACATGAAGTCAATTATTTAAAGATTTGTTTTAGCTGTGATGCACCAAAACCAATGAACACATTTCCCAATATCAAAAAGAACTTGAGTTGACTCCTGGGACTTGATTATGTTCCTTAGTCATTAACCTAAACTGTAGTCTATACGGCTCCTCAAGGGAAACTCTTAGGTCCTGGCTGTGTGACACTCCCTTGTTCCTATTTTCTATCCTCTGCAGCCCCTGCTTTATTGGGGTGGGGGCAGCACTATATCCTTCCTTTATCTATATTAATTTTCCCACTAAACTAACCTCTATCATAATCCCTTACTATATTTGTTAGAAATCCTTAAACATCAAAGTTCTATTTAAACTAGTACTATTATTCTATAAAATCATTACTTCAGTTAAACAGTACAGCTTAAAATGAAATCATCTTCATAATAATCCACAGGTAAAAATGCTCAGTAGAATGGGATATTTCTATGAGATAATCACACTACATTAAAGGCAGTGGGGATCTCCCCACACCCATTCACACTGTGCCAGATACTAGAGGAAAACGGCAGTGGCAAACATGTAAAGGCACAGCAGTAGCAAGAGACATTCTGGAGCCAAAGCCCTCAGGGCCTTGCCTATCTGAGATTTACCCATCAATGCCTTGCATTCTGGTGGGCCAAACCCCTGAAGCTCAGGTGCCACCTGCTGCTCCTCTGACATGGCCACCAGCAACTATGGAATGACTAATCCCTACTAAGAGTACTAATGGGACAGAGACAGCCTTTTAAAAAGATGCTACTCTTTAAAGATTGTGGCTCTCTGAGTAAGGTACTTTTCCTCTCTGTTCATCAGAATCTGTGGTAATAAATACCAGGAACTCTAGTATTCAAGGTATAGAATTCTTTGAGGACCAGAGGTCTCCATTGTTCCTACTGTGTCTAGTATTCCCCTTTGCCTTCTCTGCTCTTTCCCCCTCTCTTTCCTTTCCTTTCCTTTCCTTTCCTTTCCTTTCCTTTCCTTTCCTTTCCTTTCCTTTCCTTTCCTTTCCTTTCCTTCCTCTCTCTCTCTCTCTCTCTCTCTCTCTCTCTCTCTCTCTCTCTCTCTCTCTCTTTTCTTTCTTATGTATACCATGTTCATGGGCATTGGATCCTCTGGAACTGGAATTACAAGCAGTTGTGAGCCATCTCTTGTGGGTGCTGGGAACTGAACCTTGGTCCTCAGCAAGAGCAACAGGTGTTCTTAACCACTGATCCTTCTCTCCAGCCTTTCAGACTCTTAATAACATCTTGCTTTGACATTATCACGCATGACTCTGTTCATGGTGTTATCTTTTAACTACCTATACTGGTAGACCGTAGGCCCTGGAGGTCCAGGACCTATTGTGTTTGCTAATGACCAGAGCACCCGTATTCTCAGGAGAGTTGCCTAGCATCTCCCTTATTCTGTCACTCAAAGCCTCACTGTGGTGCTAAGAGCACCCAAGAGAGCCTGAGTGTATCCTCCTTTGCTTTTCGTTTATTTGTATTTTTGCTGAAACCAGAGTAGGTACACTGAGATGAGCAGAGAGGACAGTGTTGGGGCCTGGGGGGATGAGTGACTGAGTGACCAAATCCCTTGCTCATTTCTGAGAGGAGAGGACTTCCCTTGGTTCCAAGGCAGGAAAATCCTTCTGATCCGGTGGCTGGCCAAGGGTCGAGAGGTCCCAGACAAACATTGGCACAGCATACATCAATGCTTAAGTCCTTGGAGCTACTTGTGCAGCCAGCTCTGCAGCTGCAACCGTTTTCATTTGCATCTGAATGTGCTGCTTTGAAAAACCTGTAAAATCAATTAGCCTTCTTGAGAGCATGCAGATCACCATTTACTAAACCTACCATTAAAAAGAAAGGAATAAAAAAACCAAACCAAATGTAAAACATGTTGCTTAAATGGGTATCCACCCCTGGGCTGTCAAAATGTTTACTCCCACACGAAAAGCTACAATTCATGTGCATGAAATAACATCTGGGGTCTCCCCAGTGTTCATCTGTCCTCCTTCTTCCTCCTCCTTCCATCCCAACATTTCTGTCCCCTTCCTACCTTCTCCTCGTACAGCTCTACCCTCCAGACTATTCCTGTCAACTCCAGTGTGGTGGCTGCTGCCTTGAAGGGTGACATGGCTGCAGTGGGGCCAAGACGGGAGCCATCAGGGCAGGTTGGACTGGGTGCAGACCACTCACTCACTCCTTCTCATGTGCCTGGAATGAGCACCATAATTCCGTCAGCATGCTGTTTTTAAAGACATAAATCCAGACCCTGAAGATATAGAGGGACAGACAAATTAACACCACCTGAGCTGGGTCGGAGTACTGGTCAGTCATAAGGAGTCATCTTGATGCTGAGAGAAGTTTTCTTTCTTCTTGGTTCAGCTCCTTTGGGGCATACCATAAAAGAAATAAAAAACTAGAGAATTCGAGGCAGGCAAATATCCCATCAGATCTGCTTTAAGTCTCTCGCTGGCCTAGAGTTAAGAACTTCAGGACAATTAACAAAAACCATGGCCAGGATTGCAATATTCCCTTTCTTAGAGATATTTTGTTTTATTTAAGACTTGTTTATTTTTATTCTGTTTTATGTACAGGTATATTCCTGCATATATTTCTGTGTATCATATATATTCCTGGTGCTTACAGAGGATGCTGGATCCCCTGGGACTGGAGTCACAGATAGTTGTAAGCCACCATGTGAGTGCTAGGAACCAAACTCATGTCCTTCGAAAAAAGCAGCAAGTGCTCTTAACTGCTGAATCATTCTGAGAGACAGTTTAAACAGATTTGCTGAAATAGCTAGACAGCCACGCTAAGGCAGAATTATGTGTGATCTTTGAATCTGACCTCACCAGCACCCCTTTCTCATCTGTCAACCTGGACTCTTCTTCAAGAACCTCCAGAACAAGATTATCAACCACGTTGACAGTTGATAGGTCTCAGCCTCCTTGTGGCTGATGCATAATAAGAATTCCTTTGCCCTTTTTGACCTATGTTTCTGTCTTATCAGCATTCTTATTTTCCAAGCCTGTAGGATAAAGCTACAACTTTCTTTATGGAAAAAAGGATTCTTTAGATAAAAATAAGCAAACACAAATATTTTGATATAAATTATACCTTTTGAATAATATAATTCCAAAAGCCACAAATCATATATATTATATATACACAAATACACATGTATGTATGTGTGTGCCTGTACCCCATACACACATGTAGCCATTGTTAAGGCACTTAAATGTGATTCTCTCTCTTGAGATGCCTACACCCACTCTTTGGGTGTGCTCTATTGCTGTATTCTTGCATTTCATTGACTCATCCTGAAATTCTTTTCTGTGCAGGATGTCAGGATCCAGGCTATACCTGAGTGGAGGTCCTAGGAGGAGCCCCTCAGACTGGCAAGATGAGTCAAGTTTCCTGCTGCTGTTGACATCTTGAGCCTCAAAGGTAGGCTGCTTATTTAAGATCACATGGGCATTCAGCCACGAATGTCCTCTTACTGTTATTCTACTAGATCGTGTATGTTTGAGTATCTTGTGTTTTTGCTTCCACTCACCTAGAGATTTTTCTGGGTTCTCTTCTGGTTTATTCTTTGGCCATCATTCAGGATGTTTGATTTCTACACATTTGTGAATTTTTTCTCAATTTTCCATTTACTGTTGATTCTAGAGTTATCTATCCTGTTTGGACTGGAATGATATTTGGCATGACTTCAATATTCCTGGAGTTGCTGGGTTTGACTTCATAGTATTCTCAGAGTTGGGACTTGCTCTGTGGCCTTACATATGCTGCATCCTGGAGAACCAGGTAGTCTTGAGAAGGACGTGCATTCTGCTGTTGCTGGATGGGGTGTTTCTTCTGTCCATTGGTCTAATGTGTTCCAGCCACTGTCTCCTTATTGAATTCTATCAGGGTGCTCTGTGCTTCATCAAAGCAGGTTCTCAAAGCTCCCCCACTGTGGTTGTATTGTTTTCCATTCTTCAGTGCCACAGACATTTCTGTTGCACACCTAGGTCTGTTAATGTTGAGACACATACACACACACAATTACCATGTCCTCACAAAATCTTCTTTACCCTACTTAGTTCCTACTGTTTAAAGTGCTTTTTTCCTCCCTTCCTTCTCCCACTCTTCTTTGTTGCAAGGAAAAATAACAAATTTCTGCTTTCTGTTTTGGATAACTCAGAAGTTGGGTCAATTAACTGCTGCTCTGGTTCTGTCACTAATTGGCCGTGGGACATCAAGGAAGCCACAGAACTGCTTTGATACAGTTGTTTCCTTGTCTGAGAAAGAGTAGCATTTGCTGAACACACTTTCTATGGTTCAAATTTTCAAGTTGTACAACAGATTGAATGCAAAGTGACCTCAATTTTAGGCATGCAAAGCAATGATTTTTTGCAATTGCCACAGGACCCTCTATTAAATATGAGGTGTTATTCTCCCGATCTGGGTGAATTTAGGTGAAATTACTTGTTGTATAAGTACTAAGCAAGGTCTTAACCATTGCAACATCAAATATTATGGTTCAAACTTGTTATTTAAGTGACAACTTAATTGCATTTATAAAATTGATACATAGCCTCAATAGAACATTCAGATACTACAGACCAACATAAAGAAAGCAACAAATCCCCTCAGAATGACATTTTCATTTGGTAAATAGTACTTCAAATATTTTATGCAAATGAGGAGAAAGAGGAAAAATTTAAGTATAGATTCAGATTACAAATATTTTTAATTTGAAAAATATTGATATCTTTGAAAACTTGATAATCTTTCTTTTAAATAGGGAAATGATGAGAAATATTCAACCTTACATCATTCAGCAACTAGTTTCTAGAAATGTCTTCAGATACCTTGAATGCACCACTCAGATAATTTTGGTCCCACCTGTCCCCTGCTGCCAACTTACCTTGGCTTGGACCAAATTTTAAATACATAATTGACAATATTCTGTGCACTTTACCCACGCACAGATGAGAGACGAGACCCAATGGTACAGAGGAGCTAACACCCAGGGAAGGATTTTTTGAGAAATGAAAAATTGGAGCCAATGCTAAAGGACTCAAGCAAGCATCCACAGTCACCAAGACTTGTCTCATAACATGCATATCTCTCCTTTTTCTACAGACTGCTCTTACAGAGTTCACCAAAAGTTGATTGAAGGTGAGTTATGTGCTCAACAAAATCATAGGATACCATATAAGAAAATCAGTTGTAGGTTGAAAATATTGCTGAGTGTTTAAGAGCACATCCTGCCCATGCAGAACATCTGAGTTCAGCTCCTAGTACCTGCATTGGGCAGCTCACAACTGAACTGCCTATAACTCTGGTTCTGGGGCATCCATTGCCCTCTTCTGGCCTCCATGGGTACCTTCACTCACAGGTGCATATACCCACTTACAGGTACTATTAGCATATAATTAAAAATAAAATATAACAAGATCAGTTGCATTCCTAGATAATAACAATGGCCAATCTGAAAAAGAAATTAAGAAAACAACTCATTTAATATAGAATGCAAAGGGTTAACCTACTTAGGGCTAAACCTGACCTTTCACAGATGTGAAAGATTAGGACACTAACCACTCTAAAACTTTGATAAAAATCCAAATGATTTGTTTTATTCAGAAGCAGAAAGTAGCCTAAGGTTCATGTGGAATTTAAAGGGACATGGAATACCCACAGCAATCTTGAAAACTATTGCGAAGTTGAAAACCTCACAACTGGTAACTCCAAAACTCATTACAAAGTGGCAGTGGTCAAGGTAGTGTGGCACTGTCATAAAGGTGAAAATGTAGACCAGTGGCACAGAGTAAAGAGTCCATAACCAAACCCTTGGCTAGCTGGCCTAAGAATGTTTGGTGTGGATATCAGCACTACACAATGGAGAAACGATAGTCCAGTCCCTTCAACACATGATATTGGAAAAAGTGGATGTTCACATACAAAAATGAAAAGTTGTGTACACCATATGCAAAAGTCAATTCACAATTCATAACTGAAGTAAGCCCAAACTCAGTACTGAAGGACTGCTAGAAGAAAACATGGAAAATCTTCAGAACATGTATTCAGAAATGTTTTCTTGGTGTGATAAGAAAGGCACAGGCAAACGGGATGGTGCCAATTTATAACTATCTGGACATTCAAGGAAACAAGGGAGTAAAGAGGAGGAGAGAGCGCATGTAAGTTGTGCATCTGGTAAGAGCTTCATAGCGAAAATATATAGAGAGAACTCCTATAACACAACACCACCAAAGCTGCAAATGGTCTGAATATAAGTTATACAAAAGAACTGAATGGACACGTCTCTAAACAACTTTGTACAGTGGTAAACAACTGTACCAAGAGGCAGTCATCAAGACCAATAATAGCAATGCAAAACTAAAGCACAATGAGATGGCATCTTATCCACATCAGGATGGATGTTATCGATGATAGGTTGCTTCTGTCAGCTTGATATAAGCTAGAGTCACCTGGGAAGAGGGCCTCAGTGAGTGACTGAGTCAGCGTGGCCTGTGGGCATGTCTGTGGGGGTTGTCTTGATTGTGTTAATCGAGGAGGGAAGGTTTGTTCACTACACCATTCCCTGGGTTTACATCCTGGGCTGTAGAAAAAGGAGAAGGTAAGCTGAGTACTAAGCGTGCACGTATACATTCCCTCTGTTTTCTGGACTATGGGTGTGACTAGCTGTTTCTGGATCCTGCCATCTTGACTTCCTACTTTGATAGAGTATACTCTGGAATTGTGGGTACAAATGAGCCCTTTCTCTCCTAAGTTGCTTTTGTCAGAATTTTTTATCCATCAACAGTAAATGAAATCAAGCCATTATTAAGTCAAAGTGTTGATGGGTTGCTAAGAAGTCAGAATATTGGGCATTGTTTATGGGAATATAAAATGGTGCTACCATCTTGGAGGTTCTTAAAAACACTGAACATAGAATTGCTGAACCTGACTCACCAATCACATTTCTGAGTATGTATTCTAAAGATCCTAAAGATGACTTTGAAATCTTTGGAATGCATGTATATTCCCATATTCCTGTGTACCCTCATTCCTTATGTAGAAGATATAGAAGCAAACCAAATGTTCATTGACATCAAACGTGGAGCACACAGGGATATAGTACACAGCCTTAAAAAAAAAAGAAAGACATCATCTCGTGCTACTGTCTGGAGGACCTTGTGGTGAATGGAGATAATCATTGAAGAACAAATATTGTGAATTTTTTGCTCATGTGAAAGTTCCAATTCATCAAACTCCTGTGAATATAAAATGGAAGTTATTGTCAAGGGCTTGGGGCCTTGAGAATGAGAGTTTCAGTGTACAGAGTTGGAAGAGTTCTAGGGATGAGTGGATTTATCAGCTAGTGAATATATTTACCAATGCAGCTCGGAAGTGAACCCTTGAAACTGCTGTGATGGTGAATTCCATGCCAGGTTGGCTTACCTCACTAGGAATGGAGTTCTGTGAGTCATCTACTCTGCAGTCATGACTGAAAATACGAGTTGAAATCAGGCTTTTAGAATTTCTTAGTGGTCTTCTCTACAATGTACATTATTAGAAAGAATCTTAAAATGTTTACATTGACTCAGTTTTTTTCTTTACTCCCCCTAGGGGTGTGTGTCTTAGTGGGGACAGGACATTATATTCTTCTATTTCTTTATTTTGCTGTTGTTCCTCTTTTTTTTTTTTTTTTTTTTGTCTTCAGGGTAGTATCTAACTATGTAGCTTAGACTCGCCTCATGCGCACAGTCCTCCTGCCTCAGCCCCAACACCCAGAATTTACCATTCCTTAGACATGCTGTACTATGGACAGACTTTATGTTGTCCACAGTTAGCCATTTCCCCTTGTGTGCTTGTTGACACTTTGATTGGGTATTTACTTATCTAGTAGGCACTTGTGGGAGAGAGCTGGCATGAGCTGGCCTCCTTCTGCTGTTTTTCTCATTTGTGATCCTCAATAAGGGCCTTGACCATTTGTTGATTTGGCAACTTTGATAAGTTCACAGACCTGATTCTGACAAGGTTTTGATATTTCTGCATGTCTATGTGTTCCTGACTTAATTCAGTAAGTTCATAGGTAGTAATATTTCATTTGCTTGAGTAAGCCACTTCCCAACCTGTACCACATGGTTGATGCTGGACATGGGTTCATTTTCACATGTAAGATGTGGAGTCTTTTTGCCTCAACATATACACACAATATGGAGAGTCAGGGCAAGGTACAGCCTGAAAGCAATGGTTTTATACACTGTGGGGTCACTTAAAGCAGGGTGCAGTCTGATCTGCATAGACAGTTTCTAACTGACTGACTTCTCTTACCCTTTAGTTGGTGACTTTTATGCGTTACCTGGGACAAACATTCACTCACCCAAGACAGAGCACCAATCACAGACCAAAGAGAATTCCACCAAAGTGTACTTTGGTGAACCAATGAGTTTATTGGGATTATTTACAGGAGCATGGGTGTGGGATCACTTAGAGGAGTGTGGGTGACTCAAAGGCAGCTGCGTCAGCAAAAGCCACTCCAACATTGAAGATGGCTTCTGACAATTGTGTTACCAAGTTCCCCTCAACTTGCAGACAGCTCCATCAAAAAGCCTTGTTTTTCTCAGCAATTGTTTGCTGCTTGTATAACCTTTGGGTAGAGGCTTGTAGAGTCCTGTAATTTTTGAGTTTTGTGAACTTCCTGGGCCTAGTGTTTCATTAGCTTCCTGGATCTGGTGAACCTTCCTCCTTTGCCCTAGAATAAATGTCTCTCTCATCAATGAGAAAAAAGCTACACAACGTCCTCAACATTCTGCACTTTGTAGTTAAAGTTAGGGCATCTCAGGATTTTCCTTTTATCAGGAAATGATAAACTCAGGAGGTTCCATCCCTCCTGAGAGAGAAGAGGCCAAAGATCTTGCTTAGCCTCTTCCCACCAAGGGAGGATCCAAGGACATGTCCAGTGTCTAGTGCATAAAAAAAGGCCTCACCAGATTCTGACTGTGCTGGTGACCTTCAGGTTCCAGAACTGTCAGCTTCCAAGCTTGTGGTCATCTGTCATATCTGCCTAAGATGGCCAAGATAACAGAGTTAGTCTATGCTGAGGGTAGCTTCAAGTGAGTCGACATGGTAAGCAGAGGGACCCACGTCTGACCTCCAGGAAAGTCTGGTGAAGGTCAATTGGGGACCAGGTGAGGATGGAGGTTGCCCTGAAACCAGGCTGCTAGAAGTCAAGCCTGGAAGGAAGTGTGTGATTTCAGCCTAGCTTTATCTGGTCAGAGACAAGGACCCAGGGCTCTTTCTGCCTATGACCCAGATCAGTTGTTTCTGAAAGGAGATTCTAACATCCGGATGCATTTACTGTCTTAAGGGTGAATGAAGGATGCTGACGAAAGTGGGACTCTTGGAAAGCTGAACATTGTGCTTGTGTTGGAGCAAATATCAGTGGCTTTGCAAGATGGTCAACAGAAACTATTGCAGTGAAAATGCGCTTGTTTATTGACAGACAGAAGCATCTTTGACAATCTAGCCTCCTGAAGTGATGCCGTCATAAGGCTGTAAATGGAGGTGTTGACTGAAGTGTTATTCACAGAGCTGGCAAAACAGAGAGACTGGTGTATTCACAGCAGGGAATCAAGAAATAAATCAAACATCATTTTCCATCCTCTCTGCTACAAGCCCCTCCCTCAAGGTAAATGTTAAAACTTCAGGAGCATCCTCCCCTGTGATTCCTCATGATCAGTGGGACACATCTAGGCTCGGCAGTCTGTAGAACAGTAAGGGCTGCTAGGAAACTAGATGACAAAGTGTGGCTAAGAAAGACACTCTTCTGAGTAGCATGAATTTTGAAGAAGTCTGCATTTTGAGGGTTCTCTGTGTGTGACTGTGTGTGACATCATCTTCGAGCATGAGGAATCACAGGGGAGGATGCTACTGAAGTTTTAACATTTACCTTGAGGGAGGGGCTTGTAGCAGAGAGGATGGAAAATGATGTTTGATTTATTTCTTGATTCCCTGCTGTGAGCTGTTGATTTACCTTGTAACAAGCAGCAGGTACACTTTGTAGTTTGAAGGGAATGCATAATAAAATGTTAACAAGTAAAGTTGCATCCGTCCGTCTCTAGTTGAAGAAACAAATGTAGAAAAATTGGGGCCTCAGGAATCTCTCCACTGCCTATAAAATTTCTGTGTCATATGTCCCTGCCTGGCCTACAGACTCATTCAGCACATAGTCCCGGGTCCCTGGTATGGGAACAGGATCCAAGTTCTCATCCAGAATCCCAAGGGAGATTCAGCCTAGCCTTGGACTGGCATTCTGGTCTTAGTGGGCTCAGAGCATCACTCTCTGGAAGGGATGGAAGCAGATGAGACAGGGCAGGTGATAGACTATCTGGTCTTCCTGAGGGTCTCCATTTACCTAGCTCAAACACAGTGTCAAGAAGACTCTTCAGCAGCTTCCATATCACATTGTAGCACTTCATGGGATTACACATTAGACCTGTCCAGGAAGGTGTTTGCCCATCAATCACAAGGCAGGAGCAACTGGTGATGTGCCAGTGCCTAGATCAGAAGGAAGCAGCAAAGAGGCATCATGTTACTGTCTCTTCCAGTTTCATTTCTGTGCTGTGAAAGAATAATCACAAAAATGCAACTTAAGGAAGAAAAGAGCTTATTTGGTTTATAATTCCAAGTTACCGTGTATCATTTTAGGGAAGTCAAGACAGAACTAAAGAAACTAGTCGCATCATAGTCAAGAGTGATAAATACATCCTTGTTGTTTCCTCCCAGCTGACTTTCTCCTCTCCTCTACTGTTTAGCATCTCCTGCCTACAGAATGGTGCCGTCCACAGTGGGCTGAGCCTTTCTATATCAACTGTCAAGCTACCTGCCCTCCATACATACCCAGAGGCCAACCTGATATAGTTAGTTCCTCATTAAGGCTGTTTTCCAGGTTACTTGAGGTTGTGTTGACAGTACACACCACCCACCAGTACACTCTCCATCATAGAGAACTCACTTTCAGTCATCACTATGTCTAAACTTTATCTATGAAGGTTTCATAAGCAAGACTGGGTATTAACTATAGCAAAGGTCTATCAAACAACTCATATGCACTTTTAATTGCGTTACAGAGAACGTGCACACAGTTCCTATAAAAATGCAATCATTAGGCATAACATGTAGCTGTCATGGAGGCTGCTAAGTCAGAGCACACAAAAGCATACTGTGCTGGGAACTAAGTGAGACCTAGTCTCTTGACTTTCTAGCACATGACCATTCCACACAAGCCTTTCAATTGCCCAAGAGAAATCATCCACTGTAACACCCTCCAACCCCTGTTAGCCTGCATCCCTCCGTTCTGACAGCTTCTGCTTGGTGTGAGGAAAAATTACCAGGGAAGTGAACTGCTTCAGGAAGCTTCTAATTCATGTCCAGGTCTTGCAAACTCACGGAGATCAGTCCTCTTCATGCAGGGAGTCTGACATGCAGTGGCATAGGTGATGAGATGGCAAACACACCAGCCTCTCACCTAGGCTTGAGATGACGTGAGGAGGAGGAGGAGGGGAAGAATGACGGGGGAGACAGCATCAAGTGATACCTCCCATGTGGCTCCATATCCTTGGGGCAAATATTAACAGCATGCAATCACTGCAAGTGTCCAGGTGTTAGCAAGCCCCCTGCCCTGTTACAACTCTTTTTCTTCTCCCTGTCCATCTCCCTCTTCTTCCCCCATCTTTCCCTTCCCCACTCCCTTTGCTATCTAGTGTAAATGTTTTTATTTTTTTCCTGTGTAGATGCAGATGTAATAGCAGGGCACATATCCTGCCCTGGGTCTCCAGGGTAAATACAGAGTTTTTGTCCCAGTGCCTGTTGAGATGGCTGCTGTGTGATGTTGGATGAGTCACTTAACCTCTTTCTATCTCCACTGCCTCATCTTTTAAATATGAATTTTGGAGCAGATGATTGATGACACCAGGATGGTCTGAATGCAGTCATGGTTTGCTGACTTACCTCCTGCCAGCCCATACCAGGAATGGACGGAAAGGAGATAGACGGAGCAGGCAGCAGACACTTAATGGTACTACCTTGCAAGCTCCATATCTACCACGTGCTGCAGCACGGGGGTTCCTTGCCAGTGACCTCAGGGTCCTCAGCACAAGAGTCTACTTATTGGGATCTTGGACCTGGTGTATGGGAGAACGTGACTCTCTCTTGTTCATGTGTCTTTCTCACAGACATGAACAAATGTTACTCACCCCAGATAGCTCACAGGCTAAACAAGTGATGCCGCTTGTGTTTGGCTCAGTGAACCGGTGAGTTTATTGGGGTTACTCACCAAGCTTAAGCCTGGCTTGAGTGGCCTCTCAGAAAAGTTGTGTCCCGGGAGCTCCCTGCACAGCTTGGGGCAGCTCAGTCTCTCAGGCTGTTGTTACTGCTTAGATAACCATGGGGAGGTTCCTTCACTTCCTGAGTCTGAAGAGCACCCTTCCAAGAGAGAACATCTCAGTTAAAAAGAAATCTCTATCAGCATTGGGGCGGGGGACTCTAATTTCTAGTACTAGTTCCTAGGGATGATCTCTTTACTGACCCTGGGTATCCCTCTCTTCTTATTTCCAATATGAATCTGCAACTGTCTGCCTTATAGCATCATCAAAACATTATCCATGGCATTTCTATAAAGTATCAGAGGTAGCGTGCCTGGAATCCCAGCACCCAGGAGCTGAGGTGGGAGATTTGAGATTTCTAGGCCACCTGGGCAACAAAGTGAGACCCTGTCTAAAGTAAGAAAAAAAAAGTGTCATTTGCATTGAATCAGAAGGTAAGGCTATGTAATGGCCTTTTAACTATATCACTAAATAGGGGGGCTGGCTTTGCACTATACAAGATGAAGGGTCTGGGGCCCTATTTTAACCTCCTGGCAAGGCTGTCCTTAGGCTTCGTTCATCTGCTCCATCACAGGGCAGACATATTAGGGCTGGGGAGATGACTCTGTGGTTAAAGTGATTCAGCTCTCCAGGACCCATGTAAATGCCAGTTGAGGTTGTAAGGCAGACACAGAGGATCCCCGGAGCATACTGCTTTTCATGATTAGCTCTATCAGTGAGCTCTCAGTTGGACTGAGAGACCCTGTGCCAAAGAATTAGGTGGAGGAGTGTTTGAGGATCTCCCCACTTGAGGAAACACACACACACACAAGAAAAAAAAAGACATATCATTTATCACACATAATTAAGCATTTCACTAAACACCTTTCCATACTGCTTTTCGTAGTTTAGATATGAGTTATAGAGGATGCCCTGGTCCTGCGGTCATGAAAGCACGGGGGAGGGGGGGAGCTTTAATTTGAGCGAGACATTGACAGCTTGTACAAGGTCCCTGAAAAGACTTAAAGTGGCCTGAGAGCAAAGTCTAGGCTGGTGACTCCACGGGCTCTGAGATGAGCATCCCTCAAGAAAGGGGTAGGTCAGCCCTGAGAGAACTATGGGCTGGAGTCAGTTGAGGAGATCGGGATGGATGGGGGCACAGAGACAAAGGACAGCTGGGGATAAGAAGGCATAAGCAGCTGAAACCCACTGTTACCTTCAGGGGAGGTGCTGATGGCTAAGCCCAGGGCCAGCCTCCACGGCCAGTCCCAGGAGGAGGTGTGGAAGTCATTAAATCTGTAGTCCAGTGACCTGCTGTCTTGAACTCACATCTCCCGTCTCTAGTGGAGACTTGCGCTGACCCTGAGTGGACACACAGTGCTCCCAGCTATTAAGCAAACTGTTGCCTTTTCTCCCAAGTAGATAAAAAACCTGCTCTTAATGCTGCACTAGGTTGTGAAATGTGATGAAATAACAAATTTAAAAAAGAAAGTTTGCAAAAATCTGAAGTGCTCTCTCAGAGAACAGTGCAATATCCTCTTTGCTATGGAAACTGGGTCTTTCCCCAAAGTTAGAAGAGTGATTTTTCTCTCTCAGGAGGGGGTTCGGCTTAATTGGATATTGTACCATGGAACTGCTTTCCAGAACCTTCCCTGGAGAATCAGCTAAAGGAACAGCGATTACCCACGAGGCTGCTCAGCAAGGACTGGATTGATGGGGGTTGGTGAGGCTCCTGAGATCCCTGCTACAGACATTTGCGAGTTTTCATTCTGTCTCCCCACCAGACACCCTGAGTGTTTCTCCCCACAGCTTAAAGTTTTATAGCAAGTCTGTTTCAGTTTGTAAGCCAGAAAACTTCAAGTTCACAATCAGGTCAAGCCTCAGCTGCTGGTTGGGCCTTGCTGGGTGATGGATGGGCTGATAGCTGTTGACTGGGCCTTTCTGAGCAGTAGGCTTACAGCTGATGACTGGGCCTTGCTGAGTGATAGGCTTAAAGCTGTGGATGGGTGTTGGTGGGTGATGGGTTTATAGCCAATGGCACATGATCACAGTGTGGTGAAAAACCCAGGATGATGAAGCAATTGGAATGTCTTTCCTTGCTTCCCCAGAAACACCTCTGACTTGCACCCCACTGTCTTTGCTTCGTTGTGTGTGTGCTCACGCATGCACATGTGTATGTATCTGTGTGCCATATATGTGGAAGCCACAGGACAACAAAGTTTCTTCCTCCCAGGTGCTGTCTTGTTGTTGGTTGTTTTTAAAATAATATTCTACAACACTGTCTACCTTGTTTTTTTGCACAGTCTCTTGTTGGCCCAGAACCTACCAAGTATATGAAGCTGGCTGCACTGTTGAGGTTTGCCGATTTCTGCCAATGCTATACCTTAGCCATGACCTACCCTTCTGGACCCTGTGATATGATGTGTGTAGGCGGGACAAGGAGGAGACTAAAGCTGGGAAGTGGAAGGCTGAGAGAGAGACACTGCCAGCCGCCACGAGCCATGTGGCAAGGTATAGAATAATGGAAATGGATTAATTTAAGCTGTAAGAACAGTTAGCAAGAAACCTGCCACGGCCATACAGTTTGTAACCAATATAAGTCTCTGTGTTTACTTGGTCGGGTCTGAGCGGCTGTGGGACTGGCAGGTGAGAGAGATTTGTCCTGACTGTGGGCCAGGCAGGAAAACTCAAGCTACAGATGTGCATAAGACTCAGTCAAACCAGATGCTTGCTACATAGGCTGTTGTGATCGCTAATTTTGGTTGTCAACTTGATATAACCTAGAGTTACCTTGGAAGAGGGAACTTCAATTAATGGATTGCCTCCATTGGATTGGCCTGTGAGAGTGTCTTTGGGGGCATTTTATTGATTGCTAATTGATGTGGAAGGCCCAGTCCTCAGTGGGTGGTTCCATCCCTGGACAAGAGGTCCTGTGTTGTATAAGAGAAGTCATTGAGAAAGCCAGTAAGCAGTATTCCTCCAGGGTCTCTGCTTCAGTTCTTATCTTGGCTTCCCTAGATGATAGGCTATGAGCTGTTCATGTTGGATTTAGTCAGCCTTTCATCATAGCCAACAGAAATTGATATCAGAGAGTGGGAATTTGCTGTGCTGGACCTGACCATATTGTTTTGGGGGAGGATTGTGGCAGTGTTTGGAACTTTGGGCTGGAAAAGGCAGTGAATGTTTGGAGTTTAATGGGCGATTTCTAGAATTTGGAAAATAATGCTGAGAGCAGTGGGTGTGGAGGCCCGGCTTGTAAAGGTTCAGAGGGAAGCAAAGACTCTGTTAGGGCTGCTGCTATGACATTTTGAATTAATTTGTGGTTTCTGGTCATCTGGGGCTGAAGAATCAACCCTGTTTAACAAGAGACCCAGCACCACTGGAGAGAAACCTTTGCTTTACTATGACAGTTAATGCTGGTCAGCTGGGGCTGAAAAATAAGCTATGGTTAAGACGAGGCCAGCATCATGGAGGCAAATTATTCTAGAAAGTATTTCCTCAGGGTCAGCTCATAGAAGTTGTGGTCCAGAGGGTCTGAGCTCCAGCCAGATTTGGTCACATATAAGCATCTCCCATATGTGCTGGTTTTGAAGGCACGAAGGAGTCCTGGAGAACAGCTAAGGTGGTCTTGAGTTGCGTTTGAAAGCGGGTTGAGTGAGCCATGGGAGCAAGTCAGTTAGTAGCATTCCTCCATAGTCTCTGCTTGAGTTCCTGCCTCAGCTTCCACTAACAATGGGTTGTAACCCTAAGCCAAATAAGATCTTTCCTCCCTGTGTTGGCTGGTTTTGTCAACTTGACATAAGCTAGAGTCAGAGAGGAGCAGCCTCCATTGAGAAAATGCCTCCGTAAGATCCAGCTGTAGAGCATTTCTTAGTTAGTGATTGATGGGAGAGGGCTCAGCCCACTGTGGGTGGTGCCATCCCTGGGCTGGTGGTCCTGGGTTCTATGAGAAAGCAGGCTGAGCACGCCATGAAGAGCAAGCCAGTAAGCAGCTCCCCTCCATGGCCTCTGCATTAGCTGCTCTCTCCAGGTTCCTGCCATGCTTGAGTTCCTATTCTGGCTTCCTTCAGTGGTAGATTATGATGTGGAAGTGTATGGCAAATAAACCCTTTCCTACTTTCCTTTTGGTCATGGTGTTTCATGACAGCAATAGTAACCCTAACTAAGATACTCTCTAAGTGGGCTTTGGTCAGTGTTTTGTCACAGCAACAGAAGGCAAACTATGGCAGCTGTGCTGGTGATCAGAGCGAGCGCTTTGCCACTCACTGTTTTGTCACTGAAATGTTTCCTTCCTCTGCTCCTGATGGTAATGGTAATTCCTTCTATATGGTGAATGCAGGGTTGACCATTGGCTTATCAGGACTGTCAGAAATCTAGCTTCTCTCTATTTCTTTATGCACATCACCAACAACACTTATATGGTCAGTTTGTTAGGCTGGAGGGATTTACTGGCATTTTCCAGACTCCTATCTGTATGTCTGAGGGAAGAGGCAAAGAAACCACAGAGGTGGGAGCTGGAAGTAGGTAGGTAGGTATTCCACTTTGTAAGGGTCTTTTGAGAAATCTCAGCCTCGGCTCCCTTCTGGGGAGGCAGAGGGACAACCTCTGAGCTTAGCTTATTTTAGCCATCAGTGGGAGGATCAGGTGGTAAATAGATACTTATGGGAGGAAGAAGGCATGTGACAAGATCATGTTCAAGAAACATTTATTTATCACTTGTCTATGTTTACCCCATGCCTAGAAGTATGGAGGATCATAGAGACTCTGGGATCTCATTGTCTTAAATTACACCTCACCAAAATTTAAAGAGTAGACCCTTCTATGGACAGAGAACAAGGCATCCTACACTGACAAGGGCCAGGGAAGAATGCCACGGAAGAGCTTTCAAGACAAAGCTTGAGTCTATCGGATCAGGATTGACAGAAATTAGAGGACAGACTCCGGTGAGGCCAGACAAGAGGATAAAGGGGAAAGGAAGGAAAGATGGAGGTCCAGAAACAGGACTCGGTTTGGAAGAAAGAGATCTTTGAAGCCCTGTCTGCACCCTGCTTTTCCACTGTCAGGTTTCCTGTGATGGGGGCTTTGGGCAGCAGGAGATGAACTAAAGCTGATCTCCCAGCAAGTCCTCTCTCACTGTGGCAGAACTCAGGGAAAAGCATCCATCATCTGAGGACTGCCTCAGCACACAGTGCAGCAGGCTGGCGAAGAACTCTCAGCTCACTCCAGGGCTCCCATTCCCAAGTCATGGCAATCCAAGGACAAGGATGGCTGACACCTGCAAGGAGCTGTCTTTCTTCTGAGCAGTATTTTAATCTTTATTAGAAGTAACTTAGATAAAACATTATCAACACATTGAATAGACCACAGGTGACATTTAATGGTTATTTTCTATGTGTGGTTGACTGAATGGGCTTCACTGTTGGTTGTGAAAGCTAAGTGGAAGACTTCTGCTATGGGACATTTTCATGTAAATTTGGTATTTCAGGTCTTTGGCCTCATGACCTTAGTCATGGGATGTAGGATGTACTCTATCTTCCTTTGCTTGGGCACTAATGGGAATTAAATAGCCTTTCCATCCTTCCTATGCCTATTTCCCAAGCCTGGCCTAAGTATTAAATGAGATTAATATATATTAATGTACTGCACAGTAGGCACTCAATATGTATTTAATGTGAGTCATGAATAAAAAATATTTAGTCCACTTCAGAAATATTTTAACTTGAACAGGTTTCTCCAAAGGGGAGTAAGGTGTCTCCTTCTCTTCAGAGGAGAGAAGGGGTCCCTAAGTCTTCGTGTTAGTTAGTGGGTGAAGCAGTGTGTTAATCGGCACTTTGAGAACCTCTGTGAGGGCTCATTCCTGCAGCTCTTTTGATATTGTCTCTTTTCTGTCTTGGCAGACCCATCCAGGTCTTGTCTTATTTATTGTTTTTGGTCTAGAGACTGGGAGGAGAAGTGGATGTAAACCTGTGTGGTACTACTGTTGGTGGTGGAGACAGCAGACAGGTTTTGCAAGGCAGAGTTCTCTGCATCATCTTGAGCAAACGGAGAGTGCTAGCCTTAACTGGAAGAATTTGGCCCCTATGACCAAGAGGTTTGGGATTGAAGGCTTTTCATTGTGTATTTCCAAAATTTCTTAGTCAGATTATAACATTCTATTCTTTTCAACCAAGGTGTTGAGCTTGCCCTTGCTGGGGTTCAGAACTTGATTCTCTTTGGAATGCTACTTGCCTTCACTTGCCTTGTAACTAAGCTTGGAATTGTGTGCACATATATATTTTCTACTCTGGGGCTATAGAAGATGAAAGTTGTTTTTATAAACTGACAGAATCCCTTTGGATTCCACATGGCTATTAAAAGATGACTAATGGCTTTTCTCCCTTGTATCAATCAACTAATCCATGCTTTTTATTATTATCCTGACCCCTATGATGGCTATTCTCAGTTGTCAACTTGACTACATCTGGAAGGCTGGGTACACCTGAGAGGGGTTCATTTTAATTAAATCATTTGAACTGGGAAAATCCACCTTTAATCCAGATCTTTTGAGATGGGAAGATCCACCTTTAATCTGGGCCATACCATTGCTGGGAACCTATATAAAAATATGAAAGAAGGAAGCTTGCTCTCTTTGGCTGCTTTCTCTCAATCTCACTGAGAAGTCCATTCCTTCACTGACATTAGAGCCTAGTTCTTTGAGATTCTGGTGTATATATCCAGTCTTATGGACTGAACAACTACTGGATTCTTGGACCTTCCATTGGTAGATAGCAATTGTTGGACTAGCTGGACTACAACTTGTAGGCCATTCTAATACATTCCCTTTGTACTGTACACACACACACACACACACACACACACACACACACACACACACACACACACACGAGATCCTATGACTTGGAATGGAGATGTGTGAGAGGACCCTAGTGAAGCTTTGATCTTTGGACCTTCCAGTTCTCAATGGTTTATTTCACCTGAGGAAGTAGTCTTTCCACCCTCTGCAGAAGATGTACTCCCAGACCCTGAAGTAGTGCGTTCTCTACCTTTGACTAAGAAAATTAATCCTTTGTTGTCTACTAAATCAGCCTTTAATTTCTCTGAAGATGTCAGGCAGACAGCACTGATGTCCCTCAGGGCTCTCCAATAGTTACCTCTAGACATATAACCAGACTTAAGGCAAGTCAGGCTCCTAGAGGTAAGATACAAAGTGTAGTCCTCAAGGAGGTGTGTGCCACACTATTAAAGAGATTAATGAGCTTGTTCATTCATTCAAACAGACATCTGGGGAACATATACGGGAATGGATTTTAAGGGTGTGGGAATAATGGTGAAGGAACATACAAATTAGATCAGGTTGAGTTTATTGATATGGGCTCATGGAGTGGAGACTCTGATTTAGTCTGGAAGCTTGCACAGTTTCTTTATTTTTATTTTTTAAATTTATTTATTATTTTTCTATTATCAGCTTGATAAGTATAAATTCTTATCTTAATAGTGAAATGTTTCATTGGGGCTTGCTCAGTAATTGAGTAATTGAGTAAAACCAAAACTAAGCTATAGCTTTTTTTTTTTAAGGTGTCAACAGTTTGAATGGCTGCAGTTTGTGAAAAGATGGCCTATTGGAAAGGAGTTGAAGGTGCCTGATATCCCTTGGCTTAGTGTTGATGAAGGGATTTTAAGGCTCAGGGAAATTGCAATGCTTGAGTGGGTACACTGTGGAAAACCTAATCCTCCACAAGGGGAAGGCCCGGAAGACACGCCCGTCACTAATCCTGTGAGATGCAAACTCTCGTGAGGGGAACACCGGCACATTTGAAGGGCTTTGTTGTCACCCCTTTCGCTGTACCAGACCTTAGGGGTGAATGAAGACTTTGCTGGCCACTCGGATGAATTAAATACAATGGGTTTAGTTAGGGCCCAAAGTACCAGGGACCAGGTGGCAGCATGGAATGGTTGAAGGCAAGGTGATTGTAGTTATTATGGTGGGCAGCATAGACAAAGCAATGTCCATAATTGCCTGACCCACAATGGTCAGCACAGGCAACGTGAATTTTATAGTGGCATGACTCATGGGCCTTTGGTACCAGCTAATCAATCATGGTGTTTCCAGGCTTGAAATAGATAGGAAGCCTACTATGTTTTTGTTTTATCTGTATAAGCTGAGAAATTCTCAAACAAATGAAAGAAAGGCTACATTGATTTGTGGCAAAAGTGAATCTCAGCCTATGAACCAATTTCCAGGCAGTTTGGAGATCTAGAAACACTTAAATTGAGGGACAGCCAGGTTCCTCTGAAGAAGGACCATCATAAAACACCTAAGAGTTTTACTGTTACATTTTCTCTGGTCCTTCTCCAGAGGGACCTACAGCCTCTTACAAGGCTAACTATAGAGTGGTAGAAAGGAAACAATCAGACTCTCTGGAGTCTGTTGGATACTGGTTCTGAACTGATGCTGATTCTGAGAGATCTCAAAAATATTGTGGCCCTCCAGGTAAAGTAGGTGCACATCCGGGTCAGGTGATTGACAGAGTTTTGACTGAAACATGGCTCGTAGTAGATCTAGTGGGTATCTGAACTCATCCTGTGGTTTTTTCCCCAGTCCCAGAATATGTAATTTGGGGTAGATATACTAAGGAGTTGGTTCCCTGACCTGTGGAGTAAGGGCTATTATGATTAGAATGGCCAAATGGAAGCCTTTAGCATTGCCTCCATCAAGGAGAATAGTGAATAAAATCCACTATAACATCCCTGGAGGAGTTATAGCAACTAGTGCTACCATCAAGGACTTGAAAGATGCAGGGGTTGTGTGTCCCACAACATCTCTCTTTAACTCTCCTTTCTTGCCAGTGCAGAAGACAGATGGATCATGGAGAAGGACAGTTGACTATCGAAAACTCAATCAGGTAGTGACTCCAATTGCAGCTGCTGTGCCAGATGTGGAATCCTTACTTGAGCATATTAACACATCTCCTGGTAAATGGTATACAGCTATTGATCTAGCAAATGCCTTTTTCTTGGTACCTGTCCATAAGGACCACCAGAAGCAATTTGCTTTCAGTTGGCAAGGCCAGCATTATACGTTTACATTTTTACCTCAGGGATAGTAATTCTCGAGTCCTTTGTCATAACTTAGTTCAAAGGAATCTTGACCATCTGTCTCTTTCACAGAATATCACATTGATGTATTATATTGACAACACAATGCTGATTGAAACAAGTGAGCAAGAGGTAGCAACCACATATGTAACTTCAGAGGATGAGAAATAAATCCAACCATAATTCTTGGGCATTCTACCTTTGTGAAATTCTTGAAAATCCAGTGATGTGGGGCATGCAAAGACACTCATGCTAAGGTGAAGGATAAGTTGAACCTGGGCCCTCCCACCGCTGAGAAAGAAGCACAACATTTAGTTAGTCTATTTGGATTTTGGAGACAGCACATTCCTTACTTGGGTGTGTTAGTGACTAAGAAATCTGCTAGCTTTGTATGGAGCCTAGAACAAGAGAAGGTTTTTTGACAAGTCCAGGCTGCTTGGGAACATATGATCCAGCTGACCCAACTGTGTCTGAGGTGTCAATGGCAGATAGGGATGCTATCTAGAGCCTTTGTCAGGCCCCTATATGTGAATCACAGACAAGATCTTTGTGATTTTAGAGCAAGGCATCATCTGTAGACAACTGTTCTCCCTTTGAAAGACAGCTCTTGGGCTGCCATTGGGCCTTAGTGGAAACTGAACATTTGACACAAGTTACCGTGCAACCATAAAGTAGGACATGCACAGTAGTGATCCATTATCAAATGGAAATGTGTTTAGGCCCAATAAGGTTCTGAAGGCACAAGCAAGTTGCACAAAGAAGTTTCCCAAATGTCTATGGATTCTATTCCCATTATAATGCCTTCTGCTGCATGTACCTATAGCCTCAAGGGGATACCCAAAGATTGGTTGACTGAGGAAGAGAAGACTAGGACCTAGTTCACTGATGGGTCTGTACTTTATGCAGGTACAATCCAGAAATGGACAGCTGCAACATTACAACCTCTTTCTGGTACAACCCTGAAAGACACAGGCAAAAGGAAATCTTCACAGTGGTCAGAACTTTGTATAGTACCCATGGGCATACATTTTGTTTGGAAGGAAACATGGCCAGATATATGATTATTCACTGATTCATGAGCTGAAGCCAATGGGTTGGCTAGATGGTCAGGGACTTGGAAAGAGCATGATTGGAAAATTGGTGAGAAAGATATCTGGGGAAAAATTATGTATATAGATCTTCGAAATGGGCAAAGATGAAGCATGATCCTATTAAGCCTTAATAATAAAAACCCAGAGTCAGATATTGTGGGTGAAAGCTGAAAGATCAGAGAAGCAGAGCAACAGCCACTAGAAAATTCTTACCTGTAAGTAATCTCAGACCAAATGGAGCATTCTGCCTCTATGAATCCTCAGACTGAATGGGGGTCAAGATCCTGTCTCCACCCACCTTATATATTCCTGTCTCCACCTTCTGATTGTGCTGGGATTAAAGGTGTGCACCACTACCATCAGGCTCTGTTTCTTTTAGACTGATTCAATCTCATGTTGTTCAGGGTGGCCTTGACCTCCTGATCTTCTTGCTTCCTCCTCCCAAGTGCTGGGATTCAAGGTGTGCACCACCACTGCCTGGCCTCTATGGTTAACTAGTGGCTAGCTCCACTCTCTGATCTCCAGACAAGCTTTATTTGTCAGAACATAAATAAAATATCATACAACACAAAGATGTGAAGATACTTGTGTCCCATGTAAATGTTCATTAAAAGATGACTCCAGCTAAAGAGGAATTCAATAATCAAACAGATAGACTGATCCATTCCAATGACACTCAACCTCTTTCCCCTGCCATCCCTGCCCTTGCCCAATGGGCCCATGAACAAAGTAGTCAAAGTGGCAGAGATAGGGTTTATGCCTGGACTTAAAAACATGTACTTCCATTCACCAAGGCTGGCCAGGCTATAGCTGTTGCTGAGTGCCAGATCTGCAAAGAGCAGAGACCAACACTGAGCCTTAGATATGGCACCATTCCTTGGAGTGACCAGTTAGCAACTTGATGGCATGTTGACTACATTGGACCACTTCCTCCATGGAAAGGACCATTCTTTGTCCATTCTGTAGTAGATACTTAGCTCTGGTTATGGATTTGCTTTTCCTGCACATAGTGTTTCTGTCAATAACACTCTCAGTGGACTTATGGAATGCCTTATAGTCATAGTATTCCACAGTGTTGCTTCTGACCATGGAACTCACTTCTCAGCCAGAGAGTGGAACAGGAGGTCCACAATCACGGAATCCACTGGTCTTACCGTGTTCCCCACCATCCTGAAGCAGATGGCTTGATAGAAAGTTGGAATGGCCTTTTGCAGATACAGTTATAGTGCCAATTAGTTGGCAGTAGCCTGAAGGCCTGGGGCAGGGTTCTCCAGAAGGTGGTATATGCTTTGGACCGTGTCCAATACATGTATGTTTTCTCCCATATTTAGCATTCACAGGTCCAGGAGTTAAGGGGTAGAAAACAGACTAGTTCCACTCACTATAGCCCCTCGTGACCCACTAAGAAAATATTTTCTTTGTCTTCCCACACCTTTAGTTTTGCTGGCCTAGAAGTTTTGGTTCCAGAGTGTGTGTGGCGGGGGGGTGGGTTCTCCTGTCAGAAGACACCACAAAAATTCCACTGAAGTGGAAGCACAGACTTCCCTCTGGCCACTTGGAGCTTCTGATGCCCTTAAGCCAACAGGCTCAGAGAGGAGTAACAGTGTTAGGAGGGCTGACTGATCCAGATTACCAAGGGGAAATTGGATCGCCTCTCCACAACAGAGGTAAGAAGGATTATGTCTAGAGTGCAGGAGATTTTTTAGGATGTCTTTTGGTGCTACCATATCCTATAATTAAAGTCAATGGGAAACAACAGCAACCTAATCCAGGCAAGATGGCAAAGGACACAGACCCTTCAGGATTGAACCTGTGGGTCACTCCTCCAGGAAAAGAGTCAAGACCTGCTGAGGTGCTTGCTGAGGGCAGAGGAAAGACAGAATGGGTAGAAGAGGAAGGTAGTTATAAACACCAGCTAAGGTCATGTGATCAGTTTTAGAAATGAGAATTAAAGCTGACATGAATGTTTCTGTCATATTTTGTCAAGAATGTGTTTGTACAGATATTTCTGCTTTACCCTTGATTTCTTTATCATATAATGTAACATTAATTAAGAGAATATCAGAATTACCATATTTAAGTTTGAGATACTAAAAGAATGTCCCTCAAGGGACATTGCCACCTATTCTAAAATTTTAATGTGTTTACAGTTGTATGAGGAATAGTTGTATCATGTAAGACATAATTATTCCTTGATTTAATACATAATGTGCTTGCTATTGTATGTGTGATAGTCACATCACTTTAGGTATAATTATGTACTGGTTATTGTTTTCAGTTGGAAAGTCAGTTTGACTTAAGGATATATGATTTTGTGTCAAGTTGACATGGATGGACTTGTGATGGCTATTCTTGGTTGTCAACTTGACTACATCTAGAATTAAGCAAAACTCAAGAAGCTAGACACTCCTGTGAGGGAGTTTTTCTTAATTAAATCATTTGAAGTGGGAAGATTCACTGTTAATCTGCATGTTTTGAGGTGGGAAAATATACCTTTCCTCTAGATCCTTTGAGGTGGGAAGTTCCATCTTTAATCTAACTACATTTTCTGCTGGTAGCCTATGTAAAGGACATGGAAGAAGAAAGCTTACTGTCCTTGCCTTCTTGTTCTCAATGTCACTGGCAAGTCCATTCCTTCACTGGCATTAGAGCCTCCTTCTTTAGGATTCCAGTGTGTCCTGAAGACCAGGTGAGATATCTGGCCTTGTGAACTGAGCAGCTACTAGATTCTTGACCCTTCACTGGTAGACAGCCATTGTTAGATGAGCTGAACCCCAGCTTGTAAGCCATTCTAATAAATTCCCTTTGTACGCGCGCACACACACACACACACACACACACACACACACACACACACACGCACACACACATACTGTACATTCTATAAGTTCTATTCCTCTAGAGAACCATGACTAATGCAACCTATATACTTCTTCAGCAATAGAAAGTGGCACATTGCTCCAGCCAGGGCATTTCTGTTCTCTGGAGTCTTATCCCATTTCACTAGAAGACTTAAATGGAAGTCTTAGAATTCTGTTGCTCCTGCAGATTAAGGCTCAGTGTGCTGTGCCTGTCATTAGTAACACAGACCTGATTGCTAGCCCACTGGTAGATAACCCAGTATGTATCTTCAGATAACTCATGGCATTAAATCCCCCAGGGATAATCTCTTCCATGCAATGTGCTGTGTGGAGGGAAGGGTCCAGGCAGATGTTGAGCTACAATCCAGTTATAAAAAGGCCTCAGCAGATTCCCTGGGAGATATAGAATTGTTCTAGAATTGTCTAGAACTTAATATAGAGAAATAGGCATCGCTGGTTATGGGATGCCCTAGAAAAAGGCCTGGCTATTATTGTGAAGACTCCATACAGCAATTTCCAAGGAGGGATCCTGCTGGGAGCCATCTGCAGCCCATATTCCCAAGGGTGAGTGCAGATTGTACTGCAGAATCCAGTGTGGCATTTGTAAAGTAGCTATGAAGGAAAGCCCATGTATTCTTACTAGGTAAACTTGTTATGGATGGAATAAAGGGGCAGATATAATAAAAGTGGGTTAATCTCCAACTTGGTGGACTTTATAGATTCTAGCTCAACTCTGTAAGCATGATGTCTGAGCTGGCATGGAATTTTGTGATTCTTCAGCCAGCTTAATTAGAATTAAATGTATTCTAGCATAGTCCTCAGGTGAGATGGAACTGACACATGTAGGAAGGAAGCTCCCTGCAGGAAACAAGAGGCATGCGCTGCAGTGAGTAAGCCAATAAATAAATGTGAAAAAATTCCTCATTAAAAAAAATCTATAAACAAACTGAATTTTAAAAATGCAAAATTAGCATTTGATATGATCAATGCTTCAGAAACAGTCCTGGGCCTTCAGCTGAATCAAAATCATCACCAGGAAACTTGATCTAAAATGCTAGTGTCTGACATACTGAAGAGCCTCACAGATGTCTGCAAACTAAAGGGCAGTCTTCAAAGTGCTAAACTTGAGTGGGAAAAAGACACAGAAGGAAGGGAATGAAGACGTGGGAAGTTCACAATTCTGTGGAAAGGGAAAACCACAAGGGGGCATGGAAGGTCTCCTGGGACTATGTCAATGGTCAGTTCCCGCGCTGTCCTGGGTTTGCTTCCCGGCCTCCTCATGATTCAGCTCACAACTGCCTGGGCCTCCAGCTCAGAGATCCAACACCTCTTCTGGCATTATTGGGGATGTGTGCGCACACATGTATGTGCACACACACATAATTAAAAATTAACCTTTTTAAAGATAATTTTAATTTCATGTTAATTTCTTGATGCATATAAAAAAAGGTCTTTTGAACAATTTGGACTACTGAAAGTCAGCTGCTCAACCTCTTGAGTGGCAGTTACTGGATTCTTTCCCATGCCTCACTGCCTTGGATGAAGAACCATCAGCCATAACCATTGGCCAATAACTGGACTTCCTCCAAAACAGACTGATGTTTTAAAACCCCAGTACCAGAGGAGGAATACTCCAGTCTAGCTGCGAAGGGTGCTACAGCTAAACTTGCTTCCTATGGCAGAAGGCCTTGCTCCAGACATAACTACTCCAGAAAGCTGTCATTGACCTTGGAAGACACCACTTGTAGATACGCCTTGGAGAACTCTGTATGACCTTGATCATTCTGTGGCTATTATTACTTGGGCCAAAGGAAACACATCCTCCAGTGGTTCAGCATAAAGTCTATGGTTAGTATAATACAAAGTTTGTGATTGGTATTTCTTCAAAGTCTGTGAATGAAGGACATGGAAACTGAGCTGTATCTGGTGCCCTATATCCCCAGCATTTGCATATCACACCCCTTCTACTGTAACCATACCACTCAGCTCCTGTTTGAAAGCAGTAGGGAGAACCCCATACCCCATATTGCCTCCTGACCTTATAACAGTAGGCACAGTAAAAGGCTTATCTTGAGTGGTGTTTTCTTGCCTTCTCATGGTCTTTGTCACAGGTAGAGCATGCCGAGTCACTCTAGCATAGAAGATGGTAGCAGCAGTAGCAGCTGAAGAATTCCAGAGAACCACTGGAGAAGACTAAGGGAACAAAGGCAGCTGAGATGATAGAGGATATCAGGAGGTGAAGGAGATAGTCAGCTGAGCCTGTGGAGGGAAGACACTTCGACGAGTCAAAAACAGACTGCAGATTCTGATGACTGAATGGGTTCCAGGAGCTGTCAAGCCCAAAGAACTGATGTCTAGACACTCAAGGCCCAAGAATTGAGTACCAGCCATTGTTAGGAGCAGAGCATCTTAAGACTCAGGGATGGAGAGTCATCACATTGCCCATGACCTTCTGCAAGTGCTTCAGTTCATCATTCTGTAATTTACATGACATCAAAATGTGCTTCAGATGTCATGTAAATTACAGAATGATGAACTGAAGCACTTGCAAAATGTGCTCCAGGTGGCCAGGCGGTGGTGGTGGTACATGCCTTTAATCCCAGCACTCGGGAGGCAGAGCCAGGGGGATCTCTGTGAGTTTGAGGTCAGCCTGGGCTACAGAGGGAGATCCAGGACAGCACTGCACCCTGTCTCAAAAAAACAAACAAACAAAAAATGCACTCCAGAAAAACATTACTATTCTCCAATTATATTTAATCTAAAAAACTCAAAAGTCGAAAACAGAAATGAGAATCAGTAAAAAGTCTAGCAAGACACAAACAAAAAGAGAACACCTTGAACTTAGGTAAGAAATAAAAGTATGGGCTGGAGAGACGGCTCGGTGGTTAAGAGCACTGGCTGCTCTTCGGGAGGACCTGGTTCAGTTCCTAGCACCTGCAGGCAGCTCCCAACTGCCTGTCACTCCAGTTCAGGAAATGTGATGCCCGCTTCTGGCCTCTGCAAGACTGAACCCCCGTGCTACATATACATACATGTATGTGAACATTCATACACATGAAATTAAAATATTTTTTAAAAGAAAAAGACAAAATCATTTCTGATTTTAACAGTAAATGATATTTAGACTTAAAAAATGATGAGAATCATTGAAGAAAGGCAAGAAATCAAAAATGAGGCAAAAAACCTGTGCCTGAATAGTACAAAAATAGAGTAGAAAAGGAAGATAGGTCAAATAGAAATAATATTTATGTTTGGGGATCTCCAGGAAAGAACAATATTGCTATAGAACTTTTAAAACTATCATTCGTAAAAGTCCAGAATAAAAACAAACAAGTGACTTGAAAGGTTTGTACTTTATCAAGACTCTTTGGGCCCTGGAAACAGTAATTCCGAATGATTAATGTTGAGACACTTCATAGTAAAACTTTCTGATTTCAAAGCGGAAGAGAAACTTCTCAGGGCCTCTGGTAGAAGATCAAATAATGTCTAAAGATAAAAGGACTGCACTGACATCCGGTTTTCTGAAAGGAACACACAAAGGAAGATGGAAGGAAAGAAGGCAGCATTTAAAACGCATCAAGTCTGTTAGGAGGCAGCTGTCAGCATCTGGAAATCAAGAAATTCTGAATCTGCAAGTCTTCCATGAAGAAGGTAAGAATATGAACTTGATATAGCACAGAGACAAATTCTGGACCAATCTGAGGAAGAAAGTTGGGGTATAATAGATAGTTAACAATTATCTATTAAATTAACTATTATTAACTATTCACAATCAGAACCCTCCTTCCAAACTAGTAGAAATGAGTGGGGGAGAATGCTCAGACGTTTCTAATGTGGGATTTAACTATTACTTAAAGGAGGGATGATGGAATGAAAACCTGCTTTAGGCAAATGCCACCATAGAAACTTCTGGGAGGAACGAGGACAGATTTGACATGTTGATGTGAAAGATAAGATGGATAGACTCTGGGCCACCATGGCTCAGTGCATAAAAGTATTTGCTGCCAATCCTGATGCTTGAGTTTAAGCCCCCAGTCTCATGTGGTAGGAGAGAACTGACTCCTTCAAGCTGTCCTATACCTCTGCATGAGCACCATAGCAGATATAGCCCCCCATTCCCATAAATAGATAAAGGTAATGTATCATCTTAATTATTTTAGAAAAAAGCTTCTTTGCAATTTGAGGAGAGGTAACACTAGCCCAGAGAGGCAGAAGCACACCAGTGTTCAGCTCCTTCCTGAAAGTTTGGAGACTGAGTGAAGACTTCAAGGTAAAAAAGACCCTCTGCCTTGGAAGTGGAGATGGCTGCATGGGCGTGCTCAGTTGTTCAAGCTCACTGAACTGTGTGCTTCATATGAGCACCTTTGGTTGGCATATACGGGACCCTTGTGGGATTAAGTTGAGGACAAGCTCCCTTTTGTGGTCAGCACCCAGCACAGTACCGCCTCTCATCCATATCATCGGCTTCACAGGGATAAGAAAATCAGAAACCCTTTTGCAAGCCAGGTTGATTTTCCTACTCTAGGTTACCTGAAACCTCCAGTGGTTGATGTAAGAATATAGCTTGTTAGTAGACCTTGGATCTTGCTTAAGATCTGCAGGGCCTTAAGATCAGTTGTTCAGTTGTTCAGTTCTCTCTCTCTTTCTCTCTCTCTCTCTCTCTCTCTCTCTCTCTCTCTCTCTCTCTCTCTCTCTCTCTCACACACACACACACACACACACACACACAACTCCCCCACACAAACACACCCTGAGGATATAGTTCAGTTGGTAGATTGCTGATCATGCATACAGGAGGCCTTGGGTTTGATACCCAGCACTGAATAAACTGAGTGTGCTAGAAAACACCTGTACTGCCAGCACTCCAAAGGTGAAAATAGGAGGGTTAGAAGTTCAAAGTCATCTGCAGCTACAGAGGACATTTAAGGGCAGCCTGTCATACACAATGCATTTGAGAAGGAGCAGGGCAAGAGGTGGGGTGAACACAGGAACGAGGGGGTAAGTGATGTAAATACAGTATACAAATATGAAAACTATGTATAAACATACATAGATTTTTCACTGATTAAAAAAAATAAAACAACTCTAAGTGTCAATGAAAATACTTTGAATTATCCCCAAGTCTGTGTTGGAACCCTTCTTTGAGATGAGATATCAGAAAATCTGTTCCTTCAGCCAAGTTGCCAAGACCTGGATCAAAGTCAGTTCTGTGACTGGCTCACAGTGAAGAACTCCTTGGTGGCCAGGACCTGAGGGGTGGGAAATCTGAGGGAAGGGCCAATGAGTGGAGGGTCCTTCTGGAAGCCAGGCCTGGGGTCTTGAGTCCTGCTGCACAGGGCAGAGGGACAGAAGCGCTGTAGGACAGCAGACATTAAGGTTGCTCCTATCCTGACTTTGATCCAGCTGAGGGTTGTCCCTCGCACATCAGCGGGACAAGGTCAGTTCCTCACGCTGTGAGAGAAGAACCGTCACAGCTCAGCCACCTGCCACTTCTGTCCTTTGTCCCCATCATTCTGCTTCTATGACTTTGCCTATGTCTCTCCCCTCTCCCTTAAATCTTTACAAAACAAGGGTCTCAGTTTGTCTACGTGGCACTTCTGAGTTTAACTTTCCATTTCAAACAGGCTGCAAAATCATCTTCTTCTAAGAGTAAAAAAGTGTGTGCTGATGAGCTCCTCCTGCAGCGATGAAATCTTGGGGGTTATAAAGTGCAGACAAGAGAGAAAGAGGACACAAAGAGAACCTGTGTCTCCCCTCCCCCATGTCTTCACAGAGTTCCATTAGTGGGGCCTGAACTGTGTGTACTCTGTCTTCACTTGGAAATGGTTTTGGCTTCCTCAGAATGAATGTCTTGCCTCTTCTTAGTGTCCTTCTGTCATCTGTACCCAAGAAGAGCTTAGAAGATGTTTCCCCAAGAGATACAGGACTGGGCGTGACTGTAGGTCTGAAGTTCTCCAATCCAGACATTCTGAACCTTCTCCAGAGCCATCTTTAGAACTATGCCTGGGAGGCAGTCAGAGGCCAGCTTGTTTAGATGAGAAAAGAAGGCTGTGTTAGATGATTGATGGTCCCTGGGTCAGGTGACACCGTGCATGTATTGCATTGTTCAAACTGCTCACAACTCCATGTCTGAAAATAAGTGCCAGAACTATTCAAAATTTGTGATTTGCTCATTTACTGCCCCTGAAGTATGTATACCAATTCCTTGTAATGTGTGCCAAGAGAGAAAGTGTGTGTGTGTGTGTGTGTGTGTGTGTGTGTGTGTGTGTGTGTGTGTGTGTACACATATAGATTTGTGTAAGGGGTGCATGAATACTTGTGTATGCATGTACATGGAGGCCAGAGGTCAGCTTCTTCTGTCATTTCTCAGGATGATATTTTTTTAATTTGTTGCTTATTGGGGGCTTGGGCTATATTTTTATTTTCTTTATTTTTTGAGATAGGGTCTCCCTAGGTAGTCTTGGATGAACTGAAACTCACTATATAGATCAAGCTGGTCTTAAACTCACAGAAATCAGCCTGCCTCTTCCTCCTGAGTGCTAGAATGAAAGTCATAGCCACCATGCCACCTTGTTTGTGAGGCAGTGTGTCTCAGTAGCCTAGAGCTCACCAACTCAGCTAGACTGGCTGACTAGTGAGTCTTGGGACCTGCCTCTCCCAACCTCCTCAGTACTGGTATTAAATGTGTGCATCCATGCCCAGATTTGTGTGTGTGTGTGTGTGTGTGTGTGTGTGTGTGTGTGTGTGTGTGTGTGTGTTTTCCAGGGATTGATTTCAGGTCCTTGTGCTTGCACGATGAGCACTTAACTATTTGAACAACCGTCCAGTCCCAAAGTCTAATAATCTCTTACAGTCACTTTATGAAATAATGGCCATTGTTATATCTAATTCATGAACGAAGAAACTGTGGACCAGAAATTTTTTATAACATGTTCACAGTCACATAGCAGAGGCATGTTCAGATCCAAGTTATCCACCACACCATGATATGTGACCAGAGTTAGACCAAGAATGACATGGTAGACAGTACTCAGAAAGTCCACTCTTTTAGTGTAAGTTTGTCTGTGTTGCCCTGTGGAGCATGACACTCAGTCCCCTTCTCACCAGACTTGATGACCCCTGAAGCATCTTACAAAGATGGTCTTCAGTGGTCATGGACATCCTGCTTCATAGAGGACGCCCAGTCCTGTTCCTTTCTCTTCCAAGCCTCTACTCTGCTGAAATGCTATGGGCCTCTGTGTCACCTCAGAATTGCACAGTAGAGGTCAATGGCATCACCAAAATGGCTTGCTATCCTTGTCACTCAACTATTGACAACTCCACTTTAATCCTAGGTCTGTAAGTAGTTGAAGATTCTGTTGCTCAGTCATGTCCTTTGCACCACCATAACCTAAGAGAGGGGAATGTTTATTTGAGTAGCCAACAAAATATGAAGAATGTCCAGGAAAGTTTCCAGAATGTTAAGCAAATGGTTTTAACAGGAACGCCAACTTGACATATACTCCAACTCTTTCAGCATGAGCATGGTACTGCAGAGATGGCCAACTCTGAGACACAGGAAATTATTCCAAGTCACTAACTGTTGGAGTTGAAGAACTTACTTTGAGTCTAGCTGCACTCTTAAATCATTATGTCTGTCCTAGGAGGGTTATTGTCACCATCCTGGAAAGTGACCGATGACTCCTTCCTCTTACCCCTGTACTTTCTCTCTACTCTCCTCATCTGGAAACTCGAGGCTTGACATGGGACTCTCAGGGGACACCACGAACCTGCATGGTGCCTTCAGCTGAATGACAAGTGTTGCCTTGCACTATAACTTCCTGTGCCTCTAGCTGTGCCCTTTTATCTTCAACTCCATCCTAAATCCTAGCACAGTGTACCGTGTGTTCTGCAGACACAAGTCACAGCCTAGAGAAATATGTCACATTCTTCCATGGGCCGCAGGAAGGCACTGGGGTTGTTCTTACATAGTATGCAAGGTAGGAACACAGTATTAGTACACACATCTTATCTCAGGTTTCTACTTGGATGGGACGAGGGTTTGGTTATGACCTCAAAGGCCCTCTACTGTCCCTTCCAGGGCTTTTTCCATCATCTTCTCATACGCACAGCGTTTTATAGACGAGCCTGTAATTGCTCCAGGTCTAGCTGGACCAGATGCTATTTCTCAGCACTAACATTTGGGTCAGTATTGAAGGGGACTCCTGCACAGTGGGGGGGCACCCTCCTAGACCCTGGATTAGGTACAAACCACACCCAAACACCTGTTTTCACAGAGAGCTCCTTTATTAAGCGGGAAGAAAAGTTAAAGTGGCTGCTTTCTGACTCAGGCAGAAAAACTGCATCAAATGACCTTGCAGGTGTCATTGTTAAGAGGAGAAAAAGGGGAGGTCTGTGATAGAATGGGCTGGGATGCAGTGGTAAAGGAGATAGAGGATGTGGGAGAAGGGGAAGGGGACAAGGGAAAGGGGGACAGGGATATCTGTCCCAGAGGGACAAAGGACTGCCTCTGGATGGAGAGGAGACAGATGTGGCACATAAGCAAATGACGGTTTTTAAAGGTAAAGGGGGAACCTCATGATAGGATGAGGGGTTTAATTTTAATTGGGCATGTTCATTAGGTGAACTAAAGGGGCTTTTGATCACTGGACTTTTATAGTCAGCCTCAGGAGGAGGAAGTGGCCAAATAAGGGAACAGACCTTGGTTGCCAGCCTTAGGAACGTAATCTAACAGTTTCTAGCAAGGCAGAGGGAATTGGGGAGAGAGGCAAGGCCTGCCAGGGCCACATGCTCTGGTGGGCTAGTGTCTCTTCAAGTATTTTCCCCACAGCTGGTCGAGAGCAGCAGTTTTATGCAGACCTGAGGCAGCCTTCTCCAGCTCGTCAGGTACAGTCCCCAGCCATTATCATCGTTGTCACTTGGCATCAACTTTGCTCCTAATCACAATCTAGTTGTCCCATATGTGTGGGTAGCCCAGAAAATCAACAGTGTGCAAGCTGGCATGGGGTGTGTGCATGACCCCTACTTAATCGTGTTTATGCTCTGCTGATGTATTTGATTCGTTGAGACAATGAGCTTCTCACTGAAACACAAAGACGACAGAGAACACTGTGTTGCTTAATAACGTAGGACTCAGCAAAAGCACAAGACACAGACACATGGTTGATTAGTATGCAGACTTTCTAGTCTCAGTGAGAGAGGACATTTAAACTCCAGTGAACAATTCAGTGGTTGATTCTGGGGCATACTCACTGGGCAGTAAATTGGCTCCACATTTTGTGAATTTTTCTTCTTTTAAACGTTTGTGATAGCATTGTGTGTGTTCAATACTCCGGGATAGGATGGCTTTTGATTACCTTACACACTTTACACTTAATAGTTCAGCAGCTCTTATCTATAGCCAACCTTGTTAAGATACCATTTTGCTTCCAGCAGCCATGGCGCTCCACTGATGGATTGCCTTGGCAAAGTGCACGCAGAAATGAATTAGCTATCGAGTGCCAAATGAAAAGATTAACTCTGTCACTTATCAGAGACAATACATCATTGATGGTTCTCTTGCTTTAATGAATTTGCCTCAGTCTTCTTCCTAAGAAACTAAAAACAGATCAGCATAAACTAACATATTATCTGTCAGACATCATGAAGAAATGTTATACCATTAATGTAAATACATCATTTTTTCTAGTTACAAGAACCATTATAACATGGCAAAGGGTAAATAGAAAAATGAAACTTGTCTATAATGTTGTGATCTATCAGCTAAGAAAACTTTAATCCTACTATAAATCAGTATAGTTGTTTCTTCATGCAGTATTATGCATGCAGACATACATGTGAACATTGCTTTATATAAAGGGGTCTACATTTACTTTTTAATAATGTATATGCCCGTGTGTCTGTGTGTGTGTGGGTGCACATGAGTGCAGTTGCCCATAGAAACCAGAAGGGGCCAGAGGATCCCCTAGAGCTGGAGTTACAGGTGCTTGTGAGCTGCCCAACGTGGGTGCTGGGAAACTAACTTTAGTCCTCTGCAAGAGCAGCTCAGGCTCTTTACCACTGAGCCATCATTCCAGACCTAACAGGCATCTTGTTTGCATGGAAGCTTACTATATAACTCTGTTACGATGTACTTCATGACTAAGTAAATCTGATGGCAATCTCCCTGTGCCATTTGGTATCTTTTTGATGTTAAACATTTTAAAGAATCCAGAGAACTCTCTTTGGAGTTATACTGGCCCGTGGAATCAGCAACATATTATTAAATATTTAGTTAGTTTTTCATTTTCGTTTGTACAATTATGGCAATTACTGAGAAACACTTTGTCACATTTCTTCCTGCATAACCAACTATTTCTTTAGAAGAAAGTCTTGCAGGGGGCGGGTGTGTGTGACTGTTGCACTAAAGAGAACATTTATTATAAAGTCTTTTAAGACATTCCAAAAAGATCATAGTGATTTACACTCAGACTAGCAGTTTCATGATCTCAGGCCTCTCTGAAGATAGTTAAGTAATTTACCATGCTGTGCTGGTCAGTTTTCTGTCAACTTGACATGAGCTAGAGTCGTCTGAGAGGAGAGAATCTCAACTGAGAAAATGCCTTCACAAGATCTGGCTGTAGGCAAGCCTGTAGGGCATGTTTCTCACTAGTGATTGATGTAGGGGAGCCCAGCTCACTGTGGGCAGTGCCACCCCTGGTCTGGTGACCCTGGTTGCTATGAGAAGACAGGCTGAGCAAGTAATGGGGAGAAAGTCAGTAAGCAGCACTCCTCCATGAGTTCCTGCCTCTAGGTTCTTGCTTGAGTTCCTGCCCAGACTTCCCTCGGTGATGGACTATTTGTTACCTGGAAATGTAAGTGGAAATAAACCCATTCTTCCCCAAGTTGCTTTTGGCCATGGTGTTTTCCTACACCAGTAGGAACCCTAAGACACATGTTTTTCTTGACAAACTGTAAAACATGTTTGTGTCTTAATGCCAGCATACTCCCTGGCTCCCTCGCTCCAGCTATGTTGATTTTACATCTGATGCATATTTTCATTGTGTTTGGATTGTGCAGGATTGTCTTTCTAAAAGATTTGCTGTATGCATTTGTCATCTTGTTCTCTGTGAAATATCCATACACTTAGAGGATTAAAGCAAGACACTTTGATGGCCTGGTGGTTTCTGCAGGTTGGGAATCTGGCATAGTTCAGCAATTACTCCACAGCAGTCTCTCACAGAGAGCTGCTGGCCAGGGCTCAACTGAGAAAGATAGCTTCTCATTCAGCCTTGTGGTTTGGTGGGGTCCAGATCCTTTTGGCCTTTGGGCTTAGGGTCTCAGTCCTTAGTGGACTCTTAGGTAAAGCTGTCCTCCATGTGATCTCATACAAAACTTTGAAAAATTGTGACTTCATCAAAGCCACTACTGGCGAGAGTCTGCCAACAAGATGGAAGGTAAATGTTTTGTAATTAGGTTATTCCTCAAAGTTGAGCTTTCCTGTGGGTTGGAGAGAGGTTGCTCTAGGATTCTCTGGAGAATTTCAGAATCTCAGAGGCAGAGAATGCATCATAGAAACCTATGTCACACAGTGCTCGGCACCATTTCACAGAGAACTTGGAATTCTGTGTTTACATCTGGTGGGCAGGGATAAATACTAACTGCTAACTCACAGTACTTATGTCGAACGTGCCGCAGGCCTGGCCAGCCTCGGGAAGGTCCTCCTACCGTCACCCCCACCCTTGTGTCACTCTTCACACTGGTCAGAGATGAAGGTCTGGCTTAAGATGCACTGTGCTTTTCAGCGAACCGCGTTTCTGTTTGTCAAGCAGGCTCCTGTGGGAGGTGGCAGGAGGGACTCGGGTTGTTTACAGGTGATTTTCAGAGACTTCCTAGCACCATTTTTTTCCTTTTTTGTTTTATTTGCAGTATAGCTACCCTACTATGCCAAAACCTCAGAACAGTGACTCCCGTATCTTTTGTGGGCCCACATTTAGTATGAGTCAGAGGACATAAGAAGAAATCAAATCCATTTAAGGCATTCCTTCATCAGGCATATTTCTGTCTGTCTAACCAACATCTCTCTATCACCTATCAATCATTTATCTGTGATTTATTATCTAACAACTTTTGTGTATCCTTTAAAATATTTTGATTCATTATTTAAATTTTTCATATAATGTGTTTTTATCACGTTTACTCTTGTTCCTCTCCATATCTCCTCACTTTCCCAACTTTGTGTCTTCTTTTCTTTTAACAACCCATTGAGCCCCATTTCTATATACTCAGGAACGGTAGAGGCACCTACTGGAGCATCTTGACCTACCAGGAGCCACACTTGTTTCTTTAAAACTGACGCTGCTTCCCCAGAATCCATCAGTTGTCCACAGCTTCCCAGTCAGGGTGGGAGCATGTTCCCTCCTCCCCTCTCCTTTTCCATATAATATTTCTGAAGATATTTAATTCTTAGTACAATAGGCTTCATTAATTATAGTCCACTCATTGGATTGCATGACAATTTAGAGTCTAGATCAAAGATCATTTTAGTTTTTATGAGAAAATAAAGAATTCTCCACAAAAACCAACATTCTAAATGAGGTGAATTTTATCTGCTTAGCATAGGCAAACTGTTTTCCATCGCCATGGAGAATCTATTCACATTAACATTAATTAATGTACTAATTAAAAGTCATTCTCATTAAGCTTATTACATTTTTCTTATTGGTGAAAATTTCCTGGAGGTTCTCATGTAACTTGGAGTGGAGCTGGAGGCATTTGCATCGCTTGGCTCTGGAAGTGTTGTGGAATTCAGACCCTGTCACCCTGTTTATCTAAACCCATATGGTTTCCTACTAATTTATATTTCTCTTCTAGGCATGGAAATAGATTAAGTATAATTCCTGTTCTTAAATCATTAATATTTCAGAGTTTTTATTTCTCTAGGTTATAATTCTATAGGTGTGTCTTGGAAAACACAAATTTTAAAAAATGGGAAAAAAAAAACCCTTAACCAAAAGACAAGAGTTAAACTTAAAAAGGCAACAGAGAACTTCTTCCTTCCTTCCTTCCTTCCTTCCTTCCTTCCTTCCTTCCTTCCTCCCTCCCTCCCTCCCTCCCTCCCTCCATTCCTCCCTCCCCTTCTTCCCTCCCTCTCTCCCTCCATTCCTTCCTTCCTTCCTTCCTTTCTTTCTTCTTATTGGTTCTTTGTGGATTTCACTTCCTCAGGTCCAGCTCACCTGCACCCCCACCAACAGAGTCAACTCTACTGTACTGCCCCAGGCAAGATGCAAGGCCCGCTCTCCTGAATGCTGCAGCCGGTGAGGGGCAGGATCAGCTAGCTCTCCCACTCTCATGATTCCAGGACCAGCTTTCCTGCTTGCAGTGGGTGGCAAGGGGTAAAGAGGGCATCTCTCCTTCTCCCACACCACTGTGTGACAGATAGATAGTGAGTCTAGCTCCTCCACTCTCATACTTTCATGGCCAGCTCACGACACACCCACCAACAGGGTCGGCTCTACTGTGCTGCTCAGGCAAGGTGCAGCGCCCGCTCTCCCGAGTGCTGCAGTTGGTAAGGGGCAAGGCCAGTCCTCCCGAGTGCTGCAGCCAGTTGGGGGATGAGGCCAACTCTGTGGAGCCCTATCCTCACTCTCTTTGGTGGTAACAGGACATCAACACAGACTGAGACTGTGGCAGGGCTATGGACCCAGACATGGAGCTTGGCAGCAGCCCAGGGCCAGATGATACCATGGCCCTGGGTGGCAGTGTGGGTTACTCAGATCTGTATGGCCCCAGCAGTGGCACAGTCCTCAGACATTATCATGGCCCTAGGTGGCAGCCCAGACCCCAGACATCTGCATGGCCCTTGGTGGCAACAGCAGTCATGGATATCAACACAGACCCTTACTGCAACAGGGCCACAGACCTAGACATGGCCCCAGCTGCAGCTCAGCCCATATGTTGCCACGGTCCTGGTGAGCAGTGCATGTCACTCAGGTCTGTATGGCCCCAGTATTGGCATGGACCTTGGACACAAACATGGTCACAGGTGGTGGCCCAGTTCCTGGTCATTCATGTGGCCTTTGGTGATAACACAGACTGAGGATGCAGTAGGACCATGGACCCCAACTCGGTCCCTGGTCCAGCAGCCTGGGCCTGGATAATGTTTTTATTTCTGTCCTTCTTTAGTTTTCATTTTTAAAAAGATTTATTTATTTTTATTTTATGTGCTTTAGGGTTTTGTCTATGCATATATAAGTTTAGCACATGCAGTGTCCATAAAGACCAGAAGAGATGGTTGTGAACCACCATGTGGGTGCTGAGAACTGTATGTGGGCCCTCTGGAAAAGCAGCAGTGCTTTTAATGGCTGCGGTGATTTGAATAGGAATGGCCCCCATAGGCTCATAATTTGAATGCCTGGTCATTATGGAGTAGTGCTATTTGACATGGATTAGGCGGTGTTTCCTTGTTGGAGTAGGTGTGGCCTTGTTGGCAGTGTGTCACTGGGGGTGGGCTTTGTGGTTTTGAAAAGCCGGGGCCAGTCCTAGAGTTTCTGTCTTCCTGCTGCCTGCTGATCCAGAAGTAGACCAATCAGCTCCTCTCCAGCACACATGTCTGCACACATGCTGCCATGCTGGTTGTGAACTAAACCTCTGAAACTGTAAGCCAGCCCCAGTTAAACGCTTTCTTTATAAGAGTGACCCCAGTCATGATGGATCTTTACAGCAATAGAAAAATGACTAGGACAAGGGTTGAGTCGACTCTCCAGCCTGTTCATTTTAGGGACACAATCTTCTAGTGCAGCTCAAGCTGGTCTTGAACTCAGAGTGATCCTCCTGCATCAGTGACTAATGCACTCTTTAGTCGTGTTTTTCATTCTCTTTCTCCCTGGCATCCAGGAAGAAATGAACACTGAAGGTGACAGAGATGCCAGCCGGGGCTCGTGGGTGGTAAGATGCCCTCTTCATCATGAGGTCTATCTGAATAAGCTGGCACAGAATACCCCACTGTTTAGAAGCCAGCTTCATGGCTACACTCAGCTTGGCTATATCCTTTGAGAAGGAAAAAAAAAACTTCCCTTAATAAATCTGAAAATACCACATGAAAGTGGGCTTATTGTGGAACATTCTCTTAGTCTTTGGCAGAGCAACACTGCCTTGGAGCAATTCACCAGTCATCCCTGCTGCTTGCCAGATTGCAGGATAATAAATCTTCCTCCCTCTATTTGGGCAGCATTTTCCATGTTGGTCTTGAACTCACTATGTAGCCCAGGCTGCCCTCAAACTCACTGTGATACTCCTGCTTCAGCCTCCCAGGTGCCAGAATGATAGTCCTGTGCCACCAAGCCTGCTTTGTGTGGATCCACCATGTGGATCTAGATGACTTGGCAGGTTCTTTGCTCAGAGAGAAGTAGACTTTGCTGAGTCTCATAGCATCCAGTCAGTCCCTGCAGACATAGGGGTACAGTGACAGTTGGCTTCAGATTTCAATGTCTCACAACTTAGAATGACTTGAACAGGGAGTCTCAATTGAAGAACTGTCTACATAAGGTTGGCCTGTGGGCACAATTGTAGATAGTTGTCTTGATTGCCTTAATCGATATGAGAAGACCCACCCCAAATATAGGCAGTACCTTCTGGTAGCTGCCTAGACAAAAAGGACCCAAAGAAGGAAGGCTATTCTCCTTCGGCTTGGTGGTCTCTTTCCCTGCTAAGTCAGTTTATCCTGTTGCTACTGCAACGACTGATTACATCACTGATGTCAGAACCAGACTTTCCAGGCTTCCAGTGTGGACTGAAGACCACTGGCTCTAGGAACTCTCCCAGCCGTCAGGGCCAGATTGAGATTGCTGAGGCACCCTGCCTCACGGACTGAACTATTCTCAGGTTGTCAGCCTTTTTGTGAGAAAGCCGTTGCTGGATTATTTCGACTGTGTGGTGTAAACTGATTTAATAAATTCTTTGTGCACACACACAGGTACATGCCCATACACATATATACATACATACATATGTACACACACACACACACAGACACACACACACACACACACACACACACACACACACACACACACACACACACATTCTTTCTACAGTTCTGCCCCTCTAAAAAAAATAGGTATTATTTCTGTTTACAGTAGTGTCTTGAGAGATCCATAGTAATATTAGTTTAAGTATTTTCTAGAGTATATTAATTGAGGTGGGAGTAACTCCCCTAACTTTGGGAGATGCCATTGCCTGGAATTGAGTCCTAGATGGAATAAAAAGAAGTACCATATAGCATTTTTTTTTCTGTTTCCTGACTGCAGATGTAAAGTGATCAGCTCCTACTGCTCCTCCTGCCTTGACTTCCAAGCCTTGCTGCACTATGTTCTTGAACTGTTGGACCAAATAAACCCTTCTCTCTTTAAATTGCTCTTGTTAAGGTTTTTTTTTTTTTTTTCAGCAGAAAGATAAGTAACTAATACAGAAAATTTGTACCAGAAAGAGGGTTGTTGATATACTTAATCAGGTAGTTCAAAGGACTTTGGAAGTGATTGGTAGAATGTGATAGTTTGGAACCTCAGGCTGTAAAGCCCTAGAAAGCTGCAATCATGACTTCATGGGTCATTCTAGTAAAGAAGACCAGAATGCTGATAGAATGAGATAGAATGTGACACACTTGCACAATTAATTTCAGGTGACTTAGAAATTGCAGCATCTTTAAAATTAATTCTTGTATTTCATAGAGACCATTAAAGGAAATATAAGGGATTGTAAATACTCTGCACTATGCATTTGCACATATATCTGCTCACTGGTAATATCTAGGCTTTCCAGAGAGCCTAAAGATCCAAATTTATTTTGTTGTGACTGTGATAGACAGTGTCTCCACAAGGTTCAGTATGTTGTGGAGGTTGGTGTGGCCACAGCCTGTCCTCTTGTCTTCAGTGTGTTGCTTTTCTGAACTCACCTCTGGCCTAGTGTTCTCTACAGGTAGATGAGATGTCTGGGTCAAACATACCATAACTCAAATTCTCCTCTGCCCAATCTATTTTGCTGTCTTCTCCAACAGAAGACCACACCCAAAATGCTTACTGTAAAAAAAAAAAAACAACTGTATCTCAGAGTGTATTTCCTGAGACTTACATTGTGACCATTTCCAAGCACTGCCTTGCTGTGTACTTCCTAGATTCTTTTCTTCTTTCCAAACAACACAAGCATCTCCTCCTGCTTCTGACTGCCCAGTATCTGTCCAGCTCACATGCACCCTCCCTATGGTGCAGTCAACCACACACAAGGGAACATACTCAACCACCATCTAACTTAGAGCATGCGCAAGAGCTAAATTTCTCAACTCCTCCTGTTAAGGCCATTTTAAACTAATACTTTTTTAAAGAGCTTATTTACAGTGGGATTTGATTTTAGAATCATGAGAAGTATATTTGTATTATTTGGTTTTGCTGTGATAACAGAACTCCCCCACGTCTCAATGCCTTTCCCAAGGCTACTTCCTGTCTGTCACACATCTTTTCTACAGCTCTGCATACTGTTTCTTCTAGCTCCAGGATTCAGACTGGAGGGACCTGGATGTAGAACATCTTGATCTGACAAGAGAGGAAAGAGCCCAAGCGCCAGCTGTAACTCACACAATTGCTTTCCAGTGAGGCAGGTGTCCAGCACATCTGTTTTGATTTTATTGGCCAAGCCAAGCGGCATGACCTAGTCTTAGAGTGGGGTGACAGATCATTATCATAAGCATAGGCAGTGACTCAGTTGTACAGTCCTTACCCAACATGTATGGTTGATCACAACAACATGAGATGGCTCCTCTCAGTCCAAAATGTTTGTTCCACCAGTCTGCCACTGTCACCAAAATTCCATGGCTGTGTTAAGGCACCACCCTTCCTGAAGGGTCTCGTTTGAATAAATAAATAAATAAATAAATAAATAAATAAATAAATAAATAAATGACTTTTTCCCTGAATAGTAGTATACTTGCCCAGCACCTTATATACATTGTCTTAACCTCTTAATTCTGTTGCTGCATAATAGAAAGTAAGGATTTGAGGAGAAGAGGTGGAGGGTGAAATTTAAACATCAGATCTGACTACCTTCTGTCTGCTTATGTGACCTGCCTTTGCAAGGAAGATGAGATGGAATAGGTCATATTAAAGCTCTCAGGCTCTGGCTGGACAGTCACTAAGATACTAGGTGCTAGATGCTATTTTATTCTTTTCCTCACATTTAATCTTCATCTCTAGAAGACAGATAGTAGCATTTTCATTAATCTTCAGATACTTTTTTTTTTTCAGTTTTAGAAATGTAAGAAATTGCCTGCCTTGTCCTTGCTCTTGGTGATGTGGCCAGTATCTCTGCTGTCCCTGCACGAGGAGCCAGTCAGGGATCCTAGAGACTATTTCATGGTCTGTGGCAACAGTTACACACTCGAGTATAAAAAAAATGGGAGCATCAGAAAGATTCAGAAAGCCAAACTTGAAATGTGGTGACATTGTAAGAATGCTCGGGCCCCTTAATTCCATTTATAATTTCCTTTTAATCTCTGCACAGCTATAATGATAAATTTCACTACCCAAGTAGGCTTCAAAGTACTTTCTAAAATTTATAAAATTAAAATTCAAGCTATTTTGCATAGCATCACATCACAATGTAATTACTGGGGTTTCTTCTTTTTTTTTAAAATTAGAAACTAAGTGGCAAACTTTCTAATTATAATCTCTTAATTAGATTGGCCAGAAACACTTCAGTTAAGCCAGCCAAGGCACACAGACGCTAGCAAGGACATCAATGCCACCGACTCAGGGTCCTGCATTGAGACTCTGCTCTTCCTGAACACTAGGGCTGAGGGCGAAATATAAAAATTATATTCCCAGAAGCACCTTCTTTGAAATGGGATTTGAGAAACTGATCAAGGGTTGGGCCTGACTTAAATAGATCTGCCTGCTCCTGTCACACCCGTGAGAATTAAGAGGAGACAAAATACTGTCTTGTTGATGCTATGAAACTGGGATGTGCCCAGTACAAAGCCAGTGCTCTGTGAATGAGTTCCAACCGCCCTTTATTCCACCTGGTCACCAGATGTGTGTGGAGGGTAGGGTGGGGGAAAGTCAAGGATGTTACGAAGGAAAAGACAGATTTTGCTTTTAATGTGAAAGCAAATCCCTCCCCTGTCCAGTAGCTCCTCACCAGAGGAGTCACTGCAGGGTCACAGCACACAGGTCAGCCTCCAGTGAAAATATACTGTGTTCTGTGTGGCTGGAGTGTCAAACATTCAAGTGAAGGTGATGGCCACAAAGGGTGGGACTCCAGAGGCTTCACCACAATTTACAAATATGATTGCTGCCCTTCTGGGAATCAGACCATCTGGGGACAGGTTGCTGTCCTCATTTATTGGTGACAGAGTGTGCCAGTGAGTGTCGGCTAAGTTTATCACATCTGTACTTTGTGGTGATTTCAAGCTGAGTCCTGAGGAATCTACTTTCAAAGTACAAAAAAAACAGACCATCATATAAGGCAAATTTATATGTGTGTTAATGCTTAGATATGTATTTTTTCCTACCATTTGCTGATTTATTAAGTCAAAATTTTTTTTTAAATTGTGCCAGTTGTCATAGGAAAGCTAATTAGCTAAGGAATCCTCAAAATATCCCAGGAGGATCAATAATGCTTATAAAGATTGAAAGCATGGGGAAGGCCATGGGATCAGGTGAGGCTGGGCCAGACTTCCAGAGGGCCGCAGCAATCCAAATGGTTCTCTATGACATTCCCTCAGTTTAGCCTCCTTAAAGATCACTTGATTCTCTCTGACAGTATGATGTACTCAAGGCAGTAGACAACCACTAAGCCACAGTCCAGATGTCTGCTCAGATACAGGCATACACACAAGATGGGAAGGAGCTAAGGGTGTCTTATTCTCCACGCACACTGGGAGTTACTCTTAGGGCTGGGTACCACAAGGGCAGATGCTGTAGAGACACATGCTCAAATGTGCTCCCCTCAGGAGACTCCAGACTCAGAGGAAATGTCCTCGCGTGTGTCCATCATTCCTTTTGACACTTTCTTCCGGCTGTTGCTTGCTGTCCCTTCATTGCTACCCTGGCCCCTGAAGGTAACATCTCCCAGCTGGAGATGTTTGTAGCTTCCTGTGGTTTTGTTCTGGTCTGATGAGAGACAAGGTCTCACCATGTTACCCAGCCTGGTCCTGAACTCCTACTTTCAAGCCACCTCCCTGCCTCAGCTAGGGCTAATGACACTGAGGTATCACCACATCTGTGTTCTATTTTCTGCTTACTGAGGCAAACCTGTTGGACAAACTCTGAGACTTACACGTCAGGTAAAATCACCATCTGTTTTTCCTGGTGGTTGTTTTTATTCTAACAATGACTTCCAGGGTGCTAGACAAAGGCTGACTGGGGTGTCAGGGCACTGGTATGGAAGTGTAAACAGACAAGGCTCCCCAGGACCTTTGTCCCTTTGTCCCTTCCTAGCCTGTGATATTTCTGCTTCTGCAGAGAAGGTACTAGAAATGCTCTGCTCTTTTAATTTCCTTTTGCTGCACTGGGGAGAAAAATTATAATTAAAGACCGGAGCTGGAGTCGTTGATAATCTGAACATGGCTGATACTTCTTCCAAACATTTCATAAGTGATGATGCTTCAGAGAACATTCTGTGGACCTTCTGACCATGATGTGGTTGCCTTCCAAGGGAAATAATGTCAGACTGTAAAGTGCTCCTGGGTCATACTGAGCAGACTGTGGGTTTCTTCAGGGAGTGGCCCTGTGTCTTCTATGCCCTTCAAAGAGGCAATTAGGTGAGTGTGTTGGGGCTTCCAGGTGTGTGTTGGGGACACCTGTGTTAGGTGCTTTTGTCATTACTGTATCAGAACACCTGACAAAGCTGTGTTTTTACTACATTTTAGTCATTTGTTTAACATGTATTTCCTCTCTCTTGTGTGTGTGTGTGTGTGTGTGTGTGTGTGTGTGTGTGTGTGTGTGTGTGTGTAGGGGCACATGCATACCATGGTGCACATGGTCCAAGGAAAACTTACAAGGGCAAGTTCTTGCCTTCTACCATGAGGGTCCTGAGGACTGAACTCAGGTGGTCAGTCTCCGCTGGTGGCATGTGCTTCCCTTACTATCTAGAGATCTGCTGTGGATATCGCTCTGTATGCTGTGAATGTGTTGCTCTGATTGGTTGATAAATAAAATGCTGACAGTAGCCAGGCAGGAGGTGTAGGCGGGATAAGCAGACAAGGAGAATTCTGGGAAGAGGAAGGCTGAGTCAGAGGAGATATCAGCCTGCCGTCCAGGGAGCAGCATGTAATAGCACACAGGTAAAGCCACGGAACACATGGCGACATGTGGATGAACAGAAATGGGCTGAGTTTAAATGTAAAAGCTAGTCAGTGGTAGGCCTGAGCTAATGGCCAAGCAGTTTTAATTAATATAAGCTTCTGAGTGATTATTTTATAAGCAGCTGTGGACTGTGGGGCCAGGCAGGACCAGAGGAAAACTTCAGATACAGAGATCAGGGTTGGGTTTGATTTCTCTGCCAGTCAAAAAATTCAAAGGCAAGAAAAAAGTCTCACACACAACAGGAAGCAGCAGTGAAGTTGACACACACAGCAGCAGACTCAACAGATGAGCACACTTCTACTAAAGGGGAAGGAGCACACGTGGATGAGCACACGTGTGTGAGCACACCAGGGGAGGGCAGACAGACGGCAGGCAGGCAGGCACAGCAGCACAGTCAATATATGAACACACCTATACTAAAAGGGAAGGAGCATACATGTGCTCACATGTATAGACACAAGTGGGGGGGCAGGGTCCCTAGATGGACTGTACTTGTATTAAAGAAGGAACACACACAGAGACACAGACACACAGACACAGACACACAGACACACACACACACACACACACACACACACACACACACACACATACACACAGACATGGGATGGGGGCACAGGCAGATACTGCAGCAGGGTCAACAGAAAGAATGCACATTTATTGAAGAGGAAGCACACATACAGAGATAAAGATAGATAGATGATAGATAGATAGATAGATAGATAGATAGATAGATAGATGACAGACAGATGATAGATAGATGATAGATAGATAGATAGATGATAGATGATAGATACATAGATGCTAGATAAGTAGATGATAGATAAATGATAGATAGATAGATAGATAGATAGATAGATAGATAGATAGATAGAAGATAGATGATAGGTAGGTAGGTAGATAGATAGATAGATAGATAGATAGATAGATAGATAGATAGATAGATAGACAGGTAGATAGATAGACAGACAGGTAGATAGATAGACAGAACAAGATATACAAAGAGAAAAATGTCCCACAGTGTAAAGTAGTGGACCTAGAAGGCCTCTTTTGAAGGACTGGGGCTTTTGAGGGTCTTTGGTGGGCTCAAGTGGGTCTCCTCTAATTTACAGTTGGTCAGTTTAGATCAATAAAGGGAAGCTTGGAGTCCACAGCTTTGAGTAAACATGTTCAAGTCTGACCTTGAGTTTATGTGACCAGCCTGAACTGGCCAGGCAGTAGATAACCCTACTAATGAGAGAAGAATGCTCCCAGGACTTCGTCTCAGGTCAGAAGGATGAGGGAGAAAATTGAAGTTTTTCATCTTTATTATTTATCTGTGTCCCATTTCCCTGCTTGCCTGTACGTCAGGGATCTGTCTTAACTCCTAATTCCTCACCTCTGCCTACGGAGCCATTTCACACACCCAGTGAAAACATTTTAGGGGAGAAAGAGTCTTCACATAAGGCAGCAGTTCACACTGAATCCACAGTCAGGAAGCAGAGGCCAAAGGCCCTCTTCACCTCGCTTCTACTTTACATGCAGTCTGGGCTGGATGACATGGAACAAGGCTGCCCACATTCGGAGTGGGTCATCCTATTGCAGTTAATCCAACCTAGTAATGCTAGGTTGTCCCCAGAAGAAGTCTGTCAATCTTAACATCACAACTAAGTACCACACTCTGCTCCAAGGGAGCATACACTCTGTGGCTCAGTGGATTTTCTCCTGTTTGCTGGTCATGGGGTGTGACTTGATAGAAGGATGAGGCCCCTCTAGGAAAGGCAGAATATAAGCAAAGCAATGGGGGGGGACAGCATTCTAGTAAGAAAGGTACAAAGGGCTTTTAGGGGGTAGGGGTGGGAAGCAAAAGGTGACTTCTTTTCCAAGGTGTGCTGAAGCTTTGGAGGTGAAATGGTTGCAGCAAGCAGGCTTGAAAAGCTGAATAAATAATTGATCATCTTAAATTATTTAGACCAGTGACTTCTCAACCTCCTTTAGCTATTAGGTCCCTTTGAGAAAGTGAGGAAAGCCACAGACCCTATCATGAAGTAAACATACACACAAACTTTTGCAAATAAATCTGAAGGCTCAATGATAACTAATGCATTTAATGGCTATCCTCAACCCCAGGTCTCGAGGGCATCAGACACCAGGCTCATTTCCAACCCCAATGGCATTCACAGCAGCAGACAGAATTAAGCCACTGGAATGAATAGCCTGCGCTATCACACAGGTAGGTGTCCCAGCTTGCAGGTGGTAGGCAGTTTCTCATCTGAAATGTGATTGTTCCTTTAGTGTGGAGGAGGACCAGAAGATGCAGCCCACAGTTTCTAGTCATTAAAATCTCCAATGAGGATTTGGGAAAGGCACTCATTTCTCTCCAGAGTTGTAGAATGTTAAATCAAACAGATTTAAATCAATCTGGGATGAGTTTGTGGGCTGCTCATGCATGGATGGGTTTACTTCCCTTGGAGCATCACAGTGAGTAACAGCAATGATTCAACCTCAAAATCCCCATCTCCCAAGGAGGGGTTTTCTTTCTAGTTAATAATCAGATAAGAGATTTGTTCCCACTGGGGTTGGAGAGGAGAAGGGTATGGAAAATGAGGCCAAGGTTGTCATTGGGATGAGGCCCGCGGGGCAGGAGGGAGAGAGAGAGAGAGAGAGAGAGAGACAGAGACAGAGACAGAGACAGAGAGACAGAGAGAGACAGAGAGACAGAGAGACAGAGAGAGAAACAGAGAGACAGAGACAGGGAGACAGAGAGACAAAGACAGAGAGACAGAGACAGAGATCCCTTTATTTCAAGTGAATCAATGGACACCTAGGAAAATGAGAAAGACACCAAGACACCACCTCAGGGAAACAGGCGTCCATGCTCAAGCAGGACTCCGTTGTCCGAGGAAGAGAGATGGCCTTCCTTCCAGTGGCTCTTAAGGACATGTGGCTAGCTGAATGCAGAGGCACAGTTCTTTAACCAAATGATTGGTCTCAGTAGGCTGAAAGTCCCCAAGGAAACACAACCTTGTCCAAAGTCCCACCTGTCCAAGATGCATTGCTGAGACCTGGGAGATCAAAGATGTCACTATGAGGAACTAGTTTCAGAACCTGTCCACCTAGGACACTAGCTTGCTTCCTTTCCTGAAATTAATACCTTTTACATATATTAATTGCACATGGGTGGGTTTCATTTCCATACACATGAGATCCTTGCTTCATCCCTCTCCCTCCTAACTTCCCTCCTCCCTCCTCTTCCTCTTTCATCTGGTCACTCTATCCTTTCCTGACTCTATTCATGTTGTCTTCATATTTCCTTCTTTATTCTAGTTTTCACGTATGATATGATAGCTCTGCTTACTTAACATAACATGACCCCCTAGTTTCATCAATTTTTCTGTGAATAACGTGATTTTATTCTTTTTCACCGTTGAATACTGCCCCATTGAGTATGCCCTACTCTCTCTACCATCTATTTATTGACAGACACTGAAGCTGGTTACTGAGTGTGGCCATTGTGAATCAGGCTGCAGTATATGGGGCACACTGGTGTCTCTATTCCATGTTGACTTTGATCCTTCTGGTCACCAGCCCTGGAGATCTGTAACTGAGGCATTGGTGGGTTTATTGTTGTTGTTTCAGGGACATCTACATTGCTTCCCATCAGAGGCTGTGCTAACTCACTTTCCCCCACACCCTCGCCAGCATTTCCTAATCAACAGGCCATCCTTGTGTTTAAATATTGCTGCATTACCTCTCCCTCCATACTTTCTCCAGTGGGATCAAGACTTTCTGATTTCTTGTTTGCTTTGGAGTTTCGTTTCTAACTGTGGTGAGATGGAAGCTCAGTGTGGTTCTGATTTGCGTTTCCCTGATGGATGGAGATGGAAGCTTGCCTTCTATGCAGGGTGGTTAAAGAATGCTCAGGGTTAAATGATTGTCCAGGGACATTCTGTATCTGAGTATTGATGGTGATGAGGGCATGGGCTAGTTGGTCTCTGTGCATCAACTGACTGAAGAAGTGATCAAGGGAGATTCTAGGGGCCAGAGATCTTTGTCGGAGCTCTACTAGTCTAAGCATCTCTAGAAACACTCTCCCCACACAGGGGCATGCATTCCTAATCACTTAGTGGTCTCTTAATCAACTTGACCATCAAACTTAACCATCACATTCATATATTCTAGTGAGTGCCTGCTTGTCAAATTACACTGAAGTACACTGGGGTTTCAGCCTCAAAAAGAAGAGCCTTTGTAACATACATAATAAATGATTACGATCTCATATATACATACATATATACTATGTATGCAGCAAATGTCTATTTGAAATAATATTTGCATTGATTTTTTAAGACCCTATGCAGTGTAATTTGTTCTTATTCACCCTCCTCCCCACTGCCCTCCTCACCTCCCTACCCACCCAACCTCATGTTCCCTTTTTAAAACAGTTTTGGAGAGGGTCTGACTCCTTTTACATATTTACTTTATAACTATGACAATGCTTTCTATGCTCAACCTTCTCTGAATTGATTCTCAAAAAGCTATGTAGGAGAGATGGCAGCAGAGTGGAAAATATATCCACATTTCTAGAGCACTAGGAAGTTAGCCAAAGACTCATGGAAAACTCAAGGAGAAAAAAAATAGATGAATCTCAGCAAACCCATTGGGTCCTGTGAAGTCTCTGTTTACTACTTCCTAGTCCCTTTCTCTGGATCCTCGAGACAGCTCTGAGGGCTAGTCACCCAGCTCTGGAGGAAGCAAGCAACCTAGAAGCCAGAAGAGTGAGCAATCTAGGCTTGAAGGCTTTCAAAGCCTCATTCCCAGGGCACTGACAGCATTTGTCATGAACAGTGATCTCCAGAGACAGCACTTGGGTGGCTTATTTCATTTGACCATCTGATTTAGAGCTGGCCCAGGGAACCAAGCCTTTTCCCAGAGGGCATCTGTCAGAACTGTTCAGAGGTGATTTACAGATGGCTCTTCATCTGCCATAAGCAGCTGAACAAACAATTGGATAATGCCTCCATTCAAGGCAAATCCAGAGAACCAGCTGCTGACAGGCTTTCTGGAGCTCTGACATGCTCTTGGGGGTCCAGAAACACATACAAAGAACTGTGAACACGTGGAGGTTGTGAGCATGCTCTCAGAGACCCAGGGAGGCCTAGAGTAGTCACTCCTGGCCGATTGGGGCTGCCTCTTGTGAATTCTTTTCTATGTCTCCTGGTTTCTTGTTGAAACCCAATCTTTTGAATGATACAATGAAGTAAGGCTGGGAGTTGGTTCTTCCAATCCCAGGGCTTAGTTTTCTTGCTGTTTGTGGTTGTTTGCTCTTTGTTTGATTAGTCACTCTTTTGCAAAGGGCTGTTCTTGTCTGTGTTCTTTTCCTTGGATGCCCACTGAGGCTCTATTCAGTTGGTTTATGGGCATATTTTGATTTGGGAAAGATTTCCCTAAATACAGAGAATCATTAAATTTTCCAGTTTCTGCTGCATCTTTCCAAATACACACACACACACACACACACACACACACACACACACACACACACACACACACACACACAGACACACACACACACACACACACACACACACACACACACACAGAGAGAGCGAGAGAGAGAGAGAGAAGCAGAGAGAGGCAGAGAGAGAGACAGACAGAGACACACACATGATATGATATATATGGTACATCATTATATATCTATCTTTATATATATAGCTCTCTTCTACTATATTCAGCATTCTACTTTTGAGGAAAACAGTTCCTCAGAGCTTGTGCTACCACATGATAAATGGCTTTCTGCACAAAGGTGCTGGTGTCCCGTTTCCCTGACTGGAAAGCCTACAACAAGCAGAGAGCAGGAGCCCTGGAATTGGAGTTTCAGATGATTGTGAGCTGTCATGTTGGTGCTGAAACTGAGCCAAGGTCTTCTGTGAGATCAGCAAGTGTTTTATAATCCCCAGCCTCTCCAGCCCTGGAGACACATTTGAAATAGCCAGGAAGTTGTTAGTTCTACTTTAGCTTTGACCATCTGCTGAGAGAAGCTAGACACGAAAGAACACTTACCATATGAGCCAACTTATATGACATGTCCAGAACAGGAAAATCCCTAGAGCCAGAAAATAGGTGCCTGGGTTTTCACCACTGTAGGAGGATGGATAGAAATTAACTCTGAAGGGCACAGACAATGATGAGAACATTCTGGAATTAGAGGTCAGTATATAATAATGCCATTTTGAATGAGCTGAAAACCAGAGAACTATACATTGTTGGAGAGTGGGATTTATAGTTTGTTCATGACTCAATTTTAAGGTGGCTGCATGAGGCAGTGAGGTCTGCTTTGGGTTCTGATAGTTTAATAGAGACTTATCAGGGACTTAGGGGGTCCAGCCTCTCGATAGTCTCCTCCCAGGGTCTGGGAAGAATCTGCAACCAGCTGATAATTAATCTTTGATAAAAAGAAATGAATCTATGTACACAAAACTCCTTAGTTCATACACTTTATTATTCTGTGATAGTTCTCACTCTACACAGCTTCTATTCTGCTCTCATGTCTAGTTCTTTTCTTGCCTGATTTCTCTACATTTATCTACTGTCCCTTCTAGGTTCTATCTTAATTCCTTCATCTAGTTCTGTCCCTTCTAGGTTCTCATCTATCTAGTTCTTTCCCCTATCAGCTCCTCTCCAGTCTCCTTCTCTCTCATCTGGCTCTTCCTCATCTTGTTCTTCCCCATCTGGCTCTTCCTCATCTTCCATCTCATTCCTCTAGTCCTCTCTTTCAGCCCTTCAATCTAGTTCTTCCCCATCTCAGTTTGTTCCTCTCAAGTTCTTACCCATCTAGTTCTTCCATTCTCTTTCTCTTCTCTGTCTCTCGGTGCCCTGGAAGTCCTGGTATATAAAGCCAGGCTTCTAGGGTCAAACGGAGAGGTGATAAGAATCACATTGAGAGGCAATAACTGTTAATTATCATTTGAAACCCCAAAGGAAGTGACCAATGGGGAAATGAATTAACTAAAGGCTAAATTCAGGTAATATCTAGGAAGGGGGCTCTTATGTGCTCAACTATAATCTTAAACATGATTGGTAGAAAATGTTAAGAATCTATAAGTTGCTAGGTCAATGGGAGAAAATAAAACTGTCTTCTTTTTTCCTGTGACTCCTATCTGTCCAAGCTATCTGCCATTTTTCTGCAGGGTGGGGGAAAGTGTGCTCAGTCGCTAGGCAACCTGTGTACAGCTAGATGCCTCTGGTGATAGTTAAAGGGAGATCTGGAACCAGAGGTAAGATTTGGGAAAGGAGGAAGTAAAGCTTAATTGGCACATCCGCCAGGTCTTCTCAAACAGGTAGCCTGGATGGTTAAGTCTGTTCTTAGAGAATACAGAGGTAACTCTGATAAAGTACTTTCCTCCATCTGGGGATGGACCTGGCCGGATGCTGCCAATGACGATAATTACAGGGAGGCTTGACTGGGGTTCTGGCTGAGCATAGCTGTCAGTGCAGAAGGTTATCTAAATATTCCTAGAAGTGGTTAGGTAAGGAGTTAGTGGTCTATGAAGTTAGTAAGGCTGTAAGAAAGGGGGGTCCAAGCTGAATTGTGTAAAGCTATTACTTAATGTCTACCTGACCTAGATGGTGTCTCCTTGTGGAATTTACCTTAAATCAGGAGACTTGCATGTGGACTGTTATTACTGGTAGTCCTTGAAAGTGGCCAAGGGAGATATCTGATTCCAGAGAAAGCCTTTCCTAAGGCTGTTCTCCAAATACCTGGAATGTGTATTCCAGAGAGTGATCAGTCCACACTGTTAGCCCTTCTTAGGGAAAAGTCAATTGGGAAAACTATGAAGGCACACATGATTTTCATAACAGAAGATAGCTGATATATAACAAGCCAAGTAACACCAAAAACTCCTTGGGATTTGGCTTCCTCTGGAGGAATTCCCTGATTCCTCCAGGTAGTGACTTTGCCATAACCAGCTGAGTTCTAATGATATATTCCTGTGGCCTGCAGCAGAGACTGTCTTTACTATTATGCCCAGGACACCAAATAACAGGAAAAGGTTGCAAGAAAATGGCTTTAACTATTGGACATTGAAGACTGGTGAAGACAGATCTTGAGGGATGGAAGCAACTTTTCAGTTGTCATGAATATTTGCCTTGTGGTACCTGAACACACAGAAGGCAGGTGTAGCTGGCACAGAGCAGCTAACTTCCTAAACTGGGAGAAAGAACAAGACCTCAGGGGTCAGGGTGAGAGTTTGCTTGGTAGAATGTCTGAAGTAAAGGGGCTGCATAGAGGGAGCAATCCAGACACATGGGGGGACCTATCCAGTGCAGACATGTGAGGAAGCCACCAAGGCCAGGATAGAGACTGTGGAGCTCACAGTGCCCAGGGCTCACTCGGTACTTGGGTTAGAAAGCCCCCCCCCCAACAAGACTAGATTGTTTCAGTTAATGGTATGTTGGATATAGTGCTCTGAAGGGTCATTCCTTGAGAGTCTGGAATAATTATTCCCTGATCTTAGCATGAACAATAAAATTTTAAAACAAAAATCCTGGAAGACTTAATCACTGTCCAGGAACCTTGGTAGTGGATAGATCAACACTATTTATGTGAATACAAAAATATTTATTATCCAGTAAGCTAAAATTCCTCAAGCCTGTCATCCATCAGGGATTACCAAACACTGTTTATAACAGCAATAATAAGTTGAAAAAGCCCAGAATATACATTCTTGTTGGAATTAGCAGAACAGGAGTAAACATTTTCATTATGTTATTTCACGTACTCAGAAGCTGAGGAGAAGCATGACAGTTATTTTAAAAACAGAAATCAAATTTCTAGAGATGAAAACTACCACATATGAAGTGCAAAATGCACAAAATGAGATTAATGCTGGACAAGACATCTCCCAAAAGACTTTAGACACTGAAGGTACTACAATAGAATCTGTACAAATGAAACTTGGAGAAAAGACTCAAAAGAGTAAACAGCATTAGTGAGCTGTGGGACAATTCAATCAGCTGGATGTGGTTGTAGGCAGAGTGCCTGCAGGAGAGGATTATCGGAAAGAGAAAAAGAAGAAGAAAGGATGGGTGACCATTTTAATAAAGATAAAGGGGGTTTTTGCTGAGACATGGGGGATGCAGGCATGAGGACAAGTGCACAAACTGTGAAGCCCTTTCCTGGCTGTCATATAGCAGCTTTGAATGCTCGGGACAAGATTGAAGAATCGGGGAAAAAGGACTGAGTCATTTATTAAAATTATACAGGGCCCAAAAGAAGCCTTCACTGATTGTTTTAAACAAAGTTTGACTTCTGTTGTAATAGAATGATATCAGATCCAGAAATTAGACAAATATTAATTGAATCTTTGGATTTTGAAAATGCTAATTCAGAATTCAAAAGGGTAATCAGGCCTTTAAAGGCAAGATCAGTACCATTAAGTGAATGGTTTAGAAATATGGCTAATATTGGATCTCATGCTTATGATTCTGTTTTGATAGAAGTAATTTCTCAAAATTAAAAAAAATCAAAATGTCAGATGTTCTAATTGTAGTAAACAAGGTCTTTTGAAAAGGGATTGTAGACAAGATTTTTCTAGAAACAATGTTTTTTCTAGAGACAATCCAAGCCGAAGCCCCCAGCCTTCTCAAGTATGTGGAAGGTATGACAAAGGCCAGCATTGGACTAATGAATACTGTTCAACAAGGGACAGGCAAGGTAAACTTTTGCCATCAGGAAATGCCCTGAGGGACCTCCCACAGGTCCTGGTATCAAATTTTGTTCAACTATTCCCTGTCAGCGTTGGAGCAACTCATCCACAGAGCAATTAAAAAGCTCAATATCTGTTGTTAAAAACCACACCAACCTGGATGTGACCAAACATACAACAACTTCTATAGATACAACAAAAATTTAAGGAGAGATCAGATGACAAGTATTTTGGTGACCTGCTATAACTGATTAGAGACCAAAGCTAAAAATACATATAAATGGTATTAAAATTGAGAATTTGGTAGACAGAATACAAATGTAACAATATTTTTGCCAAAATCTTGACACCTATATTGGCCTCTTCAGGAGGTAAAGGTCCAGCTTCTAGGGATTGGAACTTTATCTCAGGTAAAACAAAGTGCAAAATGGGTTGAGTGTATAGGACCAGAAGGACAAAAAGGAAAATTAAAACCATATGTGGCTAACATAGCAATGAATTTGTGGGGACCTGATTTGTTGCAGCAATGGAAAACACAGATTAACTTTCCTCCAACCTTATAAATGAACCATAAAATAAAGAATGCTTCTGAGAGAAATATTAAAAGGTATTATCAAGGACTGTCACCGACCATTCAGGCTATACATAAGCATGGTACAACAGCTGGTTGTCTTATAAGGATACCATCAGCAGTGCCTTTAAAATGGTTAACTGACAAACCTGTAAGGATGGAACAATGGCTTTTGACATCAGAAAAATTGCAGGCAATAGAACAATTGGTACAGGAGCAGGTAAATGCTAAACATATAGAAGAATCAACCAGTCCTTGGAATTGTTCTATATTTGTCATTAAAAAAATCTAGAAAGTTGAGAATGTTAGCAGATTTAGGAGTCACAAATAAGGTGTTCAGCCAATGGGCTCTTTACATTCTGAAATTCTCTTGCCTTCCTTATTACCTAAAGGATGGTCTACTACAGTGATTGATTTACAAGACTGTTTTTTAGTTTTTTTTTTTGTTTTGTTTTACTATACAACAACAGGATAGAGAAAAATTTACCTTCACAATTGCAGTAATTCCCAGACTGTTAAAAGTATCAGTGGAAAGTTCTTTCACAAGGGATGTTAAACATTACCACCTTGTGTCATCATACAACAGCCATTGGAAATAATTTGTAAACAGTTCCCTCAATCTATATCAGACTCAGATACCTTAGAAAAATTGTTTGAAGGGGTAAAGAAAATTTTGCCTTGTTGGGGATTACAAATTGCTCCTGAAAAAATACAAAGAGGAGAATCTACTAATTACTTAGTATATAAGATAGGTTTATAATAAATTCAACCACAGAAAGTACAAATCAAGAGAGATCAATTATGAACTCAATGATTTTAAAAAACTGCTGAGAAATATTAACTGAGTATGGCCCACAATTTGATTACCAACTCAAGAACTAAGTAATTTATTTTAAACCTTATAAGGGGATAAGGATTTAAATTGTCCATGGAAATTGTCAGCTGAGGCTGAGAGAGAATTGGCTTTGGTAGAAGAGAAATTATAGGATGTACGTGTGGATCACTTTGATCCAGAGCTTGATTGTATACTGGTCATACTATCTTCTATACATTTTCCTACAGGAATTCTTATGCAGAGAGAAGATAATGTATCAGAATGGATATTTTTACCACACAAACAGAGTAAAAAAATAAAAACCTATCCAGAAAAGGTTTCTGAATTGATTCTGAAAGGAAAGTTAAGACTTCATCAATTAATAGAAATAGATACAACAGAAATTGTGGTACCTTTTACTAAGCTGCTGAAATTGCCTCATTACAGGTAGAAAATAAACATTGGCAAAGAGCTTGACATAATTTTTTGGAGGAGATTAGCAACCAATATTCCAAAAGAAAGAGGCGGATCTCTGTGAGTTTGAGGCCAGCCTGGACTACCAAGTGAGTCCCAGGAAAGGCGCAAAGCTACACAGAGAAACCCTGTCTCGAAAAAAAACAAAACAAAAAAAACAAAAACAAAAACAAAAACAACAAAAAAAGAGAACTAATTGGATCCTTCCTCACATTGTACAGGGAACACCAATTTCTGGAGCCCCTTCATTCTATACTGATGCAAATAAATCAGGAAAGGAGGGCTATAAGTTAGGAAAAATAAGTAAAGTGGCTCAAAGCCATTATGATTATGATTCCATTCAAAAATAAAAAATTAGAATTATATGCTATTCTCATGGTATTTCTAGATTTTCCATACATCTTAATATAGTTACTGACTCTCAATATACAGAAAGAATTTTACATATTGAAACCACTGTACTTATTCCAGATGATTCAGAATTAACTTTTTATTTATTCAGTTGCAAGAAATAATCAGGAATATAAATCATCCATTTTATATATAACACATATTAGATCTCATATAGGCCTAACAGGCCCTTTAGTACAAGGTAATGATAAAATTGATCAGCTATTGGTAGGAAATGTGCTAGAATCCTCAAAATTTCATAAGAAACACCACATTAATAGCAAAGATTTCAAGAAAGATTTCTCTATCACTTGGCAACAAGTCAAGGAAATTATAAGGAAATGTCCTACTTGTTCTTTGTATAACCAAACTCCACTACCTGCATAAAGTAATCCAAAGGGTACTCAAAGAAATGAAATTTGGCAAATGGATGTGTTTTATTTTGCAGAATTTGGAAAATTAAAGTATGTGCACCATACTACAGATAATTATTCAGGATTTCAATGGGTGACTGCTTTGAGTCTGAAAAGGCTGATTCTGTAATTACACATTTATTAATCATTATGGCCATCATGGGTATAACTGTGCAAATTAAGACTGACAATGCTCCAACATATGTTTCTAGTAAAATGAAACAGTTTTTTGCATCTTATAAAATAATGCATATTAGAGATATACCACATAATCCTACAGGACAATCAATTATATAAATATCTAATTACATCTTTAATAGATATGCTTAATAAGCAGAAAGGGGTAATAAAGACCCCCAGAAATAGATTGCACAATGCTTTATTAACTTCAATTTTTAAATGCTAATGAGAAAGGAATGACAGTTGCAGAGACATTGGATAATGGAAAAAACTGCTAAATCTAATCAGCCTGTATAATTTAAAGATATGATGACCTCAGAATAGAAACCAGGATATGTGTTATATTGGGGAAGAGGTTTTGCTTTTGTTTCCACAGGAGAAGAAAAGTATGAATACCATCAAGATGGATAAAAATTAAATTTGAACAGGAAACACTTCTTGATGAGGAGAGGCAATATTTCATCAACTGCATGGCTAGTCCATCTAAATTAACTTATAAGACTGACAGATGTCTTTCATTTGGTCTGACATAACCTGCCTAAAAAGGGAAACTCCCTGAAGTTAGATGTGGGGCAAAGTTTTGTTTTTGTCTTTCCAGGAGAATAAAAGCATCTAGCTAAAGAATCTGAAGACCACTGAACAGATAAGACATCTGAAGAAGTAAGAAAAATCATTCAGAGAAAATGTCCCAAGAAAATAAGTAAATTGGCTTAATGGTATAACACCATTTCCAACAGGAAAAAATTTAATTAATCTTCCCAAATATTTGCTCCTACTGTTCTCTACAGACTTATAAAGCAAATGATTTTTTTCTAGTCCCAACTCAATTAAAATTTAAAGCTGTTTTGGCATTGGAACATGGCTCTCTCTTTCTCTAAACCTAAGCATGCTTGTTAGAGGAAAATCCAAGGTCTCTGTCTCATGTCAGAAGAGCCATTTGGTATAGGACAAAGGAAAACCAAAATTAAGGGACTATTCTATTGCCACTAATCTTATAATCCTTTTGTTTTATTTCAACTCCTTAAAACTTTTCTTAAGGCATAACTATTATCTCAAAACTTATAATATATATTTAAATTTTCTGTCCTGATATTGATGGTCATATAGAGTATTAACTAATTCTAGAAACAGGCTTCATCTAGCTTCCTGTATGGGATTTTGGGCTTGTGTCTGAAGCAGATAATTAGTAATTAAGCTTGTAAACCCTGGATGTATTTAATAGATTGCGGTCCTATAACCTCTCTGAGATCTGTTGCATATGACATTTAAAATGCTTAAGTTCTTTGCAGTGAACTGTGACCATTCCTTACAGTGACCTTTGATGTCTCCAAAGGGACATTGGGGCCCCACAATGATTAACCTACTTGGATTGTGATAATGCCACTAAGTTGACAAATACCACCCAAATATCAGCTTTGGACTACAAGCTGCTCAGGCCAATTTCAAGGTAGTTAGCTATGATGGTCCAGCATCATAGACTACTCCAGCCAGAGCTTCAGGTAAGCCTTGCACTTTCTCATCACACTGAGACTGGAAAACAGTTAGCTCTCTTAGGACTTGATTTTTATCTCAATTTTTCAAGGTTCCCTAAAGATGCCATCACCCCCATACAACAGGAAATTATTTTAAGAACATGATGTCCACATTCCTAAGAGGTGGGGTGGGTGGTTCTTGCTTCTTTGGGGGATGTTTGTCATTGTTTAGGAGAGTTGGTTACAAATTGTTATTGGTCATGGTCAGGGAGGAAACTAAGCAAAGGAAATTAGATTCAGGAAACTCATTTTAAAAAGAAAAAAGAGGGTATAGAAATGATAGGATAAAAGGGTAGATTATTGAATCTACTTTCAAACAACTACTAGTCTCAGATATTTTACATTGGTATGAATTTTTGTAAATTGATACAAATTTAAGGTTATTTTTGTTGTACTGTATTATATGTTTTTATTTCTTGTTTAAGGTATTGTACTTATACAGCTCACTTAAAGATGTAATGTAAAGTTCTAGTCCTTGAAAGCTATTTAGGTAGTAAAGAAATATAAATTATCAGTTAGTCATCTATAACAATCAAACTTAGAGTCATGTTACCTATGTTTTCAAGTTCAAACAGAAACATATTTACATAGATAGATGGTCTTCAAACACTTCATAGACTTACAGAATGTAGCATTTAAAATATCTTAATAATCTAAGGCTTTTCATGACAGTGAGACACATCTGCTCTTGGCAGCAGCAATTTACTTCAAAAGAGGATGATGAGCATCAAAGAACCTCCATATGGCGTTTGCTTTCATTTCTGGCTAGGTTAGCCACTGGGCAAAGAAACTTCCTTTGCCTTAACTGCTGACAGAATGCTGTCTAAACTGGACAAGCAGAACACAAAAGAAGGCAACTGATGAACTTTTCCAAGACAAGGTAGGACAATCCTTCAAAATTCCTGCTTCACAGAAAAGTCTGTCAGATATTCTAGGCCTATAGGCTGAAGATGGATGCCCCAATGCTGTAAAGAAACCTTGGAGTGACTGTTCATCCATCCATATGTCTCTGTCATTTCTTAATTTTAGAAGTTGCTTGTTCTGTACTTCCTGTTTGCTCATGTAATATTATATCCTTTTTGAGTCTCTGATGGAGTTGAAGATTGGATATTATAGTTGCAGTTTTTCATAGTTTTGATAGGAAGTAAATAAGGTACAAAACTTTGGACTCACCAAGATAGGCTAGATAATGAAGTATTTTTAATGAACTGAACATTAGTGTGTGTTTGAAACTGAATGTGTTTCTTACTTGATAATTGTTCTCATTGCATATAGTTCTACTATGTTAGAGCTAAAACCTTTCCTTTTTTAGACAAAAAAGGGGAAATGTTGTGAGAGAGTTGTTCTCAACCACACCACAGTGCCAATAAAGCCACTTTGAATCAAGGACAGAGTCAGCAATTAGCTGATCAGAATTATCCATAGAGTTGTTGGAGGACTAATGAAGTCTGACAGGAAGAGACAGGAGGGACTAAGTAGACTTCCAGGGCTTTTGGATCAGGAAAATGTATCAGCCGATCACCCCTACACCGTTACTTGAATTTATCAAGTTTTTATCTCAATTTCTGACTCCTGAGTTTTTATTAATACTAGTACAATTTAGGTAAGCATTGCAAAGTAGCAACAAACTGAACAGAACACAGAGCTTACATAGGGTTTTGGGAGGGCCTTTCCAAGGTGGCTTGGAATTTGTGGGGTTTTGTGGCCTGTTTCTTGGGCAAGCTCAGGGATTGGTAGAATTTCATGCTCAGAGATTAGTGGAGTTTCATGTTCAGAGATTGAAGGGATTGGTGGTGTTCAAAGCTCTGGTCCTGGGGTCAAGTCAAGGTCAGTGTATTTTTCCTTGACCCTGGTATTGGGGGTCAAGTCACAGTTAATATGTTCTTTCCTTGGCCCTGGTATTAGGGGCCCAAGTCAGGGTCAGGGTGTTCTTTCCTTGGTCCTGGTCTTGGGGTCAAGTCAGTGTCAGGATATTTTTTCCTTGGCCTTGGTATTGGAGGTCAAGTCATAGTCAGGGTGTTCCTTCTTGGCCCCTTTTAACCCTACAATTTCTGTGAAGATGTTTTGGATCCAGTTAACCTTTGAACTGGTAGAATGAGTGACATAAATAGTACTTCCCTGAATGATCGGCTATGGTCCTTCCCAATGTGATGAGTCTTTGTCTTCCCTGAATGATGAGCTGTGATCTTCCCCAGAACGATTGGTTGTTGTTTTTCCAAAGTGACAGGCTATGGTTCTCCACAGAGTAATAGGTTATTTTCCTCCCCAGAGTGACAAGGCATAGTCCTCCTCAATATGATGGTCCCTGATTCTCTGCCTTGAGGGCTGATTATAAGTGTTACAGCTCTAAGAGGAAAGACTTCTCCAATGTAAGTATTCCAGCTCTGTTCCAGCTAGGGGAAGGTTTCCCCAATGTAAATGTAATAGCTGTGCTCCTGTGGGAGAAGGATTCCCCAGTGGAAGTGTTACAGTTCTCTGGGCTTGGGGAGGGTTTCCCCAATGCAAATGTTATAGCTCTGAAGGGAAAAGTATCCTAGCCATCAGGAGTCAATGAATACCACAAAGTCATACCACACAACAAACCTTACACAAGAGATTTATTGGGAGGGCCAACTCCAAGAGGGTGGCTGCCTCTACTCAGGCAAGAAGCAGCACAGAGCTTGGCAGAATATAGAGTTTATATAGGGTTTCTTTAGGAGCGGATATTTCTAGGGTGGCTGGGATTGAAGGGATTATATGGCCTGATGTTGGGGTAATATCAGGGGTTGGTGAGATTTTTTTTCTTGTAGGGTAAGGCCTGGCCACTTTCCTGGCTTGAGGGGTTGGAAACAGCCATTAGGGAAGTCTGAGGGTTAGGACCTGGATGCTGGAGCTCCTCAGGCAGGGGCCTGGCCACTTGTGTGCCTTGAGGGTTTACAAAGTTTACAAAGGGAGTATCTGGCTTAATTTAGCATGACTAGCCAACACTGGTCTTCCCCAATGTGACAGGCCATACTCTTCCTCACAGTGATGGAGCATAATCCTTCCTACTGTGATGAACCCTGTTCATTCACTTCAAGGGCAAGAAAGGCAGACCACTCTCCCCCAAGTAAGAGGATTCTTCCTGCTTGATGGCTTTCACACAATGATATTGGCTTTCTTCTACTTTCATTCTCAAGTTGAGATACTGAATCTTCTTGGTTAGGAGCCTGCTGGACTTTAGCCTGGGACTTGTACTGTCAGCCCCATCTTCAGGGAATTGAACTTGCTGACTCATTCATTTAGTCTTAGGGATTGCCTAGCTCCATAGTTGTGTGGGTGAATTCTTCTGTCTCTCCGCTCTACCTCTTCCCACCACTCATCTATTTAATTGGTCGCTTGCTTTTTTCACATTTTAATTTATTCCCAGGAGAGAACTCTGGAGCTGGGGTGTCTGCATTTTCTGAGAAACAAGGATTTAACTAAGGATGTGAATAGAAATAAAATGGAGTCTCTCTCTCTCTCTCTCTCTCTCTCTCTCTCTCTCTCTCTCTCTCTCTCTCTCTTCTCTTCATGGTCTTATATAACTGGGCTGACCTCAAACTCCCTATATATCTAAGGATATCCTTGAACTTCTATTCCTCCTGCAGCTACCTCCCAAGTGCTGGGCATGGTGGCACATGCCTCTGATCCCAGCACTCATATCAACTAGGCTGTACTGTTATACCCCTAGTCCAAGGCTCTTCTTCTTTTTTTGGGGGGGGTTGTCGAGACAGGGTTTCTCTGTGTAGTTTTGGTGCCTGTCCTGGAACTCACTCTGTAGACCAGGCTGGCCTCTAACTCACAGAGATCCACCTGGCTCTACCTCCCAAGTGCTGAGATTAAAGGTGTGTGCCACCACCACCTGGCCAAGGCTCTTATTCTTATTATGGCCACAGAGCTATTGAAAAATTGTATTTCTCAGTGATTATTTTATAAACTTACTATTGTACTGAAATCAAATGTATCCAAAGAAATTCACATCCCTGTCTGAGAAATGTTCCCATCTTTGGAGCTGGCTTTGTGTACTTACACTGGTTTGTGATATACTTGCTTCCTCAGTGTGGTGGTTTGAAACAAAATGACCCCCAAAGGGAATGGCACTATTAGGAGATGTGGCCTTGTTGGGGTAGGTATGGTCTTGTTGGATGAAGTGTGTCACTGTGCAGGTGGGTTTTGAGGTCTCATACATGCTCAAGTCACACCCAGTGAAACAGTTCACTTACTGTTGCCAGCAAGATTGCAGCTGTGTGTGCAGGTGCTGTGGAGGCAAGAGGGTGTTGGAGCCCTTGGAGCTAGAGTTGTTGCCAATTGTGAGCCACATAACAGGGTGTCTGGGAACTGAACTCTAGTCCTTTGGAAGAGCAGCAAGCATTCTTAACTACTGAGACATTTCTCCGACCCCATCACTTTCCATTTCTCAAATGTAGAGATACAACTTGATTCTCTAAAATTAAAGAATGATTTGACCATGTCTGTATCTAAGCCTTGACTAAGATCACATTTATTTTGGATATCTCATGTGCTGGTTGGTCACAAAAGGTAGAATTGCAAAGGCCCTGTGATTGCTCTGCAGATTTCTTGGGTTGTCTGAGATTCTCTGAGCATTCCATGGTGACTTTTTCATGAAAGCATAAAAGCAGAGCTGAACACCTGGCATTAAAAATCCAGCCTTCTCCATAAATCAGTTTTTACTTTTGTACTATCATTGCAGAGAGAACATTACTGACTTTCATGAAGCGGGTGGGAGTAGCTGAGCAATTTGATTTGCAGATAGCAGCACAAAGCTCAGTGTATAAATCTTTATGGGCAAACAGGTAGAGATTCATTAGTCACACCATTCTCCTTCATCCTGATACTCATAAAAAAGGAAGAACGGTGCTTGGAGAAAATCTCTAACTCTCTTCTTACAACCCACTCCCTCTCTTAAACTCGGTGTGAAAATGTCACAGGCTCTTGGAAAGAGGTTTAATAGTCATTGCAAACTCAAGAAGAACAAAGCATTAAGAATTGTTCCTCATCATTACCACGTTGTGCAGATAAAATCAGTGTCTTACTTTGGCTCTCCATTGTTAGAAGACAGTGACAGAAGTGACTTGAGGAAGAAAGTATTTATTTGGCTTACATGTCTAAATCATCACTCATCTTTAGGAAGTCAAGGCAAGAGCCCAAGGCAGGAACCTGGAGACAAGATCTGAAGCAGAGGCCATGTAGGAACACTGCTTATGGCTGGCTCTTCATGGATTGCTCAGTTTTCTTTCTTTCAGCCCAGGACCATCTCCCTAGCGATGGGATTGTTCACAGTGGAGTTGTCCCTCCTACATCAATCATTAACACTATTTTTAAAATGCCCTATAAATTGTCTAGAGGCCAATCTGGTGGAGGCCTTTTTTCAATTGAGTCATTTCTCAATTCTCTTCTTAGATGACCCAAGCCTGTGTCAAGTAGATAAGAAAAAAAAGTTGAGGATAATCAGGAAAGAAATTGATGACATAAAAAGAGAATATTTAGCTCTAATTATTAGGCAGAAATGAAGCAATACTCTTTTAGAAACTTTATCCTATTGAGGAAAATGCCTTTTAAAAATGATTCATTTTTATTTTATGTGTATGAGTGTCTTGCTTACATGTATGTATATATACTATGTGTATAGTACCCCAAGACCATAGATGAAGGAATAGAATTTCACAGGACTGTAGTTAAAGACAGTCATGAAATACGAGATGGATGCCGGGAACAAAAGCCTGGTCCTTGACAAGATCAGTAAGAGCTTTTAACCACTGAGCCATCTCTTCAGCGCCCTCCAAATGCCTTCCCTTCATGCTGAATGACACGGTGTCTGTGTTGAATGGAGTGCTGGGGAGATGGATGGAGTCATTAGTAAGCACTGTGCTCCTGAGGCCTGTATCCTCCTTAAAGCAATAATTCTCTCATGGAAACATCATAGAACCAATGCTAGGGAATATATAAATGTTAGCTGACATATGAAATAGATTAAGTAGAAATTCAGGGTTTGTGAGATCGGTTAGAATTTGTTTGAACAACACTAAGTCCATAGAATTGAGTTTGGACTAGGTTTATTTGTAAGACAGGAGAATGTGACATATGGGAAAAAGAATCTTGAGGTTTAATGAAAATGTTAAGAGAGAGAGGGAAAAAAAGAATCTAAACTCTGCTGCTGACTTGGGAGGCCATAGGGAAATTGCTTTTGCATCCTCAGTTCCAGTCTGTTCATCCGCAAAATCATTCTAGGGAATAATAAAATGCAGAGAGGTTGCACATCAGTCAAGAGGGGCTAAAAACACTGTCATAACTGAAGAGCCTCTGGCTCCATAGGGTTACACGGAGCATTATTCTTCCTTCAAGCCACCTTTTCACAGGGGCAACAGGGGAGGCTAGTCCTGTCCTTGCTCTGGTGTCCCCCTGTTACCATGTTGAATGTGTTTTGTCTCCAAGATGAGAGCCCCAAAGTAAGGTCTCATGATAGCAACTAGGCATTCAGATTGGAGTAGTGTGACCACAACTCATTGGCCAGAAGTTATCCCATCACCACATGGTCCAGAAGTGCAATAATGTCTGATGTATGCCATACAGGAAAACAATTTTTAATCAGTCTTGATGCTCACCACAGGTAAGTTCTATGAGAACTGAAAAACAACACATGTACAGTACTCATTCATGAGTCCCAGTAGATATCAGCTCTTGGAGTCACTAAGAAGAAAACCATGAAGTTTCTGGTAAACACCAAATACTCTCTAGCAATTACTTTAACATATGTAAAGTGTAAATACTTTTAGCATGTTATTATTGCTATTTTATATGTAAGGAAACACACCAAGGAAACTCAGTTATCTTTCAAACTGTATAACTTGTGCTCATCTCGGTAGATGGTCTTTAAGATACATCTAACTCCAGGGCCAGAGTTACTGTGCAGCCTTACACAATTCTCCTTTTAAGATGATGATCTGTATGAAAACATGGTTTATTTAGTTCTTAATTGTTCTCACTTTTTATAAAAAAAAAACCCAGTATTTTAATGTATGTTTATAAACTAAATTTACAGCCTGTGTTGGTATAATATGTTTCTTTCTATCTATTACATTCAGATAAGTTCTATAGATTGAGAGATACACAGCAAAACTGGCAGAAGAATGTGGTAGTGCTGCAACTGTTACCCATGTGATACTGGTTTTGAAGGCATGACAGATGCAAGGTTGAGGGGTCATGGAGAACAGCCGGGCTCAGGCAATGTGTGGCAGGATGAAGTCACTGCGAAGAAGTTCTGAGAGGCCATTGTGTGAGGTTTCAGTTACAGTGGAGATTCTAGGATATTGGAGATATCAGATTGTGGGACATCTGTTGAGGAGAGCTGAAGTTGATAATGGAGCAGGCCTAAGACAGACATTGTGTGTGGGGTGGCAGAGCTGGTGAGGTAAGTCTGCCCAAGCCTCTTGGATCCAGCTGATTTTATGACAAGCTCCTGATGCTGGACATGGAATTGCAGGATTTGGTCTTTACTCTGCTGGACTTTGAGTTTTGCTTTGATCATTGCCTGCTATGCTCCATTTCTTTCATTTTTAAGTAGAAAAGTTGACTCTGTGCTATTACATTTTGGAAGTATGTAATTTGAATTTTCATTTCATAGTAGCTTATGGTTAAGAGTCTTTGGACTTTAAAATGTGGGAAATTTAAAGATTTTGGAGATTTTTTTTAAAGTTGAAATTACTCTATATTCTTTGAGAAACATGAGACCTTAAGGACGAGGAATATATGGTTTAAAGTGATATGTTTATGTGTAAAGTTGAGAAGGGGTGTAAGAGTGATGAATAGGTTGCTGGTCAACTTAGCATAGTAGAGAATTATTTGTGAAGAAAGTATCAATGGAGGATTATCTAGAGATTGGCTTATAAGCATGTCTGTAGCAGGTTGTCTTAATTGCTTAAATTGGCATGGAAAGGCCTTTCCACTCTGGGTGGTACCATTCCCTATTAGGAGTACAGAAAGAGCTGAGTATGGCATTCATTGATTGTTCTCTTCTGACTATGGGCAGGTGAACAGTTTTCTGAAGCTCCTACTGCTGTGACTTTCTTGCTATGGTGGCCTGAAATGTGGAATTATGAGCCAAGTAAGCCAGCTCCACCTTAAGCTGCTTTTGTTGGGGTGTTTTGTCATGAGAGAAAGGAAAACTAAGGCTGTTTTCCTGAGAATTTTGATTGTAGAAGGCAGGGAGGATGCCATGGATAGATCCACTGTTTTGATTGGTGTCTTGGAGAGATTGCTATTAAAAAAAAAAGGTGAATTTATGTTAGTAGAGAACTGGAGACAAATAATATAGGCCAGGAGGATTTAAATTAATTTTAGTAAATTATTGTCAGGGACAAGGATAGAATCTCTAGTTAGTGGAAAAATGCAGACCCCCATAAGACAGGGAACTAGATCATCTTACAGTCAGGTTGCCTAGCAACAGGACATTGAGGCAGAGCCCTTGACCCTTTCACCCTGTAAACATCCTATACAAACATCCTGATAGCTTGCCCCACCTTATGCAGATGATAGCTTCTTGCTTCCCCCACCCTGCAGGAACTATATAAACCCTCTTGGAGAAAAATAAAGTTGCACCTTGATCAGAATCTAGACTTGGTGTATTTCCTTGTATCTCCTGTCTCTATCATTCCGTCCTTAGGGTGGTCGAGAACCTGTTGAAGCCATGCAGGCAGGGCAAATTATGATTAAGAATTGGCATAAATAATAATATAGTAAAGTGAATAAAGATGTGAACTATGTCAATGATCTCTTATCTCATAATTTCTATTTTCCTTTTTCTCTCTAATAGGTCTTGTTTTCCTGAGGACACTTTCAAAGTTAACGCCCTCTGTTAATTGTCTTAGGGTTTCTAATACTGTGATGAAACACCATGACCCAAAACAACTTAGGGAGGAAATGGTTTATTTTATCTCACACTTGTAGGGAAAAGTCCTCAATGGAGGGAAGCTATGGTAGAAGCTTAAGTCAGGAACCTGGAAGCAGGGACTGTTCAAATGTTATAGAAATGCCACTTACTAGCTTGCTCCTCATGGTTTGCTCACCCTGACTTATTTAGCATTCCTGAGCACATACCCAAGGGTTGCACCACCCAAAGTGAGCTGGGCCCTCCCATATCAATCATTAAGAAAATGTACCACATGCATGCCCACAGGCCAATCTGGTGGAATGGAGTACAATTGAGCCTGCCTATCTATCTATCTATCTATCTATCTATCTATCTATCTATCTATCTATCTATCTATCTATTTATCTATCTCTATCATATATACATATATATACACATATATGGAGTGAGAGAGAGAAAGGGGATTTATTAGAATGACTTACAGTCCAGCTAGTCCCACAATGGCTATCTACCAATGGAAGTTCCAATAATTCAGTAGTTGTTCAGTTCATGAGGCTGAATGTCTCAGCTGGTCTGCAGTATACACTGGAATCCTGAAGAAGCAGGCTCTAATGCCAGTGAAGGAATGGACTTGCCAATGACATTGAGAGCAAGCAGGCAAGGACAGTAAGCTTTCTTCTTCCATGTCTTCCATGTGCTTTACATAGGCTGCCAGTAGAAAGTGCGGCCCAGACTAAAGATGGAACTTCCCACCTCAAATGATCCAGATTAAAAGTGTATTTTCCCACCTCAAAATATGCAGATTAATCTTCTCACTTTAAATGATTTAATTAAGAAAAAACTCCCTCACAGGAGTGTCCAGCTTCTAGGGTTTTAGTTAATTCTAGATGTAGTCAAGTTGACAACCAAGGACAGCCATCACAAGTCCATCCATGTCAACTTGACACACAATCATATCTCTTTAAGTCAAACTGACTTTCCAACTGAAAACAATAACCAGGACATAATTATGACTAAAGTGACATAGCTATCACACATACAATAGCAAGCACATTATGTATTAAACCAAGGAATAATTATGCCTAACATGATATAACTAACTATCCCTCACACAACTTCGAACACATTAAAATTTTAGAATAGGTGACAATGTCCCTTGAGGAACAGTCTTTTAGTATCTCAAACTTAAATATGGTAATTCTGATAGTCTTTTAATTGATGTTATATTACATGATAAAGAAATCAAAGAAAAAACCCAAATATCTGTACAAATATATTCTTGACAAAATATGACAGAAACACTCATGTCAATTTCAATTCTCATTTCTAAAACTGGTCACATGGCCTTAACTGGTATTTATAATTACTTTCCTTTACTATCCATTCTATATTTCTTCCACCCTCAGCAAGTACCTCAGTAGGCCTTGGCTCTTTTCCTGGAGGAGTGACCCACAGGTTCAATCCTAAAGGGTCTGTGCCCTTTGTCATCTTGCCTGGATTAGGTTGCTGTAGTCCCATTGACTTTAATCACAGGACATGGTAGCACCAAGAGATACCCCAAAGTATCTGCACTCTAGACATAATCCTTCTTAACTCCATTGTAGAGAAACAATCCAGTTTCTCCTTGGTAATCTGGATTATTCACCCCTCCTAACATTGTTATTCCTTTTTTTTTCAGCCTATTGGCTTAAGGGCAGTAGAAGGTCAAAGTGGCCAGGGGAGCATCTGAGCTTTCAATTCAATGGAATGTTTGTTCTCTCTTCTGGCAAGAGCACCTCCTCCTTGAACCAAAGCTTCTAGGTCATGGGAACACAGAAACAAAATTTTCCTAGTGGGTCGCTGTGAGTGATGGTGCTTGGAGCTCTTTTTTCCACTCCTCTATTTCTGGACCTGTGGATCCTGGCTAAAGGAGAAACCATACCATGTAGCTGATGCATATTGAAAGCACATACCACCTTCTGGAGAATCTGCCAGGCTGCTGCCACCTCATAGGCACTGTTACTGTGTCTTCAAAAGGCCCTTCTGCCTTTTTATCAAACCAAATGCTTCAATACTGTGGGAAACATGATAAGACTCCATGATTGAGGGCCTACAGTCACACTTCTCTGGCTGTTAGGTGAGTTCCGAGACAGATCAACACTGTGTGGAATACTATGACAGTGGAAAAGGCATTCCATAAGTCCACTGATGGTATTATTGACAGAAACACTATGTGCAGGAAAGGCAAATACATAGCCAGAGAAAGTATCTACTCCAGTAAGTGTAGCTGAAGTTTTCTCCAGTCCTGCCTGGCCTACGGTCAGGACAAATCTCTCTCACCCGCCAGTCTCACAGCTGCTCAGACCCAACCGAGTAAACACACAGAGATTTATATTGCTTACAAACTGCATGGCTGCAACAGGCTTCTTGTTATCTAGTTCTTATATCTTAAATTAACCCATATCTATTAGTCTATAAGTTGCCACGTGGCTCGTGGCTTACTGGTACCTTACATCTTGCTTTCCATGGCGGCGGCTGGCAGCATCTCTCTGCCTCAGCCTTCCACTTCCCAGAATTCTCCTCTCTCCTTGTCCCACCTATACTTCCTGCCTGGCTACTGGCCAATCAGTGTTTTATTTATTAACCAATCAGAGCAATGCATTTAGCATACAGAACATCCCACAGCAAGTAAGGACAAAGAATAGTCCTTTCCATGGAGAAAGTGGTCCAATGTAGTCAACCTACCATCAGGTTGCTGGCTGGTTACCCCAGGGAAAGTTGCCATATCTGGGGCTCAGTGTTGGTCTCTGCTGTTGGCAGATTTGGCACTCAGCAACAGTTGTAGCCAGATCAGCCTTAGTGAGTGGCAGTTCATATTGTTGAGCCCATATATAAACCCTATATCTGCCACCATGGCCACTTTGTTCATGAGCTCATTGGGCAGTGACAGGGATGGCTTGGGAAAGTTGATGACTGCTCCCAGAATGAGTCATCCTATCTACTTGTCCTCAGCTGAAGCCACCTTTTGATGAGCATTGTGTGATTTTGTGTAAGAATTTCAGAGATGGATGGATGGATGGATAGATAGATGGAGATAAAGAGAGAGATAGATACAGAGATAGGTAGATAGATATAGAGGTAGATACATAATTCCCAATTAATTAAAGAATAAAATTAGGGATCAGGGGTCTGGATCTACTTCTCTGTGATTGGCACATGGTTTTCAAATATGGCTGTCCTGAGTTTCTTCTCTTCCCTCTACATAGACATTCACAACATTTCACATAAACAATCACAGTCCACCTCTCTTTCCATTGAATTAAGATTTCCTCCAAATTTGTTTTGATTAGGAAAATGTAGGTAGAATTGGTGCAGTGCCATTTCTGCCCTTATTTTAAGAGGACTCCTCACTTGTGCTTCCTCCCTTTTGGGAAGAGGCCTCTGGGTAAGAAGTCTGGTTTCTCTAAGGCCTCAGTACTCTGAAAACATAGAGATAGCTATGTGCAGAGGCTACATGGGAGCTTGGTCCAGTCCCTAGCTATACTACATACAAACAAGGCACTGGGAATTTGAGCAAAGAAGTCATTTGAATGTCTCAGCCCCAGAAAATCTTATGTAGGACAGAAGAACCCCCGATCTGAGCCCAGCCTGGATTGTGGCACTTGAGAAGTAATGAATTATACCACATTAATTTTAGGGTGGTTAATACTCAATATGCAACAAGCATGTCCTCACATCCTATGGCAATGTGCAGAGACAGAGTTGGCCTCTCCCTCTGGTGAGTGATTCTTTCTAGGAGTCCCTCACTTACTCACCTCTTAGAAGATTTCTCTTCGAGTATCTCAGGTTATGATTGAAGCCCAGAACACAGATCAGTTCTAGGAGTAGCTGGAAAAAATGTTCTGGCACTTTCTGTGCTTACATAGGAGGTAGAGCTTCCAAAAATAGAGAAGAATGGGAAGGCAGGACTTCACAGTTCCTGAGTGAACAACCAATGGAGTGGCCTCATCTGGGAACAGCACGCTGAGGTTCAGGGTGAGGTGGAACTCTACAATGATGTGAAGCGCAGTGGAGAAGCCTAGGTCACACAGCTGCCGGTGAGTTCCAGGGAGACAGTTGCAGAGGGTTAGCTGTTGGCTAGCAAGCACTGCAGAGCCTTTCAGTAAGTTAAAGCCTGCAGTGCCCATAGGATTTAACAATCAAGGAGGCATCGATGGCCTGGGAAATAAATGTAATGATCTAGTAAATCTGGAAATCGAATCATCGTGAGAGGTGGATGGGTGACAGAGGAGAGCGGAGCGGCAGTGGTTTGGAGCATTAACCTCAGACAGGGTTGGCTGCTCAGCTTGGAGATAAAAAGAGACTTTAAAAGTGGAAGAGAGAAGGCTCTGCTTTCATGCAACTGAATTCTAAGTAGTTTGTCCATTAAGTGCTCGCCCTGTGTGGATCATGAGTTCCTTCACAGTGTGGCACTCAGAACGGAGTTCTGGCCTTGCACACCTGAAGTACCTGGTAGGGGAGGGCTGTCAACATGCATACTAATAGGAAGAAAGCAAATCAGGGGAGACAGAGTGGAGTGATGCAGACGGGAGTGAAATGGGGAGAGGTGATGGGACATGGGGGCGGAGGATTTTGTTTTAACCAACATGCCCAGAGAACAGCTCGTGATCTGAAACCACTGGAAAGATGGGATGGATCTGCAGAGGAACCAGCAGTAGTAAAGACGCAGGTGCTGGGGAGCGTTGATGCAGCCTAGACTGTGGATGAAAACCATGCCGTCTCTCCAGCACCACACCACCTCTCACGATGATTCGATTTCCAGCTTTACTAGATCATTACATTTATTTCCCAGGCCATCGGTGCCTCCTTGACTGTTAAATCCTATGGACACTGCAGGCTTTAACTTACTGAAAGACTCTGCAGTGCTTGCTAGCCAAGAGCTAACCCTCTGCAACTGTCTCCCTGGAACTCAGCGGCATCTGTGTGTCTCTGTAGAGACAACACAGAAGACTGGAGCAGGCGACAGTGCTACTGCAGCCCCCACGTCTCATGAGGAAGCTGCTCCACTATGGAAGCATTAACATTTCTAGGGTTTGTACTTTAAACTTCATGGGCAAACTCAGGACATCTTCAGTATTATTGGTTAATCATGAGTGTGTCCTTTTCTTGAGGCTGGATTATTGCATCAGCCAAAAAAGTACATACCAATCAAACATGAGGACCAGGGTTCAAATCCCCTGCACCCATGGAAAATTACATCTGCCATCCCAGCACCGGGAAAGTAGATAGAAAAGGATCCCTGAGATGGGTGGACTGGGCATCCTAGCCTAAGAGTAAGCTCCAGGGACAGTGAGAGACCCTGTCTCAGAAAGTAAGGTGGGCAGGGAGGGCTTGGGAGACAGCACATACTGCCCTGGCAGAGAACCTGAGTTCCCAGAACCCAGGTCAGGTAGCTTACAATCTTCTGTAACTACAGCACTACAGGATCCAGTGCCCTCTTCTGGCCTCAACAGGCATTGCACCCACATGCACATAACTACACACGTCCAAATAAAAATAAAGTAAGTCTTAAAGCAAAAGAGAGGAACTTACTGCATTGCCCTCCTGTCTGGTCTGCAGTGAGGCAGTTGCCTGAACATTCTGGCAAAGAGCAAATGATCTATCTAAAATGAACCAGAGACCAAAGAAAAATATTTAACACCAAGACTGCTCCCAAACTCTAAGCATAACAGTCTGTGGCAGGGCAAGCTATGAAATCCACAATTTCATTCTGTCCTTATTTGTTTTTTGGCTGCTGTTGGCACTAACAGAAGCACCAAGCTGCTAACAAGTGTCAAATGCCTTAGGAACCAGAGGTTACAGTATTTGGAAAAGACAACATAGCTACAAATAATCTGTGTGTTATAGGATTTAAGCATTTTTATTGTTTCCGAGTAAGAATGAAGTAATCATAGACCTACCAGCCACTCCCTGCCCAGTGCTTTCACTTCCTTAATGCAAGAAGGAAAACATTCTGAAAAATATATGAGCAGATATGGTTTTCTGCATATTTAAAATGAAATTGCTCAATCCATCAAGATATTTTCCCTAAGAGAACTGATTGGAAGGGGTGACGTGTGTCTCTTGCTTTTGAGAGAAGCCAGAGCGGTACTGTAAATCGACTCTCATTTTCTGAGCTGTCTGTTTGGGAGGAAGTTTTCAGTACTCCCCCTCAGGGATGCTTTGGTGATTTTCCATTCTATGGGATTCTCTCCCCTTATGCAGCGGCTCAGTGCCCCTTCTTCCATATGTCTGCTCCTCTCTTCAGTACCAAGTGTTTGCCTGCTCTCCCTTCCCAGGATGTGTTCCTGCCTCACCCATGCTATTCTTTCTGAGTCTACTGTGATACTGTCATTAGGTTGACTTACTGGAACTTTCCATCCTCCTTCTCTGTCTAAATAGAAACAAGCTTCCATTTTGAAATATACCACAAGGTCTGGAGTGATGGCTGAGCAGTTAAGAGCACTTGCTGCTCTTCCAGAGGACCAGAGTTTGGTTTCTAGGACCCATGTCAAGCAGCTCACAACCTCCTGTAATTCCAGCTCCAGGAGACCTAATGCCCTCTTCTGGCCTTTGCAATCACCTGTACACACATGACTGCATCCACACAGATTCATACATACAATATATAAAATTCATAATAAAAAATAATGGAATCTCCAAATGAGAGGCCAGCAAAATGGCTCAGTGTGCAAAGGCACTTACCAGTTCCCACAGGTTGTCCTCTTACCTCCACATGCTGACTGTAACATGCACACGTTCACCAGTGTGTGCATAATAAGTAAATAAAATGCAGTACACTTTTTCTGATTTCCCAATGAGAACATGAAGCTATGAAAGGCATCTTGGCAACCCTAGCACCACTTTACTTGCCTCCATGCATAAAGCTAAAATGGGTAGAATTCCTGAAGTGTAGCAATGACAACTTGAACGTCAATATTCAATGAAATGTCAACATGCACGCATCTACCTAAAAATCACAAGATGAGTCTCAATAACTAGTGAAGTTAGGAAGTAAGAGAGTAGGCAAAAGAAGCCCAGATAGAAGCTTGTAGAAAGATGATGGGCACCGGCCCCAAGGAGACCCTTCCCACCCCAACCCTCACCCTACCCTACCCCACCCCAGGACCAAACCAGGACAACCTGAGAAGAGAAGTACATGCTAAGAGTCTTTAGTCATAACCCAAATTATACATAAACCTTCATGAATCCTTTCTGACAAAAATAAAGGACTGAATAGACAAGTGAATAGAGAAGAAAGCAGAATTCTCCCTCACAGAAGAGTTAAAATTAATAAGGAAGGGATGACAGGGACAGAAAAAGAAACCATCGGAGACATGGAGTGATGGGTGCTGCGGGCCTCCTCCTTGTATCCATGTGGAAATGAGTGAGTAGAAGCTCACGGTGAAAGTAAGCTGTGGGGTATCTCAATGGAGGGTTAATCAAGGGCCCGGAACAGTTCTCAGTCAGTCAAGTGCTTGCTGTGCAGCATGAAAACTGAATTTTAGTTCTAGGCGTGGTGTTGCCCATCTATAATCCCAACCCTGGAAAAGACAGGATCCCTGAGGTCCACTGGCCAGCCTACCCTACCTACTAGCTAGTTCTAGATCCAATGAGAGACCCTATCCTAAAAATCAAGATGCAGAGTCCCTCAGAAAAGACACTTGAGGTTGGCCTCTGGCCTCTACATATGAGCACAAAATGTGCATGCATACCTACTTGTACACACAAGCACCTGCACACTGCATGTGCACACACACACACACACACACACACACACACACACACACACAGACATACACACACTATTAATTACAAAGGAAGTGCCCCTGATGATAACTCTTTAACCAAGTGACCCCTTCAGCTACTTACTCATCAAAGAGATAGTGTCTTGTCCTCAATTAAGACAAAGCACAGGCTAGTCACATGATTAACACTGACACATTGTCTGTAAGACATTTCCTCCCAAATCTACAACCTCAATTTGAAGAATATTCTTTTTCTTCTGAGTTTTTGAGACATGATTTCTCTATGTATCCCTGGCTGTACTGGAACTCACTTTGCAGACCAGGCTGGCCTCAAATTCACAGAGATCTACCTGCCTCTGCCTCCCGAGTGTGGGGATTAAAGGCATGTGCCACCACCGACTGGCTAAATTGGAGAACATTCTATGAGCTACTTGGCCATTGTTCTTCCAAATTGTGAAGGACAGAAAAGTAGGGGAAAGAGGAGCCATCTAGATGGAGATGCCTATGGTAACACACGGTTCACAGTCAACATAAGGCCTGGACTGGCTCCTGGACCAGAAGAAAGACATTGGCAGAAAAACTACTAATACCTGAAATAAGTGCAAGGCATGACTTCAAGTCTTTGTGTGTACTTAAACACTTGTTTTGATTTTCTCTCCCATTTCTTATTATAATAAAATGTATTTATCCTATGTGTTTTTCAAATCATGTATCTTGATCCCACTCATTCCCTGTCCCATTGCATTGCCCTCTGCCCATGCACCCTACCCCCCAAATAAAACAAAATTCAAGAGAAAAAAATGAAAATAAAATGAGAAAAAAAATTTTTTTTTTTGGTTTTTTGAGACAGGGTTTCTCTGTGTAGCTTTGCACCTGTCCTGGAACTCACTTGGTAGCCCAGGCTGGCCTTAAACTCACAGAGATCTGCCTGGCTCTGCCTCCCGAGTGCTGGTATTAAAGGCGTGCGCCATCACCGCCCAGCGAGAAAAAAATTTTTAAAAGGGGGAAGAAATTAAGAAAATATCATCATGGAAGCTGCAGTGTGACCCAACAAGTCACACTATATACCCTTTTCCATACATCACTACTTACAAAGTGTTCATTGGTCTGGTTTGAGACCCCTGGTCTCCACTACTTGTTCAATGCTGGGTCCCCACTAGGAATCTACCTGGACATCCTGCTGGCACTCTCTGTTGTGGAGATCCTACAGCTTTGGGTCTGTGGGTCAGGTCCCTTCACATTCTCCAGCAGATCATAGAGGGGATGGATGTTGGGGCGGGACAAGTTATAACCCTGGGTCTGGACCTGGGCAGCTATAGGCTTGGTCCTCTGGATGGGAAATAGGGACTGCTCTCCCTGGGTCACAATTTCAGGGGTAGCTCACCTATACCTGTGCTAACAATGTTGGCTCTATTGTGCTGCCTTGACAAGGTGCAGGGCCTGCTCTCCTGAATGTTGCAGCTGATGGGAGTCAGGAATGGCTCTCCCACTCTTATGACCACAGGGCCATCTCTCTCACCTGCCTCCAGTGTTGATGGGAGGAGGGGGGAGGAGGACACTTCTTCCCTGCCATGTCACCACAAGACAGATGGGTAAAGAGACAGCTCTCCCATGGCCACAGTTTTAGGGCTGCGTCTCCCACACTTGTGATACTTGACCACTTGTATACAGCATGCTGGCTTCCTAGCTTTGACAATTGTACCATTGCCCTGGATGATAGTAACAATAGGAAAAGACGACAGGCGTTCAGGAAACATGTGCAGTCTTCAAACCTTTGCTGTAGGTTTAAAATGATTAAAGAGCAGGTTGTGTTGAATTTCAGGGCTTCCATGAGATTAGAATGCTGTATTCAGCACCTAGGTAACATGATTGAGTCTTATGATTTTAAACCTATTTTTATTTTGCTATGAATGGGGCCATTGTCCAAGGCTGTGGTGTGCTTCTGTTTGGAATGGTCCTGCCCCGGCAGTGTTACACTGTTTTGTTAGTAATCAGCTTCATCTGAAGCCTGTATGTAGATGTAACTGTCTTGTTAAATAAGAAACACAGAGCCAAATACACAGTTAAAAGCCAAGAGGTCAGAGCAATAGCTAAGAGCTGAGATTAAAAACCTTACCCTTCACTGACGCTGCTGTCCTACCTCTCTGCAAGAGACCTACTTCCTGTGTGTTTGTCTTTTTTATTGACTTTCTATTCTGCCTTCTCATTGGTTGTAAACCCAACCACATGACCTCCTTGTCACTGCCTGTCTGTACAGACCTCCAGGTCTTCTATGGTTGGTATTGAGATTAGAGGCGTGTGTCTCCATGCTGGCTGTATCCTTGAACACACAGAGATCGTCCTAGCTCTGCCTCCCAATTGCTGGGATTAAAGGCATGCACCACCACTGCCCAGCTTCTGCTATGGCTTGCTATTAGCTCTGACCCCAGGCAACTTTATTTATTAACATGCAAATAAAATCACATTTCAGTACAAATAAAATATCACCATACCTGTACACAGCTGCCACCTAAATTTGCAAGTTCAAATCTGTCACTATGAATTCTCTTTGCTTTATTTCCCCAGTTAGCCTTTGCTGCATAACAAATCACCCCAAACTCAGTGGCTTAAAATAAGAGTGGACACTCACTATTGTGACTCTGGTGGCCCAGGGCTTAGGTCTTTTGTAAAGTGGTGACCAAGGTGTCCTCTGGGCAGGAAGATCTGAAGCTCCCTTGAGACTGACAGACTGACTTCTAAGATGGTTGCACATCTGCAAGAGGATGGAGCTGATGCTAGGAGAGTTCACCTCTCCACAGTGAAGCTTGAGTGATTTCATGAGAGGGCAGCTACCATGTCACAGGCCTGGAATATCACAGATCTGAAAGCCAGGAAGATGGGCTGTCACCAGGCCCAATGTGGAGCCTCAGCCTGCCACCTGCTTCAGCAGATAGGTCCTGCCCACCTGTCTGCCTGTTGTTGACCAATCCATCTTATCTACTCATGTGAAGCACAGAGCTGCAGGAGCTTCAGATACAGAGGATGCCCCCACGCTTGTCTTCTCAAGGGGCCCTGCTAATGGTCATGGTGCTTCTAGTATGGTGAGGCAAATGGTGTTAGTTGCCTTCCCCCCATGCTGCCATGCTCCCCACCATGATGATAATGGACTGAACCTCTGAAGCTGTAAGGGAGCCACCACAATTAAATGTTTCCTTTATAAGACTTGCCATGGTCATGGTGCCTCTTCACAGCAATAGAAACCCTAAGACATCCACATACTCTTCTTGTCTGATATTTCATTGGTATTGCTTTAACCTAGTTGTTTCCATGACCATGTCTAAGCAGCTGTCTAATGTTCATGATCTTCTGCATCAGAATCACCTGGAATGCTTTGTTTAGACAAAGACTCCATGAGATTTTACATTTCTAAAAGAGCTTTGGGGTGCTGCTCATGGTCACCTGCTCTGTACCTTTACATTTGGGTCTTAATAACAAGAATTCTGCCTGTGGCAACAGATAGGAGGGTTTGAGGGATGCAGGAAGAAAATATGAAGAACATGTGTGACACAGTTGTAAATCACACCAGGCTCATTGCGGGCATTTACTGTCCTTTTTTCAGCCTACCTGATGGGCAGTTGTCCAAAACCATGAAACACACTGCAATGAAGAACTAGGGATTAGGCTTCATGTGTCTCTTGGCTGAGATCGTGTTTCACACGGGGCTGCCCTGCCATTCCTAGGCCAGGTCTGGGTCTGCATGGTTGCCTGGAAAGCAGCTGCCTTCCCAGAGATTATGCCTGACAGGGGAAGGTGCAAGCCAGGACCAGGGAAACCAACTTAGTTGTAGAAGCTGAGGATGCGGGATGACCGTGAAGACTGGCAGAACCATTCATGCTCCCTGCTGTCATTGTCCATTGAAAAGGTCCTCTACATGCTTGTGGCATTTAAAATGGAACGAATGGCAGGACAGAGAGCCAGAGGCTATGTGGGCTCTTAGGATTGGGTATTGCTGAGCTTCCATTTGCTTGTGTTCTCACAAAAGGTCAAGGACCAAGACAGAGTGTGGGTGCCAGGCAAAATGGGTGAGCGTTTCCTATTCATGGAGGGGAGAGAGGAAGGAAGGGAGGGAGGGAGGAAGGGAGATAGACAGAAAGACAGACAGACAGGCAGACAGACAGAAATGTATATTGAGGAGGGAGAGAGAGAAAAGAGCAAAAAAAGAGAAGACAGGGACAGGAAGGCAGAATTAGTACTCTCTTCCCCTCTATCCCAGCACACCCACCTCAGAGGTGATTTTCATTATAACAAATTATCTTTGAGGACAAGAGCACATTCTAAATCTGTGACAGTTCAGAACCATATAAAAGGAATTACTTTTCTGTCTCATTAAAATAAGAGAATTAATTTAAGCTATTCAGTTACATCCAAAGGAACATTTTTTCTTGTTTTTCTTTAAGAAAATATAATGAAAGAAAAAATAATGAGCTCTTCTTGATATCAGTGTGTGTTGGGGGGTGGTATTGCTTTGTTTTTTAATTACTTATTTTTAAAGGCAATAAGAGGAGAGAGATGAGTTTTGAAAAGTGAAACAAAATGTTCCTGGCATTTCCTCTTTAGATAAGAATATGTACAAGATTATTGAAACAAATCTGGCCAGCATACATGTAACTATCTGCTGAGTGTCTGGTGCAGGCATGTGGAGCTATGATCGTAGGGGTGGGGCTCACAGAGTGAGGAAGTCACAGGCCCCTGGCTGTCTGGAGCCTTCATCTACAACCATAATTAAATTGAGTTGTGGTAAGCAAACAAAGTAATAAGATAAAATAGTTTTAGGTAGATGAAAGAATGGATAGACAGACAGACAGACAGGTAGGTTTAACTTTAGCTTTGGCACACATTCCTTGGAGAAGCCTGTGAGCCGCAGCATCCAAGGGGTACATGCCTATTTGTCTGGTTATTTTCATAATCAGGCTCATGTTGTGCATATGTGTGCTGGTGAATACTGGATTATGTGTGAGGAATGCTCTAGAAAGAAACAGCAGTGTTGGCACAGGCTCTGATGAAAGAAGGGATGATCTGAGGAACTGAGGTGGGTGCACTGAGAGGCAGAGCAATTGTACTTTGAACATGACCTTGAATCTCTGAAGAGGCTTTGTTATTATTGTGCTTTGAAAAGGGAAACTCACTATTTTATTGCTTTTCCATCCATCTTTCCTCTTTGCAGCTTTTCAAAGCTGACAGTATTTAGCATTAAGATCAGGTTTCCTATGCCAATGAACTCAACATTGCCCTGGCTTGATTCTCTGTTGCTGTGACACTGCCCAAAACCAACTCAGGAGAGGTGTTTATTTTAGTTTACAGATTACAGCTCCTTATCAAGGGAATCCAAGGTGGGAACTCAAGGCAGGAACCTGGAGACAGGAACCTGGAGGCAGGAGCTGATGCAGAAGACATCAAAGAGTGCTGCTTACTGGCTTGCTTCCCATGGTTTGCTTAGACTGCTCTCTTAAAGTACCTAGGATTTCCCAGGGATGGCATCATCCACAATTAATCAAGAAAATGTCCCCACAGACTTGCTTATAGGTCAGTCTGATGGAGGCAATTCCTTAACTGAGATTCTCTCTTTCTCCAGGCAACTATATTTTGTGTTGTTTTAAAAACAAACAAACAAACAAACAACAATCCACTAGCCAATCCAGCTTCCCCTCCAAATGCTATGATGTCATTAGTTTTTTTTCACTCTTATTTTCTTGTGAGTATACAGTTAAACTTAATAAATGCGGCTTCCATTTCCACATTACAACTGATTTTTAGCTAATTATCACTTGTCTCTTGCTGCTGTCAAATCAAGGAAGAATACTTGCTTTTCTTGGGAGAGTATCAGCATCACCCCCCCCCCCCATCACTGATTGTTCCTCTCTGTGAGGTCCTGTCTCTTCATGTTCATTAGTCAAAACAAAAAGCTGAAAGAGCTTGAGCAGATGTGAGAACCAGGCTGTTTCTTCAGCCAGCTGCTAAAAACATTTGAAAAAAATGTAATATGACACCAGCCCTCTCACTGTTTTCTTTTGTTTTGGAAAATGTAGTTACTTGATCAAGTTATTCATCTTACCAAGACATGGCTACTTAGTTATTATCATTTTAAATGATACCTTCCCAGGGATGGCACTTTAAATCAAGTAATGAACAGATGTTTCTGTTGCTCTTATTTTAATCTTAATAAGGTAAATAACAATTAATATTTAAAGATCTCTTCAGAGGTCATGAGGCCAGGATGTTTTACAAGACCAGAAAGAAATGGAAAGTAATGCTACATTCATTGGATCTGGAAGAGAAGGGGGCCCTTGATGTTGTGACATGAGGAGGCTTTGCAAGAATCTCAACACTCTCGGTTGAGACTTGGATGGACTTGTGTTGAATCCGTATCTCTGATTGTCAGTACTATCCTTGTGTTAGAATAATTTCATTAAAATTCGCCTCTAGCTAGGCCACCAGCACAGCATCACCTTCATCTGTCTTGATTTTTCTGTTCACTGTACATGCATGCAGAAGCCAGTCCCGAAATGACAATTGTCACTTACCTTTGAAGGATAAAGAAAGACTCAAATGGCCTCTCCACAATGAGAGTGGTGGGGGGGGGGAAATGGAAGGCAGGGCTGTAAATACAGATGTCATTGTCTTAGTCTTCTCGCCCAATTGCAATACCTAAGTGCTTACTGTATTTAAATGATGTGCAGTATGCCCAGATAAATCTCAATTTCAGATAAACAGCAAATATTTTGTGTTGCATAATTATGTTGCCACTATTGCATTCTTCTCTAACTGGGTTCACTGAATCTCAAAATTCTAACTCCTTGAGAATAAACATTTTGTGGCTCAGTGAGGAATTTTTGTTTCATTCATTGCTTTTCAAAGTATCTATTTAGTGCTTTGCACTTTGAAAAGATACAAAGAGATCAGTATAGTTTTAAAAGATTATGAAAAGACACTTTATCCTAATGAAATCGGGTGGTATTTGATAGATGTATTCATTGAAATGTGATGGTATTTGATATATACTTTCAAAAACTCCCTGGGGAAGATGTTTGCCATGCTGCAGCTTTTCTCCTAAGGATATAGCTTCTAGTCTTGCATACCCATCTCCCTGACATTCCTTGTCTTTCATTTAGATGACATGTCTGCATTCCTTTAGAATAAGTTAAGCAGTTATGAGCGCTCCCTTTTAATTCATTCACTCAGGTCAATTCCCAGTTGCTGGGTGTTGTCCAGGGTGCTGAAACAGCAGCCTGTTTCGAAGACACTGTCCCCAGGAGACAGATGTGGTTAAAGCTGGCATTCTCTAGGACTGTTAGCAGATCAGCTCTGGGATTTTGAACAGGAGCCAGTTACCTGCCATGGTGAGCAGCAGCTGCTGACTGGCTGCTCCTATGGTGAGGGAAGGGTGATTGAAATAACAGTTTAGCTCCAAGGCTCACAAAGGCAAGCAAGTCACAAGCTATTCACCCTCCCATAGCCACAAGTAAAACGTAACCACTTTCTTCTTAGTGAACAGTCAGACATTTAAAAGTGTAGCTCATGATCAGCTGAAAGGGATTCTATAGAACACTTGCTCTGTAGGTGTGCAGATTTCATAGATGTGTGTTGTGATAGTAGCTAAGAACAAGAGCTTGAACTCCAGGATTCAGGCCTTTAGTTAACCTTCTACCTATTACAAATGAGCTTGTTACATGCTTGTAAATTAACTGTCTGCTGTCAACCTTTCTGGAAAATAAGAATCTGCTTGGGGACTGCAATTATACGTAGTATGTGTGTACATATATGTACTTATACGTATGTATTTAAGAGATAGGCTTGTTTGAGGAATACCAGCCGTGGCTGTCAGATGCCCAGCAGTGATGCTCTGGAAATCTGTTCTGTGCCTCCCAATGTATAGTGTTTCAATGGTGGATATGATAGAAGCACATGAAATTCTTGCTGTGACATTTAAGTTTTAGCTCTTGGACACAGATAAGTTTTAGACACCTGCTATATCACCATAGGGCCTATAGTTAGCCACACATTACTATGCACTTAAATTGTGATTTTTTGGGGGGGGGGGGTAGATTTTTATGTTAGTGTTTTTTTTTAAATCACAAACAGACGCAAGCCCACAAAGGTGTGTGTGTGTGTGTGTGTGTGTGTGTGTGTGTGTGTGTGTGTGCATGTTTCAGTGTTTCAGATTATATCACAGCCCTTTACACTCCCAAACTCATTAAAATATATTTATTAATGAATTGTAATCTCAGTGGTGGGGAGGAACAGACAGGGGGATCCCTGGGGCTCACTGGCCAGCCAATCTGGCCAAGTTGGTTAGCTCTAGGCTCCATGAAAAACTTATCTCAAAACATAAAGTAGAAATCCATTGAGGAAGACATGTGATGCTGACCTCTGGCCTCCACACATATGAGCACATGGGTGCTCACATATAAATATATATACATGTAGACTCACATACATGCACAAACAAAAGAAGATTGTCTACCTTTGGTTAGATACCCAAACTAGGAATTTCAGCAAATTAATACTTGGGTTTGAATGAGAATGTCTCCCATAGACTCAGATATTTGAACCCTTAATCCCAAGTTAGTGACACTGGGAAAGTTTAGAAAGTATGACCTTGCTGGAGGAAGTGTGTCCCTGGGAGCAGGCTTTGGGTATTTCTCATCTCACCCTCATGCAGGTTACTCTGTGCTTTGTGCTTACTGTTGAAGATGTGAGTTCTCAGCCTCCTGCTCTTGCTTCCTCATGCACTTGCTACCATGCCTCCCTGCCATGATGGACTCTGTGGTGGTAGAGAGTCCATCTAAGGCCTCTGTAATTGGCCTTGTCATAGTGTGTTATCACAGCAGCAGCCAAGTAACTAGTACAGCAGCAGAGAGTTCTTATAGTCGTTAACATACTGAAATGTGGCAGTAAGAGTGGCTGGCACATTATGAAGAATTTAATCCGTGCCCAGCACCTGTTGCTCACTGTCTAGATGTTCTTCACATGCATAGACACCAGGCTGGGGATGCTATTGCTGTGTCTCTCAGATGGAGAGACTACACTGTAATTAAATACTGAAGAGAATATGCTGCCTCAGTCACATGCTTCAAGCTCAGTTCACCAGGGAAACAGATCCTCATTAAAGAAACATGCAGTTAGTAGTGGAAGGAGGACACTAAAGACATCTCTGTGGAAGTGAAGCCCCCTCTTCTTCTCAGTCAGAAGTTTCTTTTAGGTGACCAGCTGGTTCATTGAAGTGATTCTCAGGAGCATTGCATAGGCAGGTATGAGGCCAAAGCCCAATTGCCATGGAGAACTAAACTCTTGAGGAGTCTTGAGCTATTTCAATGTTTAGCTGTTGGTGTGAATTGAGGCTCATTTTTTTTTTTTGGTTTTTTTCGAGACAGGGTTTCTCTGGAGGCTCATTTTAAACATCATTTTTGTACCTTTTGCAAGCCAACCCCAATCCTTCTGCCTACACAGCATCCACTTGGGAAATGAGAGCCCAGGAAGAACGGAGGAGCACAATGAGGATGTGAAAATGTTCCCTCTCTCACCCACTCAGCAATCTGAAGGCAGCTCTCAGATGTTTCTATCAGTGAATTCTTCCTTGCTTGCATTAGAACTGAAGCTCTATGAGCCCCAGATCACAGGGGTGCCAGCTCAAAACCATGCAGCATAAGAAAGTTGTGGAAGGAGAGTGGCTCCAGCGACATGGTCCAGGAACTAGTGGGCACTCATGAATGAGGTGAAGGGCACAGTCTGCCTATGCACACTCTGATGAAGCTGAATGATCAAAATCTACAAATGCCAGGTGGTTTTGTGGGTGCTAGCAGATCTATACCAGCATCCATCGAGTTTAATAGCTCTCTGCAAGTCTCTGTCAGGTCCAACGGGGAGCAGCCACTTCTCCCCAGACACTGGGCTATGAGTGTCCTGACAGCACATTCACACTGCAAGAAATATTTGTGTCCATGACCTTCATCCATGTGTGCATGTTTGCTGAAAACATAGGTGTCTGAATTTGAAGGAACTCTTTTCAGTATGCAGGCAGGAGTGAGACTCTCCGGGTTTGGAATTCAGAGCTGCCCCATGTCTGTTATAGACCTTGATAGCTCTGTAACCCATATAAGACAAGAATGGAAGTAGTATTTACATTAACATGCACAGTGGCCTTCAACTAGTCATTGCCTATGAGTCATTTCTAGACTTATTTATTTTATATGCATGAGTGTTTTGCCTGCATGTATGTATGTACACTACATGCAGGCTTGTACCGACAGAGGTCAGAAGAGGGCATTGGATACCCCAGAACTGGAGTTATAGGTGGTTGTGAGCTACCATATACCCATAGGATATGGGAACTGAGTCTAGATCTTCTGCAAGAACAGGCAGTTCTTTTACCCAATGAACCATCTTTCCAGTCTCTATGAATAATTTTGAACAGTGGCATATAATAAGTACTCTAGAAGTTTAGCAATTATTGTAACTACTACTATCTAAAACATTACTACATTGCAATGAGTTCTATATAGTTATATATTATAATTAATCATTGTAATATATTATAATTATTAGATTATGAACAACTATAACTATATGTTATATAGTAATATAATTGAAGTAATTCTGAAATTCTCTAACACTAATTACATGTCATGCAGTAATTAATATTAAATAAATATACATTTATACAAACAAAAGCACTGACTCTTAAAGGATGAGATCAAGTTTAATGTAATTTATGATGCTTTCTTCTAGCACCTCAGCATGTGGTGTGTAAACTCACTGGGAATGTGCACACTCCAGTTTGGATACCATTTCTATCAGAGTGCATGAATGTAGGGCCATGTACTAGAGCATGGAAAGCCTCTCAGGCACCACATTCCTGCAGAACACTGACTCTGTCTCCTTCAAACACCACTGATTACCAATAGAACCTCAACTAGGGGTCAGACAATAAATGTCTTAAGTTCTTTTGGCCATCACAGTCTCTCTGAAAGATAGCACAAAGGCAGCAGCAGTTAGTTTCAAAATGAGTATAGATGTGTAACTATAAAACTTTATTGACAACAAGAATTGGAAAGGTTGTAGTTTGCCTACACTTTCTTAGAGGAAGGAGCCTGGGTGAGCAGGTGAAGATGGAGGGCTAGGGAGCCCTGTTAGTGGCCTTGACAGTGCACTTCCCAGCACTTGGGGCTAAGCAGAGCCCCGGGAACTCTCACTGAGAGCTTTTAAGGCTCCTCAGCCATGTGGGTGAAGCTCAGACTCACAGTATTTCCTGAAGCTCAGATCTGACTACCAGTGTTCTGTCTATTGGTGAATGTAGGTCAACATGTTTATTCTGGAGGCCTAGAAGGGAATTTGAAAACCACAGTGACGTCAGCAATTATAGAAGAAATCAGAGCAGGGAGAAAGCACAGCATTGAGATGGGGATTCACAGTAAATATGCCACTTTCTAATAAAGAGCACTGAGGCTTTACAGAGAGCAGTGATGTGGCTATGTCTATACCTCAGGTGTGCGAGCCCAGGAATGTACCTGCCATGCTGAGGCTGGCCGCACAAATCGTGTGTATGATTCCCATGCAGCCTTTCCAGCCAGTCCTGATGACCCTCCAGCAAACAGCATCAGCAGTCAGACACCATCAAAAGGGATGTTAGTCCTTAATACATCACCCTGTCATTCTTTATAAATAAGCATTAGACTTCCTTCAGGTCACCCCTCAAACTCCACAGATCTGGCAGAGAGAAATGACAAGATCGTTTACCTGGGGTGAAACATTCTTTGCCGTTGCACCTCACCAATAATCCTGTTATTTTCAGGCATAGAAGCAGCATTGGGTCACCAGGGACCTGCTGAGAGTTTAGGATATCTTTGGACCCACCCAGTGCATTGTGGGACACATTATCCTCATTACACACCTGGATGCATGATGGTCCCTTACGAAGTAGACAATGGCAGGTGACTCTAAAGCAAGATCCAAACAATGAGTTTCCAATCCCCCCCCTCTTCCTCTTAGTGGGTTGTCCCAGATGTTCAGACACCATTCATTCTAGCGCAGCCTGGAGAGCTTTCTGCTTAACAGTGAGGATGCTGAGTCAGGGTTTCAGTGAATAGCACTTCCTCCCACCATGCCATCCAGAGGAGCAGCTCACTCTGCCCTCAGTGACATAGTGTCCAGAGCAGCTCCTTTGCTTTGGCCTCTTCCTTCTGCATCTTACTCAGGGTTGGTAGAACTAATGCTGAAGGTATAGCCATGACCATAAGATCATGGGATCCACTTCTGTACGTCGTGAAACCTGTTCTAAGTTCTCTGTATCTGGCTCTCAGGTTATTCACTTGGACTGAAGCTTGCAGGGTTGCCTCCATGGTAGATGAGAAATTCTCCCTCACAACAGAATTGTGTTTTCTGGTCTAAAGGTGTTGGGTACCCTCTTAGCCATGTATACCTTCTCTCAACCAGCCTCCACCTCAAATCAACCCCAGAGAAACACATCTCAGTTCCCTTGCTGTGTCTAGATGGTGTGTATGTTGTGAGTATGTCTCCCCTGACTATAAACTTGTGTTATTGGGGTAAAGTGCCAGAGTGACATGAGTTTCCTTTGATAAATATTGACCTCCCCAGCCCTATCCTATAAACAACACCTGAAATTCACTAATTATCACATCTGCCAGACACAATAATTTTTGTCAGACTCACAATATTTCAAAAACGTGTTTCAACTTCCAATTTTTGTTGAGAAAATCGAAGTTTAGGGTTTAAGTGACATCATCATGGTTGTGAGGCTGGTAGAGGGCAGGGTTGTGAGTTTTGCTTTCATAGCCTAGAGCTCCATCTTATTAAATCTGCAGTTTGGAGAGAAGGAGGAAAGACCCAGGGAGGCAGGTGCAGGAAATCCATCTTCCGCACTGTGGAGTGAGGGCAAGGTGCTGGGATGTGGGAACATTCACTCTCTCCTTGCCTCAGCTGGCCACAGGAGGAAGTTATGTCATGAAAGATTTACTATCAGACCACATTCTGAGAATAACCATGGTCCCAGCTTCACCATTCAGCAAAAAGACTTTTAAAGGGAATAAATGATTAAAACTTGCAACACTTCTGTTGCAGTGTGAATGAGAACCATCTCCATAGACTCACATGTCTGAACACTTGGTCCCCAGCTGATGTGGTTGTTTGGGGACATGTAGAAGCTTTAGGAGTATAGCTATATCAGCAAAAGTGGATCAGCATGGCCATCCAGAACCCATATTGGTTCAAAGTAAACACAACAACAAGATACAGACAGACCAATAAAGATCCCAACTTTTTTCTTCACTTTAATTTTTATTAATTCTTTGAAATTTTCATACATATATACTGTAGATTTGATCATATCCACCCCAGTCTCCCCTCCAGCTCTTTCCAGGTCATTCCTATCACATCTCCTTCCCAAGTTCATATTCACATTCAATAATTTTAAAAAATCTGCTGTGTCCCAATAGTGCTGACGGTATGGGCATGGGTGTGGGGTCATACATAGATTATGAAGACTCTGTCAGTGGACACACTACTAAACAAAAGTAACTCTCCCTCCTCAGAAGCCACCAGCTGCGGCTTGGAAAGTGTGGCGTGGACAGTGCTTTGCTGACTTACTCGGTCTCTGTTTCATAGCTCGACTTCCATCCGCTCAGACTTGTTTTCCTACTCTTTCTGCCATGCCCACCAGAATGACCTAGCACCTCACCATTTGTCACTTGAGTGTGCATTTGTTTACTCATCCTTCAGGCCCCTCTGTCACTGCTCGGATCCTGCAGTGCCTCTGCTCCTAGTGAGGTGGGACAGTCCCCATGGAGCAGCTCAGGAAGCTGCCAGCAGCCAGCTGTGCTCTAGCCTCCCACCAGCTGGGCCACATGGGATTTGAAAACCTTTTCCAGTGTTAGAGTTCATGATCTCAGCTCAAACACCTCATATCTTGCATGTTTACTTTGTTTCAAGTTTGGAAAGCCCATCATTGTTGACTGTAGCTTGTAATGTTTATGACTCCTGGATGTGCTTGGTGGAGAGTATCCACGTGATCATGGCAAGATGAGCCAGGTCACACTGTAGACCGAGATAACACAGACAATATTTATGTATTTTATTAAAAATACTTTATAAATGACAAAACTTTAAATGACTTGCACTGATGTAATTGAGTCTAGTCTGGTTTACACCACCAACACAGCCTGTATAGCCCTGGGTAAATGTTGATGGCATTGTGCTCGACATTAATCCCTCCCTCCAGTGTTGGAAGCTGGTTTATCTTAGTTGCCTGTAAGCCCCAGTTCTAACCTTCTATATTAGTTATTTTTCTGTTGCTGTGATAAAATGCCATGGCCAAGGCAACTTATAGGAAAAGAGTTTATCTGGGTAAATGGTTCAGGGGTTAGAGTCAATCATGGGAAGAGGCATGAGAGTAGCAACAGAAAGCTATTAGCTCACATCTTGAACTGTAATCATGAAGCAGAGAATGAACTGGAAGTGTCGCAAGGATTTTAATCAAGGTCCATGTCTGGTGATGTCCTTCCTCCAGTAAGGCTGTGCCACTTAAATACACACACACAGCACCAACAACTGGCAGCAAGCAGTCAAAGGCCCAAGACTATGGGGAACATTTCTCATTCAAATTACCACATCTTTGAAACAGGCATCTCAACCCTTTGAACCCCTGTTCCCCTATCAATGAGATATTGAAACTGAACTGTGGCAGTACTGTGGCTTAGCTATGGTTTTGGGAAAAATGCTTTGTTTTCTATTCTAGGAAATGCAATGTACAACAGCTTTCACTGTATCAATTTCAGAGCCTGCAGCCACCCTGTGAAGGTAGACTCTTTGGAAGGCAAGCCCTATAATCTCAATTTATAGCTGATTACACCTTTCACATGTCCCCATTAACAGAGTTACCAGCCCATGGGCAGGGAAAATGCTTCCCTCACTGACATGAGCAAATACACCAGAGGCTGGTAGACATAGGATCAACTAAATAGCACATTCTGAAAATCCAGTTGTGTCAAATGGTTACAATCTCATTCTGACTAGAAGAAGGAAATAAAATGTCACCTCAGTAGAAAAAAAAATTCTTTAAAAAATCCTTTATATTTTCTGTACAATTATGTTGGTAGTTTTTAACATAATTTTTTTATTGATTCTTTGGGGATTTCATATCATGCACCAAATCCCATTCCCTTCCTACTTCCTCTGTATCTTTCCTTTACCCTTGTAGTGCTCCCAGCAATGAAAACTAAAAATAAATAAATAAAAACAAGATAAAAATAAGAAATACAAATAGATATTAAAAACTAACAAAAAGCAAACAAAAAAAACACACTTTGCTCTTCCATATCTCCTGCCTATCCATTGCCTCTTCATTCATCTTAGTGGCGTTGGGAGCTGTTGTATATCATGCAGTATACATGCAGTCCACATAGATTAACTTGCAAATTTTCATTGTGCAGTGTGTTTTTGGTCAGGTTGAAGGCCTCTGGCTTCTGGCACACCATCAGTACTAGACCCTCACTGAAACTTCTCTCCAATATTCTGCTGTTTCCCTGACTCATAGAGATCCTACCACTGTGCTTGCATTGGACTAGTCCCTTGTGCACTTCAGCAGGTCATAGCTAGGGTGGATGTTGGGGATTGCCAACTCAAATCCCTGAATGTGTGTCTGGGTAGTAGCTGAGTTGATATGACTTGGCTGCTGGGACCACTCCTTCAGGTGATGGCTGGATCCAGCTCTCCCCCACCCCATGATGAGGGGTGGGGCCAGCTTTCCCAAGTGTGGGGGTATGTGGCAGCTCTCTCTTGCATGGGGGGCGGTGCTTACTGGGTCTTTTATCTCAGGGCTGGTGAGGGGTGGGGTCAGCTCTCTGATAAGAGGGGGAGGCTCTCCCTGGGGCAGTGAGGGGTGGGGCCAGCTCAGCATTGCCCTCATGCTTCAACACATGGGCTCCTGTGGTAATATAGGCAAGGGACATCAACACAGACCCCAGCTATGGCAGGACCACAGACCCCGACATGGCCATCAGCAGCAGCCTCAGCCCAGATGTCACCATGACCCTGGCCTATTAGTCTGATCGGCTTGAACCTAGAAGCAGCATCGTCCCTGGACTCCAACAGCCAACATATCAGTTAAAGTTGGTTTACAAATCTGTTGTCTAAGACATGTTAACACAATTGGCATGGATAATTTAAGAAACATAATTTTCCATTTACTTAGATCATTCTGTAGGAGATCTCTGTGGGGAGGGCTAATAACAGATCATGCCATAACTCTCAAGATAAAGTACCCCCCCCTCAGTATCCATCAACTGCCAATAGCTCCTTAGCTAGGGTTGGGGCTTCATGTGCCCCTTCTCTATCCATATCTGAGTGTTGACTGGCTTGATCCTGTGTAGGTCTAGTCCGGGTAACCACGACTGCTATGAGGTCATAGGTGCAGTAACAATGTCATGTCCAGAAGACAGCATTGCCCAGCACCCCCACCCCATCCTTCAGCTCTTACATTCTTTCTACTTCTTCTGAGGAATTTACATGGTTTTTATACAGTCTTAAATCTTCACTGCCCTTCTTTCTCCACTACTCCCATCTCCATCCTTACTCAAAATTTTTCATCACCAATATCTTCCCTCATCCTTCCTCTTTCCAACCCTATCCTCCATTAAACCTTTCTACCCTCAGTATCCTCATCACTGCTTCCTCTCCCCTACCCCCACCCCACCCCACTAAAACATTCCCACCCCCATTGTTTCCCCCATGACTCCTATTCCACTTAAAATGTTACCCCTGGTACCACCCTTCCCCCATCTGGAACCTTTTCTTTGACTTAATTTGATGTAGAGATGAAGGTTGAAGGGTAGGCTGCATATTTTCTTAGTCTTTGCATGAAAATAGAAAGCTTGGTTCTGGTTATTAATCAGTATTTGGAGGAGAGACGATGCAGATACTTTGTCCCTACAGCCAGTGTGATACCATGTGTGCTACCAGCTTGTTAGGGATCCTTTGAATTTCACTGTCACTTAATAAAAGCAACTACATTGAAATCATACACACCACAGCATTGGGGCAATTCATTCTGCTTTAGGACAAAATTTCTTTGTGTCAAATTAAAGTAATTTGAAGGATGAAGGCACACAGTATTAGCTGAGTCCCAGAAATTCAAATTAATGTTACACACAGAATGAAATTGTAGAACCTAGCAGCAGAGGTCCCCAAATCTGGGGAAGGTATTCAAGATTATATATTCAGTCCCAAAACTCCCAGACCTTACAATACTCCTGTGCTCAGGTCCCACAGCCAGGACAAAGACAGACACCTGGCCTGAGGACTTTCTGTACAGGTGATCTTCCTTTCCAAGTAAGAGCAGATCTCCCCACAGGTTTCATGGGAGCCTTGGCACAGGGTGGTACACTGTTGTTGCTTACATTAATGAGGTGAATCATGATACTTAAAGCAAAAAATTTCCTCATTGGTAAATTACACTAAAGAGTGTAACCTCAGCAAAGAATGAAGACAGGAGTAGAAAAGCAATCCAGAAGCATGCCTTCAGGGTGTGAGGTGCAATTAAACATAGCTATAACAACTTGCTACTAAATAAAAATGGAAAATAAATTTTCTTGCAACATATCCAGTAAAAATCCTTGAACAAAATTTCTCATTTTATGGATGAAAACCAAACCCTCACTGCTATGATTCTGAAACGGCCTTTATTGTCCATTCCACTGGATTTGGAATTACCTAGGAGACACACCTCTGGGTGTGTCTGTGATGAGCTTTGCAGAGAGGATTAACCAAGGGGAAGGAAGCATCTGAAGCATGTGTGACCACATTCTCAAGGCTGTGGGACCAGACTGAGATGTTCAAAACCTTGTGGGTGCCAACAGTGCTATATTTGGCACAGCCATATCTGAATGGAATGGCAGAAGTCATAAAGCCAGCACAGCTGCTTGACAAAGATCCAGCAAAGCTGAGTCACATGATGACTGCCATGTCACCTTTGGTTTTCATCTCCACCTGTTACATACTTGGGGCACTTTTAATATTTGTATAATTTAAGGATATTGGTTTGATGGAAAATTCCTTATGAATCATTTATGCCTTCTCCCAGGAATGCTGCTTCTAAGCTTACCCAGGAAAGCCCTGAACATGCTATTCCCCCCCCACACACACACTTTGAGGGAAATATCCTTATCTACTTGAAGGACTTTCTTATGCCTTGGAGGTTGTGACACATAAAGAAGAAACCAGAAGTCTCTTCATGAGGCTATGAGACATTCTTGAAACATCTGTCCCTGTACTTACACTGAAACAAGATATTCAAAACAAGGTAAAATTAAAAAGGTCAACAAGATTCGGTGGGCTAGAGGAATTGTCCACATTTCAGATTACAAGCCTTTTCCCACTGTACACTCAGACAATTACATGGTATACAACTCTGCCCTACACAGAGACATATTGATGAGCAAAGTATGGAGTGAAAAGATGATAAAAGTATGAGGTGTTAGGACCTCCCTCTCTTAGAAGTTATCTCATGTAGAGCCACTATAATGTCATATGACCAAGGAACACCAGAATACCAGAATTAGATACATAGACAAATTCTATAAAGATATAAATGTGAACATTGATTTTATTATGCCTGAATTTGAATAGTAACTGCAGTAGCTTTAGACTGAGGATTTTTCCTTGCCACCCTGACCACTAAGAGTTAATAATACTTTGCTTGAGACATGGCAAAATGCCCAGGGTGGTTGAAGATTTTGTTTTGGTCTAGTGTCCTTGAAGTAACCAAAACAACCAGCCTGAGCACAGGCTGTCATATGCCTCTAGATTCTCAAAAATTGGGTTATGGGGTTTATGAGTAAGAATGATAACTCTGTTTATTAATGATGTCAAAACTTGATGGAAAATGATTGGAAATAACTCTGTTCTGTCATAGTTTATTAATGGTGACAAAAAGATGAGCAAAAGGAAGTGAAACACATGTCCAAAACCAAAAATGATATGATCTATGTTTTGGAACATCATGAATGTGTCCCTGCTAACTAAATTCTGTATAAATAAAGAAACACTCTGGCTGCTAGTCAGTCAGGCTGCAAGATTCTCTGGACCACCATGGCCTGGCTCACTTCCTCTCCTGCTGACTCCTTACACCCTCTACAGGACCCATTCACCACCGGGAATGACTCCCGGCATGTATTAATCACTTTTTGGTTTCTGTGACAAAATCTCTGGGGAAAACAACCTAAGAAATGGTTTATTTGGGCTCATTGCTTGGGGATGCCACCTATCATGGAGGAGAAGGCAGGGAAGCAGGTGCCTGAGGCAGCAGATGGCATAGCATCCACAGTCAGGGAGTAGAGAGTGATGGATGCTGGTCCTCAGTTTGCTTTCTGTTTTATACCCAGTCCAGGACTCGAGCCCATGGAATGGAGCTGCCTGCAGTTTAGATGCTTTCCACTTCAAGGTACCCTATGTGGAAAACCCCTCACAGATGAACACAAAGACTTGTCTCCCTGTGATTGAATGAATCATTAAATTGACAGTATTAGTCACCACATACACTATTCCAATTGGGAACAGAATTAGTTTCTCAGGTTTTTGTCTTATTCATTGACTTTCCAAATTTCTAACTGCATTCATCAAAACCACAAAGCACCAAGACAATATTCTAAACACAGGCTTCAGAAGACAAGGCCCCTGAGACTGCATTGAGTCACACAATGGTTTCATGGTGTACCCAGTCATTCTGAGCCCCAATCTCAGCAGGTACAATTGGATTAGATGAGAGAGTCAGGGAAGCCTCCTAATGCTGAGTTGGTGATGCTGGTGTAATCTGGAACTGCATGTGTGCTCCCATAGATTGCCCTGCTTGCATGGCCTTTGCAGGAATGAGTTTGCTTCCCCTCTGGATGCTAATTGCCTTTTCAGATTATGTATCTCATTAAGCTCTACGTATCTTCATTTTCTAGGCTCAGTAGTAATTGAGTGCTCTGTCATTGTTATGTTCACTATCCTGACAACATTTATTAAAATGAAGCAATTAGCTATTGTCTTAAATGGAGTTTAGAGGTAAGACTCATTAGACTCTGGCTCATTACAATTAACTTAAATGATAAATGCAAAATTATTTTATCCCAGCCTTACCCTGAAAATTTGTTCAATTGGATTTCTCCAGAGCTGGCTTTCCTGACTCACAAAACAGCAAACCTAGTTAGGAATATTTTAGTGAAACACAATATTCATTAAAGGGATATTATTAAAAAATGTAAAGGCATAAATTGGCTCACAGGGGTCCCTGCACTGTTAGCATCTGAACCCAAGCTCACCTGGCCCCACAGGGTGCTGTGTAATTGGACTCAGAGGCTCTCTGAAGTCCAGAAGAAGGAAACTGGCCCAAGTTTCAAACACTGAAGCCTTTGTTTGCATTCATTTTCACAGAAGATGCCAGCCCTCTGCATGGGCCACAGGGAGAATGGCCACGCAGGGGAGAGGTTCCTCTCTGGTCACTTGCTTCACGCAGGTCGGGGCACTTGGTGTGAAGTGATTTTCTACTGTGCTAACCAGTTATACAAAACTGTTTTCACTGTCCCTTGCTGGATGGCAGACATTACAGGGAATAGTTAGAAACCCACCCCACCTCAAGTCTTAGGAAAAGGAAGTGGAAGTGCAATTTCATCAGTCATGGAACTAGAACATTTTCAATTTTCTCATCCAAAAGGGTTCTGTAGTTACGCTAATGGAATTAGAAAAGAATCCTGCTGTCTTAGTCTCTTCTCTGTTGCTGAGATAAAACACACTGACAAAAGCAACTTAAGGGAAGAAGCATTTATTTAGCTCATAGTCCATCACAGAAGAGAAGTCACAGTAGCAGGGACTGTAGTCTGAAGAAGAGCGTCATGGATGCATGCATGCAAGTGCCTGGCTTTCTTTCTCCATTCTTCTTACACAGTTCAGGATCAGCTGCCTAGGGAATGGTGCCACCTACAGTGGGTGAGTTTTCCCACCTGACTGATGCAATCAAGATAATCCCCCACAGACATACTCTAGATTTTGTCAAGTTTACAGTTATCTTCAACCACCACACTTGTCAAGCTGTAGAATGTATTGCATCCTGACTGATAGTGATTATCTATGTGTTCTTGTAGCTGCAAAGAGCCACTATGACAATGAATGTGATCAGGAAGGATGCCATACTGAATTAAATAAGCCAGGTACTGGGGGACAAACACCTATGATCTCACTTAAGTGGGGAACCCAATATATTCAAAGTTTGCAGGATCAGAGATGAAGAGTGCTTTTCAGAGGCTGGGGAGAGTAAGAGCACAGGGCTTCTAAGCTAAGATCACCAAGCACAGTCTTCCTGAGACCCAGGTACCAAGGTGTTTCTTCGCATTGACTTTTCTGAGCAAGAAAAACAAACAGTTGTTCTTTCTCTCCTGCTTCTCCCTAGGTGAAAACGCAAAATGCAAAGTGGAGCTGCAGGGCTGCATCAGCCTCTTGCATGTTACTAAGTGTATTTAGAATGAGATAACATTATGCATTTGTCTTCTGGCAATTGTTTGTAAACCAGTTCTCACTGTCTCCCTTTCTGTCCCATGGTGTGTATACCTTGAAGGGACCTTTCTTTCACACAACAGAAACCCTTTGGGTCCTTACACAGATGGTGACCTGAGCCTGCAGGGGGAAAAGGAAGGAAGTCACCTTCCAGACCTCTGACACTGCTCAGTTCCTGTTATGCTCCCCTGCTCCTCACAGGCCCAGGGCTTCCTCAGGCTCAGTGTAAACTAGCGCTTGGTAATCTGTTATGTACTAATGTCTTCCAAGTGTTTGCACATGAAGAAGAACTAAGAGAGCTGACACGAAGCATGACTAGCCCCTGTAAACTCTTACAGAGCCAAGAGTGCCTGATGGATGTCATGAGGGCAGCTATCAGGGCCAGAACACAGGGTAGGTAGCCTTGGGGAGTGACTGCTGGCTTTGCAGAGAGTGTCCACAGAGCAGAGTGCAGGAACATGGTGAGGTGGTACTGTCAGAGTGTGATCCCCCAGTGTTTTGATTATGTACGTAGAGATCTTAGAACTGCAAGCGATCCCCAAATTCAGAGAAAATGAATGTAGAAAACGCAAAATAAATTCATTAGGTTAGAACTAGCCAAGAAGGTTTAGGTTTCTGTCTACCCTGAGCCTTTGGGCAGGCTCTTGTGCCTCAGTGGCAATCCCATGCAAAGGGCCAACTGGTTCTGTGAGAAAGAGCAAGGGAGCTGGAGGTGATTGGCATCTTCTCACTCATGGCTGTAGTGAGGGATGCAACCTCACCTGTGAACACAGTGCAGGCACAATCTTCCTTCACCACCGTCACCCTTGACGCTATTTGGGGTACAATTCTTTCATTTGCATTAATGATTCCTTTGTGGATGGAGTTACTAACCAAAGTGTGTGTCAGTTGTATATGTATTTTTAGCTAAGAGACCATTTACTGAGCAAGTGTGACTCTTGATATACTAACCTACACAGTCCTTGGAGCCTTGGGAGGATTATGAGGCAGGGAGATACATATTCCTCCAAGAATCTAGAGTGAAACCCAGGAAGCCTATGTTTGGGAGCTCACTGTCAGACACCCTCTAACATTCACTGGGACCTGCAGCCCTGGAGGTGAGCTTGACCCTCTTCTTAATTGATTTCAAACTGATCTTCTACAATAGCTCAGAACCTGTCTCTAGTCTCATCAGAGATATTTCAACTTACTCTATATATACTCAATCTCTGTATATGGTATAGAAAAGGGACCAAGCCTGGAGTCTAGTAAGCTGGGCTGTATCTCAGTGGCAGGATGCTTGTCTGCCATGACCAAGATCCTAGGTTCCATGCCCAGGATGGCAGATATGAAAGGGGTTACCCTAACTTGATTCTGACCTTACTGCACAGCAGCCTTCAGTTTTCAGCTTTTGACGTTATAGTTCTTAGTGCAATTCTATGTCCAGAGAAACACCTTATCCCTCCTTAATTATTCCTCTGACTGGCAAGACAGCATAGGAGCACAAGGGTCTGAGGATAGCCCAGTGAAGAAAGAGAAACCCCCCCTAGAACAGGAGCAAGCCCTTCCAGACTCAAGCTCATATGATGTCAGTTTTCAGGGGTGTAGATGTTCACCCTTCCTACAATTTGGGGGAGTGTGTGAGCTTCCCAAAGGTAACTGTGTAAGAGGCAAGGCATACCTGTGCAGGGTGAATGAACTAGAAACAGACCCGGTTTAGGTCTCTGTTCTATCCAGTACCATCCAAACATCACAGGTATTGCTAAAATTCCTTCCCAGAGGAGACATAAGCAATATCTACCCCTCTTCATAAGGCCCCAACTATATTCCTCCTAAGTTCACCCTGGGGAAACAATGAGTTTGTTGGGCTTTCTTCCAGAGTATAGATGTAGGGTTACTTACTGGAGTATGGGTGAACTTCCCCCAAAGCTCACACTAGAAAGCAAGGACAATGGCTTCTCCATAGCTGCATAGATCGAATACCCCTCCCCTAGTCTTCCCTGGTCTATGTACTATACCTCCCACCCCCAGGCAAATAGGGCAGAATTGCATACAATGGGCGGTGTAGAGAAGCTGAATACTCAGCTGAGGGTCTCCTGACTCTCCCCACCCCTCTATGAAAGGATCTGACATTCATCCTAGCTGGGATGATCTTTTGCAAGTGGACACAGCTGATAGCCTGGAGACCAAACCTTTGTCCTTGGATGAAAACTTCACTGTTTCCTAAAGCAGGCCTTTAAGAGGGAGCCATCTGCAGTGACCATGCAACAAATATCATGCCCCATCAGGGTCATTTTATTGGAGATTAGCAGATCAAGCAGTGGCTGATTCTGATGGAAAGAGGGTCTCCCTTTCTGAGGAGGACAGGCCTTCCACCAAGAAGACTGTAGAAAAGGGAGTATAATCTAGAGTGAGAGTCTAGTATTGTTGGGATAGGGTCAGGGTAGATGGTCCATGCAGGAACAGCTAAGCCAGACCATCTAGCATCAACCCTTTGTCTTTCCTATGAACCTTTAAACTGAATGATTCACAACTGTATTCCTGGTATTCCTTAGAAATACATTCTGTGTCGTGGACACCAAGGTTATCATACTACCTCCAAGAGATATTGCTGACTTTGATTAATAAACTGAGTCCTGCAGAAATCAAGTGACTTGTTCAAGGCCACATAAGGAGCAAATTTCAAGCTACACATCAACTTAGATCCTTATGATCAACCTGAAGGTATAAAAGATTCCAGAACTGTTAACATGGCATAAATGGTGTAGCCAACCACACCATACAAGCAGCTGCCTGTTGTAGGGAGCTCTATGAATCCCACATGTGAGGTAGCTAAGATATGAGACAGATGTCATTATATCTCCTTGAGGAATTTCCATCTTAATTAGGAAGAGAAGATGAGTCCCCAGGAAGTTAGGGTTCTTATTTTTCAACCTGATCTTGGCTTCCGTGACAGGCTTTGCATGTTTTCAAAACTATGCAAATATTATCTTGAGTTACTCATAAAATATATAATTCCATTCACTTCTGGTTTTTTTTTTTTTTTTTTTTTTTCGTTTTTCGAGACAGGGTTTCTCTGTGTAGCTTTGCGCCTTTCCTGGGACTCGCTTGGTAGCCCAGGATGGCCTCGAACTCACAGAGATCCACCTGGCTCTGCCTCCCAAGTGCTGGGATTAAAGGCGTGCGCCACCACCGCCCGGCTCACTTCTGTTTTTACTTAATACTAAAGAGACATTTTAGGCCTTGACCGATAAATGAGTTGTGAATGATTATTAAAGTTAACACATATCAGTGACAATATAGCCCAGGAGCTCCTGACACCCTTCATAGATTTCTGGGCATAAGTCTGCAATGTCATGTCTGCCACCATGGAAGCATCAAGCAGGCATGTCTCCTTGTGAATAGACATGCTTTTTCACTTATTGTTTTGGAGAAGGAATCTGTTGTTATTGTGAAGGCATTTATGGCATCCCATTTCTTTAAAAGAAAGATTTATTTTTATTTGTTTATGTGTAATATAATTGTATAATATTATATATGTGTGCCACAATATATTATATATATACACACATATACATACACACACACACACACATATATATATATATATATATATATATATATATATATATATATTTGCCAGTATGAGTGTATGCAAATGTGTGTGTATGTGTGTGTGTGTGTGTGTGTGTGTGTGTGTGTGTGTGTGTGTGTGTGTGTGTGTACCTGCAGAGGCCTGAAGAGGGTATCGAATCCCTTGGAACTAGAGTTATAGATAATTCTGAGCCTCCTAACCTGGGTTTGATTTGGACTCCTATCCTCTGAAAAGGTAACATGTGCTCTTAACTGTTGAGCCATCTCTCCATCCCAATGTTTTATATTAGTCTATTTAATTTATTTATGTTTGTGTGTACTGGTGCTTGCTGAGATCATAAGAGGGCATTGGATCCCTTGGAACTGGAGTTACAGGCATTTATGGACTGCCTGATATAGATGCTAGGATCTGAACTCTGGTCCTCATGATTGAACAGCAAGCATGCTTAAATGCCAATCTTCTTCTCCAGCCCTGCCCCCCACTTATTACTTTTGAAGTTAGAAATTCTAGTTAGTTTACATTATAGTTATCATTTCTGTCTTTAAGTAATAGCCAATTAACCTGAAGTGAGTAAAGTGAATTATTTGCATCCTCTGTATTTGTGCTTGTCGTTCTGCTAATTAAAATGGCCATATTATAACTCAGTCAGTCACCACTACCTTGTACTGCCAGCAATGAACAATACACTGACCTACTCGGGTGCAGAGGATTTTGCGTTTTCCCATACGAGGTTGGATCAGAGCTAGTCAGTCACCTCTGAAGACTTCCTTGTTCTACTGAGCTTCAGTTCAGTGTGTGTTAGCTATTTCGTTGCTGCTGCTGTTATCAAATATTTGATAAAACATAGCTTCAGAGAGTCTGGTGGTTTGAATGGGAATGTCCCCGACAGTCTCGGGCATTTTAATCCTCTATCTTTAGTTGGTGTTGCTGTTTGGCTAGATTTAGGAGGCATGGTCTGGCTGGAAGAAGAAGTATGTCACTAGAGGTGGCCTTTGGGAGCTTGGAAGTGCACACCATTTCCAGTTTGCTCTCTCTGCTTTGTGCTGTGGTTCATGATGTGAGCTCCCAGCACCATGCCTTGCCACCATCCCTGCTGCTTCTTATTGTCATGCTCTCGGCCATGATAGACTCCTACCCCTTTGGAACCATCAGCCTCCTAAAACTCTCTCTTCTATGAGTTGCCTTGGTCATGATGTTTTATTAGAGCCATAGAAAAATAACTAACACAGAGAAAAAAGGTTTATTCTGCTTCACAGGTCCACGGGATACAGCCCACCATGGTGGGGATGGTAGGACATCAGGAAAGCGAAGTAGCTAGTCATATCCTGCCTGTAGCCAGGAAGCAGAAAGAAAACAGGAAGTGGAGCGAGGCTAACGCAGTGTGAGGCCCATCTCCTGTGATCTACTTCTTCTAGGTAGGCCCCTAGCCCTCTCCCAGCTGGGGACCAAGTTTTCCAGCATGTGAGCCTAGGGGGGTATTTCACATTCTAACCACAGCAGGCCATGAATAAAAGCATTTGATGGTTATTGCATTAAAATGTAAGACAACAAGGGATGGGGAGATGGTTTGGTTTATAACATATTTGTCTGGCAAGCATGAGGATTGATATTGATTCCTAACACCCATATAAAGCCCCGATGTGCTGGTGCATGCCTTTAATTCCAGTGCTGGAAAGGCAGAGACAAGTGGATCCCTGAGCTTACCAGCCAATCGACCTGGCTTAATATACAAGTTCCAGGCCAAGTGGGAGAGCTGACAGGATGGATGAGACCTGAAGAATGGCACTCAAGGTTGACCTCTGAACTCCACATGTACTTGTACACACACACACACACACACACACACACACACACACACACACACACGTGCATCCCACACACAAACATGTACACACTGATACACAAATACACATGCACACAAATAAGACAGCCTAACTGGCCATATTCAATGTTACCTAAATGTATGTATAGTAATGAAGTCATTGTAGACTGTGGCTGTCTGAGATGGTTTCACAGAGGCAGTAAGTTTGAGTGCTGTACTTTAATAAATAGGTTGTTTAATGAATTGGTGGTTGACTGGCTTAGCTAAGGATCTAGAATGGTCTGAGCCCAGTGTTGAGAAAAAATACTTTAAACCAAGGAAGGACTTGAACAATGGATCTGTGCAGACCAGTTGTGGTCTCTGCAGAATGGAAAGAAGATGTGTCCACCAGTAAGAGACCACAGAGAGTCGCAGAGACAAGATCGGGTAGTAATGAGAGACTGCATACTCCAGTGTCAGAACAGCGGGGTGTTTCTTGGAAACAGTATCAGTCTCCACCCCTAATTGTCTCTGTGGACCTCTCCTCACCATCACTGGTGCTGTGTGCAGGATCTTCATGCATGGCTGCTTTCCCTAGTATACAGATGAGCCTAGAGAAAGGGAGTCACCACAGCTAAGGTCAGCCCAGAGCAGCAAACTCAAGCATGTTCTTAGCACCGTGGACAGGGTCCCCCTCCAAGGGCAGGTTCTGTGTGGTCCTCTCTTATTAGACTGAGATCTGTCTGAGGAATGCCACTGTCCCAGGAAGTTTAGGTTTCCCACTAAAATGATATTTGGAATCCACTTCCTCTGTAGACTCCAAATTCCATTGAGAATTCTCTTGTGCTGTTTGATTATAGCGAACAAATTGTTAATAAGGCAGAGTCAACTTTTATGAATTACTTTAAAAAATATTATTAAAAATGAGGCAATAAGAGCTATAAAAAATTATTGCACAAACCAGTGAACCCTAAAATAGAATATTATTAGCCAAGTTCATGAGCTAACCAGAGCCCTTCCTCTGAGCCTCTCTTACACCTATGAAGTTAGGCACAATTGCAAGGTAAGTGCTTCTTGGTATCTGGCTGTCCCTGGTAGATTTTCTAAGTATATGTTTATCCCTAAAAATACATCTATGAGCTCAGTTTGTCATGAAGTTTTTAAAGTACCTTTATAATACATTTTTACAATTTTTTTTCCTCCAAAAGTCATGTGTAAAATTGTGCCTGGTAGTGCGTATTCATATTGATCCATTTTATTTGTGTTTACTATTTTTTTAACCTTTCTGTATAAATGTGAGTATTCTATAATGTTTATCAGTTTTTGAATGAATGGAATCTGTGTTTGTCTTGTTTGGGGGTTCATTAATATTTGCTAACATGACCTTCACTGCTGGAGTCCCTGCAATAGAGTCATTTGAGGATGGAGACCCCAGAATTTCAGCACGCATGTGCCTGTGGCTTGTGTAGCATCAGCCGACAGCAGTCTCTGGGGTCTCATTGTCCAGGAAAAACAGCATAGTAGGATGTGGTGGTGCACACCACTCAGGAAGCAGAGCAGAGACAGATGGATCTCTGTGAGTTCAAGGCCAGCCTGTCTACATAGCGAGACCCTGTCTAAAACAAACAAACAAAACAAACAAACAATAAAACCCAAACCCCACAAAGGATAAAAAGACAGAAGAATAAGGCCAGGCCGACAGTGTTCTGGGTAGCCTCCCCTGCTCGGGGAGGAGTTTCCTCTGATAGATTCACTGCTGCAGTGAGCATTTCCTTCTTCTAGGCTTTCCCTTGAGGAAAAGGGGAGTCAGGTGAGCACTGGATGACACACAGCAGGGTGGGCAGAGGGGGTCCTGTCTCAGGAAGGGTGGGCTGGGGTGAGGGGGAAATGTCTTCAGAAGGACACCAGTTCATCTACTTTTTAAAAGACTAACATTTGTTCAGAAGAGGTTGCTCCACCACCCACCACCGCCATGTGCCTATAGCTTCTTACTGAATGTCTCTGGGCTAAGAGGCAGAAGTGAGTCCTTCTGGGATAGGAGGGGGCATAATAAGCTCCCTGCCTCCACTCAGGTCTCGACTCAGGTCCCTAGCTCATCAGAGAAGAAGCTATATCTCTGCACCTCCACATCCCTGCTCTGAAAGGCAAGGCTGACCTGTGAACCAGACCATCGTCACCCTCTGGATGGATCTCTCTTCAGCTCAAGTGCTCCCTCTGCTCTGTACGGTTTGAGAGGTCCTCAGAAAGAGGGATTGAGACAGCCAGGCTAAGCTGCATCGCCCTGGCCCCTTCAGGAGGAATCTCAGGGAACACAGTCACACCTGCCCCAAGCCGGGCCTCTGTGATGCTGACTGGCAGAGCCTGGCCCTGGCAGAGACGGAAGAAACAGAAGGGGCAGGGGTGACTGCAAGTAGCAGAACCTGTGTGTGTGTGGGGGGGGGGTGAGAGAGAGAGAGAGAGAGAGAGAGAGAGAGAGAGAGAGAGAGAGAGAAAGAGAGAGAGAGAGAATGTGTCTGAGAGCTACCCACTAGAGGTAGAAGATACAGCAAGTTCAAAATATTGTTTAAAATAAAGATAGGAATTTAGTTTTCTGTTCCTTTTCTTTTATTCTCTCCCTTCCTTTCTTCCCTTCCCTCCTCTCCCCTCCCCTTCTCTTCCCTTCCCTTTCCTTTCCTCCCCTCCCCTCCCTGCTGTGGATATCGCTCTGTATAAATAAAATGCTGATTGGCCAGTAGCCGGGCAGGAAGTATAGGCGAGACAAGCAGAGAAGAGAATTCTGGGAACAGGAAGGCTGAGTCAGGAGATGCTGCCAGCCACCGCCATGAGTACCAACATGTAAGATACTGGTAAGCCACAAGCCATGTGGCAAGGTATAGATTTATAGAAATGGCTTAATTTAAGATATAAGAACTAGATAGCTAGAAGCCTGAGCCATTAGGCCAAACAGTTTAAATAATATAAGCATCTGTGTGTTTATTTTATAAGTGGGCTGCGGGACTGCCAGGGCTTGGCGGGACCCAGAGAGAAAAACTCCAGCTACACCTCCCCTCCTCTCTCCTCTCCTTCCCTTTCCTCTGCTTTCCTTTCCTTCTCCTCCCTTGCTTCCTTTCTCCCCTTTCTTTTCTGTTTGATTTGTTTGAGGCAGACTCTTACCCTGTAGCTCAGGCTAGCTTTGAATTCAGCTTTGATCTTTTTGTCTCTGCCCCTGACCTGGGTGCTGGGGTAAGGTCTGCACCCTGCTCCCGCCACCACCATGTGCCTATAGCTTCTTGCTGAATATTTTGATTGTTGCTAGTATTTCTCTATTTTTCTAATATATGCAACCAATGCCACACAGTCTAACCAGAGCATAAATTTAGACCTATCCCGTGAGTTTTATGATGTGGTGTTTTCATTGAAGATATTTTATTTACCATGGAGAGCTCTTATATTACCAATGGTTATTTTAGGCTTTGTGACTTATTTTTAAACATTAACTATGTAGATTCTCCTTGGTGTGTGGTAAGATTACACCCTGAGACATTTGTCCTAATATGATATTGGAAAAGATCAAAATACATTGCAAATCAAAAGTGCTGCAACTTGAAAGTGCATTGAACATGCCTAACCTAGTGAAGCCCGCATGTCTGCAGTGCAGCACACAAGAGGTGGTTGCTTCACTCTGGTGGCCGTGTGGCCAACGTGGCGCGAGGGGCAAGTCTGCATGCTTGCTACTGCTATCTCCAAAGAGTAGAGATTCACATCACTAGCCTGTCAAAATATCAGAATATTGATTTCATATACAGCCCAGCCTGTACTGCTTTCACGTCAGAAAAAAAGAGAAAAGAGAAAAAGAAAAGGAAAAAAAAACCTCAACATGTAAGAACCATCAAAAGTCAGCGACTGTTTACACATTTTAATTTCATTAGCAATTTCTTTTGCCTTTTGAGGAAATGAATTTGTTTGAATTCAATCATTTTAATTTGTTAAGGTTAATGTTACAGCCAAACTATAGAACTTTTGAAAATTAGTTCATGTGCTGCTAGACAAAAGCAGGCATGGGGGTGGGGAGGAGGTGTATTCTACAGTAACTCTGTATACCCAGGCAACTTAATCAATTTTGCAAATCTTTTAATTTTTTTTTGCTTCCTTATAGCCAGTCTTTGAGAAAGATCATGCAGTAAGTTTTAGTAGCTTTACAGGTATATTCTAATAGTTGATTTTGTTCATAGGTCTATTCTAATAGTTGATTTTGTTCATAGGTATATTCTAATAGTTGATTTTGTTCATAGGTATAGTCTAATAGTTGATTTTGTTCATAGGTATAGTCTAATAGTTGATTTTGTCCATAGGTATAGTCTAATAGTTGATTTTGTTCATAGGTCTATTCTAATAGTTGATTTTGTTCATAAGTATATTCTGATAGTTGATTTTGTTCATAGGTATATTCTAATAGTTGATTTTGTTCATAGGTATATTCTAATAGTTGATTTTGTTCATAGGTCTATTCTGATAGTTGATTCAGGTTTATAGACTAGGATGCTCTACAAATATTTTTGATGGTTTTGTTTTATTTATGGTTTGATTTCATAGCATAGTTTTTGATAAGATTTACCCCACATTCTGTCTTCTCCAACTCTCCCCACCCCCACCTCTTCTCCCTTCTGCTCTCCTGAACTCACAGCAGCTGTGGTGTCCTGTACAAGGCCTGCACAAGGTCACGCCTGTCAGCATTCCTGCCCTGATCATGGAGGTGCTCACTGTGGGGTGATTATTCTGCAATGCCTCCTGTTGCTCACCTTAGTAAATAAAATTTTTGACCAACCTTGTAACCAAGTTAATCATTTGCTTTGAGATCATTTAAAGTAATATATTGTGTACTCAGCTTGTTTAATTTAACTTGACTTTAATAAAAGAAAATTAATCAATCTTACTATGCCTTGGACTCCTCATGTCAATTTTTATAAGCTAAACAGAATGCACAGCTTTAACCTTAAACTATGTTTCTTGTTATATGTTCTCCATGGCCCTGACGCAGAACAGTGTGTGTGTGTGTGTGTGTGTGTGTGTGTGTGTGTGTGTGTGTGTGTGTGTGTGTGATGGTAATTAGAGTGGAGACCTCTCCTGAAAGCAACAATGTTGAAAATAATAAGTGACCCACAAAGCATGTTGAGGGCGACATGTGGACATGGGCTTGTCACATCCTGCCTGTGGTTTTGTTCACTTTTGTAAGTCACTAAGGTCAGAAAAGCAACTTCTTCACTTGTAAAAACTTGATTAAGAAAACAAAAACAAAACAAAACCTTAATCCTTTCCCAGAGCAGGCTTGATGTGCTGTTTGGTAGACAGAGAGGACAGAGGACAGGACAGGACGGTCCTTTGTTAAGAGGGTGGAGCTCATTTTGGTTAAACATCTCCAGGTATCAGAATCTTATGCACCCTGCCCCAGCCCATGAAGCCCATAAAGCTGAGGAGACATTGGCAGTTGATGGGGATTAATACAGAGACCCAAAACCTGGCCAGAGTGCCGAGAATATGAGGCTGTGGAATGCTCATCCCCTCCTCCCAAGGTTTGTGGGCCATCAAGGGATGGGGAATGGTTGCCATACCCACCTACATGTGTTATGTACAACAATGTGGTAACTTTACTGTTAATGCCTGATAGTGTCTGTCCCTATCGTCCTCGTTTCTTTCACCATGTGAGTATTCTAGAATGCTGGAATTTATGTCCCTTTTTGTTTGTCTGTAGAGGACTTACCTTCCCTTAAGAGGCTTCAGAGCAATTTACCTGATCCAGTGATGCGCTTGCAGTCCTGGGCCTGGATCCTCAGGCTAGGAGATCAGACTGCTCACACTGCTAGACATCCGTCCTTGTTAGGTATATTGGGAAGTTTTGGTGTGTGATGAGACCCTGACTTCAGTGTTCTCTCCCAGAAGGTTTTTGAGTGACCCCATGTGGGAATCAGCTTCTGTTGGGGGTGAAGAAGAATGGCCTCACCTTGGTTTTCTTTCCTCCCTGACATGAGCCCTACAGCTTTGCAGTTACAGCTCATCTCTAATGCCTTTCAGTAGCCCCAGCCTCCTCCCTGTTTTATTTAGATGGTGTGGATATCGTTGCTCAGAAAAGTATCCTGATGTTAGCCAGTGCATCCCAGCCAGATGCAAGCCTGCTGACTCCTCGGCCGCCTTGGGAGTTTCTCTTCGGCTTACTTCAGTTTCTCAGTTCTATCCCTTATCGCGTTGTAAACCCCAGTGTATTCTGGTGAATTTAAAAACATTTCTGCGTAACATCATTTGTGTCTTGTAGCTGAAAACTCTTCGAGGAAAAGATGTAGTGTTTATTGGAAGCAGAGGTACAGATTAATCTTTATGTTTGTGGATATCATATATTTCATAACTTATGAAATAAATGTATTTTTAACTGTGACAAGGATATAGTGATAAAATGGAAATAGTCTCCAGCCCAGAATTATATTCAAAAGCTTTGGGGACAATTCCGATAACACTTAAAGAGAAGGAATGAGCATTGTGGTAATTAAAATGGCAGGCTTTACACAAGGCAAACTTCTGAAACTGTATTAAGGTAAGTTTGGTGATGAGTGAAGTTTCCCAACCAAGTAGCCAGACAGCATCAGACGGCTGCAAGCCAGGCTGGAATGGAAAGTCAGTCAAGCTCACCATCCTCCTGCCTCAACCTCCCAAGTGCTGGCATTACAGGTGTGAACTATCGCATTTCATGTGTGCCTATGTGTGTATGCATGGACATATGTTTGTGTGTGTAGTGTGTACCTATATATATATATATATATGTTTATGTGTATGTATATATACATGTACATATATATGTATATATCCCTATATGTATGCATGTGTGCTTATATGTGTATGTTTGTGTATGTCCTGTGTACATGTATATATGTATATTGTGTATATACATGCATGTATGTATATTATACATGTGTTTATATGTATATGTCTGTGTGTATATACATGTGTATATGTATAGGTATGTATGTTCATGTGTGTATGTATGTGTATTTGTATATACATATGTGTATGTGCTGATATACGCATGAGTATATGTATATGTGTATATATGTATCTATATGTACATATGTATATGTTTGTATGTATATATATTTCTATGCTTGTGTATATGTATAAAGCTATTGCTTTATTGTCTCCTGATTTAAGTTGAAACAAAAACCCAAAACAAAACAAAAAGCCTAACAAAATGCTTCTTTTTCCTCTTCACTCTTACATTAACTTAACTATTTCCTCTTCATGTTTTTAGGACTTTCCCCTGAGAAATGTTGCAGGGATAGATCATACAATCCTCAAACAGGAAGCATGGGAACTCAGTCACCTAGGTCACTGTGACCCAGCACAGCAGGTTCCTGAAGCCTGCATAGTGTCACTGAGTTCTGAAAACCCAGGCATAGCCTCTTCCTGACAGCTGCAGCCCTTGCCTGGGGGACTGTGCTGAGGCAGCCCAGGTCCTGTGCAGGCTCCCAGGCTAGCGAGAAACAGTGAGCAGCTGCTATGCCCGTCTTCTGGTTCTTTTGATAAGAAGGTGGGAGGGAAAGGGTGATGGAGATGATCAAAATGTGTTCTATGCACATATGAACTAATCAAGCCCTAAAGACATCTCCAGATCCCTCAGATGCAGCCAGTGACAGGGCAGCCAGCATCGTTTTCTGCAGAGCAGACCCTGCTCACTCTGTCCCTGTCCTCAGTGTGCCTCTCGGCCTGCAGCCATCGTTCCTTGCTGTAAGGCGAACTGGAATGCTCTCACGCTGCTTCCTTGCTCTTTGTGCTGTGGTTCACTAGGGCTCATACACTTCCTGTTCTGTAGGTTTAAAACCAGTTCTGGGTAATTTACAGCCTAAAGCATTTATTCTAGAGTGGTCTTCTCTCCTGTGCTGGGCTGACAGAGGGGAACTGCCACCCGAGTCCTCTTTTTCTCGGTTATTTGGGCAGCTCTTGGGTTCTGTTCTGCACTTTGCCTGTCTTTTCTTCTGCTTCATCTGATCAGCCATTTATTTGGCCTGTTGTCAATTCTACTCTGAGGATGGCTGTTTCATTGTTAGAAGCTTCGCTTTTGTTACCTTTATCTTTCATGACTTTACCCAGGGGGCCTGGGGCTTTTCTCTGCTTTCTTGAACATCTGGAGTGTAGTTACACTGACATCTCACTGGCCTTGCCTGTGAATCATACTTTCTGTGTTCACTAATGGTTAATGTGTGAATACCATCTCACATACCCACTGCAGATCAGTGTCAGCCTCCAGTCCCTTAGAGTTCAAAGATCACATTATTGAGACCAGACATGGCAGTAGGTACCCTCCAAGGCTCCCTGTGGCAGTCAGCACTAAGAAGCCGCAATCTGGTCCTCCACTCACATAGTGCTGTGGCTTGTTTGTTTGGAGCTGGCTGGTCTTGAACTCCTATGTAGATGAGGATGATTTTGAACCTCTGATCCTCATGCTTCCTCTTTCCAAGTTTGTGATTGCAGAAAAGCCCCAGAGTGCCCCGTCCATGTGGTGTTGTAGAACGGGCTATTAGCTGACTTTACCTGATTTTTACAGAGCGGTAAGTACCAGAGTAATGATAAGAAATTAACGTGTCAGAAAGTCTATTTTGCTGATGTAAATTGTGACTTCATGTTCATGTGGAACTTGAGAGTTCTTGGTTTGGCAACCAACTATGTGATAGATTCTGGGCTGCATTAATGGTTGTTTTTAACTTTCTGCAACAACTTTAAAAACTATGGAGTGATCTGGGATGTTATTATAATCACATCTCTAATGAACACTAGAAATCAAAGTTAAAGCCTAGAGAATATATTCAGAGCTCCCAGCTGTTGCCATTTCCAGAGAGTTGGGAGGACATTTGACAGCTGACCCAATTCCATTTCTACTTCCTGGACACTCCCGACAGAGATGTACTGAACCTATGAGGCCTCAGGAGCTATTGAAACCAATCATCAATGTGTATGTGTTTGTGTATGTGTGTGTGTGTGTGCATGTGTGTGCACTTGTATGTGCATGTATGTGCTAGTGCATGCATATCTGTGCAAGTATGCATGCTCATGTGTGTGTGCATGTATGCATTATATATGCGTGTTTATGTGTGTTTGTGTGTGTATGTGTGTGTTCAAACAAGAGAAAGATGGCAGATGCTGGACATTTGGTTCTCATGGTTATCCTCAGCCACTGTCCTACTTTTCTGTAGATTTTTCACTCCCTCTTAGCCATGTGGCTGCTTCTCAACTGGTGACATCGTGGGTCACTTTTAAAAGGTGCCCAGTGTTGCGATTTAAATGAGAAATGTCCCCCATAGGCTCATGTGTTGGAATATTTGGTTCCCAGTAGGTGGCACTGTTTGGCTGTTTGGGGAGACTATGTAGGGAGATGGAAGTAATACTTCACAGGGAATAGATTTGAGGGTTTGTTGTCTTCTTTTAAAAATGCTTCCTTTATTGAAAGGATCCCTTTAAGTCTGTGTCCCCCGCTAACCTGCATCTCACTTGGAGATCAGCACAAACATAGATGTGCAATCACACGGGAAATCTTGTCAAAGAAAATGTTGAAGTTATGGTATGTTTGCAAAGACATCAGTGACATTTATTCTTAGTCATGCCATCTCTCTTCTTGCTTTACAATGAACCTATACAGCAGACATAAGAGAAAGGGTCCAGGGCTAATCTTCCAGGCTCCTGTGTGGCACTGACTAAGAAGAGAAAGAAAAGGAGTGGGCTGGGGTGGGGTTGAAAGGGCACAATAGAAATGAAGGGATGAGAGGAGGAAGAAGGACCCAGAAAGAGACTGGAAGAAGGTTTCCCAAGGAAGTTATCTTTTCCATGTTTCAGCACACCTTAAACTTAATTGAGGTAAGCAAGCTAAAATATTCCTGATGTCTGGCAAAAATTGTCAGGATAATAATGAAAAAAAAAAAGAAACTTGAAACCCAGATCAAAGTACTAAGAATATATTGAAGTCAACAGAAATGCAATTTGAAAAGTAATGTTTTTACCAGTGAACTAAAAATGTCCTTTTAGAAACAAAAGAATTCAGGCAGGCAAGAGCTTAGTGTCGTGTTGTTTTCTGGCGGATGTGAATAAGCTTCTTTTCATCCCAGATCAGGTACTAACTATAGAACAGAGTAACAAATATACAGAAGTGCACCTTGGAGAAGCAGTGAGCTCATTGGGAAGACTTACAGGAGTAAGTATGGATGGTCATGACAGGAGCGTGGATGGCTGACAGGCAGCTGTCATCACTGAGAAGTCCAGCCCAGCCTGGGTGCTGACTCCAAAGCTGCAGCCCTACAGCTCCCTGCACACTTGCAGAGGGTTCTACACTCAACAGGACAGACTGTCTCCTACAGGCCGTTCTGTTACTCAACTGTTGCCCATAACAGTTGCTTACTTCTTGCATAATCTTGGGAACCCTGATTTCCAGGACATGTGAGGTTCATTTACTCCTTGAGTCTCATGAGCCTCCCTTGCAGAAGAAGCAGAAGAAAATTATTACACAGCACTCCACCCCTTCATCTGGCTCTTCCTTCCTTTCTGCTTCCTTCTTTGGCAATATTTCCTGAGTCTTGCAGGGAGTGATGGAGATGTCTGTATACGGCTAAGCATTAAGCAATTTCGATGGCAGCATTTTGCCAGATTATTCCACTTTCTTTGGCCATGTGGGCATGTGGTTTGGAATACAGATTCTTTATTTCTACCTCAATTAGCAACATTAACTCTCAAATCAGATGTCCATGTTGTAAATCTCTATATGTACATATATATGTATAGAGTACATGTGGGTTACAGAATATCCATTATACAAAGGGTTAAAGAATCTGCAGCAATGTTTCTTGAGGTTTCAAAAATAGGCTTATAGAAATGCAAATAGATTGAATTTATAAGATAAAAACCTGAACCAGCTGCCAGGAAGAAGCCTCAACCACAGAGTCAGATGACTGTGGGCCACAGGATTGAGAGAGGAGCCCAACTGCAAAGAAGAAAGGATATAACACAGTTGAGGCATGGGAGTAGGTGTACAGGTGACTGGAGGTCTAGACAGGTAGACAAGAGGATGGACAGATAGCATTGGGTTGACCAAGTCAGCATCAGGGAGCAAACTGACCTGGAGTCATGTGGATAGTAGGAAGTTCTCGCCCTGTCAATCCTTGAACACATGTTAGATGACAGGTCTGTGGAAGTCCTCATTTTCTCAGTTTTAGTGCCCACCTCCTTATGGGTTCCAGAAAAAGGAATTACACCCTTCCATAAGTCTGGTGTGTCTGATAAGTTCTTGGGCCTGGTTTCCCTGATATAATTTTAATACACCCTACAGTCTCAATTCACCTTAATAATTTGTAATGAGGTACCCTTTCTACTCCCAGGAATAAGTCATGCATTAGTCTGTGCTGTGTTGGCGGCACCAGATAGATAGCGTTATTGGAGGCTCTATCCAGGCATATAGTAATACTCAAAATGGAGGTAAAAGCTGCTTGTAAAATGGAGTCTCTTCAGGGGAGGAGCAGTCTGAAGACCACTGTTTGACACAGAGCGAGACAGCCTGATTTCAACACCAAATCCCTTGGTAACAACCATTCTTCTGTCTTCTGGTGCTTGATAGACACCTGATAGACTGTGTTATACCAGCCATTATATACTTAGCTATCATCATCTGAGGGATGGGTAGTTATATTGCTTAATTTCTTTGCCTCCAAAGCACTCAGGCTGATCCCATTCACGCCCTTGTCCCACAGCCTCACAAGCCAGGCTGTGGCAGGTTCTTTCTTTGCTTGTTAAAAGTATTTCCCAAATGAAGCAGTTCAGAGTCAGAACACTTTCTGATTATCACGGCTGCTTGTATCAGGCCCTGAAGTTCCCCATTTGCATGCTGAAACATGGATTTTTCTTTCTCTGTAATAAAGATGGGACCTGAAGGCTGTCTTCTGTCACCCCTACCTCATTCCCTTCCTGCTCCTTATCTGACTCTTCCCATTGCTTCCAAGCTTTTGGCTCTCAGTACAGGCTCTGCAGCACAGATCTAACCTGTACACACTTTCCCTTGCATCCTGAGCACTATAAGAAACAGCAAACAGACACCCCCGTCTCACCCTCCCCTTCTCCACTTTCCTTTTGTCTTAATTATTTTCCCATTGTCATGATGAGATAGCATGACCAAGGCAACTTATAAAATAAAGCACTTCATTGGGGGCTCGCTTACAGTCTCAGAGGGTGAATCCATGATCATGATGGTGAAGAAGACGGCAACAGGCAAGCATGGTGCTGGAGTCGTAGCTGAAAACTTATATCCTGATCCACAAGTTGGAGGTAGAGAGAGAGACAGAGACAGAGACAGAGACAGAGAGACAGATACAGAGAGACAGAGAGACAGAGAGGGAGAGAGAATAACTGGGCTTGGTGTGGGCTTTTAACAACTCAAAGACCACCCTGAGTGGCACACCTCCTCCAACAAGGCCACACCTCCTCATCCTTTTCAAAACAGTTCCACCAACTAGGGACCAAGCATTCAAACATATGGGAGGCATTCTCAGTCAAACCGCCACAGCTTTCTAACCCAGAGGCCGGCAACCACTGTCCTTGACTCATTATAATCTCTCCATCACACTGCTGGGTTCTTTCTGGAAAGGCACTTGAGCGTTGGCTGCTTGTCTTATTACCACAGGACAGGTTTCCATTCCAGGGAAGGTCAACGAAGGTGCAGGAGCAAGGAATTATGGGTTGAAATGTGATAATGTGACTTTTTTTAAATAATGCAATTTAAAAAGAATATTTATGTTTTACTAACCTTGATTCTTCCTTTCCTAAAGATACTTCATTGTCTATCAATGGAGAAAAATTAATACATGTCCAAAATTTTCTTAAAATAGTCTGAGGCAGGGGTGGTAAAGTAAAAATAAAACTGACCTGGTCATAAAGTGGGGAAAAACACTTGAAGCCAAGCCTAGTGACCTGAGTTCAATCCTCAGGACCCACACAGTAGAAGAGAACCAATTCCCTCAAGTTGTCCTCTGACTTCCATACAGTCCCAATGGCATGCATGCATGATTATACAAATGCATTCACTGGCACACACACACACACACACACACACACACACACACACACACACACACACACCACACACACACACACACACCCCAGTAGTAAATAAATGTAATAATGAAAGTAAAAATGACCCTTGAGATAATAAAAAAAAAAAAAACCTTAAAGTTGTCATAAACTTCCTGTTCACATTTAAACATGTCTGCGTCCTGCTATAGCCTGTGCCTGGCACAGTGAGCAGCACCCAGGCCTGTCTATAACCCAGTCACTAGTGACCCATCTTCTTCTTTTGCTGCTCCTGTAAGCCCTGATGTTTTGGTTCTCATCTTCAAATTTCTCTAATTCTTTTGACACTCTGATCCCTCTTGAGATCCTGAGCTCAGGGTCTCAACCCACTCTGTTCTCTCCACCTGAAGATGGCTTGGAATCCAAAGCACACAGGTCGACCTCATCCCTTCTGCAGTCAGCTGGATGCTGCGGTTGTCCTGCCCAGGGCCAGCTCCTTCCTACTCTCTCTCATTCTCTCGGGTCTGTTCTTATTCTACACTATCCTGATCTCCTGGGATGGGTTCGTATGCACACCAGATGGGGCAGCACATAGCTGGGTTCAATAATGTATAGTTGACTAATGGAACAAAGCAGAGGGAGGAAGGAGGATAAGGACATTCAGGTACAGGAGAACTCGAGACAAACATGGTTTAGGGAATCCTGATTATTCTAAAACTCAACTAAGCTATAAATGCCGAGGCCCTCAAAAACCCAGTACAAAGACCATGTAACAGCAGCATGGGATAGGCATTAACTCCTGCCTGCAGCTCCCCCTGACCCAGGGCTAGCGTTTCATTAGCATGCCAACTGCAGACATGTGTGATGCTAGTGATAGTTGCTGTAAGCAAATGCAGGTATTTTGTTTTTGAATTCAAAGAAGTAATCTAGATAAGAAATCACCTATACTCTTCTTCTTTCATGAACTCTGTAGCAACAGCCCAGCATTTGCATGGAATACACTCTGCCTGGGTGTCTGTAGGAAGAGAGCAAGGCCTGACTGTAGACTTCATCACAAACACAAACTCATCAACACTGCTACCATTGTGTAGCAATTTCCTTGGAGATAAATTTGTCCATCTTGGAGGGAAGCTCTTTAAGATACCTGATGTTCTAAGGGGAGGTGAAACCTTCCATTTGGATGGGGGTAGGGATGGGAGTGAGGGTGGGATGTGGGGCAGATCTTAAGCTTAGGAAGCAAATGACTCAAAGGCTTCAGGAAGTCCCTAAAACTCGCCAGATCCAACAGCCCCTTCCCTCCCCAAGCATATGTAAGCATTAAAGATTGCCAAGAAACTCTCAGACCAGCTGAGCTGCCTAGAAGAGGCCGAGGCCAGCCAAGCTGCCTGGAAAGAACACTCTCTAGCCTGTTGAGCTGCCTGCAGGCTGTGCAGTGTCCTCCAGGTTCCCAGTTTGTGAGCTGTCACCCATGCTGGGATGAGTTTTTGGACATACAATGGTCTTTGAGTCATTTCTGCTAATGTAAGTAACCCTTCACCAATTTTTCTCTCACTGATACACTCATTGGTTCACTAAATTGGACTTTGGTGGTGCCCTTACTTTGGTCTGTTGTCAGTTCCCTATCTGGAGTGTGTAGACACTTGTTTACTATCTGTGTGGTCAGCAGGAATCAGGATTCTTTCTGGTGCGTTAAATGAATGGTACCATCATCATTATTGCTGGTCCTAACCCACATGTGAGTTAGAAGGAAACCCAGACCAATGAGCAGCTACTGTTGAGTACTGGAGGAGCAGTGGTTCCTGGAGATGCCTGTCTCAGGATAGAAAACAGGGCTCATGGACTATGCTAAGGACAACTCTTGGATACCAGGAAGGGGATACTGCATATCTATAGACCAGTGGAATTAATGCAGAGTGTAAGATGGTATGAAAAAGACAGCAAGATGTGTAAGTGTGTATATAGTGTGTATATGTGTGTATGAGAGAGAGAGAGAGAGAGAGAGAGAGAGAGAGAGAGAGAGAGAGAGAGAGAGAGAGTCTGTCCCAGAAATGCCACCTCTTTTCCTTATATTCTATCTCTTCTGGCCCTAAGATTGGCATCCATGCTAAAAATTTCCCTAGGAATGTATTCGTTTCACCCTCCACAAGTTCTAGTTTCTGAGGGCATATTGAGGGCTTCCCCCAGTTTCTCTGATAGCACTCTCCTCTGTACAGGGACATGAGGCTTAACCAGAGGCAGAAAGCATCTCCGTGGTGCAGTTTCAAAGGAAGGACCTCTCACACACTCCCTTCAGTAAAGCCTCTGTTGATTGAGAGATGGCAAGTAAAGAGGCTAGGGAGATGGCTCTCTGGGTAGAATGCTTACTGCATAAGTATGAGAACCTGAGTTTGGACCCATAGCACTTGGTCCAGGGGTGAGTGCCTTTAATATGTTGAAGAGATGGAGTTGGGTAGAGACAAGTGGATCCCTAGAGTTTGTTGGCCAGCCATCCTCACTGAATCAATGAGCTCCAGCTTCAGGGAGAAACCCTAACTCAAAAAAATAAGGTGGATAGTGGTAGAGAATGTTGACATCTGGCCTCTGCATGAGTATGTTAGTACTCTCTCTCTCCCTCTCTCTCTCCCTCTCTCCCTCCCTCCCTCCCTCTCTCTCTCTCTCTCTCTCTCTCTCTCTCTCTCTCTCTCACACACACACACACACACACACACACACACACACACACACACACACACACAGAGAGGGGGGGGGGTATGAAGCCTGCCCTCACTGTGTTTATTAGACAGTTACTATTTCTTAGATTTGTGTAGGCAGAAGATCAAAACATCTTTCACACGATGAATGACATAATACTCAGGGGGCTCTCCCAGGCACAAGTCCTTGGAATACCAATAGACGGCTGAAGACACAGACAGTGCATTCATGATAACCAAAGAGATATGTCGTGAGAATCTGGTTGGATCCTGCACCTGCAACCAGGGGCTGGGCATGTGTGAAAACAAGGGCTTTGTGAGGACGTTCTGTGGGGGCAGCCAAGAGCGGGTCAGTGGATATTGAAATGACTTTGGTGTATTTAGTACGTATTTACCTGGCGCTTTCCACTTGCCTTGTGCTCAAAAGGCTGAGTGATGTTCTGGGTTTGTTCCCTCCAGGAGTCTTCATTGTAAACAAGCTTTCCAGGCAGTTGATGTTATTATTGTCGCACACGTCAACAACTCCCGATGGCTCGTTTATATTTCTCTGCAGTGATACCCATGAAGCCCTATTAGGCTGCAGCTAAGTGACATTTTTCTCACCGTTTCTTCTTCCCACTCATATAATTGGCATGTTGTATTTTGTTCTGTATCATCCTTTTGTATTTTGCAGCAAAAATGTCCACATTTCTCATCCAGCCACCCCAAGGTGATTCTTGTGTACCGATGACAAGGATCACTTTCTCTAATGAGAGGAGCCACTTCCTGGCTCCTTCTGGGTCTGTGCCCATGGAGTGGCCCAGATTGTTTGACAGCAGAGACTTCAAAGTTGATTGCTAGGATGATTTAGAAAACTAAATAAGAATTGGACGGACTGAGAACAAATCTTTTCTTATGAAGTTAGTAACGGCTTTTACCTGTTAGAAATGCACAAATAGACTATCTGTTTTCACAGAGAGCTTGTGGAGTATAATGAAGTTGAAGAAATAGCTATAGAATTAAATTATTTCCAAATCAATTTCAAAACTCGCCTTTTTGGAATTCAGAACCTTTATCATAGGAGCATTGAATTTCCCAGCTGCAAGATTCTGAGTGATAAGATCTAATTCGTTTCGGTGTCTCCATCAATCCAACAGTGAATCCATCAAGCAGATTTCCCCCTTGTGACAGTGAAAAGGAAGCAACAGTGATGGAGACAAAGCTCAGGAAGGTAGGAAGAGAGGCCACAACCAGCTGTGTCCCTGCCAGAGCCATGGAGACCCTGTGAAGGGAGCAGCCTTAACGGGAGGGCTTCATTTCAAAGGTGGGCATTTGACATTGGCTTTGAAAATTGCAGATTTGAAAACACAAAAATAACACGGGGGAGTAAGCTGACAGTTAATGGTTAATGGGAAATACAGAATAGTCAGACATGGTATGGAGCTGAGTCGTGTCTTTGGGGATCTGGCACAAAAGAATAGGGAGTAGGTAATGTGGAGACTGTTCAAAGTGCTGAGAACAGTGACCGGGGTGCTCAGGCCTAGGTAGGACACATATCAATCTGTCTCCCACATCAAAGTTCAAAGAACACCTCGGAAGAGGCAGGCAAAAGACTGTAAGAGCCAGAAGATGGTGAGGAATGCTGTTTTCTATACATTGACAGGCGTATTTCACACGAAAACTCACAGGAATTGTGGTTATCTGCATAAGACCTGCAGAGGCAAGCCAGTTAAAAATTCCAGCATAGATGGGAAAGGTGCTCACGAGGCCCCACCCCTAACTAAGACACTGTTGGCAATTAATAACTGCCGGGGGAGGGAGAATCATGGGATTTGGTGGGGGCTGAGCAGTGGTAGTTTACACATTTTCCCTCCCACACCCAAGTACATGTGGGCAGCACTAATTAGTTTGATGGCTTAAAAATAATATTAATAATAAAGATGATAATTAAAGTTTAAAAGAAGGCATGAAATAGGCAGCGAGATGTGTTTGAAAGGGCCCAGGGGGAGCTGGAAGAGGGGAGCAGCATAGCTGTGATCAAGAAACATTGCATAGATGTACGAAATTTTCTAATAAACGAAGAATTGGTTTTAAAGGACTGAGGCCTTTAAGACAGAGTCCCAGGAGGGAAACCACCCTAGTGGCAGTGGCTCTGGGACAAGCTGAGCGTGTCTTGCTCCTTCTTTCTCTGTTACTGGGGAGACACCACACTTGGCAAGCTGCTGAAGCAACCCCCACTCCTTATGCTGACTGATGACATCTAAGGATTACCTGAGGCACAGTCACTCCCAGGAGGAGCTGAAATGAAATGTGGAAGGATGCTTCAGAAATCCAGATACTAGATGAGTTCAGAGGGGCAAGGCAGGGCAACACTTCCAGTGTCTCTGGAAGACACTGCTGTTCTGTGTTGCTCCTGTCTGGACAGGAAAGGCCAGATTGTTCCTGTTTGTCCAGCTACTGTAACCTTTCCTATGCGTCACTTCTCAGTAGGATTTGTGCTCATTCTAGAACGTGTGCATATTTATGTGCTCTGCGTTCAAAGCTCCAGAACTAGGTAGATGCATTTAGAATTGCTGTACCTTCTTGCTGATGCAACCAATTAGCATGTAATTACTTTATTTAAAAAAAAAAAATCTCTCCGGGCAGTGGTGGCACATGCCCCTTTAATCCCAGCATTCGGGAGGCAGAGCCAGGTGGATCTCTGTGAGTTCAAGGCCAGCCTGGTCTACAGAGTGAGTTCTAGGACAGGAACCAAAACTACACAGAGAAACCCTGTCTCAAAAACCAAAAAAAAAAAAACCCCACTCTTTTTTAAATCTCAAATGCTCTACATAGCATCTCCGCCAGCATACACACACACACACATACACACACACACACACACACACACACACACACACACACACACACACACACGAAGATAAAAGGGGCACCCTGAGTCCTCATGGTCTAGGCTGCCTGAAGGCATCCAAGGGCCACCAGGTACCTTGAGGCAGCAGGCAGGTGGGTGCCATTATGATGAGCAAGTATGTGGTGGAGAAATGGGAGAGAAAGAGAGGTGGAATGGTCCATGTGCTGTGAAAAGAAGCAGATCTGAAGAAGTAAGGGTGGTGAGGAATGGGCTGATGTTGGCAGCCTACTTGCCACCCAGGACAGGGTGACATCCGGGCCTGGGCTGCTGCCTAGGGCCATGTCCTGGGTCTGTGGTCCTACCGCAGCTGGTGTCTGTGTTGATGTCCATGATCCATGTTGCCACCAAGGCCACGGAGATGCTGGGGGCCTGGGCTGCCATCTGTGACCATTTTGGTGTCCAGGGCCATGCCACCACTGGGGACATGTTGGTCTGAGTAGCCTGTGCTGCCTCTGGGGGACATGATGACATCTGGACTCAAGCTGCTGCCAGGAACCATGTCTGGATCCATGGCCCTGCAGCAGCCAGGGTCTATGTTGATGTCCATGGCTTCAGTAACCACCGAAGGCCATGCAGATGACCAGGGTCTGGTCAGACTCCTAAGCCCATGATGGTGTCCACGGGCCACACTCTGCCATCAGGGCCATGCTCATCTGAATGGCCTGGGCTGCCACTTGGAGCCATGATACCATCTGAGCCTGGGCTGTGGTGTAGGGCCATGTCTGGGTCTGTTGTCCTATTGCAGCCAGGGTCTGGACAGATATCCCTGTTCCTGACGCAGCTTGGATCTGTGATGATGTCCATGGCTCGTTACCATGGGGGTGTCATGGGAACCATGCGTGTTGCAATCTGAGGACCGGGCTGAGCTGGCCCTGGCCCTCACTGACCCTGAGATAGCAGGCCCTGCCCTTTGCAGAACACTACAGCAGGAGAGCTGGCCCCACCTTCCATGGGAGAGCTGCCTCCCCTACTCAGGAGAGATGGCCCCACACCTCACCATGGGCAGCTGGCCCCAATGACATGGGTCTAAGAAAGCTGGCCCTGACCCTCACCTGAGGGGGCAGTCTCAGTGGCCCAAACAGACTTGTATAATTTTAAGATCTATTTTTAAATAATATGTTAAATATTATTTAAATTAGATATATTAAATATTAATTAAATAATCCTTTTAAATGTATCTCATGCCTACCATTTGGTTTTTCTTTTTAAACAGAAGGCACCTGTGCCTCTCTCCAGGGTTGTTTCTCACAGTTGCTAGAACTCCTTGGTCCTGCCCACTCCAGGAATCCTGGCTACCTTCTTCCCTGCCTTATACCTGCACTTTTTTTCTGTCGAAGGACTCATCGTCTAGCTTTTCAGCAAACACACTTCTTGTCCACTTCTCTACACTTGAGGCCCCTGAGATCAGGTCTATTTCTGTTTGCCTGACACATGGTTATGTTAATAAAACCATCACTGCTCTCCAACTTTCTGTATGCTTTCAGGGGTGCTGAGGATGGAACCAAGAACCCCAACATGCTAAACAAGTGCTCTGCAAGTGACTGGCATCTCCAACCCTTCCATTTTTTGTCTCATTAATATTTTATAAAATTGTATTTTATAATGGATAAGGAAATATAACATATGAAGAAAGCCTAGGCTGTGTGTGTGTGTGTGTGTGTGTGTGTGTGTGTGTGTGTGTGTGTGAGAGAGAGAGAGAGAGACAGAGACAGAGACACAGAGACACAGAGACACAGAGACAGAGAGAGATTCTATAAAACTCTTGCATTTGGAATACGTTTTACTGGTTTCCTTCTTAAGGCCCAAAGCCTTGGCTTCTCTTGAAGCACAAGCTTAGGAGCTTCATACACCATTTCATGAGAGGTGAGGAAAGTGCTGGGTATCCACCAGCAAGCAAGAAAGAATGAAAATGGCCACTGGGAAGTGAACTACAGAGCTGGGGAATTTGTTAGCAATTCCTGACTCCCAGAAACAGTTCAGTCCCAACAAGAAGAAATAACAAATGTTTATCTTTACATTTTAAACATTTCCCCCAACTCCACATCTGAGTACCATCAGCCACGTCTATGTTGGCAAAGCTGCAAATTTACCTCATTTATTCAAGAGTGCTGAGATTTGCATAGTTTCACAACCTGTTAGCATCTTTTCATTAATAATCCCGAGCTGCTGATGTTTTACTGCAGAGGTGGAAAAGCACTAAGTGGCGATTTGTTCCTTTAATTTTCCTGTGCAAACGAAGTCAGGGAACAAAGAAAAATGCATAGTAACCATAGACTGTCATTATTATTTTATCCATAATAGTAGTACAATTCTCCATTAGTAGAACTTCCTAGTGATAATGGCATATTAACGCAAGAGGATCTGTCAGTGGGAAAGATGGATTTCCATAATGCTCTGAGTTAGTTTGCATGTGGCTAACTGTCGCCCATCACTGCCAAACAGAGTGATGTCAAAGTAGTCAATTCTGTACCTGTCTCCCCAGCCTTCTGACTATGCACGAGCTGTGATTAGATTTATTGATGGATACTGGAATGGGAACCTTACAGCACCTGTACTAAGATTTCAGGACTTCCTTCTGTATATGGTATCAGGGACTACTGATCAAAATTTCTTTAAAAAGAAAATAAAATCTTCTTTGTCACTGGAAAGTACAGTGTAAAATGTTCCCCTTTGGGGATGCTAATTGTATGTGAAGAACCAGCCTGCCTCCATCTTAGGCTTAAAAGCCATCTTATAGTAGAAACAAAAGTGGGCTTATTCCTGTTTATGATTAAACCTCTGCTTCTCGAGGGTGGGACTATATACCATTTTTAACCTTAACTACAAATGGCTCTGTACTGACAGTTATAGGAATGGCAATGATGTCCTTGTTTCAAAAAGTTAATAACCATCTTGCAAACCCATCTCAGTTTCAAAAGCGTTGTTATGGTTACCTTGTTTTGACTATTTGTTGTTATGACCACTTTGTCTTTGTTTCAGGAAGTTGTTATGACTAACTTGTTATGCTCATGTTCTACTCCTATAACCTCACCTGTTTGCCATCCAAATCCCCCATTTGAAAACCCCTTACCCCTGACCTATAAATGCCTCATCTTCCTATCATCCAATGCTGACCTCTTGAACCCTGCCTTGGGGGAGGCAGTGGGTGTACACAAATAAAAAGCTTGCTTTAATAATTAATTGCTTTAATTAATCTGGCCATGATGATTTGGGTCTGTGGCCTTTGCCCTTCCATCTTTAGCATTAACAGTACAAAGTTAAATTTGCTGTATAGTTCCCCTGGTGAAATGAGGTGTCCCTTTTAGGAGGAGGCACAGTCTGGATCACAGGTTAGCTTAACCCTCCACAATGGTAATAGGAGAGAATTTGTGAAAGGATATGGGGAAGTTTTATGCATCTCTTTCAGTTAACCACTGAAATATAGCTTTGGCTTCAGTTAGGAATCTTGGGTCCAACCACAGCTGTAATTTGCAAAATGTATGGCTGTTACAGTTGGAAACTGAGTACTATTTACAGATTTGATTTATTTTATGTGTATGTTTGTTTGTGTGTATGTATGTGCCCACATATGTGCCTAGTGCCCCGAAACCAGAAGAGGATGATGTGGGACTGGTGTTACAGAAGATTATGAGCCACCGTGTAGGTGCTGGGAATGGAATCTGGGTTTCTGCAAATAGAGTCAGTGCTCTTTACTGCTGAGACCTCTTTTCACCTCTAAGGAAATTGATTTTTTTTTAGAATCACATTACTGTTGTTTTAAATATTTTGAATGTTTGATCTCAGCAAGAGTCTAAAGTTATTATATCTATCTCATTTAATTCAGAGTCACACACGTGTTATTCTGAGTTTGGGTTTGTCCTGTGTGACTATTGTTGATTTCCTTGTGCACCCCGTTGTCCAGTTTTGTCTCTTTGCTTTTAAAACCTCCTGAGAAGCACCTGCAGACCTTGCTGGTCTCCTGGGGATCAGCATGTTAAAAGAGGGCAAGTGCTGTGCAGAAAGGTAAATGGAGGAAGAAGTCGGGGTTCTGTTAATAAAGTCCTCCAGCTTCGCTAGTCTGCCCTTGGCAAAACAGCGATGTTCCCTTATAAATAAACTAATGGACAATTTAAAAATCAATGTCAGGGCAACGCTGGTGAGCTCAGCTCCCGACAGAATCCTTTTCACGTTGCCAGGCAACCATCATCCAGACCCCAGATCTCTCTCTGTGTGTGTGTGTGTGTGTGTGTGTGTGTGTGTGTGTGTGTGTGTGTGTGTATGTAGGAAGCCTCTTTGTCCTAGGAAAATTCACCTAGAACTTTGCAACAAAGCCCATTAACTGATGGGGGAGTGAAGTTAGATCATTGTGAGCTGTGGTTTGCAAACAGGCACAGAACCCATGAATGTTACAAGAGGGCCAGGCGAGGAAACCCTTTTCTAAGCATCTCCTTTTCTTCTACAAAACAAAAGAACGAAGGTGAAGAGAAGAAGACAATGCTTTCTGGTGGTCTCCTCAGATCATTTGCCACCCATCTGGGTAAATGTGTTCCTCTATGACTTGCTACGAGTTTGATGTTCTGATCTGGCCACCCTCACCTTAAGCTGAACAAAACACAAGATGGAGTGAAACTCCAGCACAAATTTGTGCTGGGTATGTTTTTAATGGATGAATGTCCATGCCTTCTTTATGGAATGTGTACTATCAAATGGTTTCTTTTCTACACCCAGGACTGGGAAATGGTCTGTGAAGGGCCAGCTAGTAAACAGCTTGGGGTGTGAAGCTGCAGGACACTGTCTGCCCTATGTACACGCAGTGTGAGAGGAAGAGCCCCAGCTCCAATAAACCTGATTTATGTGATGGTGGAGCCTGCTGAGTTCAGGCGAATGACTAGAAGAGGAGTCAGTTCCTGGAGCTGGCTTCACAGATGGTTTTGAGTTGCCATGTGGGGACTAGGGACCAAACTCATGGCCTCTGAGAGAGCAGTCAGTGCTCCTAACCAACAGACCATCTCTCCACCCAGACATTTCTGTCTAATGACACTAATGTCTTCACTGCCTTGTCTACACTCGCTTCTCCTGACCAAACTACACACTTTCCACACCCTTCCGCTCTGTGTTTCTCTTTCTTTTCCTTTGGTGTTTCAAGACAGGGTTTCTCTGTGTACCCCTGCTGTCCGAATAGTTATTAAAAATGTGGATAAAAGCAACAAGAAATAACGATGCCAAAACCTGACTGCTATGCTCTTTTCAAATCTCCTTCAACACTTTAATTAGTTTATTACTTCTAAATTTGTCCTCACTCAGAGTTTGAGGACATGAGCAGAATGTAGACAAATCATTATGCCAGAAGATAATGTAAACTGAATCCAGTAATTTCCAGGAGAGTCCTTGTTTGTGCTTGAAACCTGAAGAATGTGTGTGGCCTTCACTGTCCATATTTCTCCCAGCATTCTGTTTGTTCAGTTTGGGTATCTTTGGGGGACAGGGATATGGAATTTGATGAATTTTTTTCTTTCCTTTTCTTTCACAGCACATCATTTTATTAGAAAATAGCAGTGAAAATCAGCAGCTGAGACGCTATTTATCCTTTCACTTTATTTTTTGCTTAGAGAATCCAGTGAGCAATTTATCATTCATTTATTGGTCTGGGACAGCACTGTCTAGCATAGTTAAGGTCTTAAGTTTGATCCCCAGACGTATAATAATAAATAAATAGTTTTTAACAAAATACCTCATAATAAACAAATCCAAATCACTTTCGAATTTGGTATTGCCTTCCATGCAGATAGCTGTGCAATGGACTAAACCTCTGTCCTTTAGGGAGTAGTTTTTTCTCAAAGACTCCAGAATTTTCCTTTGACAATTGATATTGGAATTCACTGATGTAAGTTTTATGTTTCTAATACAACAATAGATGGAGGGTTTAGTGTTGAAACAGGGTAAAAACACCCCTGGTTTTGCGGGCCATGTCCTGGCACGCTGCTCTCATCAGTCTGGAGTGTCCCCAGGGTGAGTGTGCTGGCTAGTCTGTGTCAACCTGACACAAGCTAGGGTTACCTGAAAAGAAGGAATCTCCATTGAGAGCATGCCTCCATAAGATCTGGCTGTAAAGCATCTTCTTATCTAGTGAAGGATGTGGGAGGGCCCAGCCCTTTGTGGGTGGTGCCATTCCTGGGCTGCTGGTCCTGAGTGTTATAAGAAAGAAGGCTAAGCAAGCCATGGGGAGCAAGTCAGTTGTAAGCAGCACCCCTTCATGGCTTCTGCATCAGCTTCAGCTTTCGGGTCCCTGTCCTGTTTGAGTTCCTGTCCTAGCATCCTTCAGTGATGGACATACAATGCAGAAATGTAAGCCCAATAACCTCTTTCCTCTCCAACTTGCTTTTTGGTCTTGGTGTTTCTTCATGGCAATAGAAACTCTAAGACAGTGGGCGAATTCCTTTCCTTAGTGTTCAACCCTAAGTAGGTCTTTTCACATCTGTGTGGAGAACAGGAAGAGGTGACTTTTCATCTTCAGTGATGGTCTAACTCAGCCTTAGCTATATAATGCATCTTAAAAGAATATAGGCACTGGGAACATTAAGTGAGAAATATTCGAGGATGTGTTGAAATTAATTCTCCAGGTTTCAAGCTCAGGTTCCTGATATTCTTGGGTGTGCAGACAGAGATGCCAATGAAAATTCTTAGAGGGTGTGATGTTTAGATTTAATTGGCAACTTGACACAATCTAGATTCTCCTGCAAAGAAAGTTTCCATGAAGGATTGCTTATATCAGATTGGCCCATGGAATGTCAGTGGAGGATCATATTGATTGTACTAGTTGAGGAGGGAAGACCCACCCACTTGTGGGAAGCACTATTCCCTAGGTTTGGGTCCTGGACTGTAGAAGTCTAGAGAGGGGGCCAAGTGCCAGTAAACATGTGTGCATTCATTTCTCTTTGTTCTTGACTCCGGATGAGATGTGGATAATTGTTTCAAATTCCTGCCACCTTGACTTCCTTGTAGTGATAGACTATAACCTGGAATTGTGAACTAAAGCAGATCCTTTCTACTCTTAGGTGATTTGGGTTGAAGTGTTTCATCACAACAGAAATGAAGCCAGGACAGATGGAAATCCAGCACAAGAAACTTGTACAAAGGCAAGTCAAGGTGCCCGGTGTTGTAACCGCCATCTGGCAGACACAAGCTTCATTACACCTGCAGAGGAGTGGGGACTTCACAGCATATTGTTTCAATTATTATTAATAGCCAATCCTCACTGGCAGCTTGCCTCCAAAAAATATCAACATGTGACTTAGAAACAGAGCCTAGGCTGTAAGTAAAACTCTGTTATTTATTACAAATCCATTTTCCTTGCATGAATATGAAATCTCTTTTGTGGTAGCTTCTAGACAGCTGGAGATAAGAGGATCTGCTGAACGGCTTGAACTGTAACTTGGTTGCAGAACATTTTCCTTGTAGGTACAAAGCCCTACAAAGTGGTTCAATTACTAGGACTGTAGCAATTAAACAAATAAACAAAATCTTACTTACTTAATTAATAAGGACGAAGTGCTGAGAGTTAAAATTCTAAAATTAAAACAAACAAACAAAAAAACTATTAAACCAAGATTGGGAAGATGGCTCAGTGGTAAGCAGGAGAACCAGAGTTTGGATCCCAGGACACACAAAAGTGCTGTATGGGCATGGTGGCACACCTGATATTCCCAGAGAAAGCTAGCTAGTGAGACTAACTATGTTGGTGAGGTCTGTATTTGACTGAGATCCTGCCTCAAAGAATAAGGTAGAAGAACCCCTGAGGATTCCTGATATCACCTTTTTGGATTTTATATCATGCACACATATATATATATGTACACACACAGAAATGCATGAACATACATGTAAACATACCAGCACATACATAACACGCACAAAAAGAAGATGAAGAGGAGGAGAACTATTGAATCAATCCACAGAGGACCAAAGATGAATAATGTAGTCACAGCAGAGAGAAAAGTGTGTTCAGCTGAGAGCAATACCTGACTTCCATCAGATCTGACGTATGAATGTAGAGAAGGTCCAGAGCTGGAGATGTTCATGAGCCACAGATCCTAAACAAGCAAACATCTGCCTCCGTGGGAATCAGAATGTGTGGAGGTCAGTACTAAGACTAAAACAGATGCAGGTTCAGACCATGTAAACCCCTCCAGGTCAAAATCTACAGGGTAGTTTGCTCTGATCCTGCAAAAAGGCATCATTATCTGTTTCAGAAAGACTCACTGGACAGTCCCCAAGCACAGCCTCATCTTTCCACTTGGACTCTGCCATGTCTTTATATAGCATAGACAATTGCATGTTTATTATCTTCTGCCCTTTGAGAGGTGCATGTGATTCCACTGAGCTGCACCCTTCAGTCTCTGGGCAGCTCTTCCATCCAGGACATGTGCATGAGAGTCAAGGGGTCTCATACCCCCAGCATGTTCAGAATTGTTATCTCCTTAAAGCCCCTCTTGTATATAAATACTACCCAGACCTCCAGGAGCTATCCCCACCCTAATATTACAACAGTATCATACACTCAAGACTGTGAACACATAGGCATTATTTTTACCTAGACATAGTTTGAAAATAATTCAATTTCAGGGCACATCTTGCTCTTAGTATCCGATTTTATAAACATATCACTAGATTTTCACAGAAGCTTTAATATACATGTATTTAAGATTAAACATTAGTTTGAAGGTTATCAGACATTGTTTCATGCAAGGTTTTGAAATCATCATAATGTAGTTAGAAGACATCAGTGACTTAGCTGTGCCCCCAGTAGCCTTAATTCTATAGCATTATGTTGAAATATTATTAATACAGCAGGTTGCCTTTTTTTCGCTTTCTGTAATATATCTTGTGTACTGTAATGGTGTGATCCTGAGATGAATAGCCTTCTCGTGTACCTGTCCAAACCTGGGCCACATCAGTCCCTTCATCCCTCCGGCAGCTCTGTTTGACCACATTGGTCTCCAGACAGGGCTGGGCTAATAAAACCCTGTTGCCCTGATAGTGCTCTTGTGGTATCATATTCCTTAGATTCTTGTTTTCGATGCACATCACATCAGATTGCACCTTGGGGAGCTAAGATAATGAATGCTTGCTACATCCATGTTCTCCAAAGAGCTGGAGAATTGCTGATGCAGTGCAGGGTATGTGGAAGTCTGTGTTGATGTAGTGATCTGCAGGAACTGGAGAGAAAGAGAATATTTATCTCTCTTCATTACAAACATGCACACATCCACGAAGATGCACAGTGATTACATTTTTAAGCCAAATGGAAGCGCTGATTTTTAAAGCAGTCAAAAAAGGTTTGCCATGGCCTTCATTATCGATGGTTCCTATGCTCTGTAAAGGTGCTGAGAATTAGACAGTGCTGAACCATGCTCTCTAAGGGAAAACAAAAGATTAGACCTCTGTCTGCATGTACCCACACGTTTCATTTGGTCAGTCATTTATACATGCACCAACTTATTTGTTTTTCTGTCTAAAACAAATTGATTACCCTGAACCATGACAGCCTGAAGGGAGCCACTTAACATATCATGCCTGTTTAAAAATATCTTATGAGTGGTCTTTCTGTAGATATGTATGTGTAGCATGTATATGTAGTACCTGAGAGGCCAGAAGAGGGCACTGGATCTCCCAGAAGTAGAGTTATAGGCAGCTGTAAGCTACCACATGGGTGCTGGGAACTGAACCCAGACCCACTGCAAGAGCAACAAGTGCTTTTAACTTCTGAGCCATCTTCCCAGCCCCTGTTGTGGCACTTTACATTTAGAAATGCTGGCTAGCACTTTAGCACCACAGAGCAAGCTCACTGGCAGGAAGCAAAACACAAAGAGCAGGGGGACCTATGGACCAGGGAAAGGGCATTTGTTCCCAGAGAAAGCCCCGAACAAGAAGGTAAAGCCTCAGCCTCTTCTTGTTCCATCTCAGCTAGGAAAGAGCACAGGGTTGGTTTAACTTTTTCACACAGCCCATCTGCAGATGGCTGGAACAACTCAGGGGTGTTCATTTGGGGTTACAAACAGGCAAGAATGCAAGTATGGGTTCTGTGGATAATGAAGATGGATCTTCATGGATGCTTCCAGTCTCAGTGTTGCTGCAGGTAGAGGGAGGGTCCTGAGGTTGGTGTTTGCTGCAGGAACATTTCTTTTGGGGCTCACCTCTACCCTGTGAAGGGCATCCAGGAAAAGCAAAGATGCCCAGAAAAGAAACCTTTGACCTACCCCAACCTATACAGAGTGAGATGTGTATGAACCTTAATCTCCTCATGGAATAGAATTGGACAGGGCTCCATCCAGTTTAGTACTAGGGAACATCTGGCTCCCATATGTGACTGTTTTTAAGGACTACTAGATGCCCACAGAAGTTTTAATATCCAGGTATCTCCAGTTCAGTGCTGGCTTCTGAAGCCCTGAGATGTTATTTCATGGAGTCTTTTAAGTTGTAATGAGATAGTATTAAACAGCAATGGCCTGGATGGCTCTTTCTCCATCTGCATTTGTGTTGCATGACTTATGTAGGTTTCTTATCCACATTACTTTGGGCCTAAGCTGCAGTTCCTTTGAAAAATCACTTTGGCGATTCAGACTACTGCTCATAGTATGACTTCACTGCAAAAAACACAGGATCACATTTCCATACAAAGCTTTTAGAAACCCTTGAAAGAGCATAATGACCCCAAGATATAAGAGAAGTCATTGCTGATTTTTAGTGTGTATCTCTGTGTGTGTGTGTGTGTGTGTGTGTGTGTGTGTCCTGAACTACTCCAACAGTCATCAGCTATAAACAAAATTGTCATCCTTTGGTAGATGGAATCTCTGACACTTATTTCTCTCTCTCTCTCTTTTTTTCCCTTTGAGAAACTTCATCTCTCTTTGTTAGAACACATTTCTGCAGACTGTCAGTTGCTTTTCTAATCCTTAATTGACTTCTCTACTTTCTATTTGAGAAAAAAGAATCAACAAGGTCACAGAGAAATCTGCACATGTCAAGCAGGTGTGATGCCATCCTTGGTCTAGATTTTGTCACCTTTCAATTTGAAGATGAATAGACTTGAATTGGAAAGGCAAGGAAAAAAAACAACACATCAAGAGGAAAGAGGCAAGGATCTAAGCAAAAGTAAATAATAATGACAATGACCCCAATAATAATGGTAAATGTAGAAGCAAAGAAAACATCCTCAAAGATCAATATGATGAGGTACTCGGTTTTCACTTTTTCTCCCTTTTTAAATTTCCTGAGAATTTTATAAGCGTTTCAATCAAATCTACCCTTTACTCCCTCCCCTTCAACTCCTACATTCCGCCTACCACTTTTGTTTTTAAACTCACTGAGTTCATTTAGTACTGCCAGTATTTGTGCAGGGCTAGCTACCGGAGCATGGGCAGCCTTTCAGGGGTAATATCCTTCCAAAAGATGATGAAAGAATAAGACTGTATTGCTGAAGACACCACATAACTGAGACATAGGATATAGAGAAGTCAAGCTGGTACTGATCTGGAAACATCTCTCTACTGGCTAGCCCTCAGAGTGTTACAATTGTGATTCTATGCATGATACTAGAAGAGAAAAGTAATCAACCGTCTTTTCTTGCTATGAAACCTGTGAGCTATAATAACAACCAGCCTGGTGAGATATGCCCAGTGGTGCAATGGTGGCAGGACTGGTATAGGAGTAAGCAACCACGTTCTGGTTAGATGTAAGGCCTGCTCCACAAGGTCTAACTCGTACCTGATATGTTAGTCAGACCAGAACCCTTGGCTAGCTCAGTCATAGACCCTAGGAGAGAACCTACTATTATTTTGATAGCTGATGGGGTGTTTTGTTTTGTATTTTTGTGTATGAGTGTTTTGCCTACATGTATCTCTGTGCACCATGTGTGTTTCTGGTGCTATAGAGGCCATAATAGAGCACTGGGTTCCATGGAACTGGAGTTACAGACAGTTGTGAGCTACCATGTGAGTGCGGAGAACTAAACTCAGGTCCTTTGCAGGAGCAACAGGTGCTCTTACCTACTGAGCCACATCCCCAGCCTCTAGATTATATGGTTTTTGAAAAATGAAAAAAAAATCAATAAACTTTTAGCAGAAAAAAAGGAGCAGAAAAACAAGATAAATAAAATATAGACATAAAAAGGGACATTCCAACTAGCATCACAGAAATACACGGGAACGTTAGGGACTACCATGAAGAACTAGTTGCTAATAAATTTGAAACCCTAGAAAATTCTGATAATTTCTCTCTCTCTTCTTTTTCTTTTGAGACAGGGTTTCTTTGTGTAGTTTTGGTGCCTGTCCTGGATCTTGCTCTGTGGACCAGGCTGGCCTCAAACTCACAGAGATCTGCCTGGCTCTGCCTCCCGAGTTCTGAGATTAAAGGCATGTGCCACCACTGCTCGGCCATATTCTGATAATATTATAACCTACTAAATCATGGTGACACAAAACATCTCAACAATAATTAGTAACAAGATTGAATCATTAATGCAAATCTTCTGACAAAGAATTTTTTTTCATTGCTGATTTTACCAAAGTTTTACTGAACTAACAACTAATGCTTATCAAACTATCTCAACAAATCAAAAGGGAGGAGACCTGGCAAACTAATTCTTTAAGGCATGCATTACCCTGACATCAAAGCCAGACAAAGGAGCACAGGGAAAGGAAAATGCAGACCAGTATCCCTGATGAACACATATGTTAAAGCTCTATATAAAATCTTACAGATTGAATCCAACTATATATCAGAAAGATTATATACTATAAACAAGAGGGACTTACCCTAAGCATGCAAAGATTGTTCAATATAAACACATTGATTAATATACCAAGGTAACAGAATCATGGACCTAAATGTGGCCATCACAAAATTACAGAATAAACAGTAAAATTCAACAACCTTCAAAATCAAAACCATTTCTAAGAAAATTAGATATAAAATTCCATGTGAGAGGAACTGTAAACTAGTAAAACCACTTTGAAAACCAATATGGAGGCTCTTCAAAACGTCAGAAATCGAGCTACCACATGATTCAGCTATATAACCCCTGGGCATGTACCCAGAGGTCTCTGTATCTCACTACAGAAATACTCATATTCATTGCCACTCTGGTCACACTAGCTAGGAAATTAAATCAACCTGTATGTCCATCAACTGATAATGAAAATGTGATGGATATACACAATGGAATATACACTCAGCTGTAAAGAAAAATGAAATCATGAAAATTGAAGGTAAATAGATGAAACTGGAAAAGAAATGACAGAGTGAGGAATTTCTGGCCCAGAAAGACCGACACCATGTGCTCTCTCTCACATGTGGGTCCTAGCTACAAACTCTTGTTTTGAGTGTTCAACCTTGAGCACACATGGAAGTCAGGAAACTAGAAACAGGTCGTGGGAAGGAAGAGGGTTATAGAGTGTAGGTAAAAATGAAAGTATAAATGGGGACTTCTACTGGGCATGTGTGCAGAAAGGCTCAGCAGGTAATGGAGTGATGGGGTTAAGATATGAAGGGTCAGGGAAGGTTAACTGAATGAAGTGAGCTGGAAGAAGCTACTTGGGAATGAATGATCCTGCAATACAGGTAAAAGAACACAGTAAGAAAACATGTTGATAAGAACGACCATGGAGCGGGAATGCTGAGAGCTAAAGCATAGATGGGGTAGGATGGTAGGGGAGAGGAAGGATAAGGGATGGGCTAATTGGACCAAGAATATGTGAAGAAGACTTACGAAATCTCCCTAGTTTGTAAGCTACAAGACTTTAAAAAAGGAATCTGAACAAACGTACCTCACAAGGGTGAACAATGCTGCTACCAGAAGACATGGTTAATTGGAGGAAAATCTCAGTACCAGGCAAGAGTTACCTCCCTATGAGTTATTGGTAGAGGTGCTCCAGGGGCATCTAAAACAATACAGGCCATTGTCATTGCTTTTGATTCCCACCGTAAGTTAGACGATAAGACCCGATTGCTGAAGATGCTATACATTTTGGTGGCAGATTACAGAGCGATCGATCTTGAACTAACCAGAAAGCTCTCTCTCTCTGTGCTGTTAGCTTTCATAGTGTTGGTGGTATGAAGGCTGATGGGGAGAAAGGACATTAATGGCCTTAGATAGCACTGGACCCCGCGTGCTACAATACTGACCTCCCAGGAAAGATGTGCCCACTGGTGAGACAAGGACAAGACTGTTTATTCGGTAACTAACCCCTCTTGTGATTGGACTGGAGGCCTGCTCCACAGGAGGGAATTTAAGCCTGGTGCTATGAACATGAGTAAAACTCATGGCTACGGTAGTCACAGCCCATGCGGGAGAACCTACTTTGCTAAGTGGACATGCTGTCAAACTGCCCTCTAAACAGTTAGGTTTTTATCCTTGTGTTAGTACTCTTCTCAACCCTGGCCTGGGAAGCTTCTGATTGCAGTGGATAAAGGTTAGTGCAGAGACTCATTACTGAGTCTGAGAATAGTTTTGAGAGTAAGCAATTATGGGTGTCCTGTCATAGATGAGACAGCTATATCAACCTTCCCTTCCAACCCCAAGGCTCAGGGAACATCTTAGAAGAGGGGGCAGAAAGACTGCAAGAACCAGAGAATGGGGAAGAGTGCTGTGAGATGATGTCCTCTGGACACGGCATGCTGTCATACACATGCACTCACAGCAGCTATGGTTACTTGCACGAGATCGAACCAGTTAAAAACTATAGCTCAGCGTGGTGACACCTGCCTTTAATCCCAGCACTTGAGAGGCAGAGGCAGGAGGATCTCTTTGAGTTCGAGGACAGCCTGGTCTACAGAGCGAGTGCCAAGACAGGCAGAGCTGTTACACAGAGAAACCTTTTCAAAACCAAAACCAAAGGAGAAAAAAACCCACAAAAAACCAACCAACCAAGGAAAACCCAAAATTTATAGCATGGAGTGGGGTTGAAGGAAGCTTCCAAGGCTCTACTGCCAACCAAGGAGCTACTGGCAGTTGATGGCTGGTTACTGTAGAAGGAAGAGTCTCCATTCTTTATGAGTGTAGCCACTGGGAGGTTCCCCGTGCCCCAGTGGATGAACCCATGCCTATGCTTCATATATAAGCAGCTGGTAAAGGACTCATTGGGTTTTATGTATATGCATAATATGTAAAAAGAGGACATGAAGTTGAGAGGAAGATGTGCTGGGGGACATCCAGTGAGAGTTGGAAGTAAGGAGAAGGGATGGCTATAATCAAGATACATTGTATATATGTATGAAATTTTCAAAGAAAAAAATGACCTTCTATCCAATAAAGTGTTGGTGACCTATATTAGCATCGGGGCATGCTACGTACAGAATGAATAATGTGAATCTTTCTCAATAATATTGACAGGTCTTAGTGTTACAACAGTGAAATATTGTAGAAAAATCTCATTAAGTCATTTTTCTTACCTCAGTAAGACTCATCGGATTACTAAGGTAATAGGAAATAAATGAGGCTTTAAAATTTCTGAATTCCCTTTCAGTAACCATGTTGGTGTTCTCATTGTTACAATTAACTGCTAGTGCTGTTCATGATAAGAACATCCTATCTCACTGAAGCTGGAGTTTAGATAAGTGTATCAATAAACCAATCTCGTCTTCATTCAGAAAACTAATTTCTAGATATGGATACTTAGATTGCTGAATCCTCAAGTATAAATGGGACATCTATATCACACCCCCTCCTCCCAAGGCTCAGGGGTCATGATGGAGTAGGGGACAGAAAGGTTTGAAGAGCCAAAGATGGTGGATAACTACAAGGAAATTGTGTCTTCTGGATATAGCAGTGCAGGTGCTCATGGGAACTCACAGTGGTGGTGACAGCATCCACAAATGCTGTGCAAGTGGTACCAAATTCCACATGGAAAAGAGAGGTGGGCATGAAGTCTCACTCTTAGCTAGGGAGATATTTGTAGCGGATAGCTGATGACTGAGAAAGAGTCAGTTCTCTTTAAGGGTGTGTGTGGCTCCTAGTGGACTGGCCTCCCTCCAGTGCAGACCACATATCCAAGAGTATACGGGTAGTACAAACTGAACTTGATGTATTTTTTTTCCTTTTTAAAGACACCAAGTAAGGTGTGTAGAGAAGTTGAGGTGGGCCTGGGAGGAATAAAGGGAGGGCTAAATATGATCAAATTGAATTGTACAAAATTTTCAACTAAAATATGAGAACAATATCGTTACTTCAACGTATTAATCACAAAGTTAAAAATAAGAAGGCAAACCATTTTGCATTAACAAGTTTTTAGAAGATATTTGTGTCTTAAGTTGGTGTTTAGAAAACTAAGTCTATATTTCATGTCATTTTGTTCTTTGATTCAATTCATTTAGCATTTCTGAATTCATCACTTAAAGTCCCTAAATGTTTTGTTTGCTTTCTATAGTTGGCCCCTCTTGACATTGTGTTCTAGATGTATCTCTAGTATATCACTCTGGAAAATAAGAATGTATCTCTAGAGTGGAGTGATGTCTACTAGAATTCTGTGTGTCCATGAGCATTCTGGAGTAGAATAGAAAGTGAAATTTGGTGGAGATTCGGCAATAATTGCACAGCATCCATCTAAAAGTCTGCAAACTCAAGCTGACCATGCTTGAGAGTGACCTAGCTTCTGATGCCACTTTCCCCAATGGGTTTTAGAAGAAACTGGGGGTATTGTACTTATTATCAAGCCCAGTAGACAGTAGTAACCATATCTGATTTTCTGGAATCATCTTTACTTATTGATGACTCCATTAGAAAATGAATAAGTCTGGTAAGTGAATGCAGTTAAGTTGCAATATGCAAGTCAGCATATAAAAACTAGTGGCATTTTTGTGCACTAACAATGAACTTGCAGAGAAAGAACTGCAGAAAAAAAGCCCATTCCCAACAATACACACATATGCGTGTGCACCTGCACACACACCTAGAAAATGTCAGATCAGGCAGGCTAAGACTGAACACAAGGCCCGAGCCTTCTACATTTGACCATGATAGAGAGAATCTCACTGGGCCTGCCATGACATGTCCAGTGTCATAACTCACTGGTCACGTATCTTCAACAAAACTCAGTGGTATTGACATATTCTATTAGAAGAAAACCAAACTACACATCTATATAGTTTGCAGAAGTATCTGCTCTCCAACACATGTAAGTACCATAGTAGAGCTACTTTCGAGGAAGGTCTCTGTTCTAGTTTCTTTTCTGTTGATATCATAAAACACTGACCAAAAGCAACTTGGGAAAGAAATGGTTAATTTGGCTTATACTTCCAGGTCATAGTCCATTATGGAGGGAAGTTAGAACAGGAACTCAAGGAAGGAATTTGATAGCAGGAACCATGGAGAAAGGCTGCTTGCTGTCTCCCTTTCTGGCTTGTTCATGCTCTTCTACCTTTCTTATACAATCCAGGACCACCTGCCTAGGGAATGCTGCCTCCCACTATGGGCTGGATCCTCTAACATCAGTTAACAATCAAGACAATCCTACACAGACATGCTCGCAGGCCAATCTAATCTAAGCAAATCCTCAGTCAACGATTTCCTCTCAGATGATTCTAGGCTGTGTCAAGTTGACAATTACAGCTAACTAGGACAAGCTCCTAATTTTGCATGAAAAAATATCAAGAATCCCAAGATCACCAGGTGATAGGGAGGAAAAGAAAAATGCAAGTGAGAAGAGAGAAGGATGACTCCTACCACATGGAGACAAGCCAGAATAAGGATAAAAGGCAACAGACTCATGGCTTTTGTGTCCTAGTAACGCTGAATGCACATAGTTGCCTATCCCATATGGGAAAAGGTGTTTCTGTAATCAAGCACTGATACCAAGGTTCATTTGGAATTAATCCAATTCTAAATCTAATCTGCATTTAAGAAATTGTATATTATTGGATATTCTAGAAACCTATTTTTCCTTTTATTATGAAATTCATCTAACATGAGCCATCATGAATCTCAGTCATTTTAAAAAGACATTTAACATAGAACACATCATTTAATCTCTCACAATGTGGAGAAAGAGCTAAAATAGCCAAATTTGAAGGGTGTATTGCTACATCTCAATAGAACTGGTAAAAGACATTGCTGGCAAATTCTAAAAAAATTACTCTCTTTTAAAATTCCATTCATCAATAAATTATTATTATTATATGTCTTATAAAGTAGGAAGAAAAATGCAGTTAATTTTAGTTTTACAAAGCATCATAAATTTAAGAAAAAAACCTTATGAAATATCACCAAACTTCATATTATTGAGAAATTAGATATAAAATGTAAAGTGTTTTTGGTATTTATCATGAGAGAGATAAGGAGAAATTTAGCAGAAGTTAGAGATGACAAAAGGCCACTGGACTGGAAATGAGAGTCCTATCTCTGCCTCTATTTAATGGTGATGGTATCTCGGTAGACAAGACTTGGAAGTCACTCTTCACTCAGTAAATATTAGTGGGTACCTGCTCTAGTCAGTCAGAGGACACCAACAGAAAGGGAAAAGAGCATACCACACGGTATTAGTCAGGGTTCTCTAGAGACACAGAACTGATAGAATGAATGAATGTACACACACACACACACACACACACACACACACACACACACACACACACAAGAGGATTTATTAAAATGGCTTACAGGCTGTGGTTCAGCTAGTTCAACAATGGCTGCCTAAAAATGGAAGGCCCAAGAATCCAGCAGTTTCTCAGTCCTCACGAGGCTGCATGCCTCAGCTGGTCTTCAGTGTAATTAGGAATCCCAAAGAAGTAGGCTCTCCTGCCAGTGAAGGAGTGGACTTGCCAGTGAGAGCAAGCAGGCCAAGAAAGAAAGCTTCCTGGTTCCACGTCCTTGATATAGGCTGCCAGCAGAAGGTGTGGCCCAGATTAAAGATGGAACTTCCTACCTCAAAAGATCTGAATTAAAGTGTATCATCCCACCTGAAAAGACCCAGAGTAAAAGTGGGTCTTCCCACCTCAAATGATTTAATTAAGAAAAATGTCCTCACAGGTATACCCAGACATGGGTTTAAGTCAATTTCTGACATAGTCAAGTTGACTCCAAGAATAGCTATCACAAGTCCACACCTTGCTAACTTGACACATAATCATATGTCCTTGTGTTATGCTTAATTTCCAAATGAAAAAAGAATCAGGCAATAATTACTAATGTGATGTAACTCTCCAGTGTATAATCACAAATATGTTATGTATTTAACCAGGTCATAATTATGCCTAACGTGATATAGCCAGTACAACTATAAACATATTATAAATTTTAGAACAGATGGTAATGTCCCTTGAGGAACATTCCTTTAGTATCTGAAACTTAAATATGATAACCACTGATATTCTCTTCATTGATGTTATATTATATGATAAATAAATCAAGGGAAAGAAAACTCAAATACCTATACACACACATTCTTAACAAAATGAGATGGAAACACTGATGTCAATTATAATCATCATTTTCTGCAATTGGTCATGTAGCCTTAGCTGGTATTTATAATTACTTTCCTCTGCTACCGATTCTAGTAGGCCTCAGCCTTTGATGCTTCTGACTTCAGCAACCACCTCAGAAGGTCTTGGCTCTTTTCCTGGTGAAGTGACCCATACCTTCATTCCTGAAGGGTCTGTACCCTTGGTCATCCTGCCTGGATTAGGATGTTGTAATTTCCCATTGACTTTAATCACAGGACATGGTAGCTATAAGAGATTACCTAAAGGATCTCCTACAGAATAAGCATAATCTTTTTTACCTACATTGTGAAGAAGCAATCCAATTTTCCCTTGGCAATGTGGATCACCAACCCTCCTAACCCTTATTCCTTTCTTAACCTGTTGGTGTAAGGGCATCAGAAGCACCAAGTACCCAAGGAGAAGTCTGAGCTTTCAGTCTAATAGAATATTTTTTGTGTCTCCTGGCAGGTGCACTAACCTCTGTGGAACCAAGACTCATGGGAACAGAAAGCAAAAATATTCCTAGTGGGTCACTAGGGGTAATAGTGTGTGGAGCTACTCCCTTTTCCACCCTGTGACCTGGGCCATGGATCCTGGATGTGGGAGAAACCATCTTGTATATTGGCTGCTGGTTCAAAAAGCATATACTGCCTTCTGGAGAATCCTTCAGGCTGCTGCAACCTAATTGGAACTGTAACTATGTCTTTAAAAGTCCATTTCATTTTTCTATCAAACCATCTGCTTCAGGATGGTGGGGAACATGGTAAAACCAGTGGATTCCATGATTGTGGGCATACTGCTGTACTTTTCTGGCTGTGAAGTGAGTTTCTTGGTCAGAAGCAATATTGTATGGAATACTATGACAGTGGACAAGGCATTCTGTAAGTCCAAGGATGGTGGTTTGGCAGAAACATTTTGTGCAAGAAAGGCATAACCAGAATAAGTATCTACTCTAGTAAGGACAACATACTGTCCTTTCTATGGAGGAAGTGGTCCAATGTAATCAACCTGCCACCAAGTTGCTGATATGCAGCTCAGGTTGTGTGGTAACTTTGTGGCCCATTGTCAAATGTCCATTTTCCAACAAGGCCCAATAGCAAGCCAAGAGCTGTCCTTCAAAGAGAATAGTTGTCTAAAGACAATGGTAGAGCCTTGCTCCTAAATCCCAAAGATCTCTTCTGTGATTCACCTATAATGGCTTTTCAAAGGCTCCAAACAGCATCCCTATCTGCCACTGACATCTCAGGTACCATCAGGTCTGCTGGATCATATAGTCCAATTGGTAGAGCAGCCTGAACAGCCACCTGGACCTGTTGAAGAGCCTTCTCCTGTTCCAGCTCCCACATATAACTAGCAGCTTTCTGATTCACTTGGTGTATGGGCTGGAATAACACCCAAGTGAGGAGTGTGCTGTCAATAAATCCAAATAAGCCAACTAAACATTATGCTTCTTTCTTGGTGGTGGGAGGAGCCAGATACAATAACTTATTCTTCACCTTAGAAGGAATATGTTCATATGCCCCACACCTCTGCACTCTTAAGAATTTCAGTGAGGTAGAAGGCCCTTGGATTTTGGTTAGATTTATTTCTTATACTTTGGTGCATATATGTGTTAACCACCAGTCCTAAGTGGCTCCTATCTCCTGCACAGTTGGTACAATCAGCATAACATCATCAATATAGCAGAGCAATGTGATATTTTGTGGAAGGGACATGATCAAGATCCCTTTGATTTACACAAGGCTGGAGAGTTAATATATCTTTGACATAAAACTATAAAGGTATACTGCTGGCCTTGTCAACTGGAAGTAAATTGTTTCTGGTGGTCGTTACACACAGGTTCTGAGAAAAAGCCGTTTTCTAGATCAATAGCTGCATGCCACGTACCAGGAGATGTGGTAAACTGCTCAAGTAAGGACACCACACCTGATGTAGCAGCTGCAATTGGAGTCACTACTTGATTGAGTTTTCAATAATCAGCTGTCCTTCTTCATGATCCATCTGTCTTCTGCACTGGCAAGCCAGGAGAGTTAAAGGGAGATGTGGTGGGAACCACCACCCCTGCATCTTTCAAGTCCTTGATGGTAGCACTGGTATTTTCAGCTTCTCCAGGGATGCAATACCGCTTTGGATTTGCTGTTTTCCTTGACAGAAGAAACTCTAAAGGCTTTCATTCAGCCTTTCCAACCACAATAGCCCACATTCCACAGGTCAGAGAAACAATTTCTTAGTATATCTATCCCAAATTGCACATTCTGGGACTTGGAAATTACCACAGGATGAGTTTGGAGACCCACTATGAGTCAGACTTCAGCCAGCACTCCGTTCATCACCTGAACTCTATAAGCCCCTGTTTTAACTAGAGGGTCACGTGTTCTTCGGGTCTTCAAGAATCAGCATAAATTCTTAACCAGTACCCAATAGAACCCTGGAAATTCTGATTGCTTCCTTCCTCCCAGTGTATAGCTACTCTTGTAACAGGCTATGGGTCCCTCTGGGTAAGGACTGGGAAAGGCTATATGTCCCCCCTCTTAGGGTTTATATTGCTATGAAGAGACACCATGACCACAGCAGCTCTTATAAAGGAAAACATTTAACTAGGGATGGCTTACAGGTTTAGAGGTTTAGTCCATTATCATCATGGTGGGAAGCAAGCAGGTAGATATGGTGCTGGGGAGGGATCTGAGAGTTCTACATCTTGATTTACATGCAGCAGGAAGTGAATGCTACACTAGGCCTAGCTTAAGCATCTGAGACCTCAAAGACTGCCCCCACAGTGACATACTTTCTCCAACAAGGCCACACCTACCCCAACAAGGCCGCATCTCCTAATAGTGCCACTCTCTATGAGGCAAGCATTTAAACACATGAGGCTATCGAGGTCATTCCTATTCAAACCACCACATTTCACTTCCTGACCCCATAGGTTTATAGCCACATCAAAATGTAAAAGTGCATTCAGTCCAACTTCAAAGGTCTCCATAGTCTATAACAGTCCCAAATTTGTTTCAAAGTCCAACATCCAAAGTTTCTTCTGAGACTCATGCAATCTCTTAACTATAATTCCTTGTGAAACAAAAATGAAAAATCAGATCACACACTTCTAACATACACTGGCACAGGATACACAGTACCATTCCGAAAGGGAGGGAAAGAAGCATAGACCAAATACCAGCTGGGAAATCTCCAAACTCCATCTCTGTGTTTGATGTCAAAGTTTTCTTCAGATCTCCAACTCCTTTTGTCTTTGTTGACTAAAACATACCTCTTTCTCTTGGGCTAGTTCTACTCCCTGTTAGTAGCTTTCCTTGGCAGGTATCCCATGACTCTGGCATCTCCAACATCTTTGAGTCTTTAATGCAACCCAGGCTTCACCTTCAAAGCTTCATACAATGGCTTCTCTAGGCCTCCATTCAGGGACACCCCTGACACATTCCTGACCTCATTGGCTTTCCTTAGTTGCAGAGGAAGATTCCATAACCCCTTTCTTCTGTCCTTGACTCTAGAACCATGTGACTGAAGCTGCTAAGTTCTGCTGTTTGCTGGGGCTGGAACATGGCTCCCTTGTTCAACTACGTCTTTATTAGTTTTCTGTTTTTGATGTTTGCCTTCACTACTTAAGCTTGGCTCTTTTGAAACTTGTTCTGTAAACTGGGCTGGCCTTGGACTCAGAGATCTGCCTGTCTTTGCCTCTGGAGTGTTGGGATGAAAGGCGTGCATTGCCACACTTGGCTTTGAGCTTTTCTTTAATCCCTTTTCACAAGTTGGAAGCTTAGCTGGGTGGGAATTTGTCCTAAAGTCACCACTTCCTTTATTTCATTTACTATCAGGCTTTTCTTTAATCTGTTCATCTCCTTGAAGACAGGATTTGTCTCCATTCCACTTCCTGGTGCCCCCTTTTCTCCTTGAACTGTACATTTTGTACTTTTCCTTGCTCGACTTCCTCCCTGTCATTATAGACTTTCATAAGAGTGAACACTAATAACCACGTGAGAGAATCAATACCAGGGTGTTTTGAAATTTCCTCTGCCAACACAACTAATTAAAAAACTCTTCAATTTAGCCTCAGGCAGATATTTTGGACAATGGCATAAAGAAGCCACATTCTTCACCGAAATACCAAAGGACAGTCTTTAGGTCACATACTAGCATTCTTCTCTGAAACCTCTTGAGCCAGACCCTCACCATTCAAATCACCCTCAGCAACACTGTCTTCCATGTGCCTGCTAGGATGGCCCATTAGGTTCTACTTAAAGTGTTCAACTGCTTTTCTTTTTTTCCTTTCTTTTTTTATTTTATAATTTAATTTAATTTTACATATCAGCCACAGATTCCCTTGTTCTCCTCCCTCCCGCCCTCCCCAATTGCTTTTCTAATCCAAAGTCCCAAAGTCTATATTCCTCCAAAAAAAAAAAAAAACCAAACAAACAAACAAAAACATGGTCAGGCCTATCAGAGCAAAACCCTGGTTGGTCCCTGGTATCAATTTCTGTCTTAGGGTTTTTATTGCTGTGAAAGAGACACTATGATCATGGCAACTCTTACAAAGGAAAACATTTAACTGGGGCTGACTTACAGTTTCAGGGTTTAGTCCATTATCATGATGGGAAACAAGGCAGCATGCAGGCAGATATGATACTGGAGAAGTAGCTCAGAGGTCTACATCTTGACCCACATGCAACAAGAAGTGAACTGTTGCACAGTGGGTATACCCTGAACATATAAGACATCAAAGCCCACCACCACAGTGATGCACTTCCTCAAACAAGGTTACACCTGCTCTAACAAAGCCATACCTACTAATAATGCCACTCCCTATTGGGGCCATTTTCTTTCAAACCACCACAGGAACAGACTGATAGAATGAATGTATATGTATGTGAATGTGTATGTGTGTATGGTGTATATGCATATACATATGTATATGATGTATTGTATGTGCATGTGCATATGCATATATATGTAAATAGTATGTACATGACATGTATATGTATATACATACATATAGGGGATTTATTAGAATGGCTTACAGTCTATTGTCCAGCTAGTCCAACAAGGACTGTCTACCTACAGAAGATCCAAGAATCCAGTAGCTGTTCAGTCCACGAGGCTGGATATCTCAGCTGATTCTCAGTGAAAGAATTTTAATTGCCAGAGAGAGAGAATAGGCAAAGAGACCAACCTTCTTTCTTCCATGTCCTTTATATAAGCTGCCAGGAGAAGATGTGGCCCAAAATAAAGGTGGCTCTTCCCACCTCGAAAGATCTGTATTTAAGGTGTTATTCCACCTCAAAAGATTAGGAGTAAAAGTGAGTCTTCCTACTTCAAATGACTTCATTAAGAAAAGAAATACTTCACAGGTGTGCCCAGCCACATGCATTTTAGTTAATTTCTGACTAGTCAAGTTGACAACCAAGAATAATCATCACATCCACTCTTTGAGCTGATGGATGTTGCCTTCACTTCTTCCAGATTTGCATTTTTATTGAGTTAGGAATGAAGTTTACTCAGAAATGGTCTCCAGAGTCACTGTGTTATCTGTTTAGTGTATTACCTGCTGGATGGTTTCTATCTCCTGTAGCTGGAGGTTTTCTCAGGTCCCAAGTTCCTCCAGTTCTGCCTGGCCCCACAGTCCCTGAGCCGCTTATAAAATAATCACTCAAAGGCTTATATTAATTACAAACTGTATGGCCAATGACTTAAGTTTCTTGCTAACTAGCTCTATCATCTTAAATCAACCCTTTTCTTTTTTTTTTTTTTGTTTTTTTTTTTTTGAGACAGGGTTTCTCTGTGTAGCTTTGCGCCTTTTCCTGGAACTCACTTGGTAGCCCAGGCTGGCCTCGAACTCACAGAGATCCGCCTGGCTCTACCTCCCGAGTGCTGGGATTAAAGGCGTGCACCACCACCGCCCAGCTAAATCAACCCTTTTCTATTAATCCATGTTTTGCTCCATAGCTGTGACATTACCAGTCTGAGGTCATGCTGCTCCTTGGGTGGTAGGTTGGCATCTCTCTCACCTCTGCCTTTCTTCTTCCTGTCTCTCTCTTGGATTTCCCGCCTAGCTATAACCTGACTTGCCATAGGCCAGAGCAGCTTCTTTATTAACCAATCATAGCAACACATATTCACAGCATGCAGAAGTGCTGAGTCTTTCTTGGGAATGTGGAAGTTCTGTTCTTAAAATTACTTCATGTTGTCCAGGGGTGATGGCATCTTTAGGGGACCCTGAAAAAATTTAGGTAAAGATCAAGTCCTGGGAGAGCTAGCTGTTGTCCAGTCTCGGTGTGATGGGAAAGTGCAGGGCTTATCTGACATCCTGACTGGAGTGGTCTATGAGGCCGGACCATCTTAGCTAACCACTTTGAAGTTGTCCTGAGCAGTTTGTGGTCCAAAGGTGATCTTTGGATGGTGTTTGTCATCTTAGTGGCCTACCACAATCCAGGTAGTTTCATCATTGTGGGGCCCCACCATCCTTTTGGAGACATCAAAGGTCACTGTTAGGAATGGTCACAGTTCTCTGCAGAGAACTTAAACATTTTAAATGTCATATGCAACAGATCTCAGAGAGGTTATAGGACCACAATCTATTAAATAATTTCAGGGTACACAAACTTGAGTCCTAATTACCTGCTTCAGACTCAACCCTGAAATCATGTACAGGAAGCTAGATGAAGCCTATTTTTAGAATGAGTTAATACTCCATATGACCATTAATATCATAACAGAAATTTAAATATATATATTTACATATATAATATAGATGTAATCTTATGACCTTTGAGATAATATTTACACCTTAAGAAACACTTTAGGCCGGGCGGTGGTGGCGCACACCTTTAATCCCAGCACTCGGGAGGCAGAGCCAGGTGGATCTCTGTGAGTTTGAGGCCAGCCTGGGCTACCAAGTGAGTTCCAGGAAAAGGCGCAAAGCTACACAGAGAAACCCTGTCTCGAAAAACCAAAAAAAAAAAAAAAAAAAAAAAAGAAATACTTTAAAGAGTCAAAATAAAACCAAAAGATAATGAGATTAGTGATAATAGAATAGTCCCTTAATTTTGGTTTTCTTCTGTCCCATATTAAATGGCTCTTTTGACACGAGACAGAGACTTTGGATTTTCCTTTAACAAGCATGCTTAGGTTTAGAGAAGGAGATAACCATGCTTCAACTCCAAAGCCAGCTTAAGTTTTTAATTGAGTTAGGACTACAAAAAGACCAGTTTCCTTATATGACAGCAGAAACAAATATTTGAGAAGATTTATGAAATTTTTTCCTGTTGGAAATATGCTATACAATTAGAACAAATTACTCTTTTCTTTGGGACATTTTTTTTCCTGAATGATTCATCCTTCTTCAGATGTCTATTTGTCCAGTGGTCTTCAGATTCATTAGTTGGATGCTTTTATTTTCCTAGAAAGACAAAAAAATAAAACCCTGCCCCAACCATAACTTTGGGGACTTTCCTTTTTGGTGGATTATGTCTGATCAAATGAAAGACAATTGTTAGTCTTATAAGTTAGTTTGGATTGAATGGCCAGACTGTTTGATGAACTATTGCCTCTCCTAATCAAGAGGTCTCTCCTGTTCAAATCTAATATTTATCAATCATGACAGAATCCATAGCTTTTCTTCTCCTGTGGAAACAAAAGTAAAACCTCTTCCCCAATGTAACACATATCCTGGTATCCATTCTGAGGTCAACACATCTGTGATTTAATTAGGTAGGTTTATTTTCCATTATCTAATGTCTCTCTGCAGCTGTCATTCTTTTCTTACTAGCATTTAAAATTTTAAATGTAATAAAGCATTGTGCAATTGAACTCTAGGGATCTCTATTACCCCTTTCTGTTTATTAAGTTTATCTTTTAAAAGTGTGATTAGATCTTTCTATAACTGCTTGTCCAAAGCCCTGGAAGTCCCCCTCAGCCCCTCCTTCTCTCTTCCTGTCCCTCTCTGACTTCCTCAGTCCTCCAACAACTCTATGGTTAATCCCAGTGCCAATCACTGACTCTGTCCTTGATTCAAGGTGGCTTTATTGGCATAGTGGAGTGGCAGTGAGAACAATTCTCCAGTAACACTGTTTCTCACCCTAGAGTCAGCCACCCCCTTGGATTTTTCCTTTCCAATAAATCTCTTGAGTGAGGTTTGGAGTGCCACTGATGTGGCACTTTCTCAGGAGCCAGAGTGGAGCAGAACAGTAACACTTTCCCTGGGGAAACTTTCCCCTAGCAGAACAGAGTTGTTATACTTCAGGGTACCTGAGCAGAGCTGTAACACTTCTTCAGAGTGAAGCAGAGCTGTAAGATGCTATGCTTACAGTGACTTTGTGGCATTCCTTGGCTCCTGACTGCCAGGATACCTTTCCATCCAAGCTCCAATGCTTATGAAAATACCCAGAATATTATGGACTGAAGGTCTGGGCCACTGTGGCCTAGTCAAGATGATACATAAAAATAATCACATTACAGTTGTTTTGGGGATACAGGCCATGGCCAGGTTTTCTGAAACAGTTCATTTCACCCCTTTAATTGGGTGCAGTTTCAAATGTTCCAGCCCTGAGCATAAGATTTACACAAGGTTGCAGGTGTGGGGAATAGAACTAAATGTTCTTATTGTAGGATTCCCAAGTGAGAAGGGCTTTGTGCCATTTAAGAGAAAGGAAACAGTCCACCTCACCTGCAGTTCCCAGACACCAAGATAGGACCAAGTAATCACATGTAAAACTAGTAAGTGAGTCTGAACAGAGCTCATCTGTGAGGGGAGACAAACTGGGTCTTCTGTATGTGTTCAACATCTACAGCCAATCCCTCTCTCTAAGCTTTCTTCATCCACTTCCAAAACCCAGTTACCCTTCTTGAGGAGAAGTCCTATGTACTGTAGTAAGCATCTCTTCTGTCTGTCTTAGGTCCCCAGGTTTGGAAGATGGCAGTGGTCACCCAGTAAAGGAAATTCAGTTAGCTATGATCCTGTAGTAACAGAGGTACCTCCTTCAAAGCTCATCTCAAGCCTAATTTCCCCTGGGTTCTTCTCACAAGCTCCTCTGCTTGCTGGTGAAGATCAACTCTTCTTGAAGTTGCCTTCTGGGGCTCCCTAGAACCTCACAATTGAAGACCCTCACTTTCTCCAATTTTCCCCCAAGTTTTAGTGTTTCTACACAGAAAAGACCAGGAAATGGCGTCATGTTTTGTACACCCATCCTCATGCTTGTCTTCCCCATGTCTCAGCCAAAAGAACCCTTTATCTTTATTAAAATAGTCATGCATCCTTTCTTCTTCTCTTTCCCATAATCCTCTCCTGCAGGCACTCTGCCTACACCCACATCCAGCTGACCGAATTGTCCCATGGCTCACTAATGCTGTTTACTCTTTTGAGTCTTTTCTTTCTCCAAGTTTTATTTGCACAGAATCTGTTGCAGCATCTTCAATGTCTGAAGTCTTCTAGGGGATGTCTTGTACAGCACTAATCCCATTTGGTGCATTTTGCCTTTCAGATGTGGTAGTTTTCATATCCAGAAATTTGATTTCTGTTTTTAAAATAACTGTCATGCTTCTCCTGAGCTTCTGAGTACATGAAATAACAATGAAAATGATCACTCCTGTTCTGCTAATTCCAACAAGAATGACTTTTTCAATATATTATTGCTGTTATAAACAGTGACTTTCTGCTTTGTGTTTGATAATCTCTGATGGATGACAGGCTTTGTGAATTTTTAGCTTACTGGATGTTAAATATTTTTGTATTCATATAAATAGTGTTAATGTATCTACCACCAAAGTTCCTGGACTGTGATTAAGTCTTTCAGGATTTTTGTTTTTGTGTTGAAACTTTATTGTTCATGCTAAGATCAGGGAACAATTATTCCAGACTCTCAAGGAATGACCCTTCAAAGTACTATATCCAACATACCATTAACTGAAATAATCTAGTCTTGTTGGGGGGGGGGCGCTCTAACCCAGGTACTGAGTGAGCCCTGGGCACTGTGAGCTCCACAGTCTCTAACCTGGCCTTGGTAGCTTCCTCACATGTCTGCACTGGATAGGTCCCCCCATGTGTCTGGATTGCTCCCCCTATGCAGCCCCTTTACTTCAGACATTCTACCAAGCAAACTCTCACCCTGACCCCTGAGGTCTTGTTCTTTCTCCCAGTTTAGGAAGTTAGCTGCTCTGTGCCAGCTACACCTGCCTTCTGTGTGTTCAGGTACCACAAGGCAAATATTCAGGATGACTGAAAAGTTGCTTCCATCTCTCAGGAACTCTCTTCACCAATCTTCAATGTCCAATAGTTAAAACCATTTTCTTGCAGCCTTTTCCTGTTGTTTGGTGACCTGGGCAGAATAACAAAGCCAGTCTCCATTAAACTATCAGAACCCAAAGCAGATCTCACTGCCTCATGCAGCCACCTTAAAGGTGAGGAATGAACAAACCATAAATCCCTTTCTTCAAAAGTGTACAGTTCATTCAAAATGGCATCATTACAGATTGACCTCTAATTCCAGAATGTTTCCATCATTGTCTGTGCCCTTCAGAGTTAATTTCTATCCATCCTCCTACAGTGGTGAAAACCCAGGCACCTATTTTCTGGCTCTAGGGATTTTCCTGTTCTGGACATGTCATATAAGTTGGCTCATATGGTAAGTGTTCTTTCCTGTCTAGCTTCTCTCAGCAGATGGTCAAAGCTAAAGTAGAACTAACAACTTCCTGGCTATTTCAAATGTGTCTCCAGGGCTGGAGAGGCTGGGGGTTATAAAACACTTGCTGATCTCACAGAAGACCTCGGCTCAGTTTCAGCACCAACATGACAGCTCACAATCATCAGAAACTCCAATTCCAGGGCTCCTGCTCTCTGCTTGTTGTAGGCTTTCCAGTCAGGGAAACGGGACACCAGCACCTTTGTGCAGAAAGCCATTTACCATGTGGTAGCACAAGCTCTGAGGAACTGTTTTCCTCAAAAGTAGACCCTATTAATATAGGAGGACATAGCCATATATATAATGACATATCATATATGTTTGTTTGTGTGTGTGTGTGTGTGTGTGTGTGTGTGTGTGTGTATGTGTGTGTATGTATGTATGTTAGGAAAGATGCAGCAGGAACTGGAAAACTTAATGATTCTCTGTATTTAGAGAAATCTTTCCAAATCAAATATGCCCATAAACCAACTGAATAGAGCCTCAGTGGGAATCCAGGGAAAAGAACACAGACAAGAACAGCCTTTTGTAGAAGAGTGACTATCAAGCAAAGAACAAACAACCACAAACAGCAAGAAAACTAAGCCCTGGGATTGGAAGATGCAACTCCCAGCCTTACTTCATTGTATCATTCAAAGGATTGGGTTTCAACAAGAAACCAGGAGACATGCAAAAGAACAGCAAGGGACAGCCCCAAGGTCAGCCAGGAGTGACCACTCTAGCCCTCCCTGGGTCTCTGAGAGCATGCTCATAACCTTCTACATGTTCACAGTTCTTTGTATGTGTTTCTAGACCCCCAAGAGCGTGTCAGAGCTCCAGAAAGCCTGTCAGCAGCTGGTTCTCTGGATTTGCCTTGAATGGAGGCATTGTCCTATTGTTTGTTCATCTGCTATCAGCAGCTTCCGAAAGAGCCATCTGTAAATCGCCTCTGAACAGTTCTGACAGATGCCCTCTGGGAAAAGGCTTGTTGCCCTGGGCCAGCTCTAAATCAGATGGTCAAATGAAATAAGCCACCCAAGTGCTGTTTCTCTGGAGATCACTGTTCATGACAAATGCTGTCAGTGCCCTGGGAATGAGGCTTTGAAAGCCTTCAAGCCTAGATTGCTCACTCTTCTGGCTTCCAGGTTGCTTGCTTCCTCCAGAGCTGGGTGACTAGCCCTCAGAGCTGTCTCAAGGATCCAGAGAAAGGGACTAGGAAGTAGTAAACAGAGACTTCACAGGACCCAATGGGTTTGCTGAGATTCGTCAATTTTTTCACTTTGGTTTCCCATGAGTCTTTGGCTAACTTCCTAGTGCTCCAGAAATGTGGATATATTTTCCACTCTGCTGTCATCTCTCCTACATGGTTTTTTGAGAATCAATTCAGAGAAGATTGAGCATAGAAAGTATCATCATAATTATAAAGTAAATATGTAAAAGGAGTCAGACCCTCTTCAAAACTGTTTTAAAAAGGGAACACACAGTTGGGTGGATAGGGAGGTGAGGAGGGTGAATAAGAACAAATTACACTGCATAGGGTCTTAAATAATTAATGCAAATATTATTTCGAATAGATGTTTGCTGCATATATAGTATATATGTATGTATATATATATATATATATATATGAGATCATAATCATTTATTATATATGTTACAAGGGCTCTTCTTTTTGAGGCTGAAACCCCAGTGTACTTCAGTGTAATTTGACAAGCAGGCACTCACTAGAATATATGAATGTGGTGGTTAAGTTTGACAGTCAAGTTGATTAAGAGACCACTAAGTGATTAGGAATGCATGCCCCTGTGTGGGGAGAGTGTTTCTAGAGGTGCTTAGACTAGTAGAGCTCCGACAAAGATCTCCAGTCCCTAGAACCTCCCTTGATCACTTCTTCAGTCAGTTGATGCACGGAAACCAACTAGCCCATGCCCTCATCACCATCAATACTCAGATACAGAATGTCCCCGGACAATCATTTAACCCTGAGCATTCTTTAACCACCCTGCATAGAAGGCAAGCTTCCATCTCCATCCATCAGGGAAACGCAAATCAGAATCACCCTGAGCTTCCATCTCATCACAGTTAGAAATGAAACTCCAAAGCAAACAGGAAATCAGAAAGTCTTGATCCCACTGGAGAAAGTATGGAGGGAGAGGTAATGCAGCAATATTTAAACACAGGGATGGCCTGTTGATTAGGAAATGCTGGTGAGGGTGTGGGGGAAAGTGACTTAGCATAGCCTCTGATGGGAAGCAATGTAGATGTCCCTGAAACAATAACAATAAACCCACCAATGCCTCAGTTACAGATCTCCAGGGCTGGTGACCAGAAGGATCAAAATCAACATGGAATAGAGACACCAGTGTGCCTCGTATACTGCAGCCTGATTCACAATAGCCACACTCAGTAACCAGCTTCGGTGTCTGTCAATAAATACCAGTCAAATTTTTATTATTTTCATTAGCAAGTCTTTCTAAAGCTTGTATTACCAGTCAAATTATTATTTTCATTAGTAAGTCTTTCTAAAGTTTGTATCTTATCAGTCAAATTTTCATATTTGGCACACTTATCAAACCATTTTTAAGGATAAAATATGAATTACCAAATTGATAGTAATTAAAATCAGTATTATGTCAATCCCAGCTAAGTGGTTTATCTCTCATTTATTTTTTTCAATTTGCAAGCCATGCATATTAGCACTAAACAGGGTCCTAACTGCCTGCATTGTGATATTTCTGATTCTTAACATGGAAAAGATTCCCCTGCCACCTCCTTTAAAAAAACAAATGAATTTCCCCTTTAAGAGTTCCCCGTTATCTCCCCTGATCTGCTGACACCAACAGCATTAGTGGGGCTGTGTGTGGGTAATCAGCTGCAGTGATGATATTCGACTGTGCCATCAGAGAGGGCAGGCAGAGTGAGGTGCCCAGAGCCATGCTAACTGCATGCCTGGGCTGCAGGCCACTGTGACTGCTCATGTGCCATGTGGGGAGGGGGATGATCCATAGGAGAATCCTACATGGCTGGGAAGCAGTATGAGAGGGGGACTGAGTGCCTGCCATGAGCAGGGGAGCAGGATTGTCCAGGGGGTGCAAAGAACCCACTGAGGCTGTCACTGTGGCAGTGGCAGCTCCACACTGGACACCAGATATTGTGACTTTTTTATTGTTTTATTAAGAAATAAAACTTGGGAGTTAAATATTAGGGATAAACCTGAGAGATCCACAGAGCAACAGAGAGAAGATCACTTCCTTTCTTCTCTACCTTCCCTATCTGTAGTAGAATATTTTAAGGTGTGTTATTTTGTTTGTGTTGCATTTGTTTAACTCTGTGAAGCTGTGGTACTGTGCCTGTGTAAAATACCCGATGGTCTAATAAAGAACTGGCTAATAGCAAGGCAGGAGAAAGGATAGATGAGGCTGGCAGGGAGAGAGAATATACAGAGGGAGAAATATAAGGAGGAAAGGAGTAGCCAGAGAAGGAGGAGGTCTCCAGGGGCAGCCACCCAGCTACACAGCAAGCCACAGAGTAAGAGTAATATTTATGGAAGTAAAAGATTGGAAAAAGCCAAAGGCAAAGGTTGACAAAATAAATTTAAATTAAGAAAAGCTGGCAAGAAACAAGCCAAGCTAAGGCTGGGCATTTATAATTAAGAATAAGCCTCCTTTTGTGAATTTATTTGGGAGATGGGTGGTGCCCCCCCCCCAAAAAGAGTAAAAAACAAAATGCAAGACCAATCAAAAAGGCTGTGCATCTCCTTAGGCCCCTCCTTATTCCTCCTGTGTGTCCCTCTAGCCTCCTCTGAGTCAGCCAGAAAACTCGATGGTCCTCTCCAGTCGACTTAGTGTGGACTCTGCCCTCTGAACCCAGGTCCAACTCCATTTGCAGTCTTCGAGCAGTAACACAAACAAATCTCCAGCAACAGGTAATTCCTTACTGAAGCACTTATGTATGGGTATATATTTGTGTGGGTGCAGATGTATGTACAGGTGCATCTGCATACATGCATATGCATGAGGAACCAGAGGTCAACCTCTGATGTTGTTTCTCAGGGTCCATCCACCTTATTTGATCTAGACAGAGTCTCTGATGAGAATCTGGGGCTCAACATAGTAGGCTACACTGGCTGGTAAGTTCACTCAGGAGTCCCTTCTGTCTCTGCCTCCTCAGAGCTAGGATTATGGGCTCATGACAGATCCCTGGCTTTTTTACATGGCTTCTGGAGATTGAAGGACATCCTCATGCTTCTGGGGCAAACAATTCACCAACTGAATTAACTTACAGCACCTATGGAAACATTTTGTAGTCATCATCTGAAAGTTCTTGTTCTAGAGTTCCACCAGCTGAGCTATCTTTGGGCTGGATCCTGTCCAATGACTTCTCTCCTGTTGTGACTTCCCTGGTTCCTGGTACAAAATATGATTTCTAAAAGTATTCTGTGAACATCAGAGTATGTCAGAAGCCTGCATCCTATTTGTCATCCTCTTCATCAGGTGGGTGGCCTGCCACCAAGAAGTAGCATATTATGAGTCAGGCTCATCTTCCTGCTGGGCCCAGGGCCCAGGTGGGAGTAGTGACTGGTCTGACTTGCATCCTCTTTTCCATCTCATTGATACCAGTTGGAAGTGAGGATGTTGGGGTCACGATAGCAGATTCCCAAGCCCTGGACCTTCCCTAAGTAATGAGAATTTCTGGGCAGCCTGTCACTACAAGGCTAAAGATCAAACCCATGGAAGTGCACACAGTGGCTGTTTCTACGTGTCTGTCTGATTCTTGGGCCATGCATGCATGCTGCCTCCAACCAGGTACAAATGATCATGTACTTCCATACATTAGTGCAGGCCCTAGGTGGGCCAAACAGGCACTTTGCACATGTTCATCCCTGAAGGAGACCCCCCCCCCACACACACACACAGCAACGGTTCACTCCTGGACCCCAGGTTAGGCACTAACAACACCCAAACACCTGTTTTCACAGAGAGATCTTTCATTAAGTGGGAAGAAAAGTTAAAGTGGCTGCTTTCCGACTCAGGCAGAAAAACAGCAGCAAATGACCTTGCAGGTGTCATTCTTAAGAAGAAGAAAAAGGGTTTGTGTTAGAATGGGCTAAGATAGGGTGGTATATTTTGATTGGGCATGTTAATTAGGTAAGTCAAAGGGGCCTTTGATTGTTGAACTTTCATATTTCCATAGCTGGACCTTGGTAGTCAGCCTCAGGAGGAGGGAGTGGTCATGAGGAAATAGACCTTGGTGGCTACCTTTAGGAATGTAATCTGTAAGTTTTTAGCAAGGCAGAGGGAATGGGGGGAAAGTGCAAGGCCAGCCAGAGCCATGATTGCCATGCTCAAGCTGGCCAGAGTCCCTTCAATCCCCACAGTCCAGATAGTGCAAGCATACTATCATGTCTATTGCTAGTATTCAAGCACACATGTGAGTGCCTGGTACCTGCAGAGGCTACCAGAAGGGGGCATTGAATCTACTGGAACTGCAGTTACAGAGGGCTGTGAACTCTCACGTGTGTGCTAGGGTCTGAATCTTGATCCTGGAAAACAAAATCAAACAAACAAAAAAGCCAGCCAGTGCTCTTAGCCTCTGAGCCATCTCTCCAGCCCCAACAATCTTTTTACTGGAAGTGGAGTCCCTGATCTGAGCTGGCCACCTTTGTGACATGTCCCCCCTCCCCCAGGCAGGGACACTTTGAGTTTTAGCTACTTTGCTCTGCTATCCTTGTCTCCCAAGAGATCAGAAGGATGGAGCTTTTGCTCCAATTAAAGCCTGACATCTGCTTTTGTTTACACATTTATCCTCCATAGAGACTGTACTGGGTGGTTTTGTGTGTCAATTTCACACAAGCTAGAGTCCTCAGAGAAAAGAGCCTCAGTTGAGGAAATGCCCCCTTGAGATCCAGCTGTAAGGCATTTTCTCATTCAGTGATCAAAAGGGGAAGGCCCAGCCCATGGTGGGTGGTGCCATCCCTGGGGTGCTGGTCCTGGGTTCTATAAAAACATGGGCGGAGCAAGCATGGGAAGCAAGCAGCTCCCCTCCATGGCCTCTGCGATCAGCTCCTGCCTCTGAGTCCTGCCTTGTTTGAGTTCCTGTCCTGACTTCCTTCAGTGATGAACAGCAATGCTGAAGTGTAAGCCAAATAAACCCCTTCTTCCCCACCTTGCTTTTTGATCATGTGTTTTGTTGCAGCAATAGAAACTCTAAGACAGAGACCCACATCCTACTTAGTACTTGTCACACCTCTCAGACTCCCTCCATCTGTGTGTCACCTGTCGCTGCTCTGCCTTTGAAGCAGAGGGCAGTTTGGAAAGAGGGGACTCACATCCCAAAGTTTCAGGGCCCCAGTGACAGAAGTCTTATGTAGCTGCTTGCCACATTCTCTCCTTCACCCATAATGCTCCAGCTTTCCATCACTGCCCAGGCAGCCCTTTGACAGTGACCAACTTTTCAGTTTGGGTCAACACACATGGCTCTCTGGAGTGTTCAGTTAAGTATTTATTGAAAGACCTCTTTTCAAATGGGGGTCTCACATGGCTTTCCCCTCGTTAACATCCATGCAAGTGCCTCGTTTGTTTTCCTTTATGCTGCATCGTGACTGGCGATGACTGTGTTCTAGCTGTCTGCTTACTTGTTATTTGTGTGGCTGATGGACCGTGGTGAGAGCCCAGTGATTGCCAGGGTCATGGCCATCTAGCAAAACTGTATCTGCAGTATCCCAGGGTGCTCAGGACACAGTGGGGATGTGCTTAATGAGTATGGACTGCACCAGACTGCCTGGGCAGCTGTTACAATAACTTGTCCTCAATCGTGATCACCTGGAATATTGATTGGAAAGTGTTTTGTTTCATGTACAATTTTAAAGTTTGCTCATATGCACAGGAAAGGGAGAAATGATTTGAATCAGTGCCCCGAATCCAAAAAAAAATTAACTATTTGAAATATGAAGGTGGTGACATGTCTCCCTTTCCTGTTTGATGGTGACTTTTTAGGCTGCCCCCCAATCCCATCAATGTTCCCCTCTCTTTTTCCATCTCCACAAGTCCTTTTGTCAGCTTGATGCAGACTAGAGTCATTTGGGAAGAAGGAACTTCAGTTGAGGACTTGCCTCTATCAGGTTTGCTCTTAGCCAAGTCTGTGGGGGATTTAATTGAGTAATGATAGATATGGGGAGACCTGGCCCTGTGTGGGAAGGTGGTCCTGGGTTGTATAAGAAAGCAAATGAGCAAGCCATGGGAGTAAGCCAGTAAGCACTTTCTAGAGTCTCTGCTTCAGTCCGAGCCTCCAGCTTCCTCCCTGTCCTTTTAAATTATCTACCAGCTGGAAGTGGAGTTCTTGGTTTTACCTGGCCATCTTCACAATCCCTCACCTGGTAGGGACACTTGCAGGGATGGATTGTAAACTGTAAGATGAAATAAAACCTTTCTTCCCCAGGTTGCTTTCAGTCATGGACTTTCACAACCACAGGAAGCAAACCAGGATGCCATTCTCAGGAAAAAAATCGCTGTCCTCTCTTTAAGCACCATTGTAAGGAAGATGCACAAAACCTGTTGCTTCCGGCAAGGTCAGGGACAAGGCTCTAGGGAATAGCCAGCTCCCGTGTGCATGTGGGAAATGGTGGGGCTGTGCTAAAACATGCACCTTGATGAGTGGGATGTGGGTACGCAGGCCTTTGCAAAGGAGTTCCTCAGATCCATCAGTGTTCACCCACACACTGCCTCTGCAAAGGCAGAGAAAGAAGCTGAACAGGAAACAAGGGGCATATGGTCACCCAAACAAGAATGGTAAGGTTTTTTGGGACTCAACAGAATAATGATGGTACAAAATTGCTTTTTTTAAAAAATTAACCTAATGGTGAGCTTTTAGGTTATGGCAATGGAAGGCTGCTGTGGGGGAGTCACTCTTCCTTGGGCCATGGCCATTAGTAGGTTGCTCATGCCCTAGTATATGACCCCACATCTATGAGCATATGAGAAGTGATAGTTTACTAATTGGACTTAGTGAATTTTTTAAAAAGTAAAAATAAGGACATGAGGTTGAGGGGGAAAATGTAAGATAGGCAGAGTTGCAGGAAGTAGGGATAAATATGATCTATCTATATCTATCTATCTATCTATATACACACAAATATATATACATAAAATTTTAAAAGAATTTTTAAAAAACTAGTCTAATGCCCTCTTAAACATTACAGTTTAACAGTTCACAGTCTCTAGGAGACATTGCTTTTCCTTCCATCCCAGATAATTAAGATATAATTCCACATTCATTCTCAGCATTTTGTTCTTTCTGCCTTTACAAATGAATGCACATCATTTCAAATATGCACGCCCCAGGTGTATATACCCTTGTATGTTAGCATGAAGAGGCCCGAGTAAGACACTGGGTGCATTCCTCTACCACTGTCTATGTGATTGCCTTGGGAAATGGTTTCTAACTGAAATGAAAACTTGCCCTTTTGGCTAGGCTGGATGACCAGGAAGCTCTCTGGATCCAGCTGTCTCCACCCACCAGTGTGAGGTTATAAACATACACAGTCATGCCCAGCAATGTGTGTGTGTGTGTGTGTGTGTGTGTGTGCGCGCGCGCGCGCGTGCGCGTGCGTGCACTGGGGTTTCAAATTTAACTGCACGTGTTTGCAGAGCAAGCACTCTTACCCACTAAGCCATCTTCCCAACCCTGTATATTGTTTTAGAAGGTAAAGTTCTCGACAAATAGATCAGCCAGTGGATTTTCAAGCTTAGTTTATAGATTACCGTGGGTAATTGTTACTGGACATGATGATCCACCCTTACAAATCAAAGTGATGACAAGTCCCTTGTGATACACAACAATAGACCTGACGGCTCTGATGGCGGGCGTTACCATGCTCACAATGACTCATCTCTCACGGTTGTGTGCTTGGCTTTCCCCTGCTGGCCATGACTAGTAGCATCACCAACCTGAGGCTGTGGAATTCACTGGATGATAGATCTTAGAAAACCCAGGGCAGAAATATGTAGTCAACTATCTCCTAAGGGCTCACATCTCAACCCTCGGAACAAAACCAAAATGATGCTAAAGCTGCAGATACACATGGAGCTGGGTCTAGAGAATCCAAAGGATACATACATTCCCTTCCTGCTAAGAACTACCAGCTACTCACCCCATTCCTGTCTCTTGCCCATGAGACACAAAGTTGAAGCTTCACAGTCAAGCACTCAGCCTGATTTTTCTCTGCATAACCATTTGCTGTATATGGTAAGACCGAGTGAATTCTTCCTACATACCATTACTTGCACAGGGCTGATGGACTGGGGCACTGAAAACATTCTTCTTAAGATCTCAAAGCAAAAAGAATTATCACTGTTGCTCCCAGGAGTTTCCATCCAGTCCCAGTCAACATTCATTCTGCTGTCTCTTGCAAGATAATGCCGAAGGTCTGCAGCATGTGGCAGCATCCAATCATCAGCTCATAGCTCGTCAACAGTCCATCGTAGATCTGAGAGGGACCCATATGGCTCTACTCCTCCTTGCTGATGTATGGGTCACTGATGGATTCTCGGAAAGAGCCAGTCATCAACTTCAGTTGTGTGCCCACTGCTGAATCCACCAGACTCCAGTGGATCACTACCACCCTGTAGTCACAGACAGCCCTGGTCAAAGTCTTTGGGCCACAGAACAGAACAGAACGGCATGAACGTGGGGAAGGGAGTTGTTAGGAAGGAAGTAAACTCAATCAGGCTGTGAGGGAGATGAGAGAGTGTGAGAGTGACAGAAATAAGTATTCACTACAAATATGTATATAACATTTTCAAATAACAAATTTAATAAAATATAAAAAAGGTGAATTGGAATATATTTCTAACTTTGCAAACATGGCAAACAGTGATTTAATACATTTTCTGGTGCCTTTATTTATTGAAATAAATAAAGGGCATAATGATTAGAAAGCTAGAGTTTGCATTGGCTGACTTAAAGGTCTGGAGCTGGGTGGTGGGATGTTTACACAGCATGGAGAATGCACACTGATGTTAATTTAAATGCACTTTAAATGTTAATATATAGTAAATTGATAAGCAATATTATTTAGAAACAACCTTTTCTCTTAGTTGGGTTTTATTTACACTATTGATTCACTTACTCAAACCCTTCTATATAGAGAAGGCAAGAGTGACCCATCCCAGGCTTTTGCCAAATGAATAAGTTTCTACCAAGGTATTTTACTTTCTTCTTTTGCTGTTGTGATTAAATATTCTAACAAAAGCTCCTTAAGGGAGAAAGGATTTATTCTGGCTCAATTCTAGTACATTCTATCATGATGGGGAAATCAAGGCAGCAGGAGCTTGAATCTTATATCACATCCATAGTCAGGAAGCAGAGAGCAACCAATATCTGCTGCTGCTCAGCTCCCTCTCTGCTTACACAGTTCAGGATCCCAGCCAGTGGATGGTGCCACTCACAGTAGGCAGGCTCAGCCATCTTAGGTAATGCAGTCAAGATAGGTATGCCCAAAGGGTCATCTCCCAGGTGATTCTAACTCCATCAAGTTGACAGTTAACACCACCCATCACACTAACAATTCAGAAACAGTTAATCATTTGAACTCCAGACAGTCCCACGAATATCAACAAAATTTGTAAAGGCTCTTAATGACTTTATTGTTTTATTTATAAAATGTAGCAATTCATTTAATTTTTCTGAAATTGTGTTTTTATGTACCTGCATGTATGGAAAAAGAGAAGAGGTGGAGGAAGGGAGAGCAGGAGAGAGAGAGAGAAAGAGAGAAAGAGAGAGAGAGAAAGAGAGAGAGAGAGAGAGAGAGAGAGAGAGAGAGAGAGAGAGAGAGAGAGAGAGAGTTCCATGTTGCTATATTAAGTTAATTCAGATCTTCCATTGTCAATGGAGCCAGCTATGGTTTTGAAGAGTCGTGTGTGTGTGTGTGTGTGTGTGTGTGTGTGTGTACCATCAATAACTTCTCCTGGAGAATGAGAATCATGGAGTCCATGAAACTGTCTATACTGGAGCTTGTAGGTGTCTGAGGAGTTGAGATTGCACCTGAAGGCACAATGGGTGAGCCCTAGAATGGAGAGAGGCTTCTGTTCCAAGCTGAGAAGCAAACTTCCTGAAATTGAGAGTCTGGGGCAGGGAAAGGTCATGGGGCTGGCAGACTACGTTGATTGGCATATATTAAAAACTTAGAAAGGGGCCAGATGAGGAAAACCCAGTGAGGAGACAACTGGCAATCCTTTGCTGAATTCAACCAACATGGTTTCAGACACTCAAATCATAAGAGAACAGAGTGTAGACTGTTCCAATATGAAGCTTAATGGAGTTTAGAAACAGTAACATGGGGTATTCAGCTTACATAATCATCTCAGAGGCATGCTGATCTTATGAACTCTCACTGGAATTCCCTATTAAGCAACATTTAAAGAATTCCAAGATTTTTATATTCAGCTTCTCCACATTTTTCCAAATTATTTCTAGAAACCAGTCTCAGAGGCCTGCTAGCCACACAGCCAGGAAGACACAACACTCCCACTCCTGGTACCAGTTCTTTGTGTCAGACTTTTTAATCACCGTGAAAAACGCCCAAGAAACAATTTCCAGGAAGGAAAAACTTATTTTGGTACTTAATGTGACAGAGTTTAAGTCTACAGTCACTGGTCCAATCTTTCTGGGCTTGGTGATACAGAATATCATGGAAGATTGGCATGGTGGGTCAGACTTGAAGCAGAAAAAAGAAACAGGAAGGACCCAGGGCAAGACATGGCCTCCAAGGACACGGCCTTCTGTGGCCTAATTTCTCTGGCCAAATCCAACTAACAACGTTTCCCAGCACCCCTAAAATAACTCCATCAATGGGAGACCAAATCTTTAACTTATGAGACTTTGGGGGCACATTGTAAATCTAGCTATATATCTTCCTTACATATTACACCTCTGCTAATATCAACATAATTCACATTATTTTATGAAGAACTGACACTCTATCTGGAGATAACACACAGCAAGTGAAGACTATATATATATATATATATATACAGAGACACAGACATGTGTACACACACACACATATACATATGTGTGTCCATATTTGGGTTGATAAAATGCCAATTCCTTTATCTGTGGTATTTCAGACTCTTCTCATTTTCCACATGAAATATTAGTGTGCTTCCCTGTGTATTATCTGTGACCCCTTCTATTTATTTCCAATTGTTATAGATTTTGTAAAATTAAATTAAGGCCGTGACTGTTAGCTCGCTCCACCTAATATGCCTTATTCTGGGGTTCTCTATGGAAATAAATAGAGAAATGTTGCATGTAACTAGTGAGGTTGATCAGAATTGCCCTGGGCAAGCGGGAATTGCAATATACCACTCTTCTCTCTTCAGAAAACAGACATGACATGGGATTTGGCATAAGCAGGTTTAATCTGGGAGGGTTCTTGTATGAGGGAATGAGGGAGGTCTCACGGAGGGTAACCTGGACCCCAGTGAAGGAGCATGGTGAGAAGCCTGCATGCCTGGCAGATCTGAGAAAGCTCTTCAGGAAATCTTCACACCATGGCTGGGTATAGACAAGGCCCAGCATCTCCCAGGAGTAGGCCAACATGAGGACACTTTCCACAACAGACTTGGAGGAAGAAGGAGAGAGTAACACAAAAACGTAAGAGACAGAGGCAGTGGCTGGTTTGTGCTTTGAGGTGGAGACCCTACAAGGGCTTTCTCATGTGTACCACATGAGACTGATCACTCAGGAACAACCAACAGCAACGATGTTTTTGGTCCAGTTACCAGTAGACACCGAGACCCCAAAAGAGGAGTGATTAATTGTACCTTAAAGTTGCCTAGGGCTCAGGATAGGGTACCTATCTGTCAAGTCCCACTGTCAGTTACCCAGGGTTGCCAGCAGGGCCATGAGCTCAGCTCCCCAGGGGCAGGGACAACCTGCTGGCCCCATCCCTAATGAGAATACAGGAAAAGCCCTTAGTCTATCACCTGACCCAACATACTTAACGGTGAAAAGTCAAGCTGGCAAGCACAAAGGGGGCTTATTGCCCCGAGGATTTGGGCCGAGAATCCAAAGCGTCTGCTTCAAAGTACCAGACAGAAGGAAACACGAGTGTCCACCTGACACTCCCTGGGAGCCTTCCCTCCAGCGGGTCATTCAGAATGATCTCCTCATGACAGAGCCCAGGCAGGGTTGGTATGTGTGCATGCTTTAACAAGTAGAGATGTCTCGGACTCACTGATCCCTTGTTTCTGCCATTATCAGAAAAGCACAGGAGTCCTCAGGAGAATGCTGCCTTTGCATCCAAAGAGCTGCATTCCTTCTTTCTGCTGCCCACCATGAGATTCTAAAAGCTTCTAAGTTTTTTTCTCCTGAGCTCCACCCCCAGTCTCTCTTTATGGGATGCACTGAGAAAATCTCTTCAAAGTTAATTAGTTAGATTGTCAAGTGAGAAGGCTTAATGGCCCTAAAGTTAGGGAAATAAGGTCCAGGAGTGTTAGACTTCACAAAAGAGCCGCGTCAGCATTGCCAGAAGGGGCTGAGGGACTCGGTGTGGAATCTGCTCTAGGGACAGGTGGTAAGTGCATGATGGGAATCCTCTACTGATGAGACAGAGATTCTGCAGAATAGAGTGGCTGGAGCAGCTTCTGATTGGGGGGATTGTTTGCCAAAGGCAATCTTGGACTCTGGCACAGGTAACTTGAGGCAGTGTGTTCAACTAGGGTTTAATGATGGCAATGAGATCAAGGTGGCATGCTCAGCCTAGTTTACCTGCAGAGGGTCCACTATGTACCCATAAACACACCCGCCTCAGCCATGGGACTTCAGAGTGTAGAATTCCACACTGTGTCAAGTCATTGGTTATTTTCTCATGACTTTATTGGATTTGGCAACACTGCAGAGTTGGCCAAGATGCTGGGGTGATGAATATGTGCTTGGTATGAGTGATCTGTACAATACTATCTTTCCATAGAGTACCCATGGGATACTCACCCCATGCTCAATAGACATTACTGCATTCTAATAATTAATTGTGGACATAGAATCCAGGGTAAGAAAACTGTCATTGTTTTGAGTGCATTTGTCTCTGTCCTGCTTTTAGATGGATGAGAAAGGATGATCTGAAATAAACTCCACCTGCTCTTCTTTCAGCCTAGACATGAAGGAGGCCAGCATTTTAGTTCCACAAAGCAAGCCCCTGGTTATCTCTCATGCCTCTGGGCTGGAGGTGAGTCTGCCTCACAAGTGGTTTAATGAGGACATTTAATCAGTAGACATGCAATGTACCACATGCAACTTTGTTTTTGTATTCTGCATCCTTCACTGCCTTGTGTGAAAGATAGAGTACCAAAGCAGAGAGAGAGATGAGTAGACTTTAAACATTACTATGAGGGCACCTGGAGAGTTGGCTCTGTGGTTAGGAGCACTGGCTACTCTTGCAAAGGACCCAGGTTCAGTTCTCAATACCTACCTGGCAGCTCACAATAATCTATAACTCCAATCCCAGGAGATCTAATGCCTGTTTCTAGCCTCTGTTGGGCTCCAGGCATGGATGTGATACACAGACCTACACGCAAGCAAAATACCAATACACATAAAAATATATATGTTTAAAAATTATCAGAACCTGGAATTGCCACAGAATGGATTGGTTGACAAACACAATGTCAATAGCACAGTGGTGACTTTATTGCTTATTCACTGGAGTAAGCTGGTAGACTTGTAAGTGTTCTGCTCAGGTGGCCATTCCTTCCTCAGAAATGGGCACTCAGCCCTTACCACGTTTTCCATTCTTAGCTGAAGTTCTCTAAACTGTGGACTATGCACGTTCTAAGCATGAGAGAAAAAGAAATGGAATGAAGCAAATATCACAAGGCTGTGTCACTTTGAAGACTGAGCTCCTGTCTACACTGACCTCCATATCCCTGCCAGGGAGAAAGCGAACAGGTATTGGCTAATTCACTGGGACTTAGCTTTGAGGAAACCTCTGTGACAGTGGCCATGGGGTTGTCTGAGTTTGCCCTAACTTAAGAGCCATGTTGTTGGTCTGAATGAGAAATATCCCCCTTGTAGTCTCAGACATTTGAGCACTTGGTCCCCTGTTGATGGAGATGTTGGGAGGGTTAACGGCATGCGGCCTTGCTGGGAGAAGTTCATCATTGGCCAGGCTCAGGGTGGGGGTTGTTGATAGCCTAAAGCTTTGAACCACTTCCTGCTCATTCTCTCTGCTTCCTGCTTGCAGTTCAAGATGTGAGCTCTCAGCTTTCACCTTCCTGTTTCAGCCAACATGCCTGCTGCCTGCCACCAAGCTGTCTCCATCATTGTGACCTCTATTTCTTTGGAACCATAAGCCAAAATAAACTCTTTCGTCTGTAAGTTGCCTTGGCCATGCTGCTTTATCACAGCGACAGAAAAGGAATTGATGCAGCCATTAAAAAGCCTTGAGTGATTTGAGGGGCAGCAGCTGCACTGTAGAAAAGTACTATGTTGCTCACTATGATTCCCAAGAATGGAAGGAGCCAGGAAGAGGGCAGGCATGGGGCAAAGGAAAGAAAGAGAAAGCTTCTCCTCTCTCCTGGCTGTGTCTCTTCAGCCAGACAGAATGTGATCTATTGTGGGGTGATGCTTGCCCAGGCCTGAAAAAAAAAACACAAAAAACTAATGAATACCACTATATCTAGAAGCTCCAAATTTCACTGCCCAAACACACAATTTATCAGTAAAGCTGGCCACACAACACTGAATTTTGTAACTCCTATATTAATTATCTAACAATGTATGTGGCAGGTGTAGTAGGATGCTTCTGAAATGGTCCTATGACCCCACTGGAACTGAGCTGTTTATCATGCAACAGCAAGATCTTAGAGACAGTGTCATCTGCTTTTCTGCTAAAACAGACAGTGCACTGAGTGGAGCTGGCTGTACAACAAAGATGACTTCTTTGCCAGTAGAAGAAAGTATTTGCATTTTCCTTGCAGCTTATAGAACAGCATGAAAGAAAAGATATGAATAAAATGATAACTGTGAAACAAACAAAACTCAGGGGACCCTGAGGTCCCATTAATATACCATGAGGCATGGCTTCTGCTCCAACACGGTGACAGAGGAGCCATTGTGCCCACACTCACAAGAAAAACCCACAAAGTCAGTAAATTTCTCAGATCCAGAAGAGAGTTGAGTTTTCAGGGCAAGTTGTCACCTGGTTAAAATCAGGATCCTTTCTGAAGTCACAGCCCAGCTCTGCTTAGGTGGAGCAGAAGCTTCTGGAGACAAACTCCGAGATGTAAAGATGGTACCAGGATTTGCCAGGGGGTACCATGGTGTGATGTCTTGGGTGGACTCACAGCCTCGGGGATCTTTCTGAGACCCCACAAAGTGCTCACAAGGAAGAGCTAGGAAAGTGTTGCTGTGGCTCTAGAAGACAGGAGGGCTGGGAAGATGCTTGGTGGACAAAGATCTATGACAAGCTCAAGGATGTGAGTTCTGAACCCCAGCACCCACACAGAAGCTGGCCACAATGCACATCAAAGTCCTGTCACTGACAGCGAGGAGACAGAGATGGGCAGATCCCTGAACCTCACCAGCCAGTTACCTCCAGGCTCAGTGAGAGACCCTGTCTCAAAATATAAGGTAGGGAATAAAAGAGGGCATCCAGTATTGACCTTTGGCAGGTGAGTGTATCCCATACTCCTACGGACAAATACATCATCATACACACAAAATACATTTTAAAAAGAAGGCAAGGAGGGATAGTCATTGTGATGGGCACCTAGAGCATCCTTGAAAGAAGAGACCTATTCTCCAGGTGAAAAAAGTTAGACCAGACACTCAACCTTCCTTGAGAGGGTAACACTTCCTGCTCTGGATTCCAGAACCTTGCCTCTCTCTCCAAAGTGGTAAATAAAGCCATGACCAGTGAAGATCACTGGCCACTCAAATGCTGAGATATAGTTACAGGATGAGCGGGTGTTCCCCCTATGCTACACCTGATACACATACCCAGTTCTGGAACCCATACTGGGTCCATCCCATAATGGTCTTCTCAGCTGAAAAACACAGTCTTTCTCTGAGAAGTGTGTAGGGAAGCACAGAGCCAACCTGAGAAACCAAACAGAGCTACAGGGACTCTGAAACCCCTCATCCGCAGACACAGAGCATTTGATCCAGCCTGTCAGATTGTTAACAAAGAAAACTCCCACAATAACGTTTGTCCATCATACTTGCTGTCTACCACAGCACATCTGGCCTTCAAAGGAAATTTGTTTTAAAATATTTTAGATGTATTTATTTTATTTTATGCATATAAGTATTTTGCCTGCAAGTATGCATGTGCAGAATGTGCATACAGTAGCCATGGGAGTCAGAAAAGGGTATTGGAACCCCTGAAAATGGAGTTGCAAATGGTTGTGAGCCACTTTGTGGGTGCTGGGAATTGAACCCGGGTCCTCTGTAGGAGCAGCCAGTGCTGTTACCCATGGAGTAGTCTCTTTGGGCCCCTTCCTTGGAAATTTTAAGGTATGACAAATGGTGAGGGGGACAGAAGATATACAGCAAGTATCAGAGCAGACTCGGGTGTGATGAGTATTTATCATGTTGGGCTTTTTTCTTTTGTTCTTGTTGTTGGTTTTGATTTTCATTTTTGTGTGTCTGTTTTTGTTTCTGGGAGAGAGAGAGACAGAGAGAGAGACAGAGAGAGACAGAGAGAGACAGAGAGAGACAGAGAGACTGAAGTTGGGTATAAGCAAAGTAGGAACTATCTGATAGGAGTTGGGGGAGAGGTAAACATGATTAAAAGATACTTTATGGAAATTTTTAATTGAAAACAACCACCGAGAGAAATGAAGAATGCCTTCAGCAGGCTCCTCTGTAGAGATGGCAAGCCTGAGAAAGTCACCAGGGGCTGGAGGACAGGTCAGTGGGAACTCAAAGATGTAAACATGTATATTTAGAATTCCAGAAGGGAAGCCCAAGTGAGGAAGAAATACATACAATAATGATAACACAGAAACTTTCAAAATCAATAACAGACACAAAACCACAATCCAGAAAGTACAGAGAATATCAACTAAGACTGAAGAGGGATGTCACTTCCAAACTGCAGGAGACTGAAGATAAGGAGAAAAATCTCAAAAGAAGTTATTGGAATCACAGAGAGAGAGAGAGAGAGAGAGAGAGAGAGAGAGAGAGAGAGATGAGGGGAGGGGGAGGGGGATGAAGAGGAGAGATGAAAAGAGAGAGGAGAAGATAAGAGAGGAGAAAGGGAGATGTTTTTCCAGCTGTAAAGAAAAAGTCATGTTGGTTGTAAAACAATGGATACAACTGACCAGTATCACATTGAGCAAGTTAAGTCAAGACTCAGACAAATAGTGCCTGTTCTCTCTCACTTGTACACCCTGGATTTTGTATATACATATAAAATCATGTATGTATATTTGACATAAAAGTAGAAGCAAAACTTTCTAGAGGAAAGGAAATTAATAGAGGAGGAGAAGAGAGGTGAGGGAAGGTGGGGGATGGGGATGATTAAACTTTATTATGTATTTATATGAAGAAATGTTCCCTATTAAATGTGGTACCATGTATAACAACTATACATCAATTTTAAAAAGGTGTGAAATAAGTTAACATTTTCTACACAGGAGCAAGGGTAAGGATGACATCCGGTTCCTCATCAGGAACCAAGGGCACAGGAGAAGGAGAGTGAAAGACAGACATCAGTAAAAAGATGGGGACCAAAAAGCACAAGCTTGAAAAACAAAAGTGAGGGACTCTGGGAACCAGCCACACAGACCCCCACAAGCAGGAGCCATTTAAAGATGATGAAATCAGAAAGGGTGTGGAAAAGAAAGAAAGGTTAAAAAGAATCTTCCTCTTTTCTCAGTCGGTGCTAAAGTGAATTGTTCAACATGGGCATGGAGTGTGTGTTGATCTGTTTGGCATACAGTTAGATAGAAGAGACACAGTGATAGCAACAGAGTTCTGTTGTTCCAGGGTCGGGTGGGAGCACTTCCTGTGCACTCTGGTCTTTCCAAGCCTGGATTTAAAACAATTGCAAAATGAGTTGCAAAATAGTTATATGCTAAGATAGAAGAAAAATGGAATCACATAAAATGGTCAATTAAAACCAAAGAATACAGAAAAACAGGTAAAACAGAGAGCAAATTTGTAAAATCAGTTAAAAACCCAGGGAGATGTTAATCCAGCATATCCATGACACTTTCAGTGTAAATGCCTAAAGACAGTTAAAAGACAGAGGTTTTTAGAATGGGAAAATCCAACTGCATATAGTCTCCTGTAAATGAATTAGATACATGCCGAGATAGCTGAAGGGTTTATGAAACCACCCTCCCTGAGGGACTACTGGGGGAGTTGTTGGGAGAAGGGTATCATTTTCTCCAGTGGTGTAACCATGGATAAGTAGTTTATTCTCCAGGAAGTAATATCCGACCCTGCTTATGCAAGCAATGCTGATTAAACATAGTGTTCTACACACTAAAAAAGATAGCATAGTGGAGGGGGCTCCTTAGGGAGAAGAAGGGTTTCTGTAGAAGAGGGAGGGTTATGAGATGTCGAGAAAGGGTGATGGAGATAAAAACAACTGAAACTCATTATATATATGAAACTTTAAACTATTATTTTTATTTATATGTATGAGTGTTTTACCTGCTTGGATGTCTGCATACCATGTGCATGCTTGGTGCCCACAGAGGCCAGAAGGGGTCACTTGACTCTTGGAACTGGAGTTAGGGAAGGTTGTGAGTTGCTATATGGGCATAATTGAGCCTGAATTTTCTTGAAGAGCAGCTAGTGTTCTTAACCCTTGAGCCATTGCTCTGGCCTCATAGGTATGAAAACCTGAAATAATTAAATAAAAATAAACTCATTAGAAATGCAGAGAGGTCAAAGATAAAGGCATAATGATATATATCCCATGCTAATAGTGATTTAAAAAAATTTCACAGAACTGTGTTAAACTTGAGCAAAGCAACAAAAATTATGAAGAAAAAAATCAGGTTCATACATAATAGCAACAGGGTCAATTTTCCAAGAACACTTAATTGTTCTAAGTATTTGTCCATCCTGCAGCAGCAAAACCATCCAGCATGATGTAAAAGCTGACAGAACTAAAGAGAGAAACAAATTTACTGGTGCAGTCTTTCAGTAATTGATAGCTCAGACCAGCAGAAAATCAGTAACAATACAGTTGATTTGAAAGACTATCAATCAACTTGATGTTTTGACAGGTCTAGAATACCATACACAAAAGAACATCACACACATTCTTCTCAAACTCCCCTAAGACATCCACCAAGGTAGGTTACACTGCAGGTCATCAAATGAATGAACAATGGGGAGAGACCAGAAATCATACAAAAGCTTTTCTCAGATCGCAGAGAAATTAAATGAACCTAGAAACAGAATGATGGCTGCCCAATCCCCAAGTATCTGGAGACTAAACCCAATTCTAGGGCCAGCAAGATGGCTCAGCAGGAAAAGGAACAATAGAATATTACTCAGCAATGAAAATAATGAACTGGTGAGACATGCAATAATGTGCTGGATCTCAGAAACATGTCATTCTGTGAGGGCTTCACAATGTAGACTCGTTTACAGAAGACTCTAGAACAAGTGGGACCATCTACAGTAACAAAATGAAAACAGTTATGTACTGGGGAGATTATGGAGAAGAGGCAAGCTGCACCCTTGTGTGTGGGGTGAGTGGGCTAATTTTTATTGGAGCATTGGCTGTTCAAGGGCTTGTACCTGTCAAAACAGATGGTCCTTTTACTCTATGCACATTATACCACAAGAGAAAGAGCAGAAAAGAAATAAAAGGAACGACTTGGAAAGATGGACTAACCCAAAATCCACTTTGCAGGAACTTCTAAGAAGAAATCTATCTGCATCATGGAATAAGAATGAACTCTGTTTCCCTAAAATGTTAACTGGTTATATCAAAATCCAACATATCTCCACGAAAACTCACGAGACAGGTTTGACAGCTTTCCCGCCTTTTCTTTTGCAAACTTCCAAGCTTGTTGATAAAGCTTGCTTCTGAAGAGCAACAGGACCCCAGGCCTGAGTTCATGGGGAGTCTCGGGGCCACTATCAGCTGCCTGCCTGATCCTTCCCAAGGCTCTGTCCCCCCAGAGTCACTGAATTTGCTGTTCAGAGGGTGTGAGGGAGAAAGGGGGTTGCTGATAATCACATGTGACCCCACAAGTCAGGACCCAGGAGTAGACAAGGACCGGAAAAAGTGGACAGGAGGAACCGTGCAAACTATGGTGAAGCACAGTGAGTGATCTGGCCAGTAGCCCGTGCCACTGTCTGCCCTGAGGGACCCCTGCTGCAACGTCAAAGACCTTCCTTGCAGCACTAGTTCCAGATTTGGCCATCTTCCTTGGAAAGCAGCAGCTGCGAAACTTACTTCAGAGATGCAGGAATCAATGAAAGAATTTGCTCAAAGATTCTCAAGTGGAAGTGGCGAAGCAGATTCTGCCCCCAAACCAAGTTCAGCCCGCCGCAGTGAACCATGGAGCTGCTTTTGAATGTGAAGATACACCTAAAGGGGGTCATACTAAGTTGGAACTGAGCACAATAAATAAATAGCAGAAATAATTTCAACAAATAACTGAAGACCCCCCCCTCCCAGCTTGGTGAACCAATGGGCTTGCTGGAATTGTTTACATTATGGGTGACTGACTCAAAGGCAGTTTCATCATGTACTACTCAGTGAGCTCATGGAAATAGTACATGAACTTGGAAGGGGAACATGGAAAGGGGTTGGGGGGCGGGCGGCAAAGAGCTGGAGGGGAAGCAAGGGTTAATATGATCGGACTAACTGGAGCTTTAAGAAGATTCACCCCTTTTCACTGTTAGAAGGGTGCCTAAGGAGTGGGCTTGTACCAAACCAAAGTGCCTAAAGGCTAAGGGTATTCCGGACCTCTTCTGAACCTAGTCTTCCTGCACACTGTGTGCACCATCCAATTAAGGATTTGGGGTTCAGAAATGAAAGCTGAACTCTGTGCCTTGGTATTCCATCCAGATTTATTCAAATCCAACTAAACATCGTGAAAAAAAATCTAGAAAAAAAAAAACCGCGAACATCTTGCTCATTAATACAGCTGTACCCAAGTGTGCTCTTGGCCACAGTGCGGGCTGTGGTTCTAAGATGTTGCAATGCAGTCTCATGAAGCCTCTGCGCTTTCTTAGTTTGTGTGCCTGCATTCTCAAGGGCGGGGATTACTCCCACCTGTGTCCAAACGCTGCCTAATTAAACCAGGACTACAAGTAAACAGGGAAGGATGGGTAGCCAACTGCAAAGACTTAGCTTGCAGAAAACAGTAGTGTGTCCCCTGCCCTCCTTAGTTACCGCCCCAGTGAAGTGGATACTGGGCAAAGGAAGCCCACCTGCTATCTGAGCGCAGGCATGCGGGGTGGAAAGGAGCCTGCATCCCTCAGCTGTGGTTTTTAGGAACCTTGCCAAGGATCCCCGAGTGTCAGCCCTGCTCCTCCTCCGCCCCCTCCACTTTCTCGCCCTCGCCAGTGCAGTGGCTCCTGGTAGAACCTCGCATGCCACCTCCCGACCATCCCCGGGGTTGGCGCCCGGAGCAAGGAGCAGGAGCTGCAGGGGAGCGCGGCCCCTTGGAGTTGCTTTTTTCTTAACTAAGCCCTCGCGGAGGGGCGTGCCAGGATCTGCACCGTCTGCACTTGCAGTCCTGACTGCCGTGGGTCTGGAGAGCCTTGCAGAGACCCCGCTGGAGTTCAACACCACCCCCCTGGGGTCCTGGTCCTGTGACTTTGGCGGGTGGCATGTGAATGAGCACGGCTTGACTTCCCCGCCTCTGGCGCAGGGCAGGGCAACGTGGACATCTTGCACTCCCCACCCAGCTTCTTGCCCCTCCTCAAGTCCTCTTGGAGCTGCTCCTGCTTCTGGTTTGTAGAGACCTGGACTGTTTCCCAGCAAGGCAGCCCTGGGCAGAGCGCCCTCAGAGCGCCTGGCGCCGGCCAGGGCTCCCTTCAGGGTGCGGGCTGCTGCTCTGAGGGCTCTGGGCTGCGGATCCCAGGACTCTGCGCAAGGGAGCTCGCAGAAGCCTGGAGCCCGCAGAAGCCTGGAGTAAAGGTCCCCAACGGGAAAAGGAGGACGCCCGACACATCTCCCCCGAGGCGCTCATCTGCATCGCCAGCCTCCACTCTCCCACGAAGTTTGCAAGGTAGAGGATCCCAGATCCCCAACTTCTTGCGAACATGAATCAAACAGCTGGAGCCTCCAACAACGTCAGGTGTCCCCCGGGGAAAGGCCATAAGGTAAGAGACCCGAGATGGAGGGGAGAGGACTGTTGTGCACGTCTAGAGTCGCTGGAGATTCGCATGCATTAGGAACTGCCATGCATTCCTTCCCAGCACCAGTGTGTCCTTCAGTGGCGACAGTAGATGAATGGCGCGGATTCTTGAGGATGTGTGATATTTAACAGACCCAGAGCCAGCTAGCTAGAAGGGCTCCGTGTATGTGACCCTGGGCTTGGAGATGCTCTGTTGCTAGTCTTCACTGGTTCAGGTCTAGTGAATGCAGCTGTTTGCCTCTATTAAGTTTTCCAGGAGGATATGTCTGCAGGAGGTCTTCCAGACTGGAACTCCCAAAGAGACTTTGAGCTCTTGTCGGTGCCACAGACACGTGCTATGTTAACTTTAATAGACCAATGTGTGCCTGCAGTTATTCCTAGGAAACTAGTGCAGTTCAGAGAAAGGGGTCATTCAGGGTCTAGCAGGGGCCTCCAGAAGCTAGCACATAGGGTCAGGGCTTGGAAATGTCTACTTCCCACACTCAAGGGTGCGGATCCAGATTCTTCCCGCGCCGGTCTCCAGCTGCAGTCTTCCCTTGGTGGCATCTAGTCACCTGTGGTTGTCTTGTGAGCGGTTGCAAGCAAATTGCTTAGCTGGATAACCAGGAGAGCACACACCAATACATGTGCGACTGTACTTGCCAAATGTTTCAAAATGTTTAGGGTAGTTTTTAATCTAAAGGCAAATACTTGGAGTATTTGTTATGCCGACTGGATCGAAGCTGTCAACATTTATCTTGTGTTTGCTGTGCCTAAACTTGCATATACATTACAGACATGTGGCTATTGGCATGTCAGGAAAATATTGCCATAAGGATCCGCTTGGTGGATTTTGGGGTGTGGGGTTAGGGTAAGTAATGACATTGGGCTCATTTGGTGGCTAAGGGAAGCCATGATCTGCTACATTGATATAAGAGGTAGCTATGGCCATAGTATACTTTTATTTCAGATGAATAGTTAACTGTCATTTTCACCTTATCAGATCTGGATGAAACATTTTAATCAGCAGGTCATGTGACTGACCTTTGTTCTTATGCACTATGATCCGATCAGTTCCTGGTTCTACATTTACCTTTCTTACTATCCAGAGGAAATGTCTTTTAAATCCATAATGGCTGACATTATAAGATTTTAAATTAAAAAATAATAAAGTTTCACACATTGGTGATTATATAGTAGAGACATCTGTGTGGTTCAGAAGATCATTCAATAATTTCTTAAAAGAAAAAAAGAAAGATAGAAAGCCTTTGGTTCCACTGGCAAAGTGCCTTTTTGGCAGAATTGGATTGCAGAGTATCGACACCAATAAACTCTTCTGGGAAGTGTTGGAACACATACCACCAGCACTTAGAAGGTGCTAGATAGAGAACCCCTTAGTCACAAGCCAAGGATTGGCCCATTCATTTGTGGTGTGTCTACATAACGTTCAGTCCATCAACCTCATTAACTCAGCAGTAAGTCAAGATCAATCCATCATTCATGTCAATCAGTCAAATGCAACTCTATGCTACAGCCCAAGAACTGAGGCGCTAAGGAAGATCAAAGGTGATGTTCACTCTCTTCAGAGTTCCCAATAGCCTACCTTTTATGACCTAAAGTCTGTGGTGACTCTCCACTGCCAAAGTCAAGGTGATGTGAGCTAAGGAGAAAGATGGTAAGTCCTGTTCTTAGAGAAGAGCCCCGTGTAGGGTGCTGTTTTGAAAGTGTTTTACAGGGAGATTGCAATGATAGAAATGAGGATAATGGTGGGCTGGCACCCTTCATGATTAATAACAAGTCAGCAGAGGGTCTTGGCTGTCAACAATGCGCAATGCTGTTTGTACTATATGTGGTTTAGGTTACAATGTTTCTAAATAAAATAAAATTCAATAATATAAGCTTCCTTTATTAGAAGTTTGAAAGAAGTTGCTCTCACTGCACCTGCTGCTCTGAGTCATCTTGGGAGATGGCCATGATGGACTCGATTGATCTGACATCATTCATCCACTAATAGAAATAAACCACCTTAAACTGGCCAATCTGTTAGAATTTGTTCTTGCACAGACAATTTTTTTTTGTGTGTGTATTCCTATGTGCATGGTGCATGCATGTGGTTGTGCATGATGAAGTCAGAGAATGACTCTGGATGTTGTTTCTCAGCCACCATCCATGTTTAGTCTTTGAGACAGGGTCTCTCACTGGTGGAATTCTCCAAGTAGGTTAGGATGGCTGGCTGGTGAGCCTTGGGGATAGTGGTTCTTGACCTTCCTAACACTGGGACCCTTTAATACAGTTCCTCATGTTGTGGTGACCCCCAACCATAAAATTATTTTCATTGATACTTCATAACTATAATTTTGCTACTGTTATGAATCATAATGTAAATATTCTTGAAGACAGGGATTTGCCAAAGGGGTCACAATCCACAAGTTGAGAACTTCTGCTCAAGTATCTGTGTATATCTGCCTCAAACTCCAGTCTTCAGACTTGCAAGCACTTTCCTGACTCAGCTCTCTCCCAGCTCAATGCAGACAGTCCTGGAGGGGCACCTTGTCTTGTAGGTGGATACTCACTGTTGGAGTTCAGTCGTGCTGAGACATGTTGTCAGTAGATTTATTCTCAATTACTGAGGGCTCAGGACTGAGAAACAAAAGCTCTTTGTTGTATCTTACATGCTCCTAAGTATGATACAATTGACCATCTGCTGAGGGCTATGGAGGCAAGCCATCATGTTGTCCTCTGCTGTAGGCAATTATCACTGCTACAGAGAAGTGAAGTGAAGAAGGTAAGGCCATATGGGATGATAGAGAAGTATTTTCCATGGGGTCCTAGAGTCACTCTTGAACTGGGTTGTGGTACTGAACAGTGCCTGAGACTCAGTGAGTACTCATTAGCAACCAGGGCTAATTGTTGTGCAAGTAGCCGAGTCTGGACTAACAGGGTGAGACTGCCCACGGTCTGAGTCATGCCACAGCATCCCCTGTGCTGTTATTGACTCCTGGAAACTTACAAGGGCTCTCCATTCTTGAAGTGAAGGCAGCAAGGTTGAAGTTTTGTAGACAATGGGAAGCTTCAGTTCTGGGGACCACACTGTCCCCTGTTGTGGTAGCTTGAGTGAAAACGGCCCCCACAGGCTCATAGAGAATGGCACTATTAGGATGGAAGAAGTGTGTCACTGGGGATGAGCTTTGAGGTTTCAGTTGCTCAAGCCAGGCCCAGTGTCTCTTTCTCTTCCTTTGAATCAGGATGTAGACCTCCTTTCTCCAGCACCATGTCTACATGCACACTGCCATGTTTCCTGTCATGATGACAATGGACTAAACCTCTGAACTGTAAGCTAGCCCCAATTAAATGTTTTTCTTTATATGAGTTGCTGTGGTCATGGTGTCTCTTCACATAGATAGAAACCCTAACTAAGTCACCTACACAGGAAGTAGAGTCAGACAGCCAGTGGGAGAGAGTCCCAGGCAAAGAAGGACTTCCTTTCCTCCTCAGGACTAAGGAAAACACCATGGCTCTTACTGAGGATTTTTGCTCACAGGCCTGTCCAACCTGAGGCCCTAGGCTGCTTGAAGCTCATGAAAGCCATGGCTGTGGCCCAACAAAAGCTCATAAACTTGCTTAAAACATGAGGTATGTGCGCACACACACACACACACACACACACACACACACACACACACACACACACACATTGGGTGCACATGTGGAGGCCAGAGGTCAACATAAAATGTCTTCATTCACTGCTCTCCATCTTGTTTGCATTGCTCTTCATTTATTGAACCTCCATCCATTGAACCCGTAGCTCTAATTGGCTAGACTGGCTGGCCAGCAAGATCCAGAGATCTTCCTGTCTGAAACCCCAACCTCCTCCTCCAAGACTTGGGATGAAGATGAAGACATGCACAACTATACCTGGCTTTTCACTTGGGTGCTTGGGATATGAACTCGGTTCTTTATGCTTGTGCACCAAGTACTTAACCCATTGAACTAGCTCTCCAGCCCCACGTTATGATTACTATTTGTGTAACTTGACTGTGCTGTTCTTTTAAAAATATGTTAAATGTATTATTGCCTGCTTTTGAGACCCTTTCCCTTCTACTGGGCTGCCTTTTCTAATTTTAATGTGAGGGGATGTGCCTACTCTTACTACAACTTGTTATGCCATATTTGGTCGATAGCCTTGGGAGGCCTGACCTTTTCTGAAGGGAAATGGAAGAGGAGTGGATCTTGGGGAGAGGAAAGGTATGGGGGAAGAATTGTAAGAAGAGAGGAGGGAAGGGAAACTGTGGTTGGGATGCAATTTATGAGAGAAGAATAAATAAATAATAATTTTCATAGCTGGATACAATGTATCTTGATCATATCTATCTTCTCCCTCCAACTCCCTTTCCTCTCAACTTCATGTTGGACCCCTCCCCCTCGATGCCACTTCTTTCCTTTATATAACCCACTGGGTCCAATAAGTGCCGTTTGTTTGGGCACAAATGTAAGGCCAACCACTCTGACATGAGCAACCTACTAGAAGTCACACCCCTTAGGAAAAGTTAGTCTCCAGCACAGCAGCTATCAGCTGTATGGCTCCTCTGCTAGAGGTGAGCTAAGTAAGGATCCCTTCCCCCACCTATGTTTGAAATTTAACTGTGTTTATCTTGTGTAGGTCTTTTGCAACTATTATGAATTTGTGTGTGCAAAAGCCACATCATATCCAGAGGAAAACATTTCTCAGAATTCTTTCCAGCAGCCTCTGGCTTTTAATTCATTTTGTCTTATCGTCCATGATGTTCCCTGATCCTTGAGAAGAGGGAGGGAGGTTGATATTCATCTACAATGGAGCATTCACAGTTTGCATGGTTCTTGAGTGTGAATGCTGTAGACGATAATGTCCTTTGGCAATGTCAGAAAGTTGGACATGCCTGGCAGCTTTTCTGAAAGAGGAACTAACTTGTGGCTTTGTGTTGTCAGTCTTACTTTAGCATCAAAGCAACGATTGATCAGTCCTCTACCTCTGGAAGCCGTGGAGTTAGCCATCCAAGCTTGCTCAGAGAAACTCAGTTTTACCAGCACATCATGAAATTAGTTCACCTCTGTGTAGGAGTTTTATGTGGGACTTCCTTGTAGGATCTTCAACGGCTTCCAGGTGTCCAAGCCACTTACACAAGCCTCTGAGGACTTCTGCAGTGACAGCCTTCTGTCTGCTGTTCTCTCCAATTCCTGTCATCTCCGAAATGACACTTCTGAAAACTTTAACCAAGCTATTTACATTCTGCTTTTAGTGTTTATTTCACTAAAGCGGGGTAAGTTGGGTAGGAAAGATGCTACCTGTCGGCTCATGTGTGTGTCACTTTCCCTTGATATGAAATGAAAAAACATCTATTAATGGAAACCATTTTGGATCAATCAGATGCTATTTTGTGGAATGATGTGAACCTGTATTTTCATTCTTGTATGCCCTTGGAAACACACATATATGTACATAGGGATTTTTACAGATAGAAGGACACATTTATTGACCAAAGTAAACTGGTATTACAATACTGCTAATAAAATTCCTGCACGTGTATTTACAAATATACCTAGAAATGAAAAACAATGGTTTACTTCAAAATGACTTCATCATATAGAAATGGGGGTTAGAAGAATCATACTCTATTTTTTTCTGGGTACAGAATTCGATCTAATATGATTTTGCTTGTCTTTTGGCCCTTGAAGAATAGTGTTCTACTGCATTCAGGTTTCATTTTGTTTGTTTGTTTGTTTGTTTGTCTTTTTCCTACTGAGACATGAAACTGGTTGAGTTCTTGTTCTCTGACTGGAATGTATCATCTTCTCTATCTAATTTCAAGATTGCATCACTGTCTTTGTGTTTCCACACTGAACTCTCACATGGTCAAGTATGACTTTGTTTATATTTACCCTGCTAGTAGTTCAGAGGTCATCTTGAATTTTCAAATGCATCACATTTTGGAACTTTGTGGCCGCTGTCTCCTCAATGTCTTTTTCTCCTGTCTCATTCTTTACTTGTCAGGGTGACAAGTGTCTGTGTGGCTCTGTGGAACTCTGGACCTCTTGTAAGAGTCTGTCTTCCAGGACAAGCTGCTGCTGAGACCTTCTGCGCTTGCTTGCAAGAGTCCATAACAATCTGGCCTGTGGGCTCTTTTCATTCTCCTCTGTATGGCGAGGTGGGAAGGAGTCTGGGACCCTCATCTGATTGTCCAGTCATTTCTCCCAACCAGTTGTATGCAGTTCTGCCTGAGCTGCACTGGCTGTAGCATCTCAGGGATGGTAGAGTATAATATAGGCTGGGAAGACAGGGAAGGGCGCTCCATCTACACAGACCCAAGGGAGTCATCCTCTATGCTGGTGCAGCCTTTCCAGGGCAACTGTTTCTGGGTCACCTCGTGTCAGTCACCTTTCAGCTGTGCTGTGGGAGTAAGCCTAGTCAACTCATTGGTACCACACAGCCATGCATCCCATGCTGTGGGAGTAAGCCTGGTAAACTCATTGGTATCACAGAGTGGACTGTGGTGGAATCATACTTTGTTCTGTTGTTGGGATCTTGGGACATGGGAGTTGGCATAGTTCCAATCTCCCCCAGGGGGGAAAAACCTGCAACAGACACTCATTAGATTATCCCTCTACTTCTTCTCATCTTTGGCTATAACTGCTGCTCTACCTTCACATTTAATGACTCTTTCTTTTCTTCTCTCTTCTGCTGTCGGCTTACTCAGACATTTGCTTTTGATGCTACTTTTAAAAAATTATTGTAATTTCTACTTTGTTCCTTTTCCATACTCCTGATTTCTTGTTTGAAGCCATGATGCTTTTTCATCTATGGTAAGTACCCCTTTCTTTGATGAACCCCATTACTGTGACCACTTGAGACCCTTGTCTGATAGCCCTAACATCCCAGTGTCGCATCTTGGGATCAGTCAACGTAGACTGCGTTTTCTCCTTGGGGATCTATCGTATGCCTCTTTCCTTGCGTTTAAAGTCCAACTTTATCTTGGGCATTTTGAGCATTTGGAAATTCTGGATTCTCTTAGGTTTCTCTGATGATTTGTTGCTTGTTCTTATGAATAATTTAGTTGAGTGGCAACCCAAATGCAAATGTTGTTCTTTCATCCTCACTTAGGTCACTGGAATCTTCCCAGTGTTTGTGTGGGTGCAGCTGGAGTCTCAGGAGGATTGAGGCTCAGCGCTTGAGTTGCTTTGCTCTTTTCTTAATTTGAGAACTCCTCCTCCTCTCTCTCACTTTTTGGCTTCTTTCACTTTGTGCACTCCTGTTCTGCCCAGAGTCTGGGGCCTCTCCCATGCTTCCATGGCTTTTCCTTTTGTGTTTTGTGTACAGATGCTGACATCCTGTATGTGATAGTTCAACCAGAGATTATTTTATCCATGCTGAGCATGCAGCTGCACCTTTATCTTTCATCAGTAAACTTGGTGCCCAGGCTTAGCATCACATGCTCTGTAGGTCACACCCACCCTGGTACTTGAGTTTCAATTACAAATCAATAACTCACAGTTTATTTCTTCCAATTTTTAGCTCAAACTTTACTTGTCTCTGTGACCTGGGGCTCTGTCCAGGGGAAGAATAGGAAACTGGGCTCCTTTTTTTCCAGTGTGGCTGCCATCTACCTTCTCCTCGAGAGGAGACTTTGCTTAAATATTTGCTCACCTCTCCTTGTTGATCAGAGCTGGCTCTCTCTTCCCTTTCCTTTCCTGCTGGCTCTCTCTCCTCTCCTCTTCCATAGAGCTTGCTTAGTCTAAAGGTTTCCTTTGTTATGCCTGCCCCCAATTAGGAGCAGTGCTTTCTTATTGTTTTAGAATTTCATGCACGCGTATAATATCTTGACCAAATTCATCCCCATTCCTTCTATTTTCCCTCCTATCTATCACTTTTCCTCCCAACTTTGTGTGCTCTGTTTAAACTCCACCAAGTGCACTTAGTGCTGCATGTATGTGCATGGGTGTAGGGCTATATCTACAGGAATATGGGTAGACTCTCAGGACTGAAGAAAACCAGGGGTCCTTCCTCCCGCGGCCAGCAGCTGCAATAGTTTCTCGGGTAGGGATGGAACCGTGGGAGCTGGCTTTTGTCTGATTGATCTTGTGCAGGTCTTACACATGCTGTCACAGCTGCTGTTTGTTCATGTGTGTAACCACCCTGGCATGCTTGTCATCCACCCTGTCTTCTTGTTGTCTCGTCCACGTCCTCCTTCCTGTTTTCCTTCCTCCTCTTTTGTGACTCTGCTTGCTTGGATCCACAGAGCTTTTTCCTGCTGGAATGTCTCACTTGGTTTCTAAACATTTAGACCCACACTCCACTGGAAGCAAGCAGCCTCCTCGTCTCCATGACATGGAGGCTCTGTCCTCCATTTCCAGACAGCTTGGTCACTATCTCCCTTTCTGGAAGGCCTTTTCTCAAATGATTAAGTCATCAGCTGAGTCACAAGCTTCCCTGGGCCAAGAAGAGCTCAAGTGAGCTCATGGCTCCTCAATGATCCCGCTGTGACACACGATGTCTCCTTCCCTCCCATCTCCTCCTTCCCCACATTGGCAGGAGTACAACGTCCACCTGACTCCTCTAAGAAGTTTCCATTGTAACTTCTAGACCCAAGAATCAGCCCCCAACTTGTTCTTTGATTTTTAAATTCACCCTTCCTACCTGCTCTGACTTGGTCCCACCTGTGCCTGAATCCTCTGATTTGCTGATCCTAAGGGTGGCATCTGTCACCTTCTGTGGCAGCACCTGGTTCCTCTTGTGTTTGCAAATCTCCCACACCTAATATGGAGTGTTTGAAGACAGGATCTAATCTAGCAGGTCATTTCTCTCCATCCCCTCATTTCTTCAGCTGAAGTGATTAATGAGAGAGTCGGGGTGCTCTCCCATTGGCTCCCCACTCCCATTCTTGTCGCATTTGCCCACACCAGACTGTTTTGTGGCTTCTCTGTCCTGCTGGAGGAAAGATCAAGGGTCACAACCAGCCTACACCAGGCACAGGGCAGCCTGTTGAGTAGCCTGAAGATACCTCCCCAGTGCCTAGTGTTACGAGAATGGATGTTGTGTTCAGTGTGTATCTTCCCCATCATCCTTCTTTATACTACACAAAAAGTCTACTTGTTTGATCATTTCTGAAAGAAACAGGAAAGGGCACCATATAAATAAAAAATGTAAATTCTTTTTACTACCCAGGAACTAAATCATCCTGAGGATTTTAGAAAGTTCAATGTGGTACATAAAAGATAAATTGCCTTAATGACTTCCAGTATATCAGTGAAAATCTATTTATGTTATTTTGGTTTTACATTTTATTGATTTTTAAAATTTTAATTGTCCCCATTTTCTGAGTTAAATGCATAAAATGAATATAAGCTCATGCATAAGTTAAATTTCCAGGAATAGAAAGCAGTAAATGAGTAGTAATTGTTTTCCTGGTTTCATTTGTTGGATTTTTTTTAAGTCAAAAGCTGAATCTTAAGTGTGCCACATGGCCGGTCCCTCCCCAAGGGCTTCCAAGTATGACTCAACCAGCCAGGGCTTGAAAATACTTGGGAAAATGTGTTTCCATGATATGGACTGTGGATAGACTATTTCTCTTGTCATCCCCTACACAATATATCACCACAGCTATTTTACAATATTGATAGTGTGTTACGTGCTGTAAATAACCTAGAGATGATTTAAATACAGGCAAATATTATACCATCTATACGGCTATAGATGGTTGGTGAACATCTGAAGAGTGGGATTTTATGGAACCTCCAAACTGGACACTATCTTTGCATGTGGGCTTGCAAATCTATTTAGTCAAGAGAATAGAAGAGTGTAATGTAACTCCTTGCTCATCTTCTGCTGAGTGTGTTAGGGCTTCAGAATGCTTGTCCTGTTTTCATATCACAGCGATCATGTGATATGTGCCCTCTCCATGTTGACCTTCCTTTCTTATGATGATTCTAAAAAGAATATTAAGGAACTATAAGGCATACAGACATTAGTAATTTAAAATTACACCAGACCAGGTATACACAGAGCCACAAATATCCATGTTCTTCCTTGTATTTATTTATTTGTGTATTTTGAGATAGTCTCCTGGACCTCACATGAGTCTCAAACTCTCTATAGAGCTAAGGATGACCTTTAAGCAGATCTTTCTGCTTCTACCTCCAGAGTGCTGGTGTTGCAGATGTGCACACCCCACTCACTGTTATGCAATGCTGGAGACCAAACCTAGAGTTCTGTGACTGTTGGCAAACACTCCACCAATTGAGCTACATTTCCAGACCTTAAAATGTTTTGTAATACAAAAAGTCTGATAAAGTACTAGTCCATTTTAAAGCATCTTAACCACCCATACGTGGAGAGACTTGCCTCAGGATTGTTACTGGAAGAGTCTGAGAGCAGAGAACATGGAAGGCAACAGACAAGACCTTGTTAGCTGAGCTGAGTGTCATGTTTGTCACCTGTGGCATCCCAGAATACTTGCTTCTGAGAGTGGAGGACATCCAGCTAAGCCTTAAGGGTCTATCAAGATTTAATTCTGTTAACATTCCAGCCTTCAAAGCATCCAGGCCCACTGATGGCCATTAGAAAGCCAGGACTGAGCATAGGGACCAAAGGTGGTTCTCTAGTGAAATGTTCTTAGGAAGGAAACCAGTACCAGTGGGTCCTTCAGCCTCTGGAGTTCACTCAGTTGAAAGACATATCCAGTTGCCCAACTAGTCTCTTTGGGAGTCCCTACCACTGTCCTTTATTTTTTAATGATTACCTAAATAACTATATAATCATATAAAGCACTTACATTAATGAAGTTCACACTCTGTGTCTTAAAATCAATATCAAATATGGTGATAACTACTTCGTTTGCTCTTGAAATATCAAGACACTGGGAGACTACGGTTAATAACTTAGTTAAGATATAATCGACTGTACAAATTCACATTGTACAGTCAGTAAGCTTTTGGGTAAGTATGCACACACCCATTAGAACACTGAGGAGATAAGTATCATTCCAGAAAGTTCTAAGTGCCTTGAGATCTCTTTTCTGCCCCCTGCCCACTCTTCCACAGGAAAACATCACCTTTTCTTCAATTATTATATTTTCATTTTCTAACATTTTCTATGAGAATGTTAAAGTGCGAGTACTTTTGTGACAACTTTCTTTAAGTGTAGATTTTTTCAGATACGTTCATATTATAAACACGTATCAATAGTGTACTTCTGGCCTATGTGCCTCACATTGGCCAGGTTCTGGATTTGAACCCTAGAACTACCACATAAATCATTTGTTTCAGAGTAATGTGGGATCATGTGTCTATACTGTGATTATTGTGTCTTCTTCTATGATGGACATTTGGAAGCTTCAGGTTTGGGGATATTGTTAATAAGATGTTATAAGCCTTTGTTCACCAGTCTTTTATGGGTGTAGCTGGTATCTCATGTAGATAGGAGTATCTGCAAGATATGGTAGGGATGTGATTAGTGTGTGTAGGGGACATGTCCATGCAAAGGCCAGAGGTCAAATTCTGAGTGTCATTTTTAAGAAGCTGTCTACCTTGTTTTTTGAGACAGAGTTTCTCAATGACCTGGAACTCACCACATAGACTAGGATAGCTGGCCAGGAAGTCCCACATACCCACCTGTCCCCACCTCCCTAGTGCTGGGATCACAAGCACATTACAAGGTCCAGGCTGTTTACTTGGCTTCTGGGACTTGGACCCGGGTCCTCATGCTTATGTGGGGCCACTTTACTGACTAAGCCATCTCTCCAGCTCCCGGATTAGCTTGTTTTAAAAGTTTAAACTGTCAGATTGTTTTCACCAGTGGCTCTAGAATTTTACTTTCCACCCATGTATAAGAGACTTCCAGTCTCTGAATCCTTGTCAGGGCTCAGAATGACTTCTTTTTTCATCAAGTGTGTAATGTCGTCTTGGGACAGCTGAGATACGTGTTTTACCAGTGACTGTGTTAAGCATCTTTTCATGCTAGTTGTCTATACACAGATTGCTGAAGAACACATGGTAACTTTTGAAGAATATAGATTTATACTTGGGACATTTACATGCAGGAGGAAAAACCAGCTTTGATCCTTACCCACCACTGTATGGAAATATTTTCTCAAAATGGGTCATAAATACAGATGTCAAACTTGAAACCCTAAAAGATCCAAAAGGATCAACTGGGATGGCTCAGTTGATCAATTTCACAGGCCTCCTCAGAGAATTAAGTTGGAACTGTTTTCCTTTCTTTTGTTTAAACACCCCTGTTTTATGGACTTCTGATTTGCATTTTGTTTTGCTTATTTGAAGTTTTTTTATTCTTTCTTCCTTTCTTAAAGCAAGGGCTGAGGTCATTGACTTAGGTCTATAGCCCTATTTAACATGGATATTTAGCATAAACTACACACTGTTTTGCTTTTTCAAAATATTTGTATTTGTTCTTTGAGAATTTCATAGGTGCATACAACATATTTTGATCTTATTCACACTATTCCTCCTCCAACCCCTCTGCACTGTGCCTCCAATGCATTTCCCTGACAATTCCATGTCCTCTTCTTTTCATTGTTTTTCATATTGAGTCCAGCTAATGTGACTGTGGGTCTGGGCCATTCATCCACTAGAGTTCCAGTAACCTACTGGTCTCTACACCCTGAAACAAAGATGACTGTCTCTCATGCAGTAGCTATCAGCTACCAATCACTCCTGGGCCTTTACGAGACATCCCCATATATGCTGAGATTATGACTGCCTCGATCTTGTGTAGGTATCTACAGCTACTGTGAGCTCCTTAGTGCAATGGCCATGTCGTGTCCAGAAGACAGCTCTCCTCCAGTTCTTACCTTCTTACTGCCATAGCTACCATGACATTTCTTGGGCCTTGGATGGTGGAAGCCTGATACAAATGGCCCATCCACAGCTGAGCACTCATTGTTGCTTATAGTTGACACTTGGACCAGATAAGAGTCTCTGAATTATCACTGCCTATTGCAAATGAAGCTTCTCTGACCAAAACTGAGAGCGACGTTAATCTGTAGTTATAAACAAGAATGTTTAGGAGGCAGTTTGACAGCATTTAGCATGGCAGAAACAGATTTCCCCCTAGGGCCTGTGACCTCCCCAGTCATGGGACTTGACCATGTTTACCATACCAGATGTGAAATTCCTTCTAAACATGATGTTTACCATTTTAGGTCTAAGTTACCTCACTCACTATAATAATTTCCAGTTCTATTCATTTTCCTGAAAACTTCATAACTATAATTTTCTTTACACCTGAATAATATTCCATCGTTTATATGTATGACATTTTCATCTGCTCATCAATTGATGGGCACCTGTGTTGGTTCCATTTCCTGGCTCTTGTGGCAGTGATGTACATGGATGCACAAGTGTCTCTGTAGTAGGATATAGAGTCAGTTGGTTGTGTGCCCAGAGGGGCTACAGCTGAGTCATATGGCAGTTCTATTTCTAGATGTTTAAGAAAATTCCAGACTGATTTCCAAAGTGGCTGCACCAGTTTGTACCCCCACAAATAGTAGATAAGGGTTTCCCTTTCCCCATATTCTTACCAACATTTGTTATCATTTATATTTCTGTTTTTGGCCATTCTGATTGGGGTGACATGAAATCTTAAACTCATTTAAATGTGTATTTCCATGGTTACTAAGGATGCTGATCAATTTCTAAAGGGTTTACTAGCCGTTTATATTCCTCTCTCTTTTTAAAATGAGAACTTTTCATTCAGTTTGATATCCTATTTTTAATTGGGTTATTGGTTTTCTTGATGGTTTTTTGTTTGTATGTGTTTTGTGTGTATGTGTGTGTGTGTGTGTGTGTGTGTGTGTGTGTGTGTGTTGTATTGTCTAGACACTAATCTTATTTTACACGTGTTGATACCAAAGATTTTTCTCCTACTCTGTGGGTTTTCTTCATTGGACTATTTTCTTTGCTGTACTGAAGTCCTTTAGTTTCAAGAGATGCCTTTTGTCAATTGTCTTATTGCCTGAACTACCAGAGTCCCACTCAGAGTCCTTACGTGTATCTGTAAGTTGATGCATATTCCCTTTGGTTCCTGGAGAAGCTTCAGGTTATCAAGTCTTATGTAAGGTTCTTGATCAATCTGGAGTTGAGTTTTATTCGTGGTGAGAGATAAGTATCTAATTGTTCCAAGGCTTTGGATGCACCGTCAAGTTATTATTTGGTTCTCTGGTGTTTTGATGGAGGCACTTCACTATAAACTTTCCTCTCGGGTCTGCCTTCAGGTACACCATAGATAATGTTTTTGTTTTAATTCAATTCTAGAATAGTTTTTATTTCCTTCTTGATATCCTCAGTGATCATTAGTCATTCAGCAGTGTACTGTTTAATTTGTGTTATTTCCTATAGTTTCTTCTGGCAATAATAACTAGCTTGATTCCATTGGGTCAGATAGAATTCAAGATGTTATTTCAGTTTTCCTGTATTTCTTGAGACTTGCTTTGTGTCCTAACATATGATTAAGTTTTCACTTTTTCTGAATGTTGAAATCCAGTTTTTTTCCCTAGCACTATTTATTAAAGATGTTGTTTTTTCTCCAATATATGTTTGTGACATCTTTGTCAAAAAGCAGGTAGCTGTAGTTGTGTGGATTTACATCTGGGTCCTCTATACCTCTGGTCTGTGTGTCTGTTTCTCTGCCGGTGACATGCTGTTTTTATCATTATGGCTCTGTAGTATAATTTGAAGTCAGGTATGTTGATATTTCTTACGACACTCTTATGGTATGTTCAGGATTGCTCTGACTATCCACAATTTTGGAGAAAGTTCCATGGGCTGCTAAAAAAGAATGTGTATTCTTTATTGTTCGAATGAAATGTTCCCTGTTTATCCATTTTACCAGAAGTAAAGTTCTATGTGAAAATGTTGTAAATATTTTGATGTATCCATTACTATATTAGAAATTCTAATCTTAAAATGAAATAGTACTAAAAGTTGTAATTGTAAGAAAATCTGTTCTATACACCTGTCACATTCTTAGGATATCTTTTGACATAAACACCATTCCCCTACATTAGGTTTTTCATATCTTCTTGACAAATCAAGGCATTTATCCCTGCTCAATGCCTGTCTTTGTCTCATTGAGCAATACTTGATTTAAAGACTATTCTGCCTCATGTGAGCATGGCTCTGCTGTGCTGTCCTTAGTCTCCATCTTCATGGACTGTCTTTTTCATTCTGTCACATTCAGTACATGTGTGACCTTAAAAGTGAAGCAGGTCTCCTGCAGGTAACATATTCATGAATCCTTTCGTTTAAAAATAGCCATTTTTCAGTAATTCAATCAAGGGCCCAGTGGAGATGGGCACCCTTAGCTTTTGCTTGTTGGGAAAAGGTTTTTCTCCTGTTTCTGAAACACAATTTTGCTAGGTAAGATATCTTGTTGATACACATTTCTCCTCAGTACATGGACACATTCTTCTGCTGTCTCCTGTCCTCCAGAGTGCATTCTGAGAAGTCTGCTGATAGCTCTACCTTGCTTATCTCAGAATACCTTCTTCTTACTGATTTCTAATAGATTGATTCTGTATCTTGGTGAACTCCTTTTAGGGCCAAGTTTGGTGGGAGGACTTTTCTGTATGGGGATGGTTTTCTTTTCTACAGACCAGGAAAGTTTTCAACCCCTCTGTCTTTAGATATAATTTCTCTCTGACCCTCTCTCATCTTGCTGAAAATCATACTATATGTATAATAAATTTTGATGATGCAACACAATTATATGATCTATGATGACCCTTATTGTAGATAACTAGGCAGACTCTGTTCTTTTTATTGATGAAAGTTGATTTTCTCTTTTTTGATTGGGTAGCTTCAAATGGTCTGCCCTCAAACTAGCTGCTGAAATTTTGTATAGCATTTTAAATTATTTTCTTTCAGGGTTTACATTTGTTATTTTCTTATTTGTACATTGTTTAATAAAAATTTAAGCCATATATTCTTGAAGGTTGATGAACATCTTAAACATTTTAATTAGTTTAAAAATATTATTCGTATGTTTGTATCCATGTGTCTGTGTGTCTCTCTGTGCGTGTGTGTATGTGTGTATGTGTGTGTGTGTGTGTGTGTGTGTGTGTGTGTGTGTGTGTGTGTGTGTATGTGTGTAGATCAGAAGACAGTGTACAAGACTCAATTCTCTCCTTCTACCTATTGAGTCCAGTGATTACAAGGTCATCAGGCCTGGCAGCAAACACCCCGACCTACTGATCCAGTTCGCTAACACTCCATGAGCATTTTCAGGAGGGCCATTCTCTGAAGTACCTTGCTGTCTATCATTTTATGGATGCTTCATTCTTTGGGTCCTTTACAGAAGACACTTTAGTTTCTTTTGGATGAGTTGTGACTCTTGAGTCCCTGTGTCTTACTGCTGGTGTTTGCACATATGTGGAGGCAGCTGCAATTTTGACTTTTACAGAAAGGATAGGTTTTTCACTCTTTGTTCTAGCCTGTGGCTTGTATGGACCCCCTTGTGATAACCTTGGGCAAGCAGAGCTTGCTTTCTGGTTCTGTGTGTGCCTGGGCAGCTGACTTCACTCTGAACTCAGATGGGGCATCTGTCTTGGCCCAGTTCTCCAGCAACTCTGTTATGCAGCCAGACTGCTGTGGTGGGTGGATGGGCACTGAAACTGTTCTAACCCACCTGGGCCCCAGGGTGGGCTCCCTGGCTAGAAGGCATCACTCCGAGTTCAGCAGTTGGGCAAAGTTGCTGGAGGTGCCTCAAAGTTGGATGGACCAATTGCTCCACAGTAGAAATATGCACTTATGATTCGTCATCCTGTACAGCCTGGGGTGATTTTAAGATCCCAGGACACACTAAGTTTCCCTTTATAGCAGAGCCATCTTCCTCCCTAGAATCTCAACCACTTTCGAAGCAGGAGCTGAAAAGAGGGCCACTTTCCAGGTTATTATTGCATGGGGCTTGCCAGAACTGAATTTATCAGACAAACAGAGGGTGTCTGTGAGGCTTTGTGACAAGAGATAAAAGAAACAAGAGAAAAATCAAACTTTCTGGCATCAGGAGATACACTGGGGACAGAATGGAAATGCTGCTTGCTCTTCGGTTTTGTTTTGTTTTGTTTCCAGAGGAGTGTCAATAAGACTCTTCTGTGTTGGCTAATAACGTTTTACTGCTAGACCTGAGGTTTTGTGACCAATCAGCTGGGCAGTTTGCTTTGGCATTAAGTGAAGTTCAAAACAGGAGGACAAGAGCCTGGACCCCCAGGGGAGTCAGGAAATCTAGGTTATATCCATAATGTGTCAGGCTTTTTTTTTTCTTTTAAGTACTTTGTATGGGTATTGATTTTTTTTCTTTTGCAATCAAATGAACTCTACCAAAAATGCTGTGTAATTCACAAAGCACCTTGCAGGTTTCTGTAAGCACTGGGCCTGACCTCCAGCCCTGAATGAGTTGACCAGTGTTACATGGAATAGCTTAAACTCGGGAAGCAATCAGCAAACATGTATTTGAACAGTTCTAAACAGAAATATCTGAGTTTTCAAGGTAGTACACCCCTTTCTGGTCTGTTTGAATTATTAATGGTGGAATTGACTGACTTAAAATGCCCTGTCCAGTCTAGGGTGTGTTGACAAACCCCAGCTTTCACTCAAACCTAGGCTCCTCTTTCTTCCAGGCTGGCTTGCTGGAAGTGTAGTTGTGCGAGCTGGAGGTGGGCGGGGCTCTCCTGGAGCTGGGTGGAGCTCTCTTTGGAGGTGAGCAGGTCTCTCCCTAAAGCTTCTCCTCTTCAGCATATTCATTCTTTATCTTGAATTGACTTGTCTCAGTTTCTCACTTCTCCAGGTTTTGGATCAGGTGACTTGCAGAAAGGTAGATACGGTGTCACATGGGGGTGGGTCTCTATGGATGTGGTGCATACACATGGATGACCATCATTTCTTATGGGGAGCTTCCTTGAGAATTTCCCTTGGGAACCATACAAGGTAGTGAGAGGTGGCTGTTGCCTTCTCTCCAGCTGTGACTGTCACTGGCGCTCTTGTTTCCTGTGGTCCCCCTCTATTAGTCACAGGCTTGTCAATGTGATCCTTCCACAGTGACTGTTGACTTTCTCACCCCACATGTACCATTTCCAGTTCAGGAGAAACAGCCTCATTTCCCCACCATCCCGAGTACAGAGTGCTCACTACAGTACAGTCTTCTCTTGCCAGCGCTGAAGCTGAGAGGTGATTGTGGTTTCAGCTTCTTGACCCAGACTTTTTCTGGGTGAAGTGCAGTGCAGATGCTAATGGGTACCTATACTCAAGATCACAGGGGTGCTGTGGGCTCTCTGAATGGCTTGTTTCAGCCCATTATCTGGATGTGATGAGGGAAGGCTATAGCTTTCCTTATGCTGATCCAGTCTAATGAAGATGGCAGAGGCTAAAGAGGATTAAAAATACATGCTAACCATTTTCATACTATTTTATCACAGATGACTTGACACTGTAGGGACACTTGGCAGCCATTTTTTACAGTTCGTAGCTGTGGAGGTACTGGTGAAGTTGTTTGCCATTCTTTTATTTCTTTGGATTCCTGGCAGTTGAAGATACCTGCACGTAGTCATACCATCTCAGCTCTTCCTACATGCTCACAGGGTGATTCTGGCTTACCTGATTTTAAAAGGGGTGTTTTTGAGACCTGGGTGGGGTAGGACACAACATTGTACTTTCGACCATGTTTTGTCAAGAGAATTCATGCAGCTATAGCAAGGGAAACCTCCTGATTATTTACATTCTGAGAACACCAGTGTACCCTGAGTTGAGGTTTTACATGTTGGCTTTGTTTGCAACAATCAACCATCATACAAAAATATTAAATGGGGAATCCTAGAAATAAATAATTCCTAAATTTCTAGCTTTATGCTTCTCTGAGTAAAGTGTTATCTCTCCTGCTGCCCAGCTTCATAGTGTGTAGGTGGAGTCATTGCCTCCTGGGGGCTGCACCCTCATCCCCTCTGGTCATTCACTCCATCCTCTCAGTGATCAGATGCACAGTGTGGCCATGCTTGTCTCCCTTGGTGTACTTGATAATGACTTGAAATGCAAGGGCAGAGATGCTGGTAGCTTGGGAACACTGAAGAGCAGCCCAGAGCATGCTCCTTATAAGTGAAAGGTGCACTGTAAGAAGAAACTGTTTCTCTTTTTTTAAAGATTTATTTCTTTTAGTTTAAGTGTATGAGTGTTTTACCTGCACGTATGTCTGTGCACCTTTTATGATCCTGGTATCTGTGGAGGCCAGAAGAGGCTGCCAGATCCCCTAGAACTGGATTTATAGGCAATGTGAGCTGCTATGTATAAAGGGTAAAAACATCTCAGTTTGGCAAATGCTTGCCAAGAAACCCCCAACCCAATTCCTCAAGAATAACTTCTGCCACTTATCAGTCTATCTGAAACTGCAGAGGCAGGACTAAAGCCAGAAAATTGTCCACTGAGCCCCCACCCTGATATTCTCTTTCTTCCCTTCAAGCCCCCTAAATCCTCCAGCCCCAGGTGCCAAACTGCAGTCTCTACTTCCTCAGTGAGACTGTGACCCTTCAGTTGTTCCAATTAAAAGAACAATTCTGCTTCTGGAGATGACCGTCTTCTGTCTTCTAGTTCCATGCTCCCTCTATCACTTCTTGTCTAATAATGCAGGTCCTGCCAGCTGAACTCTAGACCCCCTAGGAGAACAGTAAGTGCTCTTAACTGGTCAGCCATCTCAAGCCCAGAAGAGGTTTTGAGAGAAAGGCTACATTCACATTACTTGTTGTGGTAAAATTGCTTTGTTTTATTATTGATTGTTGTTCTCTTACCATGACTAATATACAAATTATATTTTATAAGAAAAAAAGAGTCATAGTGCATACAGACTCTCCATGCTACCCATGATTCCAGGCATCCATTGAGTGTCCTGGAGCATGTCCTCTAGGGCTAAGGGGGACTGCTATACTACAGTTGTGTATTCACACATAAGAAATGGGGGTTGTTTGATAGGAGTCTCTTTCTTTCCCTAGTAACTCCCTGCCTGTGCTGCTTTGAAAACACTTTTGTGCATCTGAGTCATCCAAAATTATCTGGAGTTTCTAGCTACAATGCAGATGGGTAGTCCGAGTGGAGCATGAGGTTCTACTTAAACCAACTCCCAATGGATGCCTGTGCTCTGTGGTCCTCTGGCCACACTCTGGGTGACAGGAAACTCTTTTCTTTGACTGACTAATCCATGGTACCACACACTGTGTATGAATACCAAGAGTCTGTGGACATTTTGATGCTGTGAGAAGGTCTTAATGGTAATTTGATTACTATAGTCTATTATTAATTTGAGCTGTGATTAAAAGTTTTGATGTCATTTATATGGAAAGGGGGATTGTAATAGGAACAAGGGCTGGGGTTTTCATGCTTAATTTTGCTACAACTGCCCCAGGCTATGAGCAGGCTTCCATGTGTCCATCCTTTGCCCACTCTCATTAAATGTATGTTGTCTTAGCTGGTCTCCAGAGATCTAGCTTATGCTAACTTTTTAGTTTCAAATATATCTTATATTTGTGTGCCTGTGTTCTTATAAACTTGGCAGGAAATTCTGTATTTATTGTATTTTCTTCTAAGAGCAAAAAGTAGACCCTTGTCCTTAGTGGATGCTTGATAAATATCTGCTGGGAACACATATGGAGCCTGAGAGTGGAGATGCCAGATAGCTACCAAACAGTGAGGAAACTGGGGCTGGGGGAGGTGTTACAATTTCTCCATGAAATCTTTATTGCTTAATGATATTGACTTATTAGCATGAAAAGAATAATGTATCCCATAATATACATGCATAATGCATTTCTCATTTTTAACTCTTCCAAAATCTAGTAGTAACAGTTGAGGGAAAGTTGTAAACCTTATCATTATTTTAACACCAATTGTCTAGAGAAGGGGCAAAGCAGACCTATGCTCCTCACTGATGCATTCCAGTGATTTCACACTGGGCATCTTTCTTCTTTGAGATAGGGTCCACTAAGACATTAACAAAACCACTTCATCTTCCCGATAGTGTCTGCTGTACAACGTTGTAATGCACCTATTTTGATCCTGTCTGCATCAGAATTGAAATGATGATTTGAAAAGTCAGCAATTGAACTGTAAGCTGTCACTAGGCTTAATCTCCTGGGTTATGGATGGAGAGTCATAGACAATGATGAATGAGAAAGACAAAGACCCCACTTTGAAATTTAAATAGTGTGTTATTACACACAAAGAAATTTTCTAGATAGAAAGAGTAGGGAGGAGGGGAAAGAGAGTTTAGTTGGAAATAAATGATTCTTGGTACATTTCAAAGGTGTCATGAGGCAAATTATGTAGTTTTTTAAGTAGAGAAGTAAATGCCCACATTTTTTTCTTACTAAAGTACAGCTCTTATATTAACTTATAAATTCTCTAAATTTCCATATTTAATGCAACTTTAAAATAGCAATGAGACAATCAAGTTAATACTGAGGTCTTACACAACTTTCAAAGAAGTTAGATAACACATGTTACAGAGAGTAACCTCAGTGTTGCTCAGAGTATCGTATGAACAAGGGAAAGTAGCTAGTAAAGGCGACTCTTTTTGTAAAAAGGTATTCCAAGACCCAAACTGAGCCGGCAATCCTACTGGCACTGGAAGTTCACTAACACAGATAGTGACTGTGTCTTTTCCCCGTTGGCTGGGGTCCAGGATCATAGTCTTTTGTGAATGGTTACTTTAAAAGAATTGGCATGACGGAATTAAAGGAAAGGGGAGAGTGGGGTGGGTGAGGTGGGGTGTGGTATAGTGGGGTGGAGTGGGGTAAGAATTGGGGTGAGGTGGGGTAGGAATTGGCTGTGGCGGGGGAAGTCAGAAATTTCAGGTCATCAAATTCCAGATATTCAGGAGACATGTGAATAGATAAGAGTTTTACAAGGTTGTAGAGATTAAAGTGATTGTATAAACATTTTACAAAATGGGAGTTTCATAGAACAGCAACCCTGGGTGGGCAAACTACCCTTGATAGAAAAAGAATTCTCACACATAACTGACTGTATGTTTGATATCAATTGAAACTTAGAATGCTTATTCTGAAAAAAAAAACCACACCAAATGTTTAAGTCTAAATCACTCTGAATCTAAGTTTCCTTGGTAGTAGTATTGTTGCTTTAATGGAGACTTATTTCATCATATTTGTTGTGTATGTTTATGAACTGAATACTCTCAGGACAGGCAAGGTCACTGGTGCCTGTAAAGGTGGCAACATAAAATGTGGGACTGAGTAAACATTGAGACAAAATTGAGATCCTTTAAAATCTTTAATATATTTCAATATCTGAAGTAGAAGTCCCAACTTACTGGTCAAATTGATGCTACAGAAGAAAAATAATGTTTTGATCTGACTCCCGTGTTGGGAATAAATTAACTCTAAAGTGAGCCTGTGATCAATTCAGCAGTTATCACACAAGGTAAAAATACAGCAGCACGGTCTAGTTTTATGTCAACTTGACACAAGCTAAAGTCATCTGAAAGGAGGGAACCGCCATTGAAAAAATGCATCCATAAGATCTGGCTATACCAAGCACCAGGCCGAACTCCAGGAGTCCAGTCGAAGACAGAGAAGAGGGATTCTATGAACAAGGAGCATCGAGATCATGATGGGGAAACCTACAGAGACGACCAAACCGAACTAGTGGGAACTCATGAATTTTAGACCAACAGCTGTGGAGCCTCTATGGGTCTAGACTAGGCCATCTGCATAAGCAAGACAGTTGTGTAGCTTGATTTGCTTAAGGGGACCCTGGCAGTAGGATCTGGATCCATTCCTGGTGCATGAGCTAGCTTTTTGGAGCCCACTGCCTATGGTAGGACACTTTGCACAGCCTTGATGCAGGAGGAGGGGCTTGGACCTGCCTCAACTGAATGTACCAGGCTCTGCTGACTCCCCATGGGAGGCCTTACCCTGTTGGAGGAGGGAATGGGGGTATAGGTTGGGAGGGGAGACTGGAGAGGGAGGAGGAGGGAAGAGGGGGATTTGTGGTTGGTATGTAAAATGAAAAAAATGAAGATCTGGCTGTAGGGTATTTTCTTAATTAGTGATTGATGGAGGAGGTCCCAGCCCACTGTGCATGATGCCATCCTTGGGCTGGTAGTCCTGGGTTCTGTAAGAAATCATGAAGAGCAAGCCAGTAAGCTTTACCCCTCTATGGCCTCTGCATCAGTTCCTGCCTCTAGGTTCTAGCCTGAATTCCTGCCCTGACTTCTGTCAGTGATGGACTGTTAAGTATAAGGGGAAATAAACCCTTTCCTCCCCAAGTTGCTTTAGTTGTGGTGTTTTATCACAGCTATAGTGATCCTAACAACAGCATAATGTAAATAACACTATTTGTTGAGGGAAATAAAATTTTAACTCTCTTTCGTTAATTGTGGTAACACATGGGACTGGAAAAAGACGTCTTCAGTAGGAATTAGGGGAGAAAGTGTATTCAGGTCTGAAAGGACTGGGTCTTACGTGCCAGGAGCATGTGATCTTTTGTTTAACCTGAGGATGGCCCTGGGAGGTGCTTTTGCAGAGAAGACTCAGACAGAAGGCAGCAGGATCAAATGACATTTGAGATGACGATCTTATGTCATCCTTGCAGTCCATGAAGCTAAGTGTTTGATTGATTCAATGTGTATGCCAAATGGCCAAAATTTAGGAAATTCATCAAAATCCCCACAGTTGACCATTTGTTAACTGGCCTCCCTATAAGTTGGTTTTCTGTGTGCTGCCATGAATGCTGGGTCTGATTTATTCACTGAGAATCACTGGTTTTTGTTGGTTGATCTCTATTCATCTCACAACATTCTCTTCCTCTCTAAAAATGTCTCTGGACTTTGTACAGTTGATGGTACCAACTACAAACAGTAATGGTGACATCATAATTCCTATGTATGATCATACCTTTTTGCTCAACTTTACCTGTGATTTATTATATTGTTTACATTAAGGAGTACTGGGTGATATGCTGATGCATGTATACAATGTGAAGTGGTTAACCTCCATCAAGCTAGGTGACATGTCCTTATGTGTTCTTATGCCCCCATGTGTTCTTATGCAGGGCCCTTGGTACTATGATAATCAATCATGTGTCTAGTGATAGTTGCTTTGTACTTGGGGTCCACAATCAGGTCATTTACCTTAGAGAAGAATGAGGGGAGAGTAGTTCATAGGCATCCAGAAGGCTGTGTGTGTGTGTGTGTGTGTGTGTGTGTGTGTGTGTGTGTGCACTCATGTACATGTGAATGCATGTGTATATAAGTAAAACATCTAGCCATTTTTTCAATCACCAGTACATGTTAGCACATTAAATAGTTTGAGAAGAGCCTCCACTGCTGAATTTTAAACACACACACACACACACACACACACACACACACACACACACACACATACACATACACACACACACACACACACACACACACACACACACACACACACACATTTCCCAATTTTAGTTTTAGTTCTGAATGTATTTTTTATTTCCAAGTAGCCTCTTGATAGCAAGTTTCTGAAAGTAGAGGTGGAGTCTGTTCAGAGACAGACACACAGACAAAACTCACAGTGCATAACAGAGCTGTGCCCGACAGCAAAGTGTTCAACGTGCAACTGTCAGCATCTGTGGGTTCTGAGGAATACACCTCAACAAAACTCCAAAAATAGGGGGCTAGGATGAATATTCTGACTGTCAGGTGACAGTGGCCTTGGGAAAAATAGGAGTGCTGAGAATATAGAGTTAGTGAAATAAGAAAGAAATTGTTCCCCAGGCTATTGATGAGAAAGATGAGCGAATCCAGAATGCAGCAGTTTAGAGCATGCAGGAGAGGGCAGGGCCTGGTTTTCCTGATTACATGGTTTCCAGTTTATATGAAGTATGGTGTGAGAGATTGGCTCCCCCAAAGCGATTTCTCTGCAAGATGCATCATGACCTGATGTCCCTTCATAACCTTGGGTTTGGAAGAAAGCAAATAAATATGATTTCTAACTGCTTAGGAGAGGATAAAGCAGAAGAAAGTGATGGCTGCAATACATTTGCCTGACGTATTTATTAGGATTCTTTCCTGGAGCGTCTGTCAGGGAGACTCTGACAAGGAGACCCATTTCATACTCTCAGCCATATTCTCTGAGTTATTTTAGAAGAGGGGGTTTAAAATGCAGATTCATGAATTACCTGTGCAAGCCTGGGCTGTGTGTGATGCCTCATGATCACTCCGGGTCCATTTCTCATCCCACTCTGCAGACAGGAGCCCCAGTGGCCTGGGATTAGCCGTCCACTGCATCAGCTCCCTGATGTTTCAATCCAAGATGAGAAATAGCCTGGCAATTTGCTTAAATCCCTCATTAATCCTGGATCAGAACTCCCCAGGGCTGCTGGGGAGGCTGTTCATGCAGAGAAGATGCAGACTTGGCAGTAAGTGACAAGCAGAGATGTTCTAGAGGGAGCCACTTGCTTCCTATTTGGCTGAATGTGGGGAGAAGCAGCCCACCATGGTTCCCTTTGGGAGCTGGGAGTGTTTCCTGGTGCATGGTGCACGCTGAGGCTGTACTCTCTGTCCTGTGTACATCGGTCTGATGGCAGGAAGTTAGATGCAGGAGGCAAGTTTCTGCTTTCCCTGGGGTTGTCTCAAGGAGGAGAGAAGGGAGGAGGCCCCATTGAGTCCTCTTCGTCATAACTAGGAGAGACTTGGGTGCTTTGAAGGAGCTGGCAGAGCTGGGCAGCTTCTCTCTGAACCTCCTGCAGAGACACAGTCCATCTTTCTTTCATGTACAACTACATGGCACTTAGTGAGACTCAGACTCATTCGGTCATTCTAAGGATGTTTGAATTTTAGCCCAATTTATACAATTTAAAATTTAGTTTTAGATTAATTTATCTTGTGTGTATGAGTGTTTTGCCTGTATGTATATATGGATATATGTCTAGCATGTGTATGCAGTGCCCTTGGGGGTTAGAAGAGGGCGTTGGGTCTCCTGGAACTGGAGTTATGGATAGTTGTGAGGGCTAAGAACTCAAACCTGGGCCCTCTGCAAGAATGATGAGTGCTCTTAACCACTGAGCCATCTCTCCAGCAATTCATTTATGGAGTGTTTTTAATGACCTTTTCGTATAGCGAGTCAGTTAACCAAATCTTAAGTCAGTAATGATCAACTATTTTAAAGACATGAACACTAGTATTGATCTGAAGAATGATATCAGCCCTTCCTCCAGAGAACACACACAACTACTAAATGGAAATACACACATATCTATAGGCCTTATGTTTTATATAGATTTTTCAATCTACAAGTAATAATCAGATTGGTAGACATTAACGTTTTTAGCCCAACATCTGTGGGGAAGGGGTGAATCCAGGAGGGGTTGAGGCATAAATATAATCAAAACAAAACGTATTGTATAAAACTTAACTTCATGAGGCTAAATGTCACCATGGAAAAAATCAGTGAAACTAGAAGAACTTTGTTAGGGCCAATATAGAGTGTCACCAGTATGATACGTGTACTGTGTAATACACATCATAGACATGTCACAAAGCACAAAGCCAGGCAATATGGACACATAGTCATGTATTTCTGACCAATAAGCCTATTTTTTTAAGGCGCAGCCACTCATAATTTGGAACATATCATAAAGTCTAGATTAGATATAAAGATTGGAAGTTGAAAGGATATTCTTACGCTTCCCTCCTTAAACACTCTGAGAATAATGATACAAACTTATGCACATTGGTGGAGGAATCTGGTGAGTATATCCATTTAGGAAAACTATCATCATGTATCATTGTGTCCCAGTAGTTTCACTGCTAAGCACATATCATTCACCAAGACAAATATACAGAATAGTCATAGAATCATCAGTAAAGTAACTGGCCATTGAATACACTCTTGGTGGCCATCAGAGTATTGTGGATCAGTATGCTGCAGTGTTTTTCATTTACTAGAACATTGCATAGTTACATGGAGCAACACAGATGGATCCCACCACCATTTATACTGTACATAAAGACAGTAGTCAGTCCAATACATACATGTTCATCTGCCTTTTATCTTGACATTTTATAGAGAAATGGGCTGAGGGGATGGCTCAGCGGTTAGTATTTGATTCACAGCACCCATGTTGGCTCATATCCTCCTGTAACTCCAGTTTTAATAATCAGATGTCCTCTCTGGCCTCCTCCAGCATCAAACACACATATAGTTCATATACATAATGCACTCAAAACACTCATACACATTCAAAATCATTTTTATGAGGTAGATTTTTACATTTAAAAAGAATGCAGAAGTACACAATTAGTGTGCAGTAAGAAAATGAAATGGTTTCCCTGTTCTTTACCTACTGTAGCATGGCATTTGTAATTGAGGTGCATCAGAAGATGGGGAGATATGTTGTCAGTGTTGTGCAGAGATTGTCACCTTCCCATGATCTGCTGTCTGTGCACATCTTCGTCATCAATCTGCACTCAAAACTACACTCATTGTGCTATCCTGACAATAAACATAAATCTAGAAGACTGAGCTTCTGGATCTGCAATCACATGATAGTAAAGACGATAAAAAAATTGTCTCTGTCTGCCACTCCATCCTCTCTTGTTCTTTAACATGAAGCTAGCATTGAGCCTGTAGCCTTTCACATCATCAAGGAGCTGGGGTGTTTGAATGATAGACATTTGATAACCCTGAATGCTTTAGTTCTTCTTGGTTTTAGAGAATTGATTTTAGATGATGAATTGTGGTTAAAAACAGTTTAATTTCAGGTGAAGATATGATTATGAATTCCACTTTAAATCTTAAACACCTGCAGAGCTCAATTGCAGTGACACTGCTGCCTATAGTTGATGGGAGTTTGGTTTTCACTGGCATGCCCCAAGACTCTAAATACATCCAGTGCTCCATTATCAACGGTCCACACTCAAATGGTCTGTGATTGTTTTCTTGAATGCTGAGCTTCACAGGAAGAGACAGGCAGAGGATATAAGTTTGATTATTTAGATTTACTAGAGTTGAATAAGACAACTTTAAGGAAAGCCCTACTACATCAGACCAAAACTAAAGCTAAGCTAAGCAGCCCTAATTTATTACAAGATAAAATCCTTTGTATCCTTTGTAGAAAATAACAAGTATCAGTTAACCAGAGTCCTAGATAGAAAATGAAGTTTAAACTCCATTAAATCATAGGTAACTAATAAATCCCCAAACCCCCAGTATCAACAGTTGACCGTAGGCTTTTCTTGTCATCATGGATGTTATTATTTTGTATTTTAGACCACAGGTTCTGCAGAGCGGGGAAGAGGGATGAGTTGGATCCATAGGGGAGAGTAGGCAGTAGTGACAGGTAGGAGCTGATTGTGTAGGGTGCATCACAAGCCTAAATTTCTCTGTCCTTGGTACTGTTTCTAACATGGTTAACATGTGATTCTGCCCACCAACTGTTAGCTGCATGAGGCATGGCTCTTTGCTTTGGTAGTGAATATATCGTGACTGCCTAGAATAAGCCTGTGAAGATTCAACACACATTTATTGACTCTGCTATTTTAGTATTTTGTATCCTTGGCTATCTTCCATCACCTATCTTCCACTTTTTCCACATATTAATCTTTTCCAAACGTTCTCTGTGACTCCTCGGGTTTATCTCAAATATAGATGTTATAATTTTTAAATCTGTGGACACGTACTGTTTTTGATGTTACAATGACCATAACCTGTAGATGAACTTACAGGTCTAAGTAGTTCCAATTTTGTATTCTCCCTTTGAGAAATGGATGCTATAACTATTTTCAAAGTGTTTTTCTATCTTTATTAGAACTTGGTACTTTCTCCATGTGGAAACATTGGAGAACATTGGAAAAATTCAGGCATTTTAACCTTTATTATTTCCAGTGCAATATTTTTCTATTGTACATTCTAGTTAGATGTATTTGCCAACATACCATTAAGACTATTTGCATTTATTGTATAATTGGCTATGTGCTGAACTTGGACTGTGATTCAGTTTGTTGGTGCTTTTACACCCTCAACGCCTTGGTACTATTTACACTTCAGTCTTTTTAGTTAACCTTCCCTGTGTTAACTAATGTACAAGTTCTAATGAAACTCAGTACTCTAAGCAGATGAGGATTTGCACAGCAACACAAATATGAACCCAATGAGAACAATGATTTGAATGCAATCACAAAATATCTGAGATGATTAAAAACATTATAGAAGTTTTCATCTCACTAATAATGAAAACAAATTCAAGTTAATTAAAAATTTCGTGTTGTCCCATCAGCAGTGATTGGGAAAACCATTGTTTTCAGCACATCCCAGTATTCTTGTTAGAGCAGAACACACTCACTCTGGCTCAGGAAGTGAGAAGTGTACACACTCCAGAAATGAACATGTCCTGCACGGCATGAATGAGGGGCAGGGGAGGCCTTCTACCTTAGGAAATGGCTCTCAAAGGCTGGGGGTACAGATGTTTATAACTGTAATAGTAATATGATTAGCCCTTGTTATGACCTGGGACGGGGTTAGTGACAGATACCACTGGAAGCATGCTGCTAGAACACCCTGCGGAGGGTCCGGGCAGGCATTCAGCTTTCTGTAGCCAGGGAAAGGTGGAGGTGGTGCACAGTCGTCTCTAAACATCAAACATCATGACACGGGAGCAGGCAGAGAAGGTGTGTGGAAACCTCCTGGTAGGGGATGCTATGTGAAAAGTAGGAAAACAGCCTCCAAATGAATCCCTTTGGTAGCTTATCTTTGCGAGACAAATATCTGTTACTGTGCTGCTCGCATCCTCGTGATGATTTTTCCAACTATCTGACGCCCGTTGTCATTAGCTGTAGGTCGATAATTCTGTCATTGTGATGTGTAATTATTGAAATGCAGAAGCTGGAATGTTGTGGAATCGTTTTTTAAAATCACCTTCATTAATGAAATTCCATGGGATCCTGGTGTTTCGTGCAGCTCAATTAATCGGATTGTATCTGGTGGCCAGGCTCCCAAAAGGCGTCTCAGCATCCCTCTGCTTCGTCTCTGCATCCCTCTGTTTCGTTTCTGCAGTGGGGCCCATGTGTTTTGGCACAGCCTTTGTGATTGCACTTTTCTACTGAGTATGAAATTGGAAGCTTTGTGAGACACTGAGTAGATAGATGAGCTGAACAAATTATTCTGTTATTCAGTACAATATCTCTAATTGATGTAAGCTTTCCTGTCCACAGTATTTTCCCCAGCACTTGCCCTCTATGAACCTCTCATCAGACATCTCCAGGATGACTATGTCCTGACACAGAATCAGTGTATGACAAGTAACACGTTCAGTCCACTGGAACACATGCAGTCTGTGAGAGCTTTGTGGCACTTTTGTTTTGAAACACTGACCTGCACATTGAAAGCTAGTTAGTAGAATGCACTTCTATCTACTGAATGCTAGAAACACCACCAGTGGGAAACACCCTTATGGATATTCAGATCCTCTCATTAGGGGGCTATGGCTTTCGTTGAGAGACACTGTAGTCACCAGAGTAGAAAATGATGAAAGTCAGCCAGGCTGGGATTCACTCCAGCCTGCTGGTTGAGAGCTCTTGTCATATTGGATGTGACTTTAACATACATTCCAGGGAGGAAGGAAACTGCCCTTCCTTGAAGTTTGGAACCTTCAAGGAAATAAGTGACAACATTTAGTAAGTTGAAAACAAAATAAATTTTTCCCAGGGAGACCTTCACTACAAAGTCCAGGCCAACACTCATGTAAGTCACAGTCATCCAAACAAATCTGGACAAAGTGATGAAGAAAGCTGTCACAGGACTCATACTCCAAGGAGTGTTCACATGGTTCTGTGGGTGAAGCCTAGACTATTAAGCCAGAGGCCTTTCCACTGGCATGAACTGTTCAGAATGTAATGTTTCTTTCCAATAGCAAACTGTTAGGGAAATGGACCCGGGTGTATCCAGTGCCCCCTTAATGTGGGAAGAAGTGTGGAAGGGGTTCTGTTAACGTGGTCAAGACAAGCATGAGGAGGATGCCGTGCCTTGGGTAACTTCTGTTAAGCTTCAGGGTCTAACACAAACACAGTTCTTTCCTAAAGTCAAACTAAAGGCTCTACTAAATCTCCTTTGAATGTAGAAATAAATGTGGAAGATCAGAATTGTTAGAACAAAATGTTATGAAGGAATGCACATGTTAGTCTTGTCTAATTCAGCTACTTTTATCACATCTTCTTCAGAGAAGGCAAACAGGTCCAGTCAGCGACTCAGGAGCAACAGCTTCCTGAGAGGAAATCAGTTTGACACTGTGTAACATTCAGGCATGCACACATACATACAGACGCACAGACACCCACCCACTTACATACATATACACATACATAAGACAGATACACATAATGCAATATATACATTCAGACACACAGAACATTTCACTATGTATATGAATATATACACATGTGTGTGTGTATATATATATATATATATTTATAGACACACGTACAAATATACAGGAATAAATGAACATACATACATATACTTACAGATAGACACACACAGGCAGACAGACAGATACACAAACCCCACCAACATGTATACATACACACATGTACGTGCATACGCAAACACATATACAAACACACACATACACATACCATACCAACTCTCTCTCTCTCTCTCTCTCTCTCTCTCTCTCTCTCTCTCTCTCTCTCTCTCTCTCTCTCTCTAATTCCTGCCATGCCAGGAGTCAGACATAGCCATGATGTCAGTGGGGGTTAATGAAGATGTCTTAAGGTTGAGGTTCAGAGATGGCCCAAGACCATTGAGGGATTTGAATTTATGGGATAAAAACAAAAATGCATAAGAACAGAAAAAGGGAAAGTGTGGAAATGATTACAGAAAAAACAGCAAAAATGTTGTCAAGCTTGCAAGTAAGTGAGTGATGTTGTGGTGATTGGCAAAAAAAGAAAAAAAATCCACTGTGACTGATACAATGTTTACCAATGCTGGTCATGTTCAGCACAGACATGGTACATGGTGTTAACCAATGTTAGTATGTACATATATGGTACATGGTGTTCACCCATGTCAGTACACACATATATGGCACTCAGTGTTCACCAGTGTCAGAACACATGCATATAGTACATAGTATTTACCAGTGTCAGAACACACATATATGATACAGTATTCACCAATGTGAATACACATATACACATATGGTACGTGGTAGTCTCCACATTCAGTTCATATATGGTAATATTGTGGTGCTTTGAGTGAGAATAGCTCCCACAGGCTCATATATTTGCATGCTTAGTCCCCAGCTTGTAAATTGCTTGGAAGAATTAGGAGGTGTGTCCCTGTAGGAGAGGTGTGTCACTGGGGTAGGCTCTGAGATTTCAAAAGCTCACACTAGGCCCAATCTCTCTCTGTCTCTCTGTCTCTCTGTCTCTGTGTGTGTGTGTGTGTGTGTGTGTGTATGTGTGTGTGTGTGTGTGTGTGTGTGTGTGTGTGTGTGTGTGTCTTCTCTCTCTCCATGTCTCTTCTCTGTGTCTGTCTGTCTGTCTGTCTGTCTGTCTGTCTGTCTGTCTCTCTCTCTCTCTCTCTCTCTCTCTCTCTCTCTCTCTCTCTCTCTGCTTGCCTGTCTTCAGATCAGGATGTAAAGCTCTCAGCTAGTGCTACAGCACTATGCATTAACACCATGCTCCCTGCCTTGATGATAAGGAACTAAACCTCTGAAACTGTAAGCAAGCTCCAATTAAATGCTTTCCTTTAAAAGAGTTACCTTGGCCATGGTGTCTCTTCACAGTAATAGAAAAATGACGAAAACAATAACATTTCGTATTCATGAATCTAAGAACAAACATAGTAGTGGTAGCATACTGTGGGAAAGGCAGCAACCTTTCCACTGGGGTTATTTTTGCCCAAAGACACTGGAAAACCATGCACTTTCACCCCCTTAGATACAATACACTTCTAAGAATGCCAGGGCCCTAGGGAGGCAGACAGAGCACCTGCCAGCATGTGTCCATCCTGAATCTCTGAGGATGCAGCTGGTGGTATCTTCCTTCCTGCCAGCATTCACAGTGACCAGAGTGCAAGGAGAACTAAGGGACGTTTGCATGAGCTTCTGCATCTCTTGTCCTGTTTGTGCTGTGGTACAATGTTTACACAGAAATCTAATTTCACTGACATCTCATATTAACTTATGTTCTGACATAGATTTTCATATTCTTGTCTACGTGAAGTTGTCAAAGTGAAGCATAACACAATACATTGTATGTTTGGTTACAAATTACCTTCATCTTGCTGTAATTAGCAATGTTACTAGCTTTGATCTGTCTGGGATTACATCACAGATTATGTACAGCTGTTACTCCTTCCAAATTTGGAACTTGTAACCTAAACCAATATTCTCAAATTACTGATGAAATGAAGACTGGGTGACAATAATAAGCATGTTTCCATGAGCCTTGTTGAAATGCCCCAGTTCAGTAAAGACTGACTGCCTTCTGTTTGTGTTTCTGCAGGGAGATATTTCAGCAGGATGTGGCCATTATGCTTTCTTGGGGCTTTGTAGCCTTGGTTTCATGAGATATATGTAGAGGGTTAAAGAAACATTGTAAAGGGTGTAGAGTGAGTGAAAGAAGATTGAAAACATTATCTGTTTGCCCACATCCTGGGAGATTTATGATCAACTAACACAACCGAGGATCACCTGGGAAGAGAGAGTTGCAGTTGAAAGATTGCCCGGATCAGTGCAGCCCGTGGCTACACCTGCGGGAAAACTGATTGATGTGGGAGGGCCCGGCCCATTGTGGGTGGAGACAATCTTACAGTATTAGAGAGGCTGAGTGACCAACACTAGAAACAAGTCCTCAAGTTTGCTCTGCAGAGCAGCTAGTCATGACCATGGAAGACCGAGGGAATCCAAGGGATGTCCCAGGAAATGGACCAGTAAGAAGCCCTGGGGTCTGCTTGTCATTGATGTGGCTAACTGTAGTCCTGTGTGCCACAGTCAACTCTTATCTGTGCATCAATTTAATTATAAAAGTCTCAGAAATATTTAGGTACATTATATGTGTTTTATTGACACAGGATTTTCTTACGGTTCTGTGGTCTGTGCCGGGCCTTTAGTGTACCATGAAGGGAGCATGGTGTCATGGAGACAGATACAGTCTGCTCTTGTCACTCTAACAAAACAGCAGGAGTGGGTTGACCCCCTACAGTCACTGATCTTCTCAGCCAAGAGCTTTGGATCAGGTTTATAGTTTACCTGGCATGATTTACCTCTTGTAAAACAAGCCTCAACTTTGGTCAGAAGAAATTGGTTGCGTCCATAATCATCATGCCACTCTATCACTAATGGGCACATCATGCCTGGAAAGACAATCATTTTTAGCACTCAGGGTCTATAACTGGGTAAAGACTATCAAAAACTTTATCTTCCAAGCAGCCTGTGTAATATCTTCCAGCCCTATGAAAGGTGATCAGCAGGGAGGAAGCTTCCAGTTCAGTTCCAGATTGATTTCACTATGACTTGCAATGGGTGTGTGGTATCTTCAACAATAGACTCTTACCAACTACTTGTGGCAGATAATCAAGAACATTGGACTGTATTGTTTAGGGGACCTACAGGGCCTCCCTAATGGATAACTCACAGGGAGGTATCCCACAAATAGCACTGATGCAGTGTCTTTCTATGTAGCCCAAGCTGGTCTTGAACTCACGATCGTCCCATCTCAGCATCTCAGCTTCCTGAGTGTGGACATTGATGATCGTGTACCATAATGCTAGGTTATTATTTCTTAAATGCTTGTGGGACTCACCAATGAAGCCATTAAACCTGTAGATTTTCTTTATGGAAATGGTTTTAGCAGAAAATTCTGTTTCTCTAACAGATGTAAGACAATTTAGGTAAAAAATGCTTTGGAGATAGACTTTGGTGTTACATATTGTAGTGGTTTGAAAAAAAATGGCCCCCATAGCCTCATATATTTGAATACTTAGTCACCAGGAGGTACACTATTTGACAGGATTAGAAAGATCAAGAGGTGTGACATTGTTGGAGGAAGTGTGTCACTGGTGGTAGGTTTTGAAGTTTCAGAAGCCCATGTCATGCCCAGAGTCTCTCTTAGCCAGTGGATCAGGATGTAGCTCTCCGATCCTTCTCCAGTGCCATGCATGCTGCTGTGCTCCCCACCATCATGATCATCAACTAGACATCTTGAACTGTAAGCAAACCCCCAATTAAATACTTTCTTGCATAAGAGTTGCCTTGATCATGGTGTCTCTTCACAGCATTAGAACATTGACTAAGCCATATATCTTTCAAACAATTTTACATTTCATTACAGTTGATTAATTTATTGTCACAAAGCATTCCTTATTATTAACATATGTATCATGGTTTAAGGATCTGTAGACTCTAGAGCAACTCCACTGCACTCATTTGTACTTTGAAAAGAGATTTATGTTGCTTATGTCTATAACTGTTTTATCTGCATGTAAAGGCATGCATACAGGACCTGTGAAGTTCACAAGAGTGTCATATCCTCCAGAACTGGAGTTCAGATGGCTGTGAGCAGCCATGTATGTAGTGGGAATCAAACTCAGGTCCTCTGCAAGAGTGGCCAGTGTTCTTATCCAGTGAGGCGTCCCTCCAGTCCTTCATTGTACTTTATGCAAGTTGCAGTTCTGTATTTCTTCCTGGTTATTTTGGCTAGACTTTTATTTATTTTATTGACCACGAAGAACTCTCTCTTCTTGGCTATTGCTTTGCTAGCACAGTTGTCTTGACTTTCACTCTGATTGTGTGTTGTTTCTTTGATTTTATTTACTTTCTGTTCTAGTTTTTTCAGATGGAAATTAAGATGCCAATTACAAAGTATTGTTCTGTCCTGATATGATCACTTCATATAATAAATTTCCTCCATGATTTGCTTTTAAAATACCCCAAGTTAATATGTCATAATTTTATTTTCATCCCATTCAAAACCTGTCATAGCTTTGTGATTTCTCCTTTGATTTCATTTTTAATTTCTTCTTTGAAACAGATTGTTTAAAGAGCTGTAACTTGGTTTCTGAATATGTGGACATTTTGCAGAGCCCGTGCTGTTATTGATTTCTAGTCTTTTTTCCATTATAGTCAGATCACATACTCTCTGTGATTTGAATGACTAAATGTATTGAGACTTGCCTTGTGGCCCAGAAGAGAGCCCATTCCTAGAGTGTTCTGTGGGTAGCCACACAGGCTGTGCACACCCCTTGCCATTGTGGAGTGTGCTTTGCAATGGAAAGGCCATCGTAGAGGTAGCAGCGTTTGGTGTCCAGGTTGGCTCTGTCCATGTTTGAAAGAAGTTTGGGAACTTTTAGATGCAACTGTAGATTTGCAAGTTGCTCTTTGAAACACTGTTGGGTTTAACTTCCAGCATTTGAGGCTCAACTGTGAATCACACAGATCTTCAGAGTTACCATATATTACAAAATGCCTCTTTAGCTGTAAGATTATCTATTTTAAAATTTACTTTGTCTGATAGCAACATAACTACTCCAGCTTTCTCTGGGCCAGTGTTAATGGGGTTTCTAATGATGAATTTGGTTTTGCCAGAATTAAGGTCTTGTATTTGTTCCTGGCCTCTGGAAGGGAATCTCTAAGTCCTTAGCACTCCCTGAGTGACAGGAGGATCCCTGGATCCTGTGGGTCTCTGATCCATCCCTGATGTTTTATGCTAAATATATAATTGATGTAAAAATATTAGTTATTACTGGTGGGACACATGCTGCCAACCCAGCCTCTGGGATAAGGTGGGAACTGAACTTAGAGAGCTATTAATGAATGCATCAGTTAAACAAGCCTGTGCAAAAGAGCTCCCATCAAAGGTCTAGTGAGCACCCCAGGCTGGCACCATTCATGTGTAGTGTCAACACCAGGAGAATGTGGTTTCCAGGGGATAGACAGTACAAGCCATGTACTTGGAATGGCTCAGACTCTTCCTAATAAACTAATAAGTCATAAACATGAGTGGAACATCCTTAAGTTCAACTAGTCTTTTCAACAGGGTTTCCCGACACAACTCCCTGTCTGTGAGCATCTATACCAGAAGCATAGATGAACATGTTTATGTCTTTCTACAATGTCATAATTCATTAAAGATTAATACATTCACAAGGATTAGGGGTTTCAATGGCCAAAATATTTCATATAATCCCATCTACCTTGGTAACCCTGCCAAGGCGAGTGCAGGCTTTTATTCCAATCTTGATTACTGGTATTAACTACCATATCACACAGTACACAGTATATATGATATCTGTAAGCATTATATGAATTACAGAATGAATATGAGTTAGAGAGCTGCAGAAAAATCCAAGTGGGTTCAGAAAGTGGCCTGTGTTGACAATATAAAGAACCAGATGAGTGCTGAGGGGCCTGGTCTCTTCCCTTCTCCTCTTCCTTCCACCTTTGGACTCATTTGCAGGTTGGTCCCCTCTGCACATCTTGTCACCTTGGTTTCTGTAACTCTTTGTTGTTTTAGTAGTTGCTTTTGGTTTTAGAGAACATCACCTATTTTCTAATTCATCATCAAATCATCAAAATCCAATAATAACTGGAGACTTTCCCTCTTTATCCCCATGGCGTCTTTAAATACACATTTTATTTCTATGTGTGTTCTACCACATAAATAATAGGCCTTCTGGACTTTAATGTATAAGCTATTATGTATGAACCTTCTAGAGAGAGGTGCATAATTCTTTGTCCTCCAGCCCCACTCCTACACTCCTCAGAAGGATTTAAGATTAAATACATATTCACAATTCTCAGGTTTTAGTTTTTGTCTCATTGACCATTTCAAAGTCACATATGTGCAGTAGTCACTGGCAAAGACATCAGGTCTCATCAGACCTGTTTGGGGCCAGGACATGCAGCCCTGGGTAATAGCAGATACTGCCTTCCTCCACAGGGAAGGGAGAGGTACAGTTGTTGACAGCTGCTAGTGGTCCCACTGAAAACACGTGACTCCTCTGCAGAAAATTTACCTTCATGATTAATGGGATGTTCTTGAAATTTTTGAGTCTTGCTCAGTGTGTTCCAAACTGACTTTTGATTTCTCTAAATACATGTGTTTTACAGAACTAACATATTAACTGTCAGCTTCCTAAGCAAGGAATTATTCACACATTTACATGAGAAAACCTTCAGAGATGGCTGGCTCTTAACTTTTCCTGCACAAGCTTGAGACCTGAGTTTGACTCAGAACCTCCACATAAAAGGCCAGATGTGGTGGTTATGCTTAATATCATTTGTAAAACAAATCCTAGGGAGGCAGAGGCAGGAGGATCCCCCGGGCTTAGTGGCCAGCTAGTCAAGCCTAATTGACAATCTCTAGGTCCTAGTGAGAGACTCTGGCTCAAAAAAGAAGATGGATAGTTCCTGAGCAAAGATGCCTAATCTCTGGTCTCCACATACATAGGCAAACCTGTTAAGACATACCCGTACTTATAAACCTACAGCATTCACACACCTACAGATATAGACATATCAGCACATAAATATGCACATACTTAACATACATATACACATAAACACACACCTGTATATACATACATATACGTATATACCTATATATACATACATACACACATATACATATAAATACAGAGAAAACATTTATTGAAGGTATATTTTGTGGCAGCAGAGGATCTGGTGCTGAATGGAGCAGATGGCATCTTGTCTCCAGGGAGCTTCTGCCTGTATCTATCTCTGATTTTCATACATGAGCTCAGATTCTACATCTTAAATCCAATAAAATGCCCTGTTTCCTGAAGCTCTTGTGCCCCACTCACAAGAGCACAGGTGCCTGAGATTGGCCTCCTCCTCAAAGACAACATCATCTGTTGTAGTTGTTGATTACAATGAACTGTATGTGCGTTGTTGAGATTTACTGCCTCAATTATTCTGGTAATTACTTGTGAATTTATAATTTTAGGTAAGAATATAATTACCCCTCTTTTTGACCATATCCTATACCGTATGAATCCAAAGCAATGGGAACAGGATGTGATGGAAAATGTTGACTGTCAACCTGACAGGCAATCACTGGGTACGCCTGTCAGCTTCACGGGTTATAGGCCAATCACTGGGCATGTTTGTGAGGGAATTTCTAGATCTGGTTAACTGAGATGTGAAGACCCGTCTTAAATGTAGGCAGGCCGGGCGGTGGTGGCGCACGCCTTTAATCCCAGCACTCGGGAGGCAGAGCCAGGTGGATCTCTGTGAGTTCGAGGCCAGCCTGGGCTACCAAGTGAGTTCCAGGAGAGGCGCAAAGCTACACAGAGAAACCCTGTCTCGAAAAACCAAAAAAAAAAAAAAAAAAAAAAAAAAATGTAGGCAGCACTGCTCCCCAGCTGAGGTTCTGGACTGAATACAAGGGGATGCAGTGTGAGCAGCTGCCTCACGCTCCTGCCACCATGCCTTCCCCGCCATGATGGACTCGACCCTGGAACTGTGACTCAAAGTCAACCCTTCCTTCCTTAAGTTGATTTGTTGGGGACTTTGTCACAGCAGAGGAAAGTAAGTGGTATCCAGGAAAAAATCACATGGATTGTACAAAATATGTTTCTTCTGACTATAGCTAGGGCATGTATGTATTAGGCGGATAAAAATGCAGAATGGCGGTAGCTGTGTGAAGTCCTAGAATATGAACTACTTCCTGAAATTACCAAGGCCCTGCTGCCATCACATCACCTCGGTATGTGGGTCCAGCACTCTTCTTGTTGAACTTCTCATGAAGGAGACTCAACAAGGCAAAGTCTGTGTGGTTCTTTGTACAGTGCCGAATACACAATGTCCAACCACCTCGTCCCCTACTCCAAGGGCTCTGTGATCTGTGTGCTTCCTCCAGACTCACTCCCACCTCAAGCCACCCATGTGCTAAAGCCAGCCAGCACGCAGCTGTGGAAGAAGAGGGGACAGTTTCAAGTCCTGGCTCCTGTGCCCAGCTATGCCCCCCTAGAAAGGGCCATGCTCAGGGGGAGGCCCTGTGCAAGTGGACAGGAGAGGGTGCTGGTACACTGGGTGTCGCTGAGGGCTATATAAATCCTGGGATGCTGAGCCTTGAGGATCTATCTGTGGAGACGGAGGAAGGAAGGAAGGGAAGACATTGAAAGGCGGCTCAAGAAAGATACTTTAAAGCTTTTGAAGAAGGACGTGAAAACCATGGACCTTTTCCAGGAAGGTAAATAAACAACGCCTCGTGCACTGGAACTCCAGGGTCCTGGGGAGGCAGCCTCTGTCCTCAGACTGCTCATAGTTCGCGTGAAGTTAACCCAGTTCTTCTTTTCCAATATTTATTTCTGCGCCTCTGAACCTCCCATGTCTCACATACTGCTTTCTTTTCAGAGGAGTTATGGCAGAGAGGAAGGGCAAGTATTGATCTTATCTCTCAACACTAGGGCAAGTACGTGGAAGCTTTAAACAATTTGTCTAAGCTCCAGTAGTCATGTGACGTCAATACCAATCTCTTGGACTGCTTGAGACGGACCTGAGAGAGCTGAGCCGGTCACCTGTGCTCTGAAGTCTGGTCTGCCAAAAGTTTGGAGTGGGACACACCTAAATCCAGTTGCTGCTTCTACACTGACATCTCTGCCTTTTAGCCTGTGGCAGGGGTCACAGAGCCTTGTGAGAGAGAGCCCCAGAAGGTTCAGAGAAACAATCCCCCAACCCAGCACTCCCCTATGCCTGTGGATGTGGAGAATTATTCATGAACTATCTCAGACTTTATTGAAAGGAGTTTTGTTGTCAGCATGCCAAAATTGTATTGTGATTCTCAGAGAGTTAATATCTCCCAATAAGAATTCTGTTTGTGTTCCAGATATCTGACAAAAGATAGTCAGAAAAGACAAACATAAATATTGGCTTCTTGCTGCTCTTTGAGATTGGCTGGTCCCCTGCCCCCCAACTAAGGCATGACATCCGATTACCCATCCTTCAACATAACTTATTACTCTTTTACTCAATTATTGATGCTTCTAGATGTGCTAAATCTTATCTATGGCAGCGCCGCCCCCAGTGCCCGGTCTGTTCAGAAAATACACAGGAAGGAAAATTTTAATTCTTATTTCTGAGCTGAAATACCTTCTTAAGTTGGAAAGTAGAGTTGTTCATGGATTAAGAAGGCCCTGTATCTTTTCTAAGTACTTGGAAGAGATGTTTTCAGAGTGTTGGGAAATCCTCCTGGCTGTGCCGCACATTACCACCAGTGCCACCGTCTACTTCTGAGCCGCTGTCTCTGCCTATATTGCTACAGTAGCTCAGTGTCTGGCTTCTTATCCTCTTCCTCCTCCTCCTCCTCCTCCTCCTCCTCCTCCTCCTCCTCCTCCTCCTCCTCCTCCTTCTCCTCCTCCTGGTTTTTGTTTGTTTGTTTGTTTTACTTTTATTGATTCTTTGTGGATTTCACATCATCTCACTTACCTCCTCATCTCCTCACATCTACTCACTATTATAACCTCCCCACTCCCTGCAAGTCAAAACCAAATTTAAAAGAAAAACCAAAAACAAAACCAAACAAAGAAACAGAAGAGGAGGAGGAGGAGGAGGAGAATCATCATCTTGTCCTGGAAGCTGTAGTGTGGCCTGTTCCTGTTGAGTCCCACAGTTTACCCTTCAGTCTGTTCATCTTTACTTGCAAGTGTTCATTGCCTGGTCAGTGGTCTAGCTTGAAGCCTCTGCTACACCACCAATAATGGGCTCTCACTGGGGCTCCTCTTTGACATCCTGTTGTTGTCCTGTGTCAAGGAGATCCTGCTGTTTTGGATCTGTAGATTCGTCCCCTTCACATGCCCCAATAGTTCATAGATTTGGTGGATATTGGGGTAAATCAACTCATATCCCTGATTCTGGACCTGGTTGGTAGCTGGGTTGGTCATCTCACTAGCTTCCCCTCATCTTCACTACCCAGATGAGCTCCCTCAATGCAGCCTACAGCAAAGAGGTGGGACCTTTTCTCCTGTTCTCAGCCCCTCAGATGTGGGTCACCTTCACTGATATCGTCAGGGCCAACTATATTGTTTTGCCCAGGCAAAGTGCAGAGCCCTTTCTCCCAATTGCTGTAGGGGGCATAGGAGGGGCGGGGGTCAGCTTTCCTGCTCTCATGCCCTCAGGGTCAGCTCACCTTCCTTCGAACCACAGGGTCAGCTCTAATGTGCTTCTCAGGTGAGGTGCATGACTAAGGTGAGGGGTGGGGCCATGTTTCCTGAGTGTGGGGGCAAGCTCTCCCCTGAGGGGTAGGACCCACTCGCCTGTTGCAATATCCAGTGAGGGGCAGGACCAGCCATCCCAGGGCCAGTGAAGAGTAGGGGTGGCTCAGCAAAGCATATTTCCAATGACCCCCGTGCTAACACTGGTCATGAACATCACCACAGACCCAAGCTGCAGCAGGACCACAGATCCAGACAGCAATGCTGGTCTTGCCCCCAAATGTCACTCCTGGCTGAGCAGGCACAGCGGTCCTGGAACACATACCTTGGATCTGATCACTCCTCTACTTAAGACCTGTTCAGACCTCTCCTATGCTTAGACAGCCCAATGCCAGCAGCAACCCTTAATCCCAGGAGATTCACAGCTGCCTCCCTCACTTCTGCCCACTGGCCTGTTTGCTCTAGACCTACCTACAGGCTCTCTGACCGTCCTATGCCAACCTGTCCCAGCCTAGAGCATCTGCCCCCCTGTTCCTAGCACAGGCAAACTATGAGGAGGGTTAAAGTGTCCACTTGACTGTGGCATAGAGTGCCCAGATTAAGCGTTAGTTGGAACTGTTCTGTTTCCAGTTGCAATTAGCATTAAGATCTGTCTGTGGAGATTATAAAGCAAATGTCCTTCTTCCATGGTGGTAAGCATCAGCCAGTCACTGATGCCGGCGCAGAGCTAAGCAAGAGGAAGGAGGCACTTGCTTCTGTCTGCCAGAGCTGAGAGGTTTCCTCTCATCTTCTTGGCCTGTTTCCAGAAATTTCTGCCAGCCACTCTACTGAACTCACACTGACTAATGCCGCCATCTCTTTTGAGTGTGCTTGCATAAGACACACTGTGGTATATCTCATAACTTACACACACACACACACACACACACACATACACACACACACACACACACATTTACAAACATGGAGCTATATATAAAGATAGGGAGTTATCTCCTTTATATTACATAATACAACATATCAAATCATCTTTTATACAAACTATATATAAATACGAATGTGCATATATAAATCAGTTGTAAATGTTACAGTTTCTGTGAAAGAAGATTCTAATCTATAAGAACATACAGTTTTATATGTATACAGAGGACCAGAGTTTGATTCCTAGCACCTACATGGTAGCTTATCCACATCCGTAACTGTAATTTCAGGGCCTCTGATGTCCTCTTCTGGCCTCTGTGGCACTACACTTTCCACTGCTGAGTGGCACTGAGCACTATGTCGTGCTCATAAACTCATGCAGATATACACATACATATAAAAATTTTAAATAATTAATAAGAATATATAGTTTTGTATGTATATATTTAAAATATGCAGATTTGTTCATTTTTAATTATCTTTGTACATATAAAATTACAGATATGCATATAAATGGTTATGCATGTCAATATAAATTTGTGTATACAGATGCATGTATAATCATACACAAATGTATAGGCATAGACAGACAGGCAGATGTGTTCCGAACATATCTCATTTTGGCTCTTTTTTCAGGGAGCTCTTGATCCTGTACAGACTCTGCCTCTAGGCATCTGCATGCCTTGGCCCCAAGCAGTTCAGGTTTTTACATAATGTGTGTGTAAGGCAGTCTTCATGTCCACCCCACACGTAGGCTTCCCACTCCCTCACACCCCTTGTTGCTCTTTTCACACCACGATGCATCACTTCTAATACAGTGGTTATTTCTCAGGGGTTGTTATCTCTACACTTGGACTGCATCTTAACAGGCTCTGCCAGCAGGGGAAGGTGATAGACACATAGCGTGGCTATCAGATGCTCAGGAAACAAGTCGTGGGCAGTCAGAGCAGGAAAAATGACTTGGGGCTGGGAAAACCAGGCTTGACTTGCTCTGTAGCAAAGAGCCCTTAGGAAGATCCACCGTGGGTGTGAGATTGAGGAATGAAGTGACCATCTAGTCATTTGTAGTTCCATTTTTAATTATTGGCAAGATGATACATGACAAGTAATAAAGTGGAGATAGAGCCAGTTTTAACAAAATAAAGATTCCCATGAACATTAATGTTTCCAATTTTAAATGTCAGAATTGGATTTCTTTCTCAGCAGTATATAAAATAGAGGTCCATTCTACATCTGATGGTACTTTAGACTTGATAAAATACGTCATTTACATGGTAGCTGGCTCCTTGTCAATGGTGTCATTCTTGGTCTGGTGCTTATCATCTGTTACTGATTGTTATCATTGTCCTGTTAGGACACTTGGGCCATGGCCAGCAAAGTGTGTCTGAGTCACTTCTGATAGAGGCATGGGGAGGGTATTCTAGGAGTTCTCTTCCTTCCTCTGCTAAAGGAAAGACATGGATTTGATGTATTTGAAGAATGACATGCTTGTAGCTCAAGTAAGCATTCTGTTACTGGATTATAAGATTCCCTTGGGGAGAGAGAGATGAGCCCCTTTTTACCATTGCTCTTTCCAGCCATTGAGCTGGAGTCCTGCCTGACTCCACCGCTTGCCCACATCATGTGCCCCTTTCCAATCTGCAGGTTCTATGTAACTCTGGCGCCACCTACATAGGACCTTTCTGGAAGTCTCTTCCTCAGACTTAAAGACATTAGACTCCTGTGACAAAAAAAATTCTAAATCCTTTATTCATTCATTGTTGTACATTATAGACTGGCCAATGCCTTCATGGGTCTTGCATCATTCAAATCTCTTGTGGGAATCTATGGCTATGCTTACCTCCCAGCTGTATGTGGGTTCCTGGAACTTAGGAGGAGAACTGTACGAAGGCCTTATACAATAGCATCTAGGTAAGCAATGACCTCTAAGGAACCCGACTTCACATTTCTCATTGCGTGTCTACTAGTTTCTGTTCAATTGTAGCCGAAATAAAAGTGAAGTACCACTACCTCCCTTTCTCTTTATAAAATAGGCTTTCAGTTTTGGCCTGTGTCTGTGCATCTGGCCCTGTGCACATTTAGGAATAGCTGTTCTCTTTGTTATATTGGTGTTGTGTGGGCAAAAGGGTGAGAAGAGACTAGAGAAAGGACAGCATCCTTTGACAATACAGAAGCACATCTATGGAGATGTGATTTATCAAAACGGGTCTTAGGCTGACTGTTAAAGCAATTTGACCAAAGACTTCTGGGGCTTTCTTAGCCCCCTCTTCCTAGAAATATTTGTCATAACACAGAATCTTCTCCTGCCTCAGTAAAGAGACTGTGGTAAGTCATAGGTGACATTTATCAAAACGTTTCTATTAGAAATAAGAACACACTAGTATTTGTTGTTTCAAATATCATAGGCGTGAGTTGGAAAGGTCAGTGAGATGTGATGAGGACCTCACTGAACGTGAGCCGTGGCAGTGGAATGGTAAACTGAAGAAGTCCTGGAGAGAGCATCGGCTGTCTGAAGACTCATCATGATCCTGAACGTTAGAAACCCGGGCAGCATTTTTATTTGAGGTCTGAGTTGAGTGTGGGTGATGCGCACATGATGAGCCGTTCCTTAACCTCTCTGAAACCAAGCTCATGATTCTCAGTGGCAGGAGGGAGGGGAATTCTAGCAGACTTTATTGTGTGCCAAAGTTAAGCACACCTTTTACCCCTACACATCTCACTTCTGTTTGCTGGCATCAATGCCTTCCTCAGCCTAAATTGATTCTATGACTTGAAATAAGACTCTGGAGGCTGTGGGGGAGGGTGAAACTGGAGAGAAAAGTCTGTGACATGTGGGACAGCTAAGGGACAGAGGAAACTGTGGTGACCATAGGCAGGAAGCCAATGCTGGTGTGAGCAACATCCCAGTTCCTCCTTCAGCTCTATGGATGTTGTCTGTAACTTTAATGAGGTATAACTGATGGATAAAAGTTGAATATATTTGTGTCATGGAAAGTGGCTCAATCTGTCAAGTTCCTGTCACACAAGCATGAGGACCTGAGTTTGATCCCCAGAACATACGTGGAAAACAAAAACAAAAACAGGTGTAGTGGCTTACATCTGTAATTACAGTGCTGGGGAAGCATAGACAGGAGCATCTCTGGAGCTCACCTGACAGCCGATACTAATGTATTCTGAGGTCTCTCCAGTGAGAGACCCTGTCCCAGAAACAAAGTGGCTAGTTTCTGAGAAATAGTACTGGAGACTTCTACATATATACACAAGTCTATATATACACCTGCATGCTCACACACAGGAAGACACACACACACACACACACACACACACACACACACACACACACACACACACACAATATCTACTTCAGATATTGTGAATGATCAGAAATGATCACTTATCATGTTGTCATCATGCGTGTATGTCTGTGTGCACATGTGTGAAGATCTCCAAACTCCGCTCTCTCATCAAGCTTGACCTACACACTGTGTTGCCAACTGTACTCATCATGCCGGCCCTCATTCTTCTGATTTGATTTATTCCATTCACTTCTCCTGGTTCCTGTCCTGTAACCCAAGCTTCTGTTCTTGTTTAAGAACATATCTTGCAGATATGTAGTTTATTTAAAAAATGTAAGGTAAGATTCTATTTTTTTGAAAGCTATTATTATAAACTATATAGGATAATCAGGAACATAGGTTAATGGTTAGTCATTTCTAACAATCAAAATTGTATGTATGTTAGGTATGCTTTCCAGATCATATAGAGATATATTTTAGATAGATAGATGGTCTTCAAACCTTTCAAAGACCAATAGAATATGGGATTTAGAATGTTTTGTTCACTTAAATTTTTTCATGACAATGAGACACATCTGTTCCTGGCAGCACTGATTTAGAGATATGGGCATTAAAAAAACACCTTATGGAGTTTACTTTCATTGTGGCAAGGTCAGCCACTGGGCAAAGAAACTGTTCTTGCCTTTGACTGCTGACAATGTGTTGTGCAGACACACAGAAAAAAAAAAGACTGTTGAATTTTGCCAAAACAAGGCATGACAGTCCAAAATTCTTGCTTTATAGAAGAGTCTGCCAAATACTCTAGGTCTGTAGGCTCAAGATGGATGCCCCAACATTGCAGAGGAACTCTGGGTGACTGTCCAGGCAGCCAAATGTCTCTGTTCTGGGTTTTTGATGGAGTTGAAGACTAGATAGTTATAGTTGCAGTTTTCCTTAGATATGATAGAAAATAAGTTAAGTATAAAACTTTGGATTCACTAAAACAGGATAGATAATGCATTACTTTTTGAATATGCTAACTACAAATGGACTGAATATTGTAAATTAATTATTACTTGATTATTATTGTATACAGTCTTACTATGTTTAAGTTAAAAACCTTTATTTTTATTTAGACAAAAAGGGGGAAATGTAGTAGAATATTTTAAGGTGTGTTACTTTTGTTTATGTTGTATTTGTCTAACTCTGTGAAGCTGTGTTACTGTGCATGTGTAAAACACCTGATGGTCTAATAAAGAACTGGTCAGTAGCAAGTCAGGAGATAGGATAGGCAGGGCTGGCAGGGAGAGAGAATATATAGAGGGAGAAATCTGGAAAATAAAAGAAAAAGAGATGGAGGAGTGAAAAGATCTAGCAGCCAGAGAAGGAGGAGGACTCAGGAGCCAGCTACCTAGTTACACACAGCAAGCTGCGGAATAGGAGTAAGATGCAGAAGTAAGAGAATAGGAAAAGCCCAGAGGCAAAATGTAGACGGGCTAAGTGAAGTTAAGGAAAGATGGCTAGAAACTAAGCCAAGCTAAAGCTGGGCATTCATAATTAAGAATAAGCCTCCGTGAGTGATTTGTTTGGGAGCTGGGTGGCGGGCCCCCCCCTAAAAGAGTCAAACAACAACAATAACAACCAACCAGTTCTCTTAACTGCTGAGCCATCTCTCCATTCCCAGTATCTTAATTTTTAAAGGAACAACTGACTGTAGAAAGACATGTATGCTGTGATTGTGGTACTAAGGGAAGTATATGCAGTGGAAGAAAAGACAGCCTGACAGAGAGAGAGACAGAGACAGAGAAACAGAGACACAGAGAGAGACACACAGAGAGAGAGAAAGACAGAGAAATCTCCTGTGAGCATCACAGATGGTCATGCTGAGAGAGGTAAAGACAAGAAATACTGGAATCCAATCCTAACTCCTCCTGGCAATGATGTATTATAAAGCAAGGCTGCCCCTGCTTCAACACCAGATAGCTCTTTGGACTCTGAATCTCCACTGCTGTGACATTTCAGCAGAAGAAGGTAGTAGTGGCTTGACTAGAAATGGCCCCCATGAGCTCATAGATTTGAATGCTTGGTTACAAAAGAGCGGCACTGTAAGGAGGTGTGGCCTTGTTGGTGGAAGTGTGTCACTGGGGATGGGCTTTGAGGTTTCAAAAGCTCAAGTTGGGTCCAGTGTCCTTTTTGGACAGTGACCAGTTGGGTCCTGCCTGCTGATCCAGACACAGACCTCCTGGCTCCTTCTCCAGCACCATGTCTGCCTGTGCACCTCCGTGCCTCTTGACATGATACTGGACTAAACCTCTGAACCTGTAGGCCAGCCCCAGTTAAATGTTTTCCTTTATAAGAGTTGCTATGGTCATGACGTCTCTTCACAGCAATAGAAACTGTAACTAAGACAAAAGGGATGTGGATTTCCAGGAAGGTGAGCCTTAGTCAGAAGATCAGTTTGTATAGCTTTCCTAAGGCAAACCCCATGAGAGCCAGGCCCTCTGTTTCAACTTGGAATGAAGATATCACAAATTGTAGAAATAAGGTGTTGCCAATATGTTTAAGAATCTAACTTTTCAATGTCATCTGTTATGTAAACTGATCTTTTCATCACCGATATGGCTCCAAATATATTTAGTGGCTAAGCAGATGAAAAGAACAGGAAGATAATGAAAACTAATAAAAATTGAGAGAACCATTATCTCCATAAAATATTGTAAGAAAGCTACAAAATGATCACAATGAAAACCACATTCTCAGATTTTCTATCTAAAACATAAGCATTCTACATTCAAAACATCGAGAAGTGGGCTTTTAAAACCTGAGACAGTTTGCAACAAATTCTGTGTGTTAACACATTTAGCATGTTATGATGACTAGTCCATTAGAAAATCAACCAGACAGTAATAACATGTTTATTGAACACCTAATCCATGACAAGCAGTGCTACTTGCCTTGAGGACACAGCTGTGAGGACACGGACTCACTGCTGGAGCAGAGTCAGGACCTGAGCAGAGCAAGCTGACTGGTCTGTGGTCCAGGTGGGCCTGCCCCATAACTCAGCTTACATAAGGCCGCATGTGGCTAATTACATCCATGACTGTAGTACAACACAAGCATGTAAAAAGGACAGCCACAGTAAAGCACAACAAAAAAGTGTAAGGACAGTCAAGAATGTAACTCGACACAAAAGTGTAAGAAGGACAGCCATGAGTATAGCACAACACAAAAGTACAAACTTACTAAGAATATTATGAACCTTTTCCGGGAGCTTTCCTGCGGTAGCTCCGAGGTGCAGTTCCTCAGTGTAAACATTGTAGATCGTATCTCAGGACCAGAAGATTGGATGTGCCTGGTCCAGACATGCCTTGGGGCTACCTGAAAGGCAGCTAGAAGAATGCCCCTCTCACAGCCCCGGGGCCTCTGTCTGTCCTTCCTCAGTGTAACGGGGTGTGACTCAGCAGCCTGCATGCTCTGCCATCAGCATCCACAGGAAGGCAGGCAGTGAGAGTGGGTGACTGTGACACAGCCCCAGCCTTGCGAGTCAGCTCAGGCTCTGGCTCAGCATGTGATTTTGAGACATTAGAATAGAAAGAGGCAAAATGGATTTGGGCTTAGCAATAATGCCCTTGTCCCCTGGTTACAGCTTTAATCAGGTATTAAATTGCACAAACCCTTTTCAATTATATTAATTTAACTCACCATCAGTGACCATGGATTGATGCTTAGCGTTAGCTATGAGCCAAGAGTCCTCAGTGAAGTCAATAGCTTAGGAGGTGCTGTTTTAGCTCTTGGAGGAGCTAAGAAGGGGTTCCCAAGCTCCAAGAGTTGGGCTTTGATTCCTTATCACAATAAAATCTGCTTTAAAAATCCCACTTTTATTTTTTGTTCTTGGGAAATTAACCTGTGTACATATTTAGATGAATTACCATGATTGGTGCAGGTTACAACATGCATTGATTAGCTTCTTGAGAATTTTACAAGTTTTCCTGAATTTCCAGAGCTCACATCAGTCATACATTGAGGGAACGTGTTCCTTAGCCGTTCTTGCGGCAGAAGCTGAGGGAGTCATCCAAGAAGAAGCAGAAATGTGGAGCCCACTCTAAGGGTGCTCTTTTCTCTGCATGCAGGTTTAGAAGTGACAGCACTGGTCCATCCCGTGTTCCTGCTTGCAAGCAGTGGCTTTGGGAACTAGACCAAGTGGAATTAAGCATACCCATTATGGCATTTTATCTCATTCCAAGTTCAATGTCTCATGACTTAAGCAGTAGCTCACCCACAGATAACAAAGGCTTAGAGCACATTCTACATATACTGGCTTAATTAGGCAAGAGAGAAACTGTAAGTTATTTTGTTAAATGCTGACTCTTCCATTTATGTGAAGAAGAAAATGGGCCAGCATTCGCTAAGCTGAGGCTGTGTATATTTGCTATGCTATGTCCACACACATTTTATGTGAGAGTTCACCTTTTTTCTATGTTTTGCAGATCACATTGGAGAATAAATATACATCCTGAGGACTAAATTAAACTAAAAATGATTTGAGCACAGAGATGTTAGCAGGGCCAATATTTATGAATTTTCAGTTCATTTTACTGTTATTTTGAGAAGGCACTGGAGACCTGCTGTGTGTGAGCATGAGTCTGGGTTGGGTGTAAGGACTGACAGCAAGCAAGCAAAGACATTTTGCTTTTCATCAGACTTGTTTGTGGTAGAAGAAGGGATGCCATCTTGAAAGAGGCTACCCCAGTTTCCACAAAGAAGACATGGGGTAATGTGTGAACTGAGGGGAAGTGGCCAGCAATGGTGTGGTGGTTTGAATAAGAATGGCCCCCATAGGCTCATATATTTGAATGCTCAGTCACCAGGGAATAAATTGTCTGAGAATGATTAGGAAGTGTGTCTTTGGTGGAGGAAGTGTGTCACTGGGGGGTGGGCTTTAAGGTTTCAAAAGCCCGCGCTAGGCCCAGTTTTGATCAGGATGTAACTCTGTGTAGTGCTCCAGCACTATGTGTGCCTCCATGCTCCCCACCATGATGAGAATGGACTAAGCTTCTGAAGCGTGAGCCATCCCTAATTAAACACTTTCTTTTGTAAGAGTTGCTGTGGTCATGGTGTCTCTTCATAGCAATAGGACAGTGACCAAGTCCAAAGGCTTCTCAGAGAAGTGGCATTTGTGATTTAGGGAACCTGCAGGTCACAAGAAGGATCTGAACTGGAGAAGATGAAGAGGGCAGGCCATGTGGGCTGGAGCATGGTCCCCAAGCCTTTCTTGTTTTTCATCTTTTCTTACTATGTGAGAGTTGAGATTGAAGCCAGGGCCCTGTCCATGCCAGGTGAGTCTTCCACCACTGAGCTACCTCTCCAGCTCACAAGCATTTTCTATAAAGGGCCAGAGGACAGGCTTTTGGCCTTGCGGCTTGCTGAGTTGTGATGACTCTACTTTGCCCTAGTGACGCTAAAGTAGCCACAAATGCCACAGAAGCCAATGGTGTGGTGTTGCGGAAAGGCTTCCATGCCATGGACATCAACATCTGCATGTTAGATAACTTTTATGTATCATAAAAGAGTGTCCTTTTGACTTGCTTTCAATCACTGAGAAACATTAATGTCATGCTTAGCTCAGGACTATGTATAACATGTAGTGAGCAGGATGGGTGTGTATGTGTGAGTGTAGATTGCAGACTTCTGGGCCAGAGACAACAGAGAGAGCTAGGCTAAGGTTCATTCAGTAGTTGGATGCTCTGTGAGCAGAAGCCAGGTTACTTGAGGTGTTAGTGAAAGGAGAATTTATTCTACCAGAATTGGAAGCTATATGTAGATGAATTTCTAAATGGCCTTATTAAATAAAGAGCACAGAGCCAAATATGGGGGTGAAAACCTTAGAGAGATCAGGGAAATAGGGAAAGCCACCAGCCAACCTTACCTCACCAACTCTGCAGCTTCCAAATGCGAGTTACTTCCTGTCTACCCAGGCTTTATATGCCTTGCTGTTCTGCCCTCTCATTGGCTATCTTAGCCCAGCTATTTCACTTCCTCTTCCTACACAGCTCTGTCACTTTCTATCTGTCTATACAGACCTCCAGGCCTCTATGGTTGGTACTGGGATTAAAGGTGTGTCACCACACTTGGCTCTGTTCCCTAGTGTGGCCTTGAACACATAGAGATCCTGCCTGTTAAGTGATAGGATTAAGGGTGTGTGCTATCACTGCCTGACTTCTTTGTTTACTTAAAATGGCTTGCTATTTCCTCTGATCTCCAGGCAAACTTTATTTATTAAAACACAAATAAAATCACCACAGCTATAGAAGGAACTAAGACAGAGGAGAGATGGGCTCATGGCAACCGCATGCAGTTCCTCTGGCTGCAGCTACCAGATGGATTGTAGTGAGCATACATGGAAACAAGCAGGTTAGTTGGGCAGCCCGAGGTGCAGACTAAGGGCATGAGAGAACTGAGAACATATGTCATGGATGTCATCCTGAGGTCAGCTGAAGTCGACCACTCCTCTGCCACCTCCAGCTACTGATAAAACATTTGACACCATATCTCCATTGCTTACAATAGATGTCCTATTCCCTTCCATACAGAAGTAAAAACAAGCCTGAGCCCTCTGTTCTCCATGAGAGGAACATGCTGACATCTGTTCCTGAGATTCCCCATCATGATGTCTCTTGTGGTCACAACCACATCTGATTTTTGAGGTGTTCTTTTACACACAACTTCTACTATATGTTTCTAAGAAATTCTGTACTGCTGCCAAGCCATGTCTGATGCTGAGGATGTCCCACTTTGAGTATACAGAATATGCCAGGATCACATCTCCTTTGGTTCTGTGCTCAGTGAAGATGACCAGGGCAGATCCTTTTCTACCCATTTTAATCAAGTCAGCTGAAGTTCAACAATATGAGAATTCTTTGAAATTGACTTTTAAGCTAACCCCATTTATTGGAACTTCAGAATTTTAGTTATACATCAGCACACATGGTGCACAGCCATGCATATATCAAACACACATACACATAAAATAGTAAATACACAGTCACACATTTCAATGCTAATTTGAGGTTTGGTTACCTGGTTAAGCGAAGACAGACCATGCACATGCTCATTCTATCACAACTATTAGTAAGTGCTCTGCACAAAATCACCATTCAGTCAGTGATGTTTTAGGCAACGGACATTAAATTGAAAAGCAAGCAAAAATGGCTTTCTTCTCTTAGCGTAACTGCTGTGAAGGTGTTGCTTATCCTTGTTAGGCTAGCAGTAAAAGATGGTTCTAGGTGTGACATTCATGAATCCTGGGGTGCAGTGATGGGAACCCCATGTTCCTCCCTTACATACTCTTCCTTGTCAGTTCCCTTCTTTCATCTTAATTTTTCAACCAAGTGGTTAATGATGAGAAAGACAAATGCTTACGAGGCTTTTCAGCCATGATGAACCGTTATTGGAAACATTGTTTTAAATAGACTCTTCCTGGTGTCATTCAAACACCTACGAAACCAAAAGGCTGAGTTTGCCCTCTGCTGGAATTCAGAGTTACACCTCTGGCAGTTTTGTGAGTGTGGGGAAGAATGGATGATAGGTTTGGGTTTTTTGTTGTTGTTTTTTGGGTTTTTTTTTTTTCTGGCTCACACATTAAAAATTCAAGCCTCCTTTTACCAACTTGGTTTATCCCCTTCAGTATCCAATCTAAATATAGATCAGGTCACCTGAACCAAACGCTCTCAAGGAAGAATGTCAGCATGAGCAGAGGACAGCTTTGAAGAACAGATGATCTGATGGTCAGCAAAGGCATTGGAGCGGGGATGTTTGCCTTTTTTACTCAGTTTCTAAAGTCCGTATTATTGATGAAAGTGCAGTCCCAAGCCTTGGCTGGGTTTCAGGTGCTTAATGTAGTAGGAACAGCCATGCCAGAGTCTAGGACAGCATCAAACACGAGGCTTGAGAACAGATCTCCGAGTTAACAGGGAAAGGCAGGCAGTCTTGCTAGCCTTCAACAAAAACTGGGTTACACTGGCTCATCCCTCTATAATCTCAGCAATTGTGAAGCTGAGACAAGAGGGTGACCCTAAATTTGAGGCTAGCCTAGGCTATAGGATAAGACATTGTCTCATAAACCCCCCTCCCTAAATTAAAAAATAAAACGTAGGGCTATAGGGCTGGGAGGTGGCTCAGTCAGTCAATTGCTGGCAGACGACCTGAGTTCATTCCCAGGACACACGGTGGCACAGAAGCTTTCACTTACAATCCCACTGCAGGGGAGGAGATGGATGGACCCATGGGGCTTGGTAACCAGTCAGCTGAGCGGAATCAGTGAGCTCCAGGCCAATAAGAGAGCAAATGTTACTCCTGAGAAATAATATCCAAGGTTGAGCTCTAGCCTCCACACATGGGCATGGACACCTGCAAGTGCATGCTCATGTGTACACACACACACACACACACACATACAAACACACAGAGAGAGAGAGAGAGAGAGAGAGAGAGAGAGAGAGGAGAGAGAGAGAGAGAGAGAGGAGGGGAGGGGAGGGAGGGGAGGGAAAAAGAGGACAGGAGAGGACAGGAGAGGAGAGGAGAGGAGAGGAGAGGAGAGGAGAGGAGAGGAGAGGAGAGGAGAGAGGGAGAGACAGACAGACACATACCCTAAAACTGGTTCCACAGTCTGAGTATTCATGCCACACATTCTGGTGGGAGGGGGGCAACTGAAACAGTACAGACTTGGAAACCCTAGCGGAGAGAGAGAGAGAGAGAGAGAGAGAGAGAGAGAGAGAGAGAGAGAGAGAGAGAGGGAGGGAGGGAGGGAGGGAGGGAGAGGGAGGGAGGGAGGGAGGGAGGGAGGGAGGGAGGGAGAGAGAGAGAGAGAGAGAGAGAGAGAGAGAGAGAGAGAGAGAGAGAGAGAGAGAGAGAGATCACAGGAGCCCTCAGCTGGAACATATGACTCCTTGGGTTGGCTTCGGGAGCAGGAAAGTATAGCCCTGATTCATTCTTTCCTATATGAACACTGATTAGTCCCTTTAAGTCCTCTGTCTTCAAAACTTTCCACCTAGCATACGGCAAACAGGTTTTCTCTCTGTGTGTGTGTGTGTGTGTGTGTGTGTGTGTGTGTGTGTGTGTGTGTGTGTGTGTGTACGTACAATGGGACACAGACTTTAGAAAGCAGCACACCAGGCAGATACTGACATAGATCAGAACAACAAACCACTGCATGTGCCTTCCTGGCTCACATTTTCATTGCATTGGGCAAAGGTTCAGACACAAAATAGATGGACTGATTATCTGTCTGAGCTGAGGTGAGAGGGAGAGAACAGCATGCTCTAGACCTGATGTTGCCACACTCTTCAGACCACAGCACCCCAAAGAGTTGTGTTCTGCTTTTAACACCACCAGCAAAAAGCAAGTGCAAAAACCACACCTGCTTCCATAGAGAGCATTATATAAAATGTAATTACATAAAATGTCCCTTGTGGTTCCTGTTCTGGTTCCTGAGGCCAAGGTGCTCCCCAGCAAAAATAGAAGAATGGCTTTCTTTTTCAGTTTGTAGGGAAATAGTCAGTGGGTCAAATCTTAGAAATATTCAAGTTCTCTTTCAATAATTCTTCATCAAGCTTAGTTGCTTGCAACTACTTCTGTGCTCAGCCTTAGCAGAGCACAGACCGCAGGGTCTCTGAGGAGTGTAAGGCATGCCTGGGCTTCAACAGTTGAGGGTTAAGGAGATGGCACAGTCAATGAAACATTTGCTATGTAAGCGTGAGCCCTTGAATTAGATTGCCAGAACCCACATGACATGTTGGGCATGGTGCTGTATGCTTGTCATCCCAGCACCTTGGAGGTGGAGACAGGAGGACCCCCTGGGGCTCACTGCCCAGTCAGCCTAGCCTACTGGTTGAGTGCCAGGTAAAAGTGAGATACTCTTTCTCAAAACCCAAGGTAGACAGTGACTGAGGGAGACACCCAAGATTGACCTCTGGCCTCCACATGTACATATCCTTCCTGCACCCATGCATGCACATCACCCACACAGGTCTCCGCATATGAACACACACATACTTTCAGTTGCATATGCATGACTGCATGATATGCTACAACCAGGCCATGAGATCTGGCCTCTGTGCCATGAGCAAATCTCAGCTTTGTCCTTGTTTCCAGTTAAAATTGCTCTCAAGGTTCAGATAAAAGGAGCTAACAATGCTCTGCCCAGTGCTTCTTAGATGAAGGCACCAAGTCGTCTCCTACCTGCACTAGTCACAGCCACACATGCCCTACACAGGCAGCACTCAGACATAGACTATACCACCAAGGAAATGTCTGCTTCGAAACATTGAGGTTCAAAACTAAGAATTTGCAGGGCTCCTTTTAGATTACTGTGACTTTTAATTGTATTCAGGGGAGGGAGAGGAGAAGACAGAATTCTACCTCAGCAAACATGGAAGTGATTGGGGTGTTTTCTTTTACAAAGAGAGTCATCTGATACTGTAGGGTGTATGTACTTTGATCAGCTAAACATAGTTTTCTGTTCTTAATCCAGGGAAGTCCCTGTAAGAGCTGTTAGATGTTGACTGTTAACTGTGTGCCACAGGTATTACGACAATTCACTCATTTAGTAAATGGTACAACTCTGCAAGACAGGTATTATTAAATAAAAGTTTGGGTAGAGAAGGAGACTCAGATGCCTAAAGTGGATTAAGAACATAACGTAGTTAAGGAAGCAGGTTCTGGATTCGGATTCATGTGTCTAGCGTTCAAATTCACATCCTGCCACAATTTCTTGCCATGGAACCAATTAAAATCCACTTGGCACTGTTGCATTGGCAATCTTCTATCACCTTCTTTAATGAGTAAAGTAGCCATACTCCTTTGTAGCCTCTGGGGTCCATGTGAGAATCTACTACCTGTGTCCTAGGTTGTCACTGTCAAAGCCAGTTCAAGGAAAGAAGGAACTTAGGAAGAAGAAGTCAAACATAACCATGGAGGAGCGAGACTATGGCCAAAGCCAAAGTCCCCATAAATGTTGGGGAAAAAGGGGGCCCACACACTAATCTACACCTGGTCCTGGGCATCCAAAAGATGATGTGGGGTGAGAGTCTCACTGTGTGCTATGTGTCTGCACTCAACATAGCCCTTGCAGTGAATCAACTGGTGATTGGAGTGAGCAGTTATCAGAGTCCAGGGCACTGAGTCAGACAGAGGAGGATGTGGAGCCCTGTCTACAGAACAGTGGGCAGCTTCTTCCATCTGTGTGACACTCCGCTGTGGTGATGACTCTGCACCACAGGTGTTGATGAAAATCTGCAAAGCAGTCACAGATCTGAGGGTGGCTCTGCCATGGTCAGTTTGGCTAAGAAGGGTTGGAGGATGTGTCATGTGTCACTATTAATGAAACCCAGTCAAATAAAATAAAAAGAAAGAGGAGAGTGAGATACTGAGCATTCACATTTCATTTTTGTTAGGATGACAAAATACTCTGAAGAAAGGCCATTGAGAGAGAAAGGGGCTGTTTCAGTTTAAAATTCCAGGTCATAGTCTATCATTATGGGGAAGGCAAGCAAGGCTTGAGCTGGTCATATCACACCCACAGTCAAGAGCAGAGAGAAATGAATGTATGCATGCTTGTTTGCTTACTTGCTTGTTCTCTTGCTTGCTCGCTTGCTTGCTTCCTTGTACCTGGTCAGCATTCCTCACTCATAGGGTTCAGGGCCCAGCCCACCAAGTGTTGCCACCCTCATTCAGGATGGCTCTTTCCACCTCACTTAATTCAAGACAATCCCCCACAGACATGCCCACAGGCCAACTCAGTGGAGATAATTGCTCATTGAGGCCATCTTCCCAGGTAATTCAAGGTTATGTCGAGTTAGCAATCAAAGCTAACCCTCCCACCCCTGTGCAACAAGGGGTGTCTGTGAGATTGTCCTGAGGGGTGGGGAACATAGACAGAGGAAAGGAAACAAACTGAGGGTACATGGCTTGCAGTTACTGCCTTCCAACACCTCCTATACATTAATTTCTTGGTATAAAAGGTGAGAAACTTCCATGAAACAGTAAGGCGGAAACTGTCAGTGTAGGATTGAAGAGGGTTGGCTCCCTCCTGCAGCTACATAGCAGTCATATGATATTTAATTTAGCTTAAATTGAAAGGAAGTAGTATGGCTACTCCGGTTATTTAAGAGTATTAGTGAGATTCTCTCCTATGGAAGAGTTTTGGAAGCAGTTAGAAGTATGAACAGCATGACAGAAACATCCATATTCAGCATGGGTGTCTCTCAACCTCTCCATCAGAGCCTCTTTCTGTGGCTGGTGGAAACATAGTTGTACCTGGCTCAGGAGATCTGGAGAATGCCCAGCTTTGTATTTCTAATGAGTTCCCAGGTGACTCTGACTCCATGGGTCACACTAGCCAGCATAGTTCCACAGGGCTGCTTCATGGTTGTGACAGGTTTGCATACTACCCAATAATACTGTTCAATTTCCCACTTCAGAGATTATGGATTAAGTGAAGGGGCATCATTCTTACCCTGGTGTGTTGCTGATACCTGGTGAAAATGGGCAGTTTACTAATCTGATGATCATGCTCTTTAATCCTTAAATATGATGCAAAGGCTTACATCATCAGCCATCTCTTAGAGAGTTTAGGAAGTATGTTACCTCTTTGCTGAGGCATGAGAGTATAGTTTTTGAGCAGAAGTTTGACAGTGAAAAGGATGTTGTGTATCCAGGTTAGCTGATGGTGCCTGAAGACCAACTGCTTGGGACAAATTACCACATCCTGGCCCTGAGTCCCCTCCCAGCCAGACTACCCAGTCTCAGAATACCTCAACTAAGGCAACAACACATATGGGAAGGCTGTTGGTCCTGTGCCTAGTTACAGGCTCTTCTCCTACAAATACCCCAATCCCAGGGGTAGAAAACCCTGTTTGCAGTAGCAGTAGCCTAAGTAGATTATTTGGAGTCAAGTGGGGTGGGGCTGCAGAGATGGCTCGGTGCTTGCTGTTCTTCCAGGGACCTGAGCTTGGTTCTAAGCACCCATGTCAGGCAGCTCACAATTGCCTCTGACTTCAGCTCCAGGGATCTGACACCCTATTCTGACCTTTATGAGTGTGGCATTCGCACACAAACATATATAAAAGTACACACACACACACACACACACACACACACACACACACACACACACATAAAAGTATTTGTTAAGTCAAGTGCATGGAGATTCCTGAATAGGTGTGTGATGAGGAACACAGAAGTCTTCCAAGTGCAGGGAGCGCCAGAGCCACACTGAAGACCCCTCAAGTGACAGATGGCTGTCCCCACCACAGCCTCTCTGAGCCAGGGAATCCAGATCTGCCTTTAGGTCTAGCTTGCACCTTTCCAACTCCCTGGCAATACTTCTGAAAATGTCCTGGGGTCTACACTCTGAAAGCCAAGGGTCTTCATCTTCAGTAGTCATTAACAAAGGTGACTATTTAAATCGTCTCAACTATGTGCCTTTACCTTGGTCCACACCAGCAGCTTTGCATAACCACCATGCTCCAGGGGCCCCGTGAAAAACCATCAACTGCACAGAGAAATCTGGCTGACTTTGCACCAAGGGCAAAGCTTGCTCAGGATTCCAGTAGTATGAGCTGTTTGATACTTTGGTGGACTGTTCCATCCCTACCTGCTTCCTTCGTGTGGTGCAAACATCCAAGATTTCACTGATCTGAGTAAAAAGAATACACTGTCCAGAAAACAGCATGGAAGGCCTTCATATCCTGTGCTTTCCTCCTGGTCAGTCATAGCAATGGGAAAAGTCATTGAAAACTTTTGATCCATCAAAGATGGTTCCTTACATTTCTTTTTTTTGTTTTGTTTTGTTTTGTTTTCAAGACAGGGTTTCTTTGTGTAGCTTTGGAGCCTGTCCTGGATCTCATTCTGTAGACCAGGCTGGCCTGGAACTCACAGAGATTCGCCTGGCTCTGCCTCCCGAGTGCTGGGATTAAAGGCGTGCGCCACCACCATCCAGTGGTTCCTTACATTTCTAAAAGCAACACGCACACATTGTGTCCTATAATTTGATTGTAGTACTTGCATGAATTAGGCACTACATAGAATATTTCCTAAGTGTGGATTAAATAGTTTTCTTGCCTTTTACAGGAGGTTCTGCTTCTGATGTTATCTATGCCTCAAGCATAACAGTTCATACTCATTGTAGCAAAGTTTTAGCCTCTGGCTTTAAATGTAAGAAAGTGACTCAGAAATGAATACTCAAAACTGCAGGTGGAACATTCTGAAAGAACAGCCTAACAAAGCTGGGCGTGGCCACATAGCCCTCCCATCCCAATGATGGGGAGGCAGAGATAGGCAGATCCCTGGAGCTCACTGGCAATCAGCCTAGCCAAATCAGTGAGCTCCAGCTTTAATTAGAGACCCTGTCTCAAAAGGGGGGTGGTAATAGAGTGATTGAAGAAGACAGTAATGTTGACCTCTGGCCTTCTGATGCACATGTCTGCATGTATGCATGTGCACACACATACACCACAGAAGGCCTAGAGTTGAGGCTGATGGGGGATGACCCAAGATCACACTGCTTCCTAATTCTGAGGGAGTGCTGTGGAACTTAGATGCTTTGCATCCAAACATTTCTCCTCAAGACTCAGTTAAAATTCAGCCCAGGGGTTGAGGATCCAGCAATAATGTATCTGCTCCTTCAACCCACACTGCACAGAACAGCAGGTTTTTCTCATTAGATGCCAGAGGCATGATGTTTCTGGGGAGCGGTAGCTTGACTGTACTCCTGTGAGTGGCATGAGGCCAATGAGATACAGAGTAAAAACTTCCCCCTGGGAAAAGAATTCAGCCAGGTCTACTCAAAGCAGAATGCCCCACTCCTGTGTTTCATCAGTGTGCCGCAGATGGAGCCTCAGAAGGAGGCTCCAAGTTCAATGACAGGTCCTCTCTCGAAAAGGGGGAGGGTGATAGAGATGTCTTTAAATGGCACAAAACAGGATTCAATGGTGAAGCGTGCTGGCTGTTCTTCCCAAAGATCTGGGTTCAGTTCTCAGTGTCCACATTGTGGTTCACAACCACCTGTAACTCCAGTTACAGGGGATCTGATTCTCCCTTCTGACCTCTGCATATACTTCTATCAGGCAACATACTTATACATGTAAAATGGCATAAAATATCCTAAAAAGATGAATTCCTAGTATACAAATACTTTTTATCATTGATTATGTAGAGAGATACATGCTTTGAAGATAATGGTGCCAATGATTACATTACTTACTTGTGTAACCTCTAGGAAATGTCAGCATAGAGGCCTTCACTCACAAGACACCAATCTTCTTCATAACCAAGCCCCTGGCTCCAGAGCTCAGCTATCTTGTCTTATTGACAGTCCACTTCACTTTTCATCCCCACTCCAAGTGCTGGGCTGCTCAATCTCATGTTTCTCCTGTTGAATGAGGCATTGAGTTAAAAGCTCCAAGTACAAATTAAAGGGTAACTTGGCATTACCAGGAAGATTTGTGACCTGGTAAATAACACGAGGGTTGGAGATGAATGAGTTTGCAAGAACTACTCAAACCAAATTGGTTTTGCTCATATTTTAAAATCTTTTCACATTTTGCTTATATATTCCACAGAAATGCATAAATCTCAAAGCAACTAGCGTCAGCTGAAAAAAAAAAAGAAATACTCTAAGCATTTACCATGAACACAGGATATTTGAGAAAGTGGGCTGAGGAAAATCGTGAAGGGTACTAAGCTGAGAAGCAATAATGGATGAGCTGTGCCTCCGATTTAACACCTCCAAGGAAAGAGGCCAGATCAGCTAGACACAGCGCTTTCTCCTTCTGTGTCGCGTTTATTTTCTCGGAGGAACTGCCTAATACAAAATGCCAGTTATTATGTTGTGTTTTAGAGAGTTTATTTTATTTTTCAGTTATGTGTCTGTGTCTGGGTGGGGTCTATACATGAGAGTGCAGTTCCTGCAGAGGCCAGAGGACAGCATCAGATCCCCCGGAGGAGGTGCTACGGTAGGTCGTGAGCCACCCAACAAGGGTGTTGAGATCTGAACTCAGGTCTTCTAGAAGAGCAGTGCATACTCTTAAATACTGAGGCATCTTTCTAGCCCCACTATGTGTTCCGTTTGGGTTTCTATGTGATTCCCTAATTTACAATATGTGCAGCTTATCTTTTCATGAGTGAGCCAATAGAAATGAGGAGCAAATGATTCTGAGAAGGAACATGATCACATAAAAATAAGAGTTTCTCATATAAGTGAGTTCCTGAAAAAAATCAGTGTCATATGTATATATATATATGGATTTTGACTCATGGTGAAAAATGTCCCCACTAGGGAGCTGCAGTCTGAGAAGAAGGACACAGTAGCAACTCCAAACCCAGCTCCCTATCAAAGCAATTTAATATTGCTCCTGTAAACTTCTCTTTACTGGTCTAATGTGCATGTTTCTTCATCTTGTTGTGTATTATAGATTATACCTTTTCTAATAATTCATCATGGCTTTAACTAAGATTATTGATCAGTAATTAACTGATCTCTTAAATTCAGCATTTTCATGAATACTATTTGCTCCAATTTCATTAACACTCTTTCTCCTTTTCTTGGGAGACAGAGGCTTTCTGTTCTTCTACTCTTATTCATATCTTTCTGTTATGATGCATTCCTGTTATATGATATTGAAAACTGCCTCCCTAGTCTAAAAGTATGTAAATATTTATCTTATTTGTCTAATAACCCCCGTAGGGCTTTGCCTTTTTTATTTAAGCCTACAGATCATCCAGACTTCACTCTGTACTAGAGATTAAGGAATAGAGAGGCCTTGAGTTTCTTCCAAATGCTTAACAAGTTGTCGGAAAACATTTCACAGCTTCTTCTTTGAAATGTTCTCACGTGTTTCCAGTATATCTTGATCATATCCACCCCACTCCCCCTAGCTCCTCTCCAGACCCCTCCATCAGCAACTTCCTTTCCAACTTCATGTCTTCTTTTCCCATCTTTTTTCTCTCCTTGTAACTCAGTGAGTCGTGTTAATGTTGCCTTCATTGTCATGGCTGTGAGGTTCCTTGCTGAGACACACTCAACCAACCAGTGGCCACTCATACCCACAGAAAAGAGTCTCCCTCTCATAGCATGAGTTATTGACATTTCATACAACTGTTGATTGTATGTAGATTGAAATTGATTGCAATTGTAGATTGAAAGCACACTCATCATATAGTAAGTTGTTCTTTATATTTATAGCTTTGGATGAGAGATGTATTTAAGTTTAGAATGAGATTCAAATATAGGGAGAAAGCTATGGCCAAATTGGTATTCTTGTAATATTCAAACTTTTTCTAATTTTTCCACAAATACTTGTTACTTTGAGAATTTCTGAGAGGCTGATAGAAAATTCCTTTTGATGAATGAGAATTGACCTTGCCATTGACCTCCATAGACACATCTCCCCCTTATTTCTCTGTGTCAGGAGTCTGAAAATTATTCCCTTAAATGCCCTACAGTCTTGCCTACAGCTCAATCTTATGGAGGCAATTTCTTAATTGAGGATCCTCCCTCTCAGATGACTTTAGCTTGTGGTGACATAAAACTATCTAACATGCCAGGTATGGATGATTCCCACAGGAGGCAATAGCTCCTTCCAGCCAATCCTTAATGACAGACACTACAATAACAATTACACATCATTCTTATACGTCAGACAAATGCTCCTTTTCATCTCAACTTTTTCAAAATTTGGAAATATAAAGTCTATTTTTAGATCATGGATCAGCCAACACTAAATACGGGACTGGGTCGGGCCAACTGGCTGTAGCTTGCTGGTCCAATCCATACAACAGCGCTTAAAACATTGGAAGACAAGTTGCATCATAATAAACTTCTTATAACTCCTAATTGACAATTAATATGCTTTTAAATACATCGTTTTGAACTGGCATGGATATAAATTATTTGTGGTGAATGGATGTGAAGCTATCTATGTAAACAGCTGAGCTAGAAGCTCCTCAGGATGACACACATAAGCAGGAGAAAGAAAGTACCTGCAGGTCTCTGAGTCAGACAAGCTGTACATCATTCAAGTTTTCTCTGAAACGTTTGGTAATCAGGGACAAAAAGGAATAAATTCCAGGTTTTAACTCCATTTGCGGATTAAAGATGAAAGCAATTCATCACAGGAAAAATAATCTAGTTCAAGGACATTTCTAAGGGAATTTGGTTTTAACAAATGAATTTGAAGCTCTCTGGGGGATATTTATCACTGTGATTGATAATGCATTATGAATTTTTATCCTACAACTTGTTCTTTTATTAAAACATGCCAGATTGGGGATCCTGTATTAGAGGCTCTTACACATTGACTTCTTCTTTCATTAGCTGAAATTTCTGTTATTAAGTAAAAGTAATGCACCCACTTAGTTACTTGCTCTAACCTAGCTGTCTCAGCTCTTAGGCAACCAAGGGCCCAGCCTAGGGAATTGTGCTGCCCACAAAAGGTTAGATCACTTAACAATCAAGATAGTCTGCCATGGAAATGCCCCCAGGCCCACCTGATCGAGACAGGCCCTCTCTTCTCAGGTGCTTCTAGGCTGTATCAAATTGACAAAGCTAACTTTCAAAGAAAGAAGAGTAGGGTGAATTTCACTATTCTGACCGGCACTTTGCTGTTAGTTTGAAGGAAGTGTTTTCTTTTGCTGTGTGGTGCCACTTGGTAGCATTGGTGAGTTTCTTGTTACGACACTAGTTTGGCTTGATGTTAAGATATTGCTACAGGTGCCCTCTGACTGGCATGTGATACAGTCTTCACTCTGTCTTCTGCTTCACATCTGCCCCTGCTCTCTGTTCGTCTGTCATACTCAGCTACAGTCTCCCTTTTTCCTTTTTTCCTCTTGGATTAAAATACAAAACAAAATACCATTTTCTTTCCTCCAGAAGTATAAAATTAAAACACTGAATTTCTGTTCTTTGCTGGTTACAAACAATATAATGTAAATGTTTTGCAAACACATTTAGTAAGTTCAAATGTGACCGATTTCTTATTTTAAACAAATACTTTGATTTTACTTAATTTAAAACAGCTTCCCTGTTGCCCTGGGTACCTTCCTGTTACTGCCTTGATTTTGATGACACATCGGTTAATTTGAATGCTCTTAATTATCATGATTGTTTAAATTTGTAATCTGCCACATGATGTCACCCCAGAGGTCAACCTGATGGGGTCCCCTCTCTTTAACCACCCCTACACGTAACATTTTTCACGGGGGAGGGGGTAATTACTATTGTTCTTTCTGAAGTCCAGAGACTTCAGCTATGTCCAATCCTGGGCTAAGACCATGCTGTGGTTTTTATTTCTTAAATTTCGGGTAGTCCCAGTATTAGAATTTGCATGTTGGCCTGTCACCATGGAGATGTCTCTGATGGGACTCCTTTTCTCTCATTCTTGGTACCTTGATCGTATTTAGGATTTCTGTGCTGAGCTCTTTGCTGACCTAGCATGCTGCTGACTCCGCCTGTTTCTGGGGACTTGCTATCTGCACCACACATGGTCTTTTCTGTCTCTTTGCACGCTTAGTAACCTGTGGTTTGCTAGATCCTGGGTTTGCTGGTGAAGACTGCAGTTTTTGCAACCTGAGGATGATGGATCTGTGCTCTGGAGGGCGGGTACCTTCAGGCTGATCACCTTGAACTTGCAAAGGTTTGGTTTTGTTCTTTGTTGATGTAGTTCACTGGCTATGGATTCTAGGATTTTTAAGTGATACTCCACTTTGAGCCCCTCCACTGTGGGAGGAGTTAAAACCTAAATTCTATCTTCTTCTTTATGGGAAGCAACTCTTCCTCCTGCTTCTCCTCCTCCCCTCTCTGCCTCTTCCAATCTCCCCTCTTCGTGGCTTTTCTCTGCCTTTCCTTCCTCTTCTCTCATCCTCCTCCTTCTCCCCCTCCACCTCTCTATCCCCTGTCTCTCTCCCTGGCTACCATGAGGTAAGCAACTTCTCTCTCTCTCTCCTTGTCTGTCTTATCCCTGTCTCTGTGTTCCTGCTTCACTGTCTCCCCCTCTCCTCTGCCTCTGTCTCCCACTCCCTCCCTGGTGCACGGTTTTCCTCTGCCTGCTCGTTTACCATGGCGCTTCTGTATTGGTCAGTAGAGCCAGCTGTCCAGGGATGATGGAGTCTCAAACCTTGAGCCCAAACACATGTTGCCTTCTTTATTGTTTTCCTCAGGTATTTTGTCACAGTAACAAAATCTAAGGAAAACATTTGATGTTGTTCTTTGACTTCTTCATTTGAAATTGTCCTTTCTCATGTCTGGACACTGGTATCTGGGCCTGGCTAGCTCTAAAATCAGCTAGGGTTTGATAAAGATTTCTGACTTGATTGGCAGGGAACCAACAGGACTCTAGAGTTTCCTGGGGTAGTCTTGTGCTTGTGGGGGTATGCCCCACATTCAAGTAGGCAGTGAAAAACCTGCCTTCATCCTTAGTTCTATGTGGTCAGTGCCTGGAGGTTGGCCAGAGGGGAGAGCTTGATTCAAGTCCACTTACACATTGCCTAGCATGTGCTTGGCTGTCTACATTCCCAGCAATGAATTCGGACTTTCAAGAGGTCTCAGGGGCACTTCATTTCGTCTCCTGCCCTAAACTCATCAAGGTTTCTGGCTAGTGTCGGCTCTCATAGTTATGGGAAGGTAATTATGGGAAGCCTCCATCATGCCGACTATTTTCCCCAAGTCAAAGACTCTCTGTACTCGAGCACAGGACCCTTCATATACAGACAGCCTCATGTTGCGGTCTCAGCTCAGCCGTGGCCATTCTCCAGAAACATGCTCTAGCTTCTTTATGCAGTGGACACTGGGCTGGGGTTCACACTGTGTCTGCAGCTGATGACTGTAAACTCTGCACAGCTGGGGGCGGAGTGAGGACTGGAGCAGGAGGTGATGTACCATGGAGCAACAGGCTTTACCCAAATTAGACTGTTTTCTGGAGTGGGTAATATCAGGCTTTGTGTTCAGGTTGACTTTTCTGAGTCTTTAATTCTGTCCCTTTGGTCAGTTTTTCCATTATTTTAACAGATGAGAAACATTAGGTTTATACTCTGCCCCTTCTGCTGACACCCTGCTGTATTTATCTTACTTCATTATGAAAATGTTGGCACACACCCGATGTGTGTGATGTGATAAAGCACACAGCCTGGCCACAGGTTGATTAGGTTTAAGAGGACGCCCATTGGATCCTTGCCCTGTATAGTGCCTCCTATGGGTCACACATCCGAGCCCATCTGTACATGCGCATCTGCCTCCAGTCCTGTTCATGAGGGCACTGTCTGCTGACTCATCAGAGCGCCTGCTTGGGACTGAGATCACCAAGAGCTGATGTGCCTTCTTCCAAGGGGAAGGAAGACACTGAGAATTGTTGAGAATCTGTCTGTCATGCCTAGGGTGGCTGCAACCCAGAATTGGCCGCATGGATGAGGTGTTGTGTGGAGAGAGACCTTCTTTAGTAGACAGTGGACATAATCATTGTGTTTAAAACTTGTGAGCAGGGTTGGATTTTGTGGACCTGATGCATTGCCTGTCTGCTTACTTGGTAAGTATACAAAATCCTGGTGGCAGTGACAAATATATATCCTAAAATAACTCCTTTTTCTGTCATGAAGAAGCCTCTAGGATGGCTCTGTGGGTAAAAGCACTTGCCACACAATCATGATGACCTAGGTTTGAATCACAGAACCCATGTAAAAGGAGGACATACAGTGTGAGCATGTCACCCCAGCACTTCAACAAGGAGATGGGAGGTGGAGACAGGGAATTTCTTAAAGCTGTAGACCAGCCAGCAAGGCAGACACAACAGAAAACAACAAAGAGACCCTACCTTGAACACGTTAGATGGTAAGGACTGGCATCCAGAATTGTCCCCTGTGAATACTGTACATACAGATTGTCACATGTATGCTCTGGCATGAGAGCACTCATACTCACACATGAGAGCATGCACACAGAGAGATTGTATGCACATCAAAAGATAGAGAATATTATTCTTGACAAAGCCACATTTTTCAAGTCAAAGCCTAGACTAAACCTTTCATCTGAAAGTATAGAACATCAGCATTTTCAAGAGCAGAATAAGGAGGAGTGAAAATTATTTAAGTGCAGGACTTGTATAAAAACTTCTCAAAAAGTACACAACAACAACAAAATAGGTTGAATAAAACCCGGTAATAATTACAAAAGAGTATTGAATCTAATTCTATTTTATGCTTCTCAACATTTATGTCCTAAGAACTCAAACATTCTTCTCTTTCTCTCTCTCCTTTCTCCTTCCATCTCTCACTCCTTTCCTTCCCCTTTTCCCTCTGTCTGTCTCTCCCTCCTTCTCTGTCTCTCCTTTTCATCTCTCACTTTATCACTCTTTCTCCCTCCCCCTCCGTCTCCTTTCCTTTATATAAAATTACCCGTGCTATTTGCTACAAATACTACTCTCTCTGCGACCACCACAGGCAGCAGAGTAGTGATCCACAGGAGGCAAGAAGGTAGTTTGGTTCAACACGCCTCAGTAGCCAGTGTTGGTTCAGATTTCGGGAGTCTGACCCTGAGTGGTTTATTTTAGGTATATTTAAGCACAGCCCAGTTTAGTGAAAAAAATTTCCTGGAGACAATTAACTCAATCCCATGTGCACAATAAAGCTTAAGACATGACTACATCAAAAGTCTTTGTAAAGTATTTGTGACATCTTCCATAAAGATGGATTCTATAGATTGATGACATGTGACACCTTCCAAGAAAATAGGTTCTATAAATTGACAAGCTCATGATAAAGGTCTGGGGGAAGATCAAGTATGATCTTGGTCACACAAACTGCACAGGTTACCAGGCTATTAACCACATCTGCTCCTAGCCTTGTGGGAGATAACAGGTTATGCATCCCTCCCGTTGAAGGGATAACTCTGTGTATTTAACATTCCTGGTTTCTCTAATGCTTCTCTGTGAGCACAAGGACATCCATACCTCCCACACAGTACTAAATTCCACACAAAATCTAAAATTCTTTCAGAAAGGAATTATTTCTCCGGTTAAAAGTGTCACCTTCCCCATCTGCCCAGACCCTGCTCACAGTTTTCTAGTGTGTGACTTTGATGGGACCATGATTCTTCCACTGGGTTTAGGGGTTCTCTGAATGCTAAGTCCTTGGAGATGGTGGCTGTCCCCTTGGACACACACCCATCACTCTCCACAAGTGCAGAGTTGGTGTGCTATCCAGGCTGATCAGGGTGCTTCCATGGGGTTGTGGCTGCAGAGATGCCTTGTTGGTTGGTTTGCTGAGTATAATTCATGTCAGATCTGCATGTGTGCAAGCCTTCTTGAGTAGACTCCATCTGGGTTTTGGAAACTTCTTGTGATTCGGGGGTCCATCGCCTGTGGCGCTGGTGAAGGGTGTGTAAAAGGGTGAATGAATCCTCCTCACTGCTATCAGGAGCTCTCAGTTGCCCCCGAGTTTGTCTAGGTACAAAGTTATACTGATGTGATTTTTTTTTCAAGGCCCATTTGCATACTGATGTGTTTGTTACATTTCCTTCTAATTGGTCATTAGCATATGTCTCCTAAGGACAGTTTGGGAGGCACTGCCAGCCAAACTTGAATTACAGGCTTTTGGTTTCTGTGGATTCTCCTTCTCTGTCTTGATTGAAAATGACAATTTTCTTTGCCATCAGCTGAAAGAGACTAAGCTGAGTCAGAATGAGCCTGCTAATTGCAGATGTGTAGAAACTATAGTGCATCTTTGAGGGGGACACAACACTGGAGATTTAGTCACCCAAGCCAGGCCCCTGCTTCCTGGATCTGGAAAGTCACTCCAGGGCATGGGTCCACAGCAGCTACAGCAATATGAAGATGAGCCTTCCAGCATCAAGGAACAACAACAGTAGTGACACTGGCAATATGTTCTTTCTCCAAGGCACATCTGGAGCTGGCCTGGGATTGTGGTCTGCGATCAACCCAATTAGGATACACTCCCAACATCACATCAAGTGATCCCACCACCCATGAGCCACCCTTTCTGAGAGTCCTTTGCTCCTTGGAAGGTCTGCCTGGGGATGCTTTTTCATGTCTGTGGGAGTTCCATCCACTGATCTTGCATACTCGCTGATTTGTAGAACTTCCTTCCTGACTGTTTTAAGCCGAGATGATTAATAAAGATGAGCTTTCTGTTTCCTTTTCCATACATAGATCCCTGACTGCAAAGGGGAAAGAATGTGGTGGTAAGTGGTGGAGGTAGCAGAGGCAGCCTAGGATATTGTCTGCCACAATTAAGGCAATGCTGTGCTGTGTTGTGACAGTTTACGGTGGTGGGTGGTGATACAGTGACTTGGTGTTTACACTCAGTGACTGCTAGCTCTGTCATTCAGAAACCCATTGCTGTAGGGATGCATTCTGTGGATCGAGCAGATGTCTCCAGCATTGCCTGTTAAGCTGCTCCTTTAAATCACAAGATGAGAATGGATGCATAGAACATAGCAGAACGAAAAGCATTTGGCTCTGTGACTCCTTCTTTGTGTCATGTGGATGTTTCAGTCCATGAGGGAAGAGGCCTGAGGTGGGTGAGTGATCGACTCACAGAGACAGTGGGGCTGACCAGTGTGACCCTGCACTGAAAACTGCAGTTTTGTCAGGAGTCCCAGCCTGCATTGACTGCCCTGCCCAAGTCTCGTTCCTGTTCCCCAGCAGCTCCCCCGGGCCTAGAAGAATGGCTACCGAGCTACGAGTCCTCCACACAACCTGTCCTTGAGTGTTTTCCCTAAGTTTGCCTGAGCTTTTAAAAACACGTCCATTTACTAAACTTTCCTCCAGCATGTGAGCACTTCCACACTTCCTCCTTCCTGCCATGGGCGCTTTCTGTTGTCCTTCCGGTCATGACCCTGGAATTGTTTACATGGCTTCCAAACTCTTTACAGTGTCCTTAACTTTATCTCTCCAGCAGTCAACATAGTATACACACACACATACACACACACACACACACACACACACACACACACACACACACACACACACACTCATGGTATTCAGGCAACACTGGGAACAGATGAATTAATTGTCAGTGCCTACTTTTCCTGTTTTAATTATGTAGGCTATGTTAATTTTTAAAAACATCGCACTGAGATGCTTCGTCAAGTAGCAGGTGGTTTAGAATTGCGTTTTCATTGCACTTCCCCGTGTCAGGCAGAGGAATGCTGTTCTCTCCAGCTATCTACCATGTGCTAAATGTTCCTCTGCAGTTACCACAGGCAATTATTCTTTTCAGATCATATTTAGGCAATTAGAACTTTTAGGATAATTAACTTTATATATTAGGATGAAAGCCCTTATAAACTTAGGGCGATAGGATTGATGTTATTAACAATAACAATTACCATGAGCCGTGGTCCCATTATGGTTTGTGTGCATGAAGCTAATCCCAGCTGTAAAAATACTGGAAGTGATCATCAATGCAGTTTACTGTCCCCAAATGCAAAGCTTCTGTGTGGCCTCACCCAGTAGAAAATTTGACCAATGTCTCATTATAAAGCATAGTAATAAGGTGCTAGGAATTCAAGACTGCACACCTTCATTTCATTCCAGGAGCCTACAGTGGAAGAAGAGAACTGACCCCCCAAAGTTGTTCTCTGACTTTCCTTGCATACCTCAAAAACCCTCTTCATAATAATAAATAAAATTTAAATTTAAAAACCTGATGATTAGTTGTTGACACAAACCAGGATCTGAACATCTCTGGACGTCTCTGCAAAGAAGATACACAAATCACCAAGACTGAGAAGGAAAATGCCCAGATGTCTCTAGTGAACAGAGAAGTTCAAATTTGATCAAACATATCTATTATATTGCTATTAAAAATAATCTGCTTGTTAACTAGTGTAAGTAAAGTTGGAGAGATATGTATTTTGCTGGGTAAACACTTGGAAAGAAAGAGGTGCCTTGAAAAACTATAAACCAAACCTAGTGTCATGGGGGAACCCACAGCTGAAGACAAAGCTGCACTCCATGCCAGGGCTTCTGCAAGGTGGGGACACAGTCCAAGAGCCTGCCCTGATCTTCCTCTGCCATCACCAGTTGGAACATCATGATGCTAGTCAACAGTTGGCATTTGTTGGTTGAAAATAAGACAGTAAAAACCAGAAAGTCAGATCAGATGCCAGGCTCCACTCTATGATCTCAGCTCCTTAAGTATGGATGGCTCAGCCCTCCATCTACCACTCTGGCCATTATCTCTCCACTGCACTGGTATGTAGCAGACACCAGTCCAGCTCACTCACACCATCAACTCTTGGATTTGCTTTTATTTTGCTATGTCTTTAAGTGGTGTGTCTAAATAATACCCCAAATACCAACCTGCAGGTGTGCAGGACTTTTGCTAAATGAAATTGTAGATACAGACTCTGCCTATACTTTTTCAGGGAACGAAAGCTGGATGAGGTAGCCTTAACACCATTTTTCTTTCTTGTGTGTTTTCTTTTTGCATGTGAACATGTAGGCCCCCATGTGTTTGCAAGTGCACACACATATGTATGCCCATGCATGTTGGGGCAAGAAGTTGACATCGGGTGGCTCCCTCCATCTCTCCATCTCTCTCATTCTTGTGTCTCTGTGAACCTGGAGTTTGCCAGTTCCTTTCAACTGTGTAGCCAGCTTGCTCCGGGGACCCTCTGCCTCTTCCTCTTGAGCTCTGGGGTTGCAGGGAGGTCTCCAGGCCTAGGGGGACATAGATTAGTGAGAGGACCAGACATCCCAGCCTCATGGTTGTACAGCAGGCACCTTCCCCACTATGCCATAACCACCTACCTAGCCCAATATTGCTTTTCCTTTTGATAGTTATTGTTATTTATGTGCAGGTATGTGTTTATGTCATGTTTATGAGAGTTCCCATGGAGGCCAGAAGAGGGCATTGGATCCCCAAGAGCTGGAGTTAAATACGGTTGTGAGCCACCCCATATGGGTGCTTTGAGCCAAATCCAGGTCAAGAGCAGTGAGTTCCCTTAACTCCTGAGGCATCTCTTCTGTCTCCTAATACTGCTTTCTTATATTTTAAATTCTCCAAATACCTTAATGAAAGATGGTCTTAATGCATTGTCTTCTTTGTTTAATCCACCCACCAGGCACTGACTTCTCTTTACAGTCTAGGCTTCTTTGAAGTAAGGGCTTTACAACCTTCTCTCGGTGCGGACTGCTTCTGGCTTCCTCCAGTCTGCAGCTCAACAGCTGTGCTGAGACGGAATCATCATAATATAACGTTCACCCAAATGCATAATTCAGCGTTTTGGAGCATGCTTGTAGAGGTGCAGAACCATCAATGAATCCAACTTTAGGACAGTCTGTCTCTCTTTTGCCTCTTTAACCCTTGGACCAATTCATAGCCAGTTCATATACCTCCAAGATTTTTAGTTTCTGTGATTCCCTGTTCTGTATACTGTCCTGAAGCTTTTTGTGGACATCCTCTTTCATATAAGACAAGGTGTTTGTAAAACTCCATGTGTATGGTAGAATGTACCCATACCCATTTACTTTTAATGGCTAAATAGCATTTCACTGAATATGATATACAAAACCATGTTTTGTTACACAATTAGTTTTCCCTTTTTGAGTCTGTGGGCATTTTGGTTCTTTCTCCTTTGGTCTATTATAATTAATGCTGCTCTAAATTATGCTTGCATATGTTTTCATTTCTTTTGGGTCTGTATTCAGGGCTTCTCAGACCTTATGGAAAACTGGCATCTACAAGGGCTTTAATTTCCTTGCATGCTCCACCGTGCTCATTATAATCTGACTTCGTTATCAGAGTGAGTCTGGCTGCCGTGAAGTGACAACTCATTGTGGCTGTGAGTTTAATAGTCTCAAAGTAGAAAAATAAGAGCCATGCTTTCACGTCTTTAAATACAGGTGTAAGATTTGTATAACAGGAAGAAATGTGTGTGGTGCATATGTTTCTCCACCTCCAGGGAGGCCTGCACTGCTCAAGCTCACAGGGTTTGTTCCTGGTCACCAAGGAGGGGCAGGGTCTTGCATCTTTCCTTGTATATAATCTCAGTTTAGTTCTAAGAACCCCAGGGGGTGAGGGTGGCGGATCTGGGCACCTGCATGGTGGCCTGAGTACCCACCAGCTCTTCCAGTCTGACCTGCTCAGAAGCAGAAGATCTCTGTCTCCAATGTTCAGGAGGCAAAAATGATGCATCTTTAACCATGTGGGATAGTAACCACACCATGCTCTACACTCAGGCAGTGGGAAACATGAGCATCACATCAGAATGCAGGGATGGAAGAATATGAGTAATAAAAGGGCTTCATTGGTGTAAATGTAAGAGACAATGGCCATAGCAGTGTTCACACACACACACACACACACACACACACACACACACACACACACACAGCCTGAGGGGGCAATGTAGAGAGAGGAGCTGGGGAAAAGATAGAGCAGCAGTGAGAGTGTTGGGTAGTACTGGGTGGTGATGGATGCTAGACAGTACTGGTTAGTGCTGGTGCTATGTGATGGTGGTGCTGAGTGCTGGGTACTAAATGATGCATTTGGTCCTATTTCCTGTTCTAGATTCTGATGGGGTGGTTGTCTTATTGATATTCTTCTCAGCAAAAGACTTCAGGACTGAGTTTCAGAATGCAAATGAAAGGACTGATTTCCTCTCCCCTGTTTGTGATGCTGGTGTCACCTGGTAACTACAGCCTGAGTGACAGTTGGGATACAGATGACAAATGTGTCTATAACTCAGTTACACACATCCTGGTATCTCATAGTTCATTTTTACCCCTTTTGTTGATATGTGAAACAGACTTTCGAGTTTTTTAAAGGAGCCGTTTTTCTACTTGGGCTGTGTATGTTGTGGGGGAAGTGTGTGCACACATGTGCACAGGTAAGGCAGAAGTCATGCTAAGGTGGAGTTCTACCGTCACCATCCAACTTCTGTATGAGACAGGCTCTCTTCCACAGCACCTGGGACTGGTGAGCAGGCTGGGCTGGCCGCCAGCAAGCTCCGGGAACCCGCTTGTGTCTCCCCTCCCAGCACTGGGATTACAAGCAAGCACCACCATGGCCAGAGTTCCAGAGGTCAGGCCTGCATCCCCATGCTTGTGCAGCGAGCACTTTACTGACTGAGACATCTCCCCAGCCACTTCAAAGAGTCCTTTCTCTGTGGTTCATGTTTTTAGAATCCTGCTGTTAGAATTTAGATCTATCTGTTCTTCACTGTGTCAGCTACCCCACAGTGGCAGGGCTCCCTCACCGCAGGACCCCCTCACTTTAGCTGGCATCACTATGAGCAAGGGCTATGGGCAGAGAATCACCCTCTCCACAGATATCCATATGGAGGCTTCTATTGCCACCGAGTCTTTGGGCCTCGTTCTCCTTTATTTCTGTACCGTGCCCTTTACTCCCTTCTGATTGGAGCTACAGTATTGCCATCTGCAGTGTTTGGCCATAAAGGGCAGTTTTTCCCTGAGTGTGTTCTTTCAGCTGAGCGCTCCATGTGTGCAGAATGCAGAGTCTTGGGCCTGGGGCCAGACCTGCTGGATCAGTATGTGACCTGGACTTCTGTATTGTCATAATCCCAGGGGAACTTGAGTGGACCTTTTGTCAGGAACTGTGTTTGGACCACTGACAGTTGCCTGCAGCATAAGCCTCATGGCATGGCAAAAAGTGTTCTGAGCTACAGCCCCAGAAACTCACTTCTCTAGCTTCACAGTGACAGTGAGAACAGACACACATCATCTTTTTTTAAGTTCCTTTAAATGATCAGTAAAATATCAAGTGTGTTGTTTTTTAATCTAATATACCACTGGTTGTCAGATTAATTCTCATTGATTTAGCAAATCTTCTGTTTATTTACAGTTTTAGATGATAATGTCACATTGGCTGAATCTCTTCATTTATGTGAATTCCTTAGAGTTAACACATTTAACAGGGAGCTCTTAGCTGGGCAAGAAACTGATGCCTGGGTCTCCTAGCTAACTGGAGGACTTGACTCAGAAGAATCAGCACCAAATTCCTGGTACACAATGATCATGTCCCTATTGATAAAGCCCCTCCCCCGGGGGAGGATGGATGGAGGTATGTGGGTGTGGGTGTCAGTGGGTGTGAGATGAATGAGCATGTGTGGCAGCCAGAGAACAGCCTTAGGTATACTTCCTTTGGTGACACAAACTTTATTTTTGGAAAAGGATCTCTCATTGGCGTTAAGCTCACAAATAGCCTGGCTCCTGGCTGGCCAGCAAGCCCCAGGGATCCCTTACCCATTCTCCCCTTCCCAATGCTGGGATTTCAGGCATGTACCACCCTGCACTTTTACATTTCCATGGGTTCTGGGGAACCAAGCCCAGGCTCTTGTGTTTGTGTGACAAGTACTTTGTGGACTGAGCCACCCTCCTAGCCCAAGGAAATGTATCTGCTTAAATCTTCTCTTGAATTGGGCTTCAAAGACCTGTATATAGAATAATTAATGATAATTGGACCTTTATCTTGCCCTATTAGACCTCTGTAGCTAGATACCTATGGAATTTAAAATATATCCATTCATTTAAAGTCATATTGGGTAGTTTCATTTAAGTTTCTGTGATAAAATATCCCAACAAAAAGAAACATAGGGGGAAAATGGCTTATTTAGCTTATAATACCAAGTTACATTCCATCAATGAGGGGAAGTCAAGGCAGGAACTCAAGCAGCTGCTTACATGATTCCTGCAGAGAGAAAACAAGCACATACCTGCTTCCTTAATTAACTGCAAGCCCTCTCTACTCTTAGATAGTCAGGGTCCCAAATCTAAAGAATAGTGCCTCCAACAAGGGCCTAGGTCTACCTACCTGAATTAACAATCAAGACAATCCCCTGCAGACATTCCACAAGCCAACCTAAGCTAGACAGTCCCTCAGTTGGAACTCTTTTCCCGGGTGCTTCTTTGTTGTAGCAAGTTGGCATTTAAAATGAATCATCATACACATCTCATCTAGGAAAAAAATGAATGACAACATTAACCCCACTCTTATAATGCTGAAAGTCTAATATTAGAGATTTAAAAGTTCACAATAAGAAATTAACAGGGATTTGCATCTTTGGCAGGTGACATGGGTGGGGTTCTATTTTGAAGAATTAAGAGAGCTTGTTGTGGGTGGGTTTATTCTGGACCGGAAGTCAGGAAAGTCTTCATGGATATGAATGAGTGGATTATGAAAGTGGCTGCTACTCAGGGAAGGAAGGACCAGTGAGGGGACACTGACCCTGAAATGGCAGAAAGGGTAATATGTCATTGTCAAGAGAATCTGAGAGGGATAGCAGGCATCATACAGACACCAGGGAAAGGGGCACTTGAGCAGGCAAGAGCAGGAAGCAATGGAAGGAGAGGCAGGGGCTGGTATTTAGAACTGATTTTTTTCATTTGCACATGAGAGCTGTAGGTCACATTCTGCAGAGACCCATAGTCCATAGGTAGTAATAGACATGGAAACTGTACCTGATTGAGACAGAGCCCAAAGGGCTCACACTAGGAGCAGAGAGAGAGGGGCTATCAACAGATGTGAAGCTCACACTCTGCAGACACAACCCCTAACAGGATTGAGACTGCCCACTACTGCCTAGTCAAACTGCTTGCTAGGAACAATATCAGAAGGAAAACAGAGTTTGGGGCCAGGATTGTCCTCACCAATGTGATGATGGTGTGAAGAATCCACTCAAAAGGTACTGAGAAAAGGGTATGGGAGTAGCTAAAAAGGGATACAGACACACAGAGACATGAGAACTGAACTAGAGTTACAGACATTTGTGAGCCCCCATGTGGGTGCTGGGATTTGAACCCTGGTAATTTGAAAGAGCAGTCAATTATTTTAACCACTGAGCCATTTCTCCAGCCCCTGAAATGAGGATCTTACTGAATGGGTGGTCTCTGTAGTCACATAGATGAAGAAAGATAGAAGTGAACAGAAAAATGCAGAGAAGATGGTCATGAATGCAATCTGTGTGCAAACATCTCAGATGTGATGAAGCTTCTAGAGAAGAGGAGAGAGAAAGCTAGAAGGAAAGCTGCTGTAATGAGATGCTTCAAAGTAGCAGAAAAACCAACAGGTTGAAGACACATTCTGAACTCTGGATGGATGGAAACCAAGACAAGAAAATCCTAAAGCATGTTCGACACAGAGTAAACTCTCTGAAAACTGGCCACAGAAAATGTTAAGAGCAGACAGGGACAAGGTACCCATTACCTCTTCCAAAGTAGAAACAATAATGTCAGTTAAATTAAGAGAAGAGAGAGTTATGGGACAGCAAGCAAGGATACATGCATTTATTTACCTCTGCTCTTGACTGTGGACGTCATGTGACTTGCTTTCAAGTTTCTGCCTTGACTTCACCTCAGTGATTGACTGTCATCTAGAACTGTGAGCCAAGTAAATCCCCCTCCTCTTCTCTAAGCTACTTGACCTCAGGTTGTTTACCATAGTAACAGAAATGAAACTAGAACACTATCCAGTGACATTGTCAAAGGTTGTGAAGATTTGGAGCTGGGAGGTTGTTTGTACTGCTGCAGTGAGACATTTCATAAATAAACCAGTGACCATTAGCAGTGATCTAAATCAGCCGTACTCCTTCTAACAAACCAATTTCTAGGTGTGTGGCCCTTAGGCCTCTTTCATACTTGTGGATCAAAATAATTTCAGGGACTGTGACATTATTTATGTGCACACCTGTCTAGCAAACAATTCCAAATCCACTCAAGAAGAGGAGGGACCCACTATGATGTATGCACACCAAGGAGTTCTACACAGCTGAGAAGATTAGCTGTGGCCACACACAGCATTCGTGTCTCCCCATCCTATGCCCTGGTGACAGAAGCCAGACTCAAAAGTGTGCACATTGGCTGACTCCATTCATAGAGACTTTAAAGCTCTCAGAAACTAGATAGTTCTAACTAGAGTTAGAAGGCAGTAGAGTGGCTGCCTGGAGCGGGGCGTTTATATGGATGGCGCACTGAGGAAGCTTAGGGGTACCTTAAATGTCATGTTTCTAACCTGGCCAGGACTGCCTGGATGGGCTCACCTAATGACTGTAACTTAAATAAACCTGCTTATGTACTTCTCCACTGATGTATTCCATCAAAATGGATTGTTTTATTTTTAAATAGAGACAGGAAAGGTGAGAGAATATTTAAAGTAAAGGAAATGGCAGATAGGGACCCCTGTGCAGAGAATGAGCAGGTGAATACAAAGACTGTATCTAGCTGGTGCCTGGAGTGTAGAGATGGTGAATGTGGGGAGAGGAGAAGCAGGAAACAGGGAAGGGAGGAGCAGGGGAAGAAAGGAAAAGGAAGGGAGGATGAGGAGAGAAGGAGAGGATGAAGGGGAAGAGAAGATCAGATCGGACAGGAAGGGGAGTCAAGTAGGAGGGGGGAAGAGAGTGGAAAGAACAAGAGGAAAACAAGTGAGCTGTCTCCTGGGCCTGGGAGAGGATGGGAGCTGCTGCTCTCTGAGGTCCTGAAAAGCCATGCTCTGCTCTTGCAGCCATAGAAAGCCCCAGAAGAAGTTTTGCTGGAGACATGGTGAACTTGTATTTTTAACGTTTCCAGTTGAGCATATGGGGAGGGGCAAGCAGGTGCCATGAGCGCAGGCACTGAGAAGTGACAGTGATTGGCCAGGCGGGAGGACACCAGCTCTGGGTCTGAGCAGTGTCAGGAATGCAGAGCGGCCACAGGGGTCGTGCTGAAGGGCCACAGGGGTCATGCTGAGGGGCCACAGGGGTCATGCTGAGGGGCCACAGGAAGGACCTAGGGAGCTGAGGCAGGAGGGCATCCAAGGATGGCTGTGGGTTTAAGTTTGCAGTCCATGTTACTCTGTGGTTCTAGAATACCCATGGAAGTCATACAAGCACACATTTCTTAACTTTCTCTTAATTACCTGTATTGACTAATCGATGCCTGTTTATATTCTAGCCTAGCAATGATAATTGATGAGTTAACTTTTTAAGGTTTTATTTTTATATTATATGTATGAAGTTTTTGCCTACATATGCACCCTGCACATGTCTGGTGCCTGTAGATGCCAGAAGGTGGCACGGGATTCCCTGGAACTGATATGATTATGAGCCCCATCTGGGCCCTGGGAATTGAACCTGGATTCCCTGCAAGAGCAGCCACTGCTCTTAACCACTGAGCTATCTCCAGCCCCTGGATTAACTTTTTTAAGCCTGCTATATTTACAGTCTTGCTTGGGACAGAGCAGTGGAGAACTCAATAGGCCAGTTACATTAGAAACACACACAAAAAAAATTCAAAAATGTATTATCTATTTTTAATTTCCTATCTTTTTGAAAGAAATATACATAGATTTTGACCCATTTATTAATCATTGTACACCTTACGGGAAATGAGTGAGGTGTATTTATGAATGTACCTCTAAGCCTCTTTCATTGAATGACTTAAGCTTGGTTATAATTTTAAGCTGTCTTTGATGATTTTTTTTGGTGCATGTAAGTTTTATGATAAGCCAATTAAAATCCTTCTTTGCCTAAATCTCTTTGCCCTGTACATTAGCCTCAGTCTGTAGATGCTTGGCCATTTCTTCAACAGAGCTCAAAAGTATATATTCTTGTGCTTCTGACCTTGCAAGGCCACTGTGTAAGAGAATGCCATGTCACCCACAGCCATGATGGCTCTCATATGCTTAGCTGTGGATGATTCTAAATATCCACCAGTTTTTACAGGGCTTTTTGATATAAACACTCTGGTGTTTAAAACTGCAGAGAAGCCAGTTTCCTGAAGGAAAGTCAGTAGGGCTGACCCAGCAAGGGATCTGGTCAGAATTCTCTAGTTCCTGAAGAGCTTATGATTTTAGTGGATGTAGGTGATAAACCCCAGAAACTGAACAGGGCTGGAGACAGATGAACAGCATACTCTAGGAGGCTTGATCCACTTCAGTGAAGTGAGACATGGACAAGTCTGAATGTCATTTGAATAAACACTTAGGGTTTATCACATCTATTTTCAGCAGTAGAACAATGTGCCTTGGCTTTAAAGGGCATCTGTTGTAAAATGTGATCCTGTCGGTTCTTGGAAGGCTGTTTGAAGGCAGGTGGCAGCACAGATGCCCCTTCACCCATTGCTTCAGTTGTTAAGGACACTCGGATGGTTCCCTGGCTGTTGGTCAGTCAAGTTTTGAGAGTATGAAGATGCAGAGAAATGGCTGGCATGGTCATTTTCAGTTTAATATGATGTATGCATACATAGACAAATACAATAACTTAAAAAGTGCTGCACTAACTGTGGGAAAGATGACTGACCAAACAATTAAATGAGGTGATGTTAAATACCTCATACATGTCCTAAGAAGATGCCAATGTGAGGTTGTAAAGGAAGATGGGGATGGTGCCTGTGTGAGTCCTAGTGATGCTAACTCAGGAGGTTTTGTTTTTTGGTTGCTTTGGGTTTTGTTTTGTTTTCATATGGCACATGTGTGGTGCATGTGTGTTTAATGCATGTTTTTACATTTGTTTTGACACACGTGTGGTGCTGCATGTGCATCTGTATGTGCATGCATGCGGAGACCTGGATTGACATCACTAATCATCCCTGAATGTGGCTCCGGTTTATTCATTGAGACATGGTCAAACTCAGTACACACTAGTCTTGTTAGTTAGCTCTCTCTGGGGCTCTCATTTCCATCTTCCAAGGCTGGAATTATAGGCAGGCTGCCATGTCCATCCTTCATGTGAGTTTCTGGAATTTTATTCCGCTAGTCAGGCTTGTGAGCACTTTAACCACTAAGCTACCTTCCCAGCCCAGTACTCACTAATTTACAAGGATGAGCCACGTGAATCTCCACTCTATACCTTGCTCCCCTCCAAGGTGCCCACATTATCTCACCTCTCACAGGAAGCTGTCTTCCTGGATACAGGTCCCTGGTGGTCACATTACATCAATTCTGAGATGTAGTTCAACTGTCACCCCTCGCTTTAGCTCATTCTGTTATTTACCCCGACTACCCTCCAGCACTGACATCTCTACTCCTGAACACATCTATGCTATCATTGTCGTGATTCACATTATTAATTAATTATCCCCCATCAGATGCTGAATTTTCAAAGACTGGGACAAGTGTTCAATAATCAAACCCATCACATCTCTTTAGTGTGGTGATGTATTTGAAGTTAATTTGTCTTATTTCTGAATGGATTGAGAGAAGACAAAGAACAATTTGCTATACAGTTTCTCTATATGGTTGTTGGCATGTGTGTGTATTTGGTAAAGTGAATGCCCATCATTCCTATTTTTCCAGAAGATATCTTCTTGAAAATTCATGAGTAAATTAAGTTATATAAGGTGAATGATGCTTTCAATAAAATGTAAATGATTACATTCTAAAGAAAGTCAGTAATAAATTTAATGTGCCAAAAATAGGTTATGGTTAAGAATAACTATGTTTTTTCCCTGAAGCCTTGACTTTCACTTTGATAAACTGGGATTTTTGAATTTCTTTGTGGTGTTCACCTATTGAGATGGATTGGATGTAAAATCTGACTCCTGTGTTTGAATCCTTAGTCCCTAGCTGGTAGTCCTGTTTATGGAGACTGTGGTACCGATAGGAAGTAGAATTTCACTGGAGGAAGTGGGTCCCTGGAGGGTGGGTCTTGAGGGCTATGGGTCCCCCTGACTTCCTATCCAGTTTCTGCTTCATGGGCTGCTGAGATGTGAGCAAACAGCTTCATCTTCTGCCATCATACCTGCCCTGTAAGGAAGACGGAGTCATCTCAAACTGTGAGCCCAAGTAAAGCCTCCCTTCCTTCAGTTTCTTAGCTAGGCATTTGCTTTTTGAGATTATAATTTAATTACAACATTCCTCCCTTCCAAACCTTCCCATGTACTCTTCTCTGCCCTCCTTCAAATTCATGGCCACCCTCTTTTCACTAATTGTTATTGCATGCATATATGTACATACATATATGTTCCTAAATATAACCTGCTTTGTCTGTAGAAAGCTACATGTTATGTATTTCTTCAGGGCTGACTGGTCGGCATTGGGCAATCAATTGGTGTGCTCTTGCCTGTGGAAGACCACCTGTCCTGCTCCTAGGTTTCCTCAGTTGCCTATGGTTCTTTGTGCAGCGCTGAGGTTTCACAGGCTTTTCCCATCCACGTTGGCATATTCATTGCTGTCGTCCTTGTTCAGCTCATGGCTGGACAGTTATGTTGGTGAGAGTTATTGGGTGTAGCTTCTGATACTGCTAGGAAACACCATCTCACAAAATATTCCCTGGCCCTCTGACTCTTGCAGCCTTTCTACCTCCTCTTCCACAACGACCCCTGAGGCCTAGTGATGGGAGTGTTTTGAGGTTTTATCCACTGGGACTGGGCTCCACAACTCTGAGATTTGATTGGTTGCAGTTTTCTGTAGTGGTATGCGTCTATTGCAAAGAAAAGTTTCCTTGATAAGGGGTGAGAACTATATTTATCTCTGGGCATAATGACAAATGTTTATGGATTGTTGTTGAAGATTATGCTGGTTTACTAAAATAGTGGTTGTAGGTTCTCACTCAGTGACCACAGCTTCACTAGCACTGAGGAGTTAGCTAGGTTTTCAGTTCCAGGCCTGGTTTCCGTCCCATAAAAAAGGTCGTAAGTCCAATGAGAGGGCTGTTGGTTACTGCCGAATTAGGTGTGCCACTACTGCACTCAGGGTTAAGGTGCCATGTTGGCCATTGTTGTGGTCATAGGCATCATAGGCATCATAGTCATCATAGCTGGGTAGGACTGTTGGTTGCCTCCTTTGGAAGCTTTCATGGTGCCTTCTGGTACTATGAAAGCTAGTTCTCAGGGAGGAGGGGATTCAGGTCAGTTCTAGCTCAGAGGTCTCTGGACCCTGTTTCAGAAATGCAAGGTATCTTCAGCAATAAGGATTTACCTTCCATCTCTGGGAGGCAACCAACGGCAACAGCAGTAGGCTATATGTTTGGGAGTCTCTTGGACAGCCCTGATCAACCACACAAGAGAGGGATTCTCATGTCTGACACTGGGGTTTTTGTTAGGTGGTCTTTGACTCCCAGAGGAAGCACTGTCAGACCAGATGAGAAAAGCTCATTGAAGCTATATATGTATATCTATATATGAAGTTACATGTATTATAGGTTTTTATTTTTGATAAATAGTTAATAGTATGATCCCTTGTGTCCTTTTCAGAAACATCCTTATTGTTACTATACCTACCTACTATCTTCTGTATTCACCTCCATCTATCTAAGGAGCTCCATCTTTCCCATTTTCCTGATCAGAAGACTTATACCCTGATATTCCCCCACTCTATTGCAGCCCAACTCCCTACCCTGGCAGTCCCATTTACTTGCCTGGTTTCTGTATTTACTACAGGTTATGTGATCACATATGAAGATTTAAATCTAGGACCCTCCAGACAGCCCATGAGATGCTCTTCTTTCTGGGTTTGGGTTGCTTCACTGACTATGATATTTTCTAGATCCATCCATTTACCTGAAAAGTTTGTGATTTAATTTTTCTTTACTGTGAAATAGTATTCCATAGTGTATATGTACCACATTGTTATTATCTATTCATTGGTTGAAGGACATTTAGGTAGGCATTTTAATTAAAAGAAAGATACATAACACACTCAGGTAGTCACATTTTTTGTGTTTAACTTTTAAGTAATATGTAAAAGAAGAGATTTCAGATAAAACAACAGGAATTTGTTCTTGTGCTGTAAGTATTACCAAACTGCAAGTGTGAAAGTGAATATTGAGCCAAAATTATCAACTTAAACCAGAGTTGCTTTAATTAGACACTAAAGCCAGCAGCTCAGAGATTAAGGATGGAGTAAAGTCTAGACATATCCAATGGTTGCTGGATTACAGATCTGGAGTCAGCCTTCCAGGGCTCAAGGGATGTCACATGTCAGTGATGAGCAAAGGTAAGTGCCCTGCAGCCTAGCGAATGTGGTGTGTCTCAGAAACCCAACTGGAAATCTTAGGTCTCACTGCTCCTCCCATAGATAGCAAAGGAAACAGGATATGCCAGTGTGGAAACTAGAGAGGACAGTTGATACTTGGGAGTAAACCCGGGGACTACGTTTGTGTTTGCCAATCTTCAAATGCCCTGGCCAAAAACACATAGTAAAAACTTAGAAATTAGAGCAATCAGAGTTAGATGAAGTCCTGAGATTGCTCAGCCAAGGATGTCATTTGTTGCTTTATAAGAAGAGGGAAGGGGCCCCAAGTCAGCACACTTGCTCTGTTTCACTGTGTGATGCTTGGCACGGTCCTTGTCAGATGTAAAATCTCTATCTTCGACTTGCCAGCTTTCAGAACCACGAACCTTATCATTTACAAATTACTCTGTTGTATTTTTATAGTGACAGAAAAGACTCAGCTAGCATCCCTGCTCACAAATGAAACAGTGTAAAAAAAGCTACTGTGGTGGCTGGGACAGGAAGAGGTTTAGAGAGCCATGATTTCCTGAGGGATTTTCTTACAAAATGTATCATCGAAAATTAATATGAAAGTTGGTAGTCATCCCATTTTAAGCAATTTTTTTCTTGTTCTTCTGCCTTCTTTCTTTCTGATCATCCTCACTCCTTTCTCCCCAACATCCCACAAGGCACTGGCTGAAGCATAGGAGTTACTGGGGAGGAGTAAGCACAGCCATGTGCTCAGAACCTCCAGGCTGCCTTATTCCCTTCCATTCTGACTCTTTAGGTCTACCTCCCACTGAGTTTCACTTCTCTGTAGGCTTTGGACAATGGATAGAAAGAATGGAGCTCAAAGAGCCCAGAACAGCAGGGCTCATGACTGTTGGGTGAGCTTTAGGGACAAACACTTAGCTTCTCAATGGTTACTGGTTTCTTAGACATGAGGATTTTGTTCATCCATTCCATTTAAAGGGTCATTAAAAGGATGCAATGAATATGGCAAGGTAAAAAACATTTTTTGTTTTGTCTTCCCCGCCTTGTGAGGGAGGCCAGTGTGGACAGCTGTTGAATTACTTTTTTGTTGCCATGATGAAAAACATGACACCCCAGAGTGACTTAAAAGGAGTTTATTTTGACTTATGGTTCCAGAGGAATGTGTCTGTCATGGAGGGGGAAGCATGGCTGCAAACAGTAGCCATGATGGCAGGAACAGGAAACTGAGAGCCCACATTTTCAGATGCAAGCAGAAGGAGAGAGTGAAGTGGAGGTGCTGTAGAAACTTTCAATGTTAAAGGCCCTCCCCACAGTAACACATTGCCCCCAGCAAGGCTCTACCACCTGAACCTCCCCCAACAGCACCACCAACTGTGGACGGAACAAGTGTTCAATTGCCCAAAACTACGGGATAGTTCTTATTCAAACCATCTAGTGGTAACCTGAGTCTTCTATGGTCAGAAGTTGATGCCTACCCCAGATTCAGATGTCATGCCATAACCCTGGAGGAAATGAGGTAAAGCAGTATTAGGAGCTAGTGGAAGAAACAGAGAGGAACCCCATAGAGGGGCATTACTGTCTTTAGAGAGACCCCAGAAAGCCACCTTCCTCCTCCAGCCACTCAGGATACCCAGAGGCTTTATGTGGGACCAGAAGAAGCCCACCCACTGTAGGGGGACACCTAGTATTAGAGGAGGACTAGATCCTGGGCCTCTGGCTCTGGGAGAGAGAATACATTTCTGCTTATAGTATCTTGTGGTCAGTGGCCAGGAGAGAGCTAACCCTCGTAGAAGAAATTACCTCCAGAAAAGACCATCCATACACTGTAGACAGGCATACTTTACTGACTGCTTTCCAAGTGTTTATCCTCAGTTTATCTCCTCCATTCATCTCTGTAGCCCAGATCTGCAGTTTACACCTATATGCCAACTACCAAAGGCTTTGAGTGTATGTGATTGTGCTCTACACACACAATGTATTGTGCACATCTATTGTATAGGAATCAGCTTAAGCCACTTCTAAGTCCCAGCCTCCTGTTTCTTTTCTTACAGAAGATTTTTTTTGGTGGATATTAAAAAGGCGGAGGAAAGTTTTCAAAATCCTTACCAGACTGGCTTCCGCCATTGCCCTTCCCTGGCAGGCGAGGGCGCACTTCACACACCTCCACAAGCCTGCCTTCATCTGGGTTTTGGAGCGCTGTAGGTCCTTCTGTAAAAGAATGTACCAGCCTTCTGTGCACACACTCTGGAGCTCTCTGCTGTGTGGGATAATGCAGAACATACCTTGGTGGTTGTGAATGATCCTGGGAGCGCTCAGGGTTGGCGATCCTAGAATCCAGACTTGGCCACCCTGAGAGAAAGCTGGGGAAATAGACGTGGCCTTGGAGTTCCCCTGGGCTGTACCTTGGGAGGAGGGTGCTGGCCTGAAAGATGTGCTGAAGAAACAAAGGCACTATCAGGACTGTGGCTGGGCTGAGGTCTGGAGGGCTTAGGCTGGGGTAGCAGGCGCTAAGATGAGGCTCTAAGGACCCAACATGTGGCTCTGTAGGGTGCAGTCATCACTGCCCATGCCACTGACTGTAAGGCACCCTGGTGCAACCATGGAGACATCACGTGTGTCCCATAGTAACCTGAAACCACATTATTTATCAGCTGCCACGCAGGCTCCTCCCGCTTGCCCCTAGCTCCTCCGCCAGATTCTTAGCGGACGTGTGGAGTCTGGCTCCCTGCGCCACTGCTCCCTGCTCTGCCGGGTGCAGACTGGGGCTGGTGGCTGGCCATCCCTCCTAATAGCAGCTGGCTCCACCCACCAAGATCACCCTGGAACCTGTTTGTAGTCACCCTCTTGCTGGCCGATCCCCCTGGCAGCTACGCTAGCTGAAGCGTGCTGCAGCCTGGGGCTTCCAGGTCCTGCTCAGCAGAGGCTGAGGCCAGCACGCGCACGCGTGTACACACACACACACACACACACACACACACACACACACACACACACACTTCTGGGTGTCACCGCCCTTGGGGACCTGCGCTGCTAGCCAAGCATCCCCGCCCAGAGTCCTGGAGTGCACAAGGCACTTGCCACGTTGCTGTCACTCACAGCACAGCGTGTTGAGAGCCAGCTCTGAGGACACGCACGCCTTTGCTCACAGGCAGCCACATCCTCGCTCCGCGGCTCCCAGCTTGCTTTTTGTTACAAGCCGCACCCCCAGCGCCTGACTCCTGATTCCGCTTTCCCGGCAGCGACTGGGAAGAGTTGATTTCAGTGGGATCTACCTGGGAACCTAGAGGGACAGGAAAACCAGGACGTGGCAGAATTGTGTTTTCTTCAAAACGCCATCTCCACCCGGTAATCACGGCTCCGGTCCTCACTTGGGTCCTCACCAGAACAATGGATTAAGTTACTCTTCTCTGGGCCAGAAGTCAGGTTCAAGACTTGGGACAAAATGAAGGAAAAGGCAATGATCAAGACTGCTAAGATGCAGGGCAACGTGATGGTGAGTGCTGCTGTTGGCAGGGTGGGAATCCACCTTGAGAAGCAGTGTGTGGTGGGGCAGACCTCGGTAGTCCTGAATTTCCCGGGAAGTCGGAGACCTCGTTGGTGTTCATATATTGCAGCATTTCCCACTTGAACCTGAGGGTGTGAATGATCCAGCATCTGTGTGTAAATAGGATGTTGGCGGTTTGGCGGTTGCTGTCTTCTGGACATGTGGCTGTTGCTTTGGGCACAGTTTGCTCTCTGGCTTGTGTCTGCTGAGTTTCAAATACATCCCCAGGGCTGTTCTGAGGCAAGCACAGAGAAGAGAGGTCCCTTAAGACAGGAAGTGCCCCTGGGCCCTAATGCCCTCCCTAGTCTCCTGGGTGCAAGTCAGGGCTGAGACCTGTGGGGTTTCAGCCTCCCATATACTCACTATGCCAATATGTGTGTACCTCTGCCCTGGAGGTACACAGTGCATCCACAGCAGCCAGGCAGACAGGGGCCTGTTTCCCAGGTTTGGGAAAGATGATTGTCCCAAAGATGATTGACTCTAAGGTAGGGGGCAGTGATTGCAAGTGCCTCTGAAGGATGGAAGACCTCTGGGGATGCCCAGAACCTCAGGGCTGCAGGTCAAGGGGCAGTTTGGCAGTGACAACTTTGTCAACTTGAGGATCACTGCCCTGCCTTCCAGCAAAACGACCCCAGCCTGCTTGTGGCTGGCTTGTCTGATATCAGTATCCCTACAGTTAGTGCCAGTTGCCTGAGGCATGGACCTAGAAGTCAGAGTGCAGGATTCTTCTGGTAAGGACAGAGAGGTTGCCATCTTATTGAGCGGAAATCCTGTGTATATGTTTGCTTGGGTGATGTTTTAGACTTTACGGTGTTGATATTGGATAAGGGCCCCTTGTGTTACCCTGTAGGTTTTTGCTTTTGTATGAGGCAGGGGCAAGGAATGATTGCCATGCTACTTCAGAATAATTAGTGAGCAATGGAAGAATGCTTATCTAGCTAGGTCTGGAGTTGTTGACAAAGTGGGTCGAGTCTGGGGTATGCTGGTGGAGAGGTGTGCGTGCTTGGGAGAACCAGTCTGCCCAACTTGAAGTCTCTCTTTAAATGAAGAGAGACCAGAAGCGAGAATGTACTCTAATTGTAAAAAGTACCCTACCCTCAGCAAGGCACCTGTTGCCTGGCACAAAGAAAGCTGCAGGTTTAGCTCAGAAGCTGACTTTAGGACGGAAAGAGTGACATGCACGGACTATGATGATGCCACACAAGCCCTCATTCAGTGCCTCTGCTCGGTCTACCTGACTTAGTCGCCTGTTTGTGAAAAATATGTCTGCTTTCCCAAGTTCTTCAGCCTTCTTTTGGTCTGTTACGATAATCAGCATAATTTTGTATGATCAAGTCAAAAGTGTGTATTAAGTAGACTCACTGTATAACGTCCACCCACACCATGGTCCCTTTTCATACCCTGCTATAGCATGCTAATAGAACTGGAGCATTTAGGTATGAGGCTAGAGACATGGATTAAGATTAGTTATGTAAATAACATGCTATCAATGCTCATAGAAATCTATATCAAATGAGTATTTCTAGTCATAGCTGGCATGGTATGCTGTAGTATAGAGATATCTTTATACGATATCTCTCAAAAATGTCTGAAGTCCTCTCTTCAAGTCTCTCCCTCAAGGCTAAAAGCTTGCTCATTGTGTGTCTCGCTTGCTCTTTGAATATGGCTACCCACGTGACACCTGTACTCATCCTCTTCCCTGTCCCCCTCCCTGCCTTGGATATTACTGACATTAGAGCCAGTTGAACGGAGCCCAGGGGATTCTGCAGGAACCAGCATTTTATCCATCATCTGTTGGATCGAGAGCAAGATGAGATGTGAGCTCACTGTACTTTCAAATGCTCCGTCAACTTTTAAGTCGATAAGTACGAGTCTGGTTTGTCACTCATTTGAATCTCGTGCTCTGGCTAAGTCTATGCGGCTTCCGTCGAATGACACTTCCACACTTGCTCATTTGGGGCTTGTGGATTCCTAATTTTTCCTCAGTTGCTTTGGAAGGCTTGTTAATCACAATCTCTCCTGGGTTGGATGATTGGCAGTTCTTGGCACTCCAGGCTTGATTGGAATTTAGGTGATATTTAACATTCACTGCAGGGACTGTGTGATTTACGCCTGGTTCTGACAGGTGAGTAGTCGGACATCTCACCGCCTCAGAAAGCAGCCGAGTGCCTCCCAGTGAGTGGCTTCAGGGCATCCACATGTGCGCAGAGACAGACCAGACAAGCCTGAGCACTTATGTGCTTGGAGCTGATTTTGTGAGGAGAGATAGAGAGGCAGAGCCCAGTGGTTATAGGGACGCCAAACCCAGTTACTGTCATGCACTGAACACCTCTTCAGCCAGCTCTTCCCACATGCGGTTCTATGTGCAGCCCTCCCAGGCTTGCAAACCCATGCATCACCAGGAGCCCCACAAAGACTAGACAGCAATCCCTGGCTGGCCCTGTCCACACCACATTGCCTAGCTGAAGACTCATGTTTACCGCAGACTGTATTCCCCATACATTCTTTTAGAAGTTCATCTCCAGTTGCAGTTGGGTGACTTAGAGAAGGCAGATGTGTTGGTAAGCTCCCTGAGACAGAGGAGCTCTTTATCTAATAGAGGCTGCACCCCTATAATTCATCTCCCAAGCAGAGCTATTTTATTTTGTGCTAGTCAATGAGAAATAAGAAACTACACTGGTGAAATCAATCCACAGCTTCCCTTTCATTCTTGACAGACACCTATTTCACAAACTTTGAATGTTCTGAATGTTAACAGACTAACCCTCCAACTTGCCATGCCATACACTGTGAGAAAAATCAAGATGTTTCATTCTCCTAGAACAAAACATTATTTTTAAAGTAACGCTGTTTTTTATAAAGTTTTTCCTTGAAACATCTTAGGTCTTCAACATGCACGTTTTCAATCCAGTGTCCATTTATTGCTGGTGTGTTACTATTCCACTAACGTTCAGGGGTATCTTCTCTTGGAGTAGTTCCAGTGGGAAGCTTTACAGTATGAAGGCTATTGCATCCTGTTAAATCTCCCTGCTCTGTTCCTATGAACTTTTCCCTGACATCAAGTTTCTAGATAAATGTTGGTTCAGAACCAAGGCTTGCTCTGGTCCTCAATGCCTGTCTTGGTGGATCCTCAAGCATGTGATAGGGTTTATGTATTTCTTTGGTGCCCAGAGATCTGCAAGGTGCCTGGATCCTTGAAAATCTCATGGTCAGTCAACAATGGCTTTAAAGGAAGCTGGGGCCTGGGAATTCTTGGCACAGGGAAAACCAAAGTATTCCTTGTGGCTTCTGGAACCCAGCTGGAGTCTTTTGTCACTGGATGGATGTTCCTGTGACACTGTGAGTCCAGCAACTATTCACAGGCATTGCTTTGCCCTTCCTGTTTTGGGTAATTCTCCTGAACCAGAACTGTCCAAAGTCAGGGTTTTCTTTCTTTCAGGCTCCAGTGAGCAAAACAGTCCACAGATAGTGGGTATAGTGAGCAGAGAGTCTTTGAGGTTTTTAGGCCACACCCTTCTGTGGACCCCTCCCTAGAAACAATAGCTCTGCTTGGGAGATGAGTTATAGGGGTGAAGCCTCTATAGATAAAGGCTCCTCTGTCCCAGGGAACTTAGTGGCACTCCTGCCACTGCCTCCCGTTCCTCGGTGACATGAAGCTCCTCACATCAGCTATCAGCAACAGGCATTGATGTTTAGTGTTTGAAGATGATATGCCTTCTGAAAATGGGTCCAGGCATGACTCAGAAGGTCCAGGTTTCTGAGCATCCCCGCCCCATGTGCCCATCATGGAGACTCAGATTGATTTCCCCTGCTTCCTGACTCTACAGCATCTCTTCCTAATATCTTCCTTCTCAGAACTCTTCCTAAACTACAGCTTACTGTCTATGCAGGAAAGGCGGCTGGACATCTGTCCATGCCACAGTAGCTTACCGGGAGCAAGAACAATCTTAAATGCGTTAGCCACAAGTAAAAGTGTGCAAAGTTGGGGCTGGGCCGTGCCTCAGTTGTGAATTGATTGCCCTGTGAGCATGTAAGCATATAAGCATTTAGGCATGCTCTGAGTCCAGCACCCACGTCAAAAGTGGGGCCTGGGTACACCCTTGGATGACCAGCCCTAGAGAAGCAGAGACAGAGGGATCCCCAGAGCTTCCTAGCCATGCAAACCAGCCTAATTGATAAGCTCCAGGTTCTAGTGAGAGACCCTGTCTCAACAAAGTAGAAGGGCCTGAGAGGGACATAGGAGGTTGGCCTTCCGCGCACGCACGCACGCACGCGCACACACGCACACACACGCACACACACAAATATGAAAGTTGGTAAAATTAACACAAAGAAATTCTCAAAGCCAGAAACAGGTAGTCAGCTCAGGATTCTTTATAGGTTGTCTTAGGTAGAGCTTCAGTGGAGAGGGCTGTCCTGTCTTCTCCAGAGCCGGAGTGGGACTTTAGCTCATGTGGCCTCTGGGTCTCTGTGTTTGGACCCATCAATATGCTAAATTAATGACTCGCTGCCCCAAACCACTCCCCTTTCCAGAACCCATTCTGCACACCCGCCACTCTGCTCTATTCCTGTTCACTGTTAGTGTTAGAGCTCTGTTATTACCGGGAGGAGTGGTGCACTGTGGGATATTACAGCCAACTACAGACCCCATTGGTGGCGGTTCTCTCGGGCTGCTCATCGCGGGGCATCTGCTAACCAAAATGTTAGGAGAACTTTCTGGAAGACCATTCAGGAAAGACTGAGGTGACTGTAGGTGACAGCAAAGCCCAGTGTCCTATTATATGAAAACATTCCTTCAAGTTCTAATGGATCAGGCAGCCTGAGAGCAGGCTCCATACACATTTTTATCCTAAAATTAAAGGGTTTGCCTAGTTCATGGAAGGAAATAACTCTGGCCTTCATGCCCTTTTGATTTGGAGAGGAATATTAATTCACCTCAGAGCATTTGTTTCATTTCATTTTAATAGTTTAAAATAAATTTACAGTGCGGGAGAATTTAGTGAAGTCTTTTGGTTGCAGGAACCAGTGCTATCTGGTTAGCAAGAGTGCACCTAGGAACTGAAGCACGTGCCAGACCCCCTAGGTCCTGTGCATATGCTGTGCTAAGCCAGCAGGGGCACACAGGACCAGTCAGCACCCCTTTACCATCCAACTTCTCCCCCCAGAGGATGGGAGATGCTCTCCTCAAGAGTACCGTGGGTTTTAGAATGAACCATCTGGAAGAAACCCAGGGGCATCTATGAGCTGGAAAGTTGAGACTCACCAACTGAGAATGGAAGCTTTCAACCCCACAATAGCACCACCATTTTGTCCAACACCTCATGCTCAGGGGACTTGGAGTCAGTTATCCGGGCTGTGGCCAGCAGGGAAGGATTAATGGTGCTTCTCATCTGCCGCTGGGGCAGAGGCCAGTGCACATTGTCATCAGGCCCAAGGAAATAACCAGAACATTGACTGAGAAGCCTCCTGAAAAATGCACGATAAAGTCTGGTTTCAGGACTGTGGGGGAGGCAGAACTGAAGAAGAGACAAGTAACAAAGGCAGAAGAGGGAGAGAATGCAGAGACACCCAGCTGCAGCGGAGAGCTGGAGACAGAGTGGGAGGGAGTGCTGAGGAAGCAGGCAGAGGTGTTCTTGTTTCCTTTTTAACCAGTTCATACTGAAAGATTGCACATGTTCACAGGGTTGGGATGTGTGTGTAATACTCAAATCAAGTCAAACATTAACATTTTTTTAGTTGACTTTTGTCTTTATTTTGTGTGTATGGGCGTTTTGCCTGCATGTATGTCCAATCACCACATGTGTGCAATGTCTACAGTGGCCCGAAGAGGGTAATGGATCCCCTAGAACTGGAGTTACAGACAGTTAGAAACTGCTCTGCGGGTGCTGGGAACTGAACACTGGTCCTCTGAAAGAACAGCCAGTGCTCTAACCACTGAGCAGTCTCTCCAGCCCCTTCCTTTGTTTGTTTTAAATTAACTTCTCCTTCTCCCTCCCCCTCTCACAAGTGCCATAGCTCACCTGTGGAGGTCAGAGGACAACTGGAAGCTGTTGATTCTCTCCTTCCAGCCTGTGATTCCTGGGGTTGAACTCAGGTCCTCAGCCTTGGCAGCAAGTGCCTTTACCCTCTGAGCTCTCTAGGGCCCTTCACCTTGTCTGAGGTCCACCTGAATATTTATTTCCAACCAAATGGAAACGATGTAACAATAGCAGAGAAGCTGTCGCTCAAGGTAGTAGAACTAGCAGGGAAGGTTCTAGAATTTTCCATGAATTATGAAGTTCCATTGAGCTCCCTTCCTTAGTCAAGAGTGATTGTACTTCTGTCTTTTTAGTGTTGTCTTAGGACACACTGCAGAAGTGACCCTCCAAGCCAGAACACAGACACTGCTGGCCTTGGATTTCCCACCACTGACCTTACCTCATCTTTCTACCTTACCCAGATGCCACTGTTTACAGGTAAAGAGAGAAAGTGGGTAAAGGGGAGAGAATACACCTTGGCCGGTGAAGGGCTTGCTTCACAAGCTTGGAAACTGAATGCAGTATCCAGAACCCATGTAAGAAAGCCAGGCATGGTGCTGTGGGTACTGGGCAGGTAGAGACAGGCAGATTCCTGGAGTTCACTGGCCAGCCAGTCTAAACTGTCCTGCTAATTCCAGGCCAGTGAGAGATGACTTCACAAGAATCGGTGGAATGCACCTGAGGAATGACAGTGGAGGTTGACCCCCTGGCATGCACACCCACACACACACACACCCACACACCCACACACACACACACACACACACACACACACACACACACACACACACAGAGTAGGTGACACAAATATGTATTATGACCCAGGTAGGGTTGTCAATAGTGTGTGCACACTTGAGCTTTGTTGTGCACCTTGCATATACCCAGTCCCTGGGTGCTCACACATCCCTGGAATAGACTGTGCTCACTCCGTTGGGCACAGCTGCAGATCTGCTGGGGGAAAAGACGCTGTGGACACCATCGCTTTGATTGCGCTTGACTTTCCGGCTATTAAGTAAAAATAACAGCACTGTGATAAGACAGGGGTGCCAAGGATGCTCCTGTTTCCAGTGGAGTGTTACTCATCTGTGAAAATCAAAGGGCACTGTCGACACGCTGGGCTGGCTGTGGAGTCAGGTTGGCACTGCACTGGCTGCACTGACGGCCGTTGCCGTGGGCATAACCTGGGGGAGAAGCTGGGGCTGGCAGCGTCTTCAGTGGAATTGCAGCCAAGAATTGGAGACTTTCTCTCTCGCCTCACCTCTACCCTGACTAGAGGAGACTTACTTCAAATACTTGTTATAGTCTGCTGTTGTTTACATATGAAGAGCACATAGGGAAACATCCCGGCCATGAACCCACACAAACCAAACCAACAATCGCATGTACCTTCATTCCTGCAAAGTGCCTTGATTAGATACCAGATTCTCAGTGCTGAGGCAAAAGGAAATTAAACATATATAAGAATAATTCTTTGCAGCTCATGATCTATTCTGAAATTCTCCCTTTCCTAATCATGTAGAGAAACACACACAGCCCAGAAGATGGGCAAGGCTCTGAGGAGCTTATGAATGGGGAGCTTATGAACCACCTCTCCCTGGCTCTGCCTCTGCAGCATCTCCAGCCTCTTTGGCAGCAGCTGCAGGCATGGACATTCCTGCCGTTCCTGACACCATCTGCTTGTTAGCCTCTTCTAGCAGGGAAGAAAGAAGACCTCCCTCAGTTCACAGCAATGGGAGGAAAGGAAGAAAACCCACTGTATTAGTTACCTGTTCTTGCTGTGACAAAAATAATAATCAAAGGCAATGTAAGCAAGGAAGAGTTTGTTTTGGCTTACAGTCCTGGGGGAATAAGGCCCACCATTGTGGGGCAGCAGCTCTGGCTGTGAGAGTGGGAAGTAGTTGGTCACATCATGTTTCCTGTTAGGAATCCAGGAGGTGAATGCTGGTGGTCAGCTGGCATCCTCCTTCTCTTTGTCAATCCACCCAGCCAACCTTTGGGCAGGTCTTCCCTCCTTAGGTAGACCTCTTTGGAAACATATGCAGAGGTGTGTTTCCTGTGTGATTCCAAATCCAGTCAGATTGACAGTGAAGACCAACCATTATCAGCCTGCACTGCTGGAGCTACCTCAGCCATGGAGAAAGGTTTCTTGGGAGTGCCTATCCAGACACCTGTAGAAAATTCGAGAATGCTGTAAGGCTTCTGTCCTCATTGCAAGGCCAGCCCAGTCTGAACTCTGGAGCAGTAGAGAATATTTCTCTGGACAGATGGAATTTTACAAAAATGCATTGAGCAATTCAACTTCATTAACATAACTAGAGAAACACAAATTGAAATCACAATGAGAAAACATCCAGTGAAGTCTGAGGGTGTTTTTGGTGTTGGGGTTTTTTTTTTGTTTGTTTGTTTGTTTTTTGTTGTTATTGTTGTTGTTTTGAGACAGGGTTTTCCTGTGTAGCCTTGGAACCTGTCCTAGAAATTGCTCTGTAAACCAGGCTGGCCTTGAACTCACAGAGGTCCATCTGCCCCTGCCTCTCGAGTGCTGGGATTAAAGGCGTGTGCCACCACCCCGATGGGCTTGAAGTCTGAGGTTCTAAAACGATTTATGGGACTGATTTCTGGTGTAGGTGTTTAGCAAGGAGAACCCTGTGCGCAGCTGGAGAGGAGGGACATTAAAACTTGGAAAGGGCAAAGGTGGAGGATATATGTGCTAGCTAGCCATCTAACTTCTGAGCACTTCTCAAGAGAATCCCTGCCAGAGGTTCCCCATGAGAAAATTGTAAGGATGTTTGTGATGGGAATGTCTTTAGTGACCTTGAGCCTGAGCTCTAGCAAAAGGGAGCATATATCAATACACTAGTCTTTATGTAGTGGAATATTATACAGCAAAATTTAATGACTTGACATTCAAAGCACATGGAGTCATTATCAAACATACTTGTACAAAAGAAGGCACACTTGAAAGAATATAATGGTTGAAAAGCATGGAAGAAGGGGTAGAAAGAAAAGGCAGAAGGAGGAGGGTCAGAGAACAATGACTTCTGGGCAGGATGGTCCTTGCGTCCTTGAACTCACAGCAGCTATGCTTACCTGCATATGAGCTGCACAAGATTGGGGCCCGAGATACCCTCTCATGGAGGGTGGAGGGCCTCACTGGGCCCATGCGTCTCTAAGAATTTACTGGTGTTAATTCACTAGGGTGATGGGGGAGAGATTTTCTTAAGTATTGTAGCCACTGGAGAGGTGTTCATGGTCCTGTAAACAACCCTTAACCTTTACTCCTATAAGTAACCCCAGTGAAACTTATTGTGTCCAAAAAACCCCAAAAACAAACAAACAAATAAAAAAACAGAAAGACAAAAAAACAGATATGAAGGTGGAAGGCATAAGAAAAATGGGTACTGCCAGGTAGTGGTGGCTCACATCTTTAATCCCAGCACTCGGGAGGCAAAGCCAGGAGGATCTCTGTGAGTTCAAGGCCAGCCTGGTCTACAGAGTGAGATCCAGGACAGGCACCCAAACTACACAGAGAAACCCTGTCTTGAAAAACAAAAAACAAAAAAGGAAAGAAAAATGGGTACTGTTGGGAAGAGGAAGAGTGAGACAGGGATAAGAGAGGGTAATGATGTGATTAAAAATTCAGTGTATATATGTGTCTTAGTAACTGTTCTGTTGCTGTGAGGAGACATCATGACCAAGGCAACTCCTAAAAATGGAATCATTTAATTGGGGTCTTGCTTACAGTTTTAGAGGGTTAGTCCCTGATCATCATGGCAGGAAACAGACATGGTACTGAAGCAGTGGTTGCAAGCTTTACATCCTGATCCACAAGCAGGAGGCAGGCGCACACACACGCACACACACACACACACACACACACACACACACACACACACACACAAAGAGAGGGAGAGAGAGAGAGAGAGAGAGAGAGAGAGAGAGAGAGAGAGAGAGAGAAACTAGGCCTTGGGTGGGCTTTGAAACCCCAAAGCCCACCCCCAGTGACACACTTCCTTCAACAATAAGGCTGTGAGGATATTTTATTTTGTGTTCTAACAAATAAAACTTATCTGAGGATCAGAGGACAGAGCCAGCCACTAGATTAGACATAGAAGCCAGACAGTAGTGGCACACACCCTTAATCCTATCACTTGGGAAGCAAAGATCCATCTGGATCTCTGTGAGTTCAAGGCTACACTGGGAACAGAGCCAGGTGGGATGGCACACACCTTTAATCCCAGCACTTGAGATCTCATGTCTTTGCTTGGAAAGGACACATGCCTTTAATCCCAGGAAGTGATGGCGGGAAGCAGAAAGGTGTATAAGGCATGAGGACCAGGAACTAGAGGCTTTTTAGCAGCAGTTCAGCTAAGACCCTTCCAGGTGAGGACTCAGGGGCTTTCAGTCTGAGGAAACAGGATCAGCTGAGGAGATGGTGAGGTGAGGTTAGCTGTGGCTTATTCTGTCTCTCTGATCTTTCAGAATTTACCCCAATATCTGGCTCCAGGTTTTTATTAAAAAGACCATTTAGCATTTGTGTTATACAAGGCCACACCTCCTAATCCTTCCCAAACAGTTCCACTAACTGGGAACCAAGCATTCAAATATATGAGTCTATGGGAGCCATTCTCATTCAAACCACCACAGCATGAATGAAAACGTCCTGAAGGGACCCATTACAGTAATTAAATTGCTAATATAAAGAACAACAGCTGTGTATGAGTATGCATTTATAAAACTAAACTTTTAAATGCTATAGAAACAGGTATTGGTATGGTATCTGTGATGGAAGTTGAAATTTTCAAAAAGAAGAAAAGTAAGGAATGATGTACGATCATACAAATTATAGTTGTGGCTCCATAGGAGCTGAGACTGTTGGGGTACAGGGGGCCACACATCAGTAGAAAACAGAGAAAATGTTGTCTGACTGTGGGTATCTGTTTCTTTATCATCTATTAGGAGAAATTCACATCTTATTTTCAATCTTGAGGGTACAGTGGCATCTATCTCATCTAAGGTACACTTTTCAGTAGCTTAATGGTACATGAGCTATGAGGCCCTGTGGTGATATTGTGTTCCCCAATATATTGTGCACCCTAATAAACTTATTTGGGTTCAGAGAATAGAACAGCCACTAGATAGACATACAGGCCAGAAAATGGTGGCACACATACCTTTAATCCTAGCATTCTGGAGGCAGAGATCCGTCCAGATCTCTGTGAGTTCAAAGCCACGCTAGAAACAGTCAGGCATGGTGACATATGCCTTTAATCCCAGGAAGTGATGGTAGGAAGCAGAAAGGAATATAAGGCGTGAGGACCAGGCACTAGAGTCTGTTAAGCTTTTAGGCTTTTAGCAGCAGTTCAGCTGAGGTCCATTCAGATGAGGACTGAGAGGCTTCCAGCTGAGGAACTGGCGAGGTGAGGAAGCTGTGGCTGGTTGTTTCTCTGATCTTTCAGTGTTCACCCTAACACCTGACTCTGGGTTTGTTTTTATTAACAAGACCTTTTAAGATTCGTGTTACATCTGGTGGTTAGCTGTGGCTGGTTCTGTCACTCTGATCTTTCAGTGTTCACCCCAATACCTGGCTCTGAGTTTCTTTTTACTAATAAGACTTTTTAAGATTCATGCTACAAGGCCCTCAGATGCTTTCCTTTTCCTAGTGTGACCATTCCATCTTAAATCTGGTTGACAGAATAGTGCTTACATGGGTAGAATTAGGATGGGAGATGTCTTTCATTCTGGTGTTTTCTTATGAAGGAAAATTTTCTTAGGTGGTTTATCTTTAGCTGTGATTATTTAGTGTGTCTGTTTTTAAGGCATTTTCTAGGAAATGTTAATTATCACAGATTAGACAATCATTCTAGACTCAGTCACAAAGGTTTTTCATGGAGTCCTTTTCGATACATATGTAGGAGGTATGTTGACATGCTTTTACGCAAATTCTAACATTCCCTGTTACAATAACAATGCTAAAGAGGGTTAATGCATTCCTAAAGTTTTATGGGACCTAAAACATTCAAAATGCTGAGAAATGTTGCAGAACCACTGTGCAGATATTGGTGGAATGGAATTTTCCAGAGTAGTTATGCCTGGAGATGGATTCTGTGCTGGATGCGGAAGTGCTCAAGTATTGGGAGGTCTCTACAGCTTGGGCCCCGTCTTCCATCCACTCCAGGGATGAGTGCAGCATCTGAAACGATGGCCACTGTGGTTAAAAGAGAAAAACAGAGCAGAATATGGGGGAGGAGATGCTGTGACCAGTCAACTGATGGCAGCGGAAGAGCTTCCTCTTCTTTTGGAAATATCAACTAACACTAGGACCAAGTGAGATAAATTCAGCAATGCATCATCATTCAGGAGATGTACCAGTCCACTTTCCATAACTACAACAAAATATCTGAGATATATCTGCAGCTGTTAAGAAAGAAAGGCTTGTTTGGGTCATGATTTCAGAAGTTTTGACCGATTGTTGTTCAGTCCTACTGATTTGAATGTGCAGAGTATCATGGGAGTGCACCAGGTAGATCAGAACTGTTCATCTCATGGTGTCAGGGAGCAAAGAGCAGGAAGAGTAGGACCAAGAGTCCCAGGATCACTTTCAAAAGCACACTCACAATAACTTCACCTTCTTCCCCCAGGCTTATTGGAGTCTAGTTTCTGTTGCTGTGATAAAACAGTCTGACCAAAAGCAACTTAGGAGATAAAGGAGTTTCTCTGCAAATCAATGTAGAATGGAATTTTCCATGGAGATTCCTTCTATGGGAGTGGGTTCCATGTTGGATTCCAGCTTGTAATTCCAGTTTATCATCCATTATTTTGGGGAAGTCAAGGCAGGAACTTCAAACAGCATCTTGCGTTACATCTCCACTCAGGAGCAGAAAGAGAATAAATACACACATGATCACCAGCTTGCTTGTGTTCAGCTCAGTTTCTCCACTCTTACACAGTTCAGGACCCCTGCCTAGGGAATGGTGACACTCACAGTGGGTTGGGTCTTACATCAATTAACTTAATAATTATGACAATCCTCCACAAACATACCCACAGGACAATACAATATAGACCATCCCTCATTGAGACTCTTCCCAAGTGATTCTGAATTATGTCAAATTGACAACTACTTCCCAACATCTCAAGCTGGTGACCAAGCCCTCAGTCCATGGACCTTTAGGTGACGTTGAAGACCTAATCCATAATGGTAGAACTGTCTTTTGATCCCTGGGAATTTCTTCCTGGAACCCAGTTTGAAGAATGTGTATTCAGTCCCTTCTCTGATGACAAATTTTAGATTTTGGATCTAAATTTAGTATGGATCACTGCAGGTTCATTTTACAATGAATATTATTCACAAAGCTTTTGTGATAACATTAACCTGTATTTCTCTTCCCCTCTTCTTTTCTTGAGCTCCTATCTGTTGAACACAAATGAGAGAAGCATGTCCAACATTATGGATTTGACATAGTAAACAATGCTAGCTGTGGGAAAGTTCTGGTTTTCTGGTGTAGATCCAGTATTTGAGTGTGGAGATTGTGAAACACACTGACAATGGGCAGATTCACAGGAGAAGATGCATGCAAGTTTATTGATGCATAAGTCCATAAGAGCCATACACAATGTGAAGTTTAAAAAGGGGCCAGATGGTCAAGACTTTACTGCTTTCAGAGGGTAGTTTGTCATAGGGGTGGTAACCAGTTTTAAAGGAGGCGTAGGAGAAATGACTGGACCAAGGAATGGAATCAGTACCTGGGACAGAGTTCCTTGCTGTTGTGGGTGGGTGTGACCCTTGGTCTCCTCCCCTGTGGTGCTAGCTAAGCCTTCCTTGGTTAATGGCATTTCAGAAAAAGCTTGAAGGCAACTGTGTTCTTGGTGTGTCTCATCCTTAGGTCAAGAAAGATCATTAGGAAAGCCATTCCCTGCATCTGTGGCCCTTTTGGGGCTCTCAGTCTGAAGTCCAAAGCAGCTTATTTAGGAATATTTTTTTCTGAGCCCTGACAGGTGCCTTCTGGAATTCCCCTGAGGGACATTTATGCTGAGCCCATTGAGGAGAGTGTAATTATAACCCAAATCTTCTCTCAACTCAGAAATCCCCTCCGTAAAGATCATAGAGACAAATAATACCTTCAGTATTTGAGTAAGCATTAGGCAGAATGTGGCATCTCGCAGGCAGTATGCTCTAAGATGGCACAGAGAGAAATGTTGCTCCACTGTGCAGCCAGGCAAATGAAACCCATTACATTCGTGTTTCCAAGATACACACAAACTAATACTGAGTAAAACAGCTTGACACTGTCCTTTTTCAGTTCATCCTAAGCTGGTCTGGTAGTTAGGACGTGTATCTGTATTGGCTATTTATGGTTTCATCCTGAGGAAAATCAAACTCTCCTATCTCTGTGGTGGGAGGTGACTTTGCATCCTCGAGGAAGGTACCCAAGGAGGTTAGCCTGTGAACCTGGGAGAGAAGAGAGCTCTCTTCCTTCAAAGTGGGTTCCAAAAATTAGGGGAATGTATTCCTGAACCATAGGATGTCAGAGGTAGCCCAATCCAACCACAGAGAGCCCCAGAGGGCTGACACAATGCGAACACCAACACGTTCTGGGAGGAAAATGCTCTGAGAAAGGGGAGACGAGACATGCCTTCCCCCGGCTCCTCAATGAGGACAGTTAAGCCTCTTGTTTTTAATTTGTGTCTGTCTCACAAGCAGGCACATTGAAGCCAGGACACCACAGATGCCCAAGCTTACAGACACTCAGTCCCTGAAATGTCAGCATGGTTTGTCCAGAATTGATCCTGCTAGATGCATTCTTTCTGCTGCTGATTGAACAGCAAGAAAACAGCCGAGCAGGACACTTGGGGTGAGGACTTCTGTGTCCCATAGTCAAAGCATCAACTGCTGCCCAACAGTGGATGGAAGAATTCTGAGGGATAGGTCCTAGGGCACTGAGTGAGCAAAGGGGGCAAGCAGCCCCCAAGCCAAGCTGTTCAGGAGCCTTACTGTAAGGCTGCTATTTATTCAGTGCTAAGATGTGGCAAGCGGGATATAAACCCTGTGCATACCACTGTTTACTAACCCAAGTAACCCTCTACATATCTCTGCTTACTAGCCCAACTAACCCTCTGCCTACTAACCCAACTTCTTCCCACTGCATCTCTGGATATAAGGAATACCTCCAGTCTTCCAATGAGGCTCAAGAAAGTTCAGTCAGCAGGTCATCTAGGTAGTAGAGAGGAGGCCAGCATCCAGCTCGGATATGCAAGGGTGTGTTGCTACTGCTGTATTCAAGACCTGACACTTTCTCTACCCTATGAGGTCAGCAACCATGTCTGTCTTCTGTAACACAGGGAGAAGACATTGTCTACCAGTGCTGTTTGTGTTTTCTGAAATTGTCAGCCATTATATCTGACAAGGACAGGGCTCCTGGGTCTTGGCCGCCAATGCAGAGAAGCAAGGATTTTCCCACCCAGGGAACTAAAGTGAGGCTCATTTAGGATTCTCCTGTGTGATCTTCAGCATGTTACTCTTGAGACAATCCATTCTCAGCATCCTCATTGGTGCACTCCCTAAGGAGAGAAGATGAGAAGTACCCCTCGAGGGCTAACAATGCTTGAGTGTTCTTGGGAAGACAGTGGAGGACTGGAGTGGCAATGTGGGCACTTCATTCCTCCTCACCCTGACATTTTCCAGAACAATGGGGTGACAGAGGCGACACCCGTGCACTGTGCACTGAACAGTCTATATTCTAGAAACCTGAATGTACAAAACACAGCCCTGCCCCCACCCCAGGACCTGCTTTCTAGCACCAGAAACCTACAGAATGCAATGAATCCTATAGCTAATTGTTTAATGACAGGCCAGATGTGTTCTTTCTAGAAAGGAGGCTGAGATTTTTATCATTTCAGCATAGACATTGCAGTCTGGGGGTGATTTTTACAACTGAGAACTGTGTTTGGAAGCTCATATGTTCCAGGAAGACATGACAGATGAGAGAACTGTTTCCCTTAAATTGTCAATCCGTGGTAGAGTGAGATGTCATCATTAAGAACATATCTTACAGATGAAATAGCTGAACAGTTTCCAAAGAGAATAACTTAAATGGAGTTTAAAGGGAAGTCTATAATTTTTGACTGTTGTAAGGGACATCTGAGGAAGAACATAAAAGCTCTCATGACCAGGTGTAAAGATTTGCTTATTAGGAGCCTGAAACATGGAGTATGTGAAACAAATGAGCAACCTGCAAGGGGCACCACGCTTGAGCTGTGGAGATGGGATAATGATGGGATCTTGGGACCAAATAACAAGAAACTGAGCTCAAGTAAGCCTTGGTGGTGAGATGTACAGGACACAAGAGCTAGGGAGAGTTACTACTTGCAATTTCTTCATCCCTGGGTTTATGACAGCTAAAGGGCCTGTGATCTCAGCTTTCATGAATGAATATAAACAAAGGTAGAGGGAAAATACCATAGGCTTTGCTTTAACTAATATGAAAATCCCATTAGCTGAGAGAGAAACTGACACTCCAGGGGCACATATTCTGATGCTGTGCATGCCCATGGACTGGCAGCTGGAGTCCCAGTTCTGCGTTCCTGACAGAAATGGGAAGAGAGAAAGAGATCAGCACACATCAGGACCACAAACAAGTAGAATCCATATCAAGGAAGGAAATTTGAAGTCAGTTGTGATGCTTAATGCAGGAGCGAGGGTTAGTTTTCTCTGTCAGCTTGGCTGCTCAGTGCCCAGGTATGTGGGCAAACACCAGGCAGGAAGGACACAGTGCGGTGGTTGAAGATGAACCTGACACTTCAGCTTGTAGCTTTTGAGCAGAGCAAGTGGTCCAACCTAATGTGAGTGGATTTTGTTCAGAAGGCCTAAAGAGAACAAAAGGTCATAGTCCCACCATGAGGGAATTCCACAGCTGATGTTCTTGGCTAAGGCTCTCCTGGGCTCCTGTGCTATCCAACCTGCAGACATTGGACTTGACAACTCCCATGAGCAGATTCCTGGATGAGTGTTGTTCCTGTGGCTGTGGGTCTGTGCATGCTCCCCCCCACCCCCTTCCCCAGGTTCTGTTAGTGGAGAGCTCCACTAACACACTAGGAAAGCAGAGAAAGAGGTGGGCAGTGTGCTGAGCATTGACCAGTAGCTCTCAGGGAAGGGTGGTCCAGCTCCTTTCAAACAATTATTAAAAGATTCACAACCCTTGATAGAAATGACAAGATAATATCAACAATCAAAATTGATGCAATGATATAAAAAATTTTAACTAAAGATTGACACACGAGGGAACGAAGTTCAAGCCCAGGTCTGTTTATACAATTCAGAGATCACAGGGAGTCATAGTCTTGATTCGATACATCTGCTGAGAATTATACTCAGGGAATTCTCGACGTTTCTGATCTAACAATCTGTGTTTCTGGTAACACATATTATGAAGTGGTGTGGACCGCATGGTGACCATTGCTGCTTGACGAGGTTCCAGCATTTCAACATTGCAGACCACACTTCTCCAGAACCTTTTTACTTTTATTTTTAATGATTCTCAACATTAATGCCTTTCCCTTTGGAAAATTTTGTGTGGGTTTTGGTGAAGGATAAAAATGTGTATAATGGTAGCCTCTCTAAACAAAATAATTCTTTGGGAAAAAATCCTCACCACCTTGGAACCAGGAATTCCATTGTGCCATCCCAATTGCACCAAGAACAGCAAATTTATTATTAGACACACCTGATCTCAAGGATGAAATGCCTACAGTTCAGATCCAGAGCTGAGGCCATTAAGGGCAAGAGTTTGGTTAATAAATACAGAGAAATCAGAATGGTACAGTATAATGGGAAAAGAGTAAGACATCAGGACCTTCCCTTTTGGGATCCTTATGAGGGGAACAGGCCCATATAGTAAGACTAAGAAACTGTAGTATAGTGTCTGCTCCCCAGAAGAAGTTCTTTTCCCAAAGTCAGGCATTTGGAAAGGGTCTCCATTCCCTTGGGGGCTTGAGGAAAGTTCCTGCTTGATAAAGCAGTCATTCTTCTTATCTCTAGCAAGAGGAACTTGTGGCCCTTCATTAACATGTGACTGCTGCCTATTGTCAAGGTCAATGCTAGATTCCTATACCTCTGATCTCAAGCCACACCCCAACTCACATGTCCCTTGTCTCCCCTTTAATTCCATGTGCAACTGTAGAGTATAAAAGGCAGCCATCCTGATTCTGATTCACCCGCAGATCATGTCCATCTCCTCCTTCTCCCCCCATCCAACTCCAAACATCCTCTTTGGGACCTGAACACCCCCTACCCCCACCTCCCCCACACCCCCATCTCCTCCACTCCCTACTACCCCTACCCCCCATCAACCTCCCCCCCCCCACTGAAGCAGGTCTTCAGCAATGAAGGGCTGGGAAAAAAAAATTAATCTATTCCATTGAGGACAGAGTGGTAGTCTTAATTCAGAGGACACTGCTGTGGGTTTGAAATGGAAAAATCCAGACAGCCAGATAGGAGCAAAACCATGGAAATAGAGATTTAGGGTTTGGTTGTTTTGACACCACTCATTTCAAGATATGGCTAGAAAATTGCAGATAGCAACATATCAAAAATAGCCACTGGAAGGAATGAGGTTGGCGATCAGATGATCTCTGTTACTGTTCTGACTTGACCCTTGGAAACCAATGTTAGTGTTCTGACCCACCCCTTGGCTCCTGATGTAAAAGCCTCATTTTAAGGAAAAATTCCTCCTCTTCCTCTTTTCCCCCCACAAGGTGTGCACCCCCGGCCCTTCTCTCTTTCTCTTCTCTCCCTCTTTCCCTGTCTTTCTCTTTATCTCTCTATTATAATAAACTTATTTCTGTGCAGATGCAGGTCTGGGTTGTAAACGTCCACCCACCACCCCACCGCCATGCCTACATGGCATGGATTGCCCACCAGCCCACCAATGCATCTGCCCAGCATGCCAGCATGGTTCCCTGCACACATGGGATGCCCTGGCCCAGCCAGCTGGGAATCCCCCACGCATGCAAATTCCTAACAGTCTCTACAATCAGAGAGCAGAGACCTGTGGACTAAAGCTAGTGTCACCAGGGAAACTGGGGCTCCCTTTCAGCATTCTTAGTGTCATTAATAAATGTGCTTAGAAATGGACTCAGAAGGAAGATCAATGGCAATTCCATTAGGGGTTTAAAGAGAATGTACAGGTTAGGTGGAAATCCCTCAGCCACCAGGAAGAGAGATGGAGAGAAGATCACACAGGCCTTTTTTGCTTGTTTGTTTTGTTTCGTTTTTTTTTGTTTTTTTTTTTTTTTTTTTGTGAGGAATAGGCAGATTATGGAAGGAAAAAAACTCTCCCAAGAGTGGACATGGGATAGTGAGCTGAGGAAGGAGCCCCAAAAGGCATCTGGCAATGGTGTATGGTCTTCTGTAGGTCCCCTCCCATCCTGTTCGTATTTCAAGGACTTTGTTCAATGCATGCTCTGTATGTTAGATGATGTCAGGGTGAGTGTAGCTAGAGTTTTCCTGCCTGGTCCACAGTCAGGACAAATCTCTATCACCTGCCAGTTCCACAGTCACTCAGACCCAACCAAGTAAACACAGAGACTTATATTGGTTACAAACTGTATGGCCGTGGCAGACTTCTTGCCAACTGTTCTTACAGCTTAAATTAATCCATTAATCTATACCTTGCCACATGGCTCGTGGCTTACCGGCATCTTCACATGCTGTTTGTCATCGTGGCGGCTGGCAGTGTCTCTCTGACTCAGCCTTCCACTTCCCAGCTTTATTCTCCTCCTTGTCCCGCCTACACTTCCTGCCTAGCCAATGGCCAATCAGTGTTTTATTTATTGACTAATCAGCAACACATTTGCCATACAGAACATCCCACAGCAGGTGAGGAATCACGTCCAGTCTTCCTGTGTAAGCTGGCTTCTTGCACATGTTAATTTTTATTTAATATTTTAAGTTCCTGCTCCCCTGTCATACTAGTAAGGATTTTGTGGGAACTCTTCCTAATCAAGTCAACATGTGTCAAAGGAACTCAGCACTTCCATCTCTGGGAATTTCACTGTAGGGTTTCCTATCGACATGGCATGAAATGAGTGACTCTCTGGTCCAAGTTTTTAATGAATGGATGAAAATACCAGTGGTCTCATAGAAATTAATTTAAAAGCCAGAGATGATGGTACATGCCCATGATCCCAGAAAATGGGTAGGAGGCAGAAGCAGGAGGGAATCCTCCACACTCAGAGGCTGCTTAGAGACAGAAGAGTGAGACCATCTAGGAAAATGAACGGGAGAGAAGGAATGGAGACCCAGAAACTAGGGAAAGAAGATATGAGCTGTGTGGGGTCTCCAGTGGGAACGGACAACTTCAGCTGCTGGGGGTTCCAGATCAGACAGGACTGAACTAAGACGGCCTCTTCCCTGCTTTTGCTTGGGTTCATAGACATCATGTCTCTTGGAGTCTCCAGAGTGATTGTTGAAGATAGATAGCTCTCTCAGCTTCCTCTGTTGTAAGACAAAATGTCAGCTTTGTAGTGTGGCCCTGTCCAGCTGCTGCACAGGCCTGTCTTCTCACACCCAGTCCCTCAGGAGTCCCTGGAACCCATAAGGTCTGTCCAGTCTCAACTAGTTTTGTACCTGCTATTCCTTCCCCAGGATGTTCTTTCTTTCTGGAATGTTCTTTGTTTGTATACTTTCAGGCTCCATGTGTTAACCATGTGGTTTTCTTGAAATTATAAGCTCTATTAGCTCAGTAGATTGGTTCACCTTTGACTATAACTCTAACAGGACATCCACAGATAGAGGTCTACACCTTCCTGTTCACATTTTATATCCCATGTCTGACCATAGGCACTTAGCGTAATCCTAGATGAAATCAACAAATGTTGGATGGTGGGTTGCTTAAAGCATGATATTTTTTTTAACCAAAATCTTTTTGTTGCCCATCTGCCCCAGTATAGAATTTTAGGGTACAGATAAGACAAATTGAGAATATAGGTGTGCATAGATCATCAGGGAAGTCCTGAGCTCATGGTCACCATGTTAACAAAATCGTGCCTGTGATATCAGCCATGGCTCTCAGTGGAGGCAAGGTGATGTGAAGATCCAAGAATGGAGGTGGTGAGGAATGCCTTCCGCACACACATTGCACAGAGGGAGAGCAGTGTGCGTGGCCTCACATCCCTGCCAGCATTTGGTGTCAGCGCCCTTGTATTCTGACACCACTTTTCAAGTAATCTTCTTGTCTTGTCTCCTCCTCTTCAGAACACTAAGTGCTGACAGAGCCACTAAGCCCCCACAGCAGCTAATGCCAGGCTCTCTGGCCAAAGCCTACACATGTCCATCACCATTTATCTGAAAACTTGGGTTGACACTAGCAATTCAGAACTTTCTGGAGTTTCAGAAACTTGATGCTTTTATTGTGTGTTATGCAACACCTCCAAGTGGTTCCTGAAGCACCATGCCATAACCATATTTTATTTCTGTGTCAGAAGAATGATAGCTGCCTTAAGTAGACCAGATACAACTATCCACGGCCTGAGAACAGTTCCAGTGAGTTCCACAGTCAAAAGCATTCAGGGCACACCAATTGTCTGGTTCCCAAATGAGACTATAGGAGCCTTGTGGACGTTGCAGGTCTGGCCTGCCTGCACTACCTCCCTTGCTTGCTCTCTGCAAGCTGACATCACTGCAAGGCCACGTCATACACACTCAGATAAAATGCACAGGCATGGATGTCGAGGACACAGGGAGGAAGTGGTTCGGGGTCAGCAGTGGGGAGATCAGTGAAGCCTGGGATGGGGCAGGGAGCCAGCCTCCCGAGACAGGTGCACCAGGAGCTGCACTTCAGTTGAAGGGCCCCTCTGCAGAGAGCTTGGATCCTCCCAGCCTTCATCCAAACTCTCTTTCCTATTACATTTCAACTGCCAAAATAGCTCTTTGAATTTGGTGCTTAGAAGGATTTAGAGATGCTAAAAATTGCAGCTTTTCCTACAGAGCTATTTGTAAGAGGAAAGCAATGGAGGCCGAGAAGTGGGTTGTTGAGAAGAATAGGCTGGGGTTGAAAGGGGAACAGAAATGAGGATCAGAATTGGGGCAATCTTCTGCATATTGAAATTTCCCAAACTCAGTCTTCCCTACAGAGTTTAATTTTTCTTAAGGGAGGGAGAATTAAACTTCCCAGGTTTTGTTCACACATGGACATGCATTCTGCAGTAGGGGTAGCCTGAACTATAAGAGCCTCCTGGCCAGGCAGTCTGGGTGAGGTTCCATTAAACTCTAATCAGCCCTTCGTAGCAGCTTTGTCTGAAGAATAGGAAACGTCAGTATCCCATAACAAGGAGAGTGTTCTTCAGCCTGAGTCTGAGGCACCATTATGTCTTTTGAAAACCCTGCAGTTAATCTCACTTGGTGACCAAGGTTAGAGTCTCTCATCTATAGGATAGTGCACTCAAAGGCATCGCATAGACATGGAGCCTGCCTGAGAGTTGTCGGTCCTTCCCATCTTCAAATAATGGGCTGCAGATGGGCACCGTGGCTCCTCCCACTCTTACCATATCCATTATTTGATTTCAGCTAGAAGTCTGGAATTACTGCTTTGTCATGAGTCTATAGGCTATATAAAACAACCTTAAAATCAGGGACCATCCCAGCAAAAGGCTGTTTTCTATTGTTTCTCCTAGATGGTCAAAGTACTTTTACTGATCATCATTCCTTCCTGTATGGGTTCACTGGTCTTAGAGCTACAATTTAGTGTGTTTGTGTGCATGTGTGTATACATGTGTGTGTGTGTATGTGCATGGTCACATGTGTATACACCTGGATGTATGTCTGTGCCTATGAATGTGGAGGCCAGAGGTCAACACCATGTCATTCCTTAAGGGCTGTCCACCTTGTGTTCTGGGACAGGCCTGGAGCTCATGGTCGTTAACGTTGACTGACCCAAAGGCCCCAGGGATCTACCAGTGTGTATGTTGGCCCTCACCCTCCAGCACTGGGATCACAAGATCACACTGCAATGGGCAGCCTCTCACATAGGTTCTGAGGGTCAAACTAGGATTCTCATGATGGCACAGCTAGTACCTGAGCAACCACACCGTCTCCCCACCCCAGGAGCCATAGTTTCGATCAGTACAAAGACTGTTTTTCACTTGACAGTATGAAGCAACCAAGCTCAACCCCTCTTAGCACTGCTTTGCATGATACAAGATTACTGAATTCAAGCTTCAGGGACATTGTCACAGCCTGCTGTTTTAGATCTGAGAGACATTTTAAAGTTCTGCATGACCAAGGGTGTACCAAGCCTCAGAACCTGGATGGATGTTGTGTGTGTGCCTCCATCTGAGGAACGACAGGGGAAGTGCTCAGACAATCCTGGAAGAGTCTCGTTTGCAATTAACAAATCTTTACATACCAGAGCTTCATGCTAGAAATGTAAACTTTTGAAAATGTGTGTCAAAATCCTAGCTGCTTCTCTTGCTGTCTGAAGAACTGGAGAGAAACCTACATTTTATGTAAATCCTTCCTTCCTTCCTTCCTTCCTTCCTTCCTTCCTTCCTTCCTTCCTTCCTTCCTCCCTCCCTCCCTCCCTCCCTCCCTCCCTCCCTTCCTTCCCTCCCTCCCTCCTTCCTTCCCTCCCTCCCTCCTTCCTTCCTTCCTCTCCTCCTCCTCCTCCTCCTCCTCCTTCTTCTTCCTCTTCTTTCTCCTTCTTGCCTCAAACTCACAGATCTGCCTGTCCCTGGGATTAAAGGCACATTACCACATCCAGTTTCTCTGAGTTCAGTTTTGAACCAGGAGCTTCCCACCCCCTCCACCTGCAACCTGATATTTATTAGAATTCTTTCTTTGGGAGGAATCCTTTCTTCTGATCACACGTATTTTTTAAAGCATGTTCATTTTCTGTCCTTTACACAGCATATTTGATTGTATAACCTCATTCATTTTAATATATTTACAGAGCTACACTACCATTACCAGCTAGTTCTGTGCTATCTCACCTTAAAAAGAAGCTTCATTCCATCTCCTAGGCTTTTCTTGAATGTATATCGTCCTGGGAGAAAGTTGCTCATTCTTGCTCTCTACAGATAAAGACACCTAGATCCAGAGAGACCGGTGGCTTTTGTTTCTCACTTACTGGGGTCAACAGTGCACCCCAGAGGAGCCTCTTTGGTGCACCAATGCCAAGTGTACTTGCCTCTGCTATGGCTGCCTCCTCTCTTGTCTCTCCCACACTCATCAATAATTGGGTCTTAATCCTCACTTTTATTCGCGATTTAAAATTTCATGATACTGTCTAGCTAAAAATCACTAATGTTTCCTTTTAGTTTTAATTAATGATGCAATTTGCTATTTAGCAGTGGAAGCTTTTCTGTCTTACAGGTGCGTCTCTTAGAAGGAACAAATTTATTCTTATAAACTGGCTGGAAAATGTGTCAAGGGGAATGCACTAAAATTAGACTCAAAGTTGGAGACAAGACTCTATAATTTCAATTTTATAGAGTGCAGAAATACACTGCCTTCTCTGTAAAAGGTAATAGGAAAGTTTTATTCCAAAAACATACCCAAAGTCACTGGTCTAGTAGGGAGTAGACAAAGTCAAGTTTTTGACCCATTTTTCTGGCATCCTGAGGGATGACTAAGAACATAGTGCCTGGAAGTGACCTCCCAGCTCCATTCCTGGTGCCAAGTCCATCCCTCGCTGTCCTTAGAGCCATATAACCTCACTCCCTCTCCATGGAGCTAATGATTGTAGTACATCCCACTCACTTTGAAATGATTAACACTTTAGGCCAGGCTTTGTGGTTTCCTTTTTTCGAATATGAGCTTGAGATTAGTGGGAACTGGGAGGCTCAGAATTTAAGATGATGAAGGCAAATCTTTCATAAGGCTCTAAGGAAGGTCAGGTCATGTGTAAGGAAAGACAAGTCAAAGTCAGGACTGGCCGCTGATGTTGGGGACAGGGTTGTTGGACAGGGAATGCCCTGGGAAGTATGGGAAACTGTCCATCACCTGCCCTGAGCTACTGATTCCCATGGGGCCTGAGCATCCAATGGGTTTGAGGCTTCTCTCCGCATTTTTAATGAAGAGGTGGTAAATAACTGCCTCCAAAGGTGGATGCTTTAGAATGTTAGAGATGGCATTAGTACACATGCCTGTGACATGGGAGCTGCATCTGTGAGCCACACTGCACAGAGAAAGTTCTTATGGAGACTTCAGTTGAAGAGCTTGGCAAGGCCAAGTGATGTGAGTTACTCCAGTGTGGTTCTCCTGGATCTCCATTCCTAGGGTAAGGCAGGTGGTATCGGTGCTGGGTGGGTGATGGTATTCTGGAGGAAAGCCTTGCTGGGAGAAAAGATGTCCTCCTGCCTTTGTCTCACCAGGCTTTAAGCTGATTCTGCATGGAATCAAGTATGTAAAAAGAGCCATTGGGAACCCCAGGGTTCACCCATAGTGCCGCATGTCCCTTTACTGATGCCGCCTCCTCCTGGGCATTCTGCAGGGTTTGGGAATATAGAAGAGTTGCCAAACCGTATCACTGACTCAAATGTGTGAGCTGGTTTTATATGGCTACCCTATGTATGTAATAATGTATGGCCATTCTAGAGCTGTGTACTCAGGGCATGACAGGCCTCTTTTTTACAAATCGTGCTTCTTCAGAGTTTTGAAGCTTCTTCAGTAGCATCAGACTTGACTTCCAGCAGAGCTGTGTGTTGACTCTACCTTTCTATTGATGAGGCAACATGGGACAATAGTGTAATAGCTTCTTGAAAATGGTTCAACTTTATCAATATTAAATGTTTTAATTCCAAATTTCTTTATAATCCACTTATATGATGAGTTATGATATTTTCCCTCAGACTGGAAGAGTCGTATGAAGACATGGGGGCATAATCGGGTATGTTGATTGCTGAAAGTAAATAGAGGAACTGTATATTAGCAGTAACTGCTCCGCAGTGCATCGTTCCCGTCGCTTCTGAGTCAGACACACTTTCTGGGATAAAAACAGAACCATAAATCTTGGCATCTTCTTGGTCCCTTCCACATGACCCAGGGTACTCTGCTGGCTGTGGAGGCAGACACTGGGGATAAGGTGAAATATAATTCTGAACTGCCTGTTGGAGATGTCTCCATCACTCTTGATGATAGGCTGTGGAAAAGATGTTCTGGTAAGGGCCCTTTCAGCTGAATCTTGGCTGGTGATTGATCACATTTGTCCTTTGGCTATTTCTCCCTAGGCAAAGGGATGAAGTAGGTTTTTAAGAACAGCAATGATGCCACCTCTGCGAGGCCAGGCCAGTCATGTGGATATCAGTGTGACCAAGGAGTTCTGGAGAGAAGAGCTAAGTGTTTCCCCATCCCTCAGCTGCATGGCAGGGAGAGGTGTTCTTGGGTTCCCAAGGACAGTGGCCAGGATTCACAGCTTAGAAAACCTTCTAAATCACACTTTGGTCCTGTGGGAGAAGTTGGGGAGATGGCTGAGAGGTTAAGAGCACTTGCTGCTCTTGCCAAGACCCAGGTTCAATTCCCAGTACCCAGCCTGGATGACTCACAATCATTCATAAACTTCAGTTCCAGGAGATCTGATGCTGTCTTCTGGCCCCCACAGGAACTGTGTGCATGTGGTTCACACACCTATATACAGACACAGGTATACAGAAATAAAAGTAAATAAATCTTAAACCACAGTTGGATCTCCTTAGTGGTGTTTAGGAGTGGCTGGCAACTGGTAAGAATGCTGTCAGTTGGATGGATAGAGAGGGGACAGGGAGAAGATCCTGGGTCCTCCAGGTGTAAGGTGAACTGGCCTCAGGTCCTTTGTCCACCTATTCCGTGGCTGTGCTGGCCTTACATGTTAGCAGCCTCTCAACACCATCTCCTGGGTCAGCAAATTTGCAGAACTTTAGAGGAAGCTTGCTCTAGAGCAGTGGTTCTCAACCTTCCTAATGCTGCAACCCCTCAATACGGTTCCTCATGTTGTGGTGACCCCCGACTATAAAATCATTTCTGCTGCTACTTCATAACTGTAATTTTGCTACTGTTATAAATCGTAATGTAAATATTTTTTGGAGATAGAGGTTTACCGAAGGAGTCATGACCCAGAGGTTGAGAACTGCTGCTCTAGAGGGACAGAGGCAAAGGAGTGTCCAGTTGCTGATTTGTGCACATGTGATTCTGCCATAAACTCTGACTCTAAGTTTTATCAAAGAAAACAATATGTTGAGTGTTAAGTATCCAACATTAGCACATTGTAATTGATAATTTGCCTATGGCTAGAAAAGGGGAATATGCTTTAGTCAGGGAAACACAAGCTCCATAAGCTCCAGTAGAAGGGCTTTATTTATAGAGAGCGACATTCTCTCTGCAGGGAGAGGGTAAGGGGGTGGGGGTGGGGTGGGATTGGGAGTCGGGGGCGGGGGGGGGGGGGAGTGGGGGGGCGGTATGAGGCATTGCTGAAGGACCGTGAGTGACTTCAGCCCAGCCCTCTCCTTACTTGGTTGGTGAGAAACAACAGGAAAAGGAAAAGTCAGCAAAACTGCTCTTTCCAGGGCTTGCAAGTGTGATTCTGGTGAATGAACCCGGGGTTGGAGGAGACCCAGGGCAAAGACTTTTCCTGGAGGCCAATCTCCCTACCCACTCCTTCAGAAGGAAGGCCCCATGTGTGGATAGATGGGAGGACTGGACACACAGACATGACCCATATCACACTTTCTGCAGCCCCAGGTTCGTCCTGGTATTTGGAAGGCATGCTTTCAATTCCCCACAGACGTGCTTTCATTCCCATAGCAGGGCTTCCTGATGTCTGCAGCAGCCCACCTTCAAGGGCGATCTGGAATCTAATTATCAAGAATCAAATTGGACATGGAATACCTTTTAGGATACCATGCATTCAGAATAACCCTATTAAAAATCTTTTGGGAAGTGCAAAATTAGCCTCCAATTGTTCTGTTTCATAAGTACATAGACTGTAATGTACCCAAAAACTTTTTTTAAAATGATGAAAACCTAAGCTTTGACTTTACTAATTTCCAACATTACTCTCCAAGATTTATGAGCCTTTATATTTTATATCAAACTAGATTGGTAGCTCTATATTTGTTTTCAATGGGATCATTTGTTTATAGAGGTCTATGTGAAGTTGGAGAGTAGGTGAGCTCTTAGGTTATAAGGACACACGAGTATAGGCAGGGTGAGCTCTTTGGCCCTGTCTTAGTATTGTTTCCTGTTGCTGTGATAAAACATCCTGACAAAAGTAACTTATGGGAGAAAGAGTTTATTTTAGCTTAGAGTTCCAGGGTACAGTCCACTGCAGCAGGGAAACATCAGGAACTTGAAAGAACTGGTCATATCACATCCACAGTATAGAGCAGAGACAATGAATTGGTGTGAGCATACCTGTTCTCAGCTCACTATCTCTTTTTGTATAGAGTCTAGAACCCAAACCTAGGGAATGGTACCTCCCACAGTGGGCTGGGTCTTCTTTGTACATCAGTTAACATAATCAAGACAATCCTTCCCTCCAAAGACATGCCCACAGACCAACCTGATCTAGACAGTTTTCACTGAGAATAACTTCCCAGGTTATTCTGCATTGTGTCAAGTTGACAATGAAAAGCAGCACCTTCAGCTAATGGAAAGGACATTGCTCGCTAGAACTGACGGAGGTGGCATGAGCCCAGGGCCATTCTTTACCACAGTGGTGATGGCATGGGTACATCTCACAGTAAGTCAAGTGAGGTGACGGAAGGAACGAGGATGAAAATCTGTGTGGTTATGGAGCCCTTCTTCCCGCTAGATATACAGCGGAGCTTCTGTGGTCACTGATAATTAGCTTCTCTGAAGGGTGTTGAGAGAGGCAGCACCTGTAGACATGTCCCTGGGTGCTGTGGTTTGGATGTTGAATACCCCAAAAGTCCACGTGTTAAAGGTATGGTCCCTCTCGTGGTACTATTGGGAGTTAGTGGAACCTTGCAGAAGTGGGGCTACCTAGAGACCTTCAACTCAATGTCACAGTCAGTGTATACTTAATACATCCCTTCATTGATTAAAAATAAAGGCTGGGACTGAAGAAGCTCAGTGGTGTGTATGTGCATGATCTTGAAGGACAAGGGGGGCACTATATGTTGGCAATTTCTCAGATCTGCATTCTGGAGAGAAGAGATTTGGCCATATGGTTTGTGTCAGCCAGCAGTGTGTGTCCCAGGAGGGAGTGATGTGTAGGCATAGGAAATGCTTGTGGCTCCCCATGCCTCTCTCTGCTGTGGTTCCAAAGCAGTGCATAGCCCAGAGAGAAGATACGCTGGGGCCAGAGTGAGGAAAACACTGATGACACATGACAGATAATGGACAAGAACAAAGAAAACACCTACACTCCCATGAGCCTCCAGAATACTGGAGCTGCTTGTAAACACAGTACAACCCAGCCCACAGCCCCTGGCAATAGGCTCTATCAGCAGGAGCCTCCCTAGAGCCTTTGATAATGACATTTAAAGACTTACATTGTCATATTGTCCTAGAAAAGGGTTAAATGCTACTTTAAAAAACTACACCCGACTCAGTGGAATTCAAAATACATGTATTACATAACACAGGCAAAGTGGCTAGCATCTGACCCAGCCAGTGTGTGAGGAGTTTCCTAGGCAGGTCTTGGCACCATTATGAAGCAAGGGCAGGTTGCTCAAGGATTAAGTAAACCAATGTTCCCATCTCCCATGAGTACAGCACACCACAAGCAACAGCAGAGTGAGAATTAAAGTATCCTGGTCTATTAGCAACTGAGCAGGACATAATGGCCCCTGAAATAAGATGCTGGATCAGGACACGTCTCTGAGGTATGCAGAGTCACCAGAATGTTCCTCTTCTCCCTATTCCTTCCTTACCCACCCATGCCCAAGTTGAAATCTTAATTCTAGGACTTTCCATCCTGTCTGCAGGTGGTGGAGGAAGAGGCTCTGAGGAGTCTACTCCAGCCAAGCTCCCCCACCGATCTGCACATTGGAGAATGTGTGAGGTGGCATCAGACCAGGAGAACCTGCCTCTGCTGGCTGCTGTGGAGCAGAAGGCTGAGAAGAAGGGTTAGAGCTGATGTTTTGAACATCAAGCCAAGCAATGCGATACACCATCAAACAGTTCAGTTGACATCTTGTTCTTGAGTGGGGTTAGAGGAAAGAAAGCAGCCTGCAGTCCTAAGAACTCTGAGATGGGGGAGCACAGCACCCCACCCCACCACATCTCCACCCAGCTGCCTATCATTGGCTTAATACTGTTTCTTCAGTTCTGAGATGAAAAATGATCTTTTCCCACATTTCATGTGTGTATGTGTGCATATGTGTATATGTGTGTTTGCCTGTGTGGAGGTATGTGAGTGTATGAGTGTGTATGCACATGAGTATACACTTGCATGTTACACCTGAATTCTACCTTATTCGGTAAGCCAGACTCTGCCAGTCAAACCCAGAGCTTATTGCTATGGCTAGTCTGGCTGGCCAGCTTGCTCTGGGGAGCCCCTGCCTCCACCCTCTGAAGCTGATATTATAGGCAGGTTGCCAGTGCCCATCTGGCATTTATGTGACTTCTGGGGATGTGAACTGTAGTCCTCACATGTGTGCTGCAAACACTTACCACTGAGCCATCTCCTCAACTTCTAATATAAAAATTATTTACCCATTTTTCTATCTGCAGTATCATGGAGTATCTAATAAAGAATGGCATGTTGTGTTTTAGAAGAAACTATTCCTCCTTGTGAGTAGTCCTTGGGTTTGAAGAAGTATTAGGAAAGGAGATTTCCCATGACAAAATCATCCTGCATCACAGAGAAATGGTTTTTGTCCTGCAGAGACTGGTCTTTGGAGAATAATTAAGAACAGGAAATCCAAGGCAGAGAAATTTCCAGAAAAGCAATACAGGGTTCTGTGGTCCTCACACTAGTGTTACAATAACAAGTGCATGAGCTAAACGAGAATGGCAAAGTTTCCTGGAGCCTCACAGTTTGGGGACTTGTTGCACAGTCAGCCCAGGGTGATTTTTGTTCATCTGATACAAGGCAAAGTCATTTGGGAAGAGAGAACCTCAACTGAGAAAATGTTCCCACCAGGTCGGCCTGTGCGCAAGCCCATGGGGCATTTTCTTGATTAATGATGGACGTGGGAGGGCTCAGCTCATTGTGGGTAGTACATGGGTAGAAGTGGTCCTGGGTTCTACATGAAAGCAGGCTGAGCAAGCCATAAGGAACAAGCCAGTAAGCAGCATCCCCCCTGTGGCCTCTGCATCCGCTCCTGCCTTCAGGTTCCTGCCCTGTTTGAGTTCCCACCCTGACTTCCTTCAGTAATGGAGTATGGCCTGTGAGTTGTAAGGAGAAATAAATCCTTTCCTTCCCAAGCTGGTCTTGATAATGGTATTTTAGCATAGTATTAGCAACCCCAACTAAAATATGTGATAAAGAATATGTTTTATAATTGTTGCTGGTAACTTTTTATTACTTAGTGTTACATACACATGCGCACTTGTGGAAGACAGAGTACAGCTTCCCAGTGTCAGTTCTCTCCTTCTGCCATGTGGGTTCTGGGAATTGAATTCAGGTCAGGTTTGGCAGTCAGTTCCTTTGTCTGGTAAACCATCTCACCAGCTTTATATGCAGCATTTTCCTTGCTAAACAACCTTAGGCAGATTGGCTGACGACAGCTAATAATTTGTACCTTACTTCCTTCTATGGAACAAGGGATGACTGCAGTTTGTGCCATTCATGAAGTTAAGATGAGTGATCCATTGGTGGTGGTGCTGATGGTGGGGTGGGGGTTAAATTTGCTGTCATCATCCCTCCAGATGATCAGCTTCTCTCTTCTCTTCACCTTGTGCCCTTTTTCTACCTCTGCAGACCACGGGGATGGGCACATGCTGTGATTTCAGGTCACAGAACAATGTCAGGTCTGATTGACCTTTGACACTGGAATAGAGTATTGATTCAGTTGTTGGTCTGAATCATCGGTGGCTGATGCCAACAGCAGAGGAGTCCTGGGTCCTGGGTCCCCAGATGTGATGATGCGTGTGGGTCTGGCTGCTGGTGTGGACAGAGCAGTATCGTGAATGCACATGTTCTGTGCTAGCCAGGTGAGAACCAGAGGCCCACTGAGAAGCAAAATGCTGGGTATCAGGTATGACAGGTGGTGGCTGTCAACATGAATGTTGTAGTCCAAGACCAGATGTGTGGAATTTGCTGACGTTTTTTTCCCCTGCTCAGCTGGGCTGGGAGAGGTCATCAACTTGCAAGGCTGTGGGTTCTCCAGGACTAGGCCAGATGCCCACCAACTGATCCTAAGAGTGGATGGTGGCGCTGTGAAATGATGCTGAGGATGGGGAACAGACAGTGAATAGGGAGCTTTGAGAGGCCTCCGATCCACTAGGACACTGGTTCAGGGTCTGCTGAGTGAAGTCCTAGGTTCTGATTTGGTGTAGAGGACAAATATGGACACTGGATCCTGGCTGTGTGCCTCAGGAGGTCCCTTCATTTCTCTGAGCCTCTGGATCACCAAACTCAGACACACTAGCCCGTGAGTGAGTGAATTTACACGAGCAGGTGCTGGTAGGTTTCCTACTGTGGCACAATGGGGGCACATTATGACACAGTGCTCTACCAACAGCAGTACAGAGCTGCAGCCGCTCCTTCCTGGGGACAGGAGCTTTCTCCCGTGCCAGAGTGTTTTACCACTGTTTGTGTCACTCAGTCATCTAGTCATTCAGCAGAGACTTACAGCACACCCCCAGAGTGCCAGCCACAGGCCTGATTCACAGCACCTCGGCCCTTACGCAATCCATGTCACCTGTCACTGCTCACCAGAGGATTCCAGCGCATACATAAATCACGGCGGAGTAGGGATTGCCTCACGTCTGGGAAACTCTACCGCAACTTGCTTGCAGCCACATTTCTGTCTCACCAGACAAGAAAAAGGGAGGGAAGACATTCTGGCAGCCCAAGCTCTGTGCAAGAGACCAGAGGGAAGGAGGTATGGAAGGGCAGGGAGGGATCCATTAGGCTGTGCTTCTCATGTCTCTGCCACCCAAGGTGTGGTACAGTTTTCCACCTGTTTTCAGAGTGTTTTAGAAACAATAGTGTATGTATGTGTGCTAGCACATGAGTGCTGTGTGTGAGTGTGTGTGTGTGCTGGGGGTATGCTGGGGGTGCCGGGTTCACAGATGGTACCTGTCCCTGCCACTGCATCTTCATCTGTTGGACAAGGACACAAGCTCCCCCGGGGCCTCTTTCATAAGTTCTCATGTGTTTGTGAGATCTCCTTCATTATGTAATCACCCCACAGCCCCACCTCTTAGAATCATCACAGTGGCAATTAGGACCCCAGCACAGAAATGTCTTACAAGGAGATACAAGCATTCAGTCCACAGCAGACTTTCTGTCTCCTTTTTGTGGGTGCTGAGGTTGCTTCCCAAGGCTTTGTGTGCTCGGAAAGTGTTCTTCCATATAGGCATGCTGTCAGTCTTAGCCTTATTGGAGTATCAGAGGACATTGTCGCCCAGGCACTTCCTATGTCAATGTAACGCACCTAATTAGAAAGGTGTAATGAAACGTAGGATATCTCAGTGTTTTGGCATCCCCACAGGAGGAGCCAGGGCAGGACAGATGCAGAAAGGCCAGCACCGGAATAGAGCGAGCATGAAAAGTGTTAAGAGGAAGCAAGCAAGTGACTTCACTGTGCTGCTGGGCTCCTTCATGAGGGAACTGGCCACTTTGGATAGCTTGGGGTGAGGAAGTGACGTGGAGTTACTCAGAATTGGCAGGATGGGGCCACTGGGTTAGTAATAGATGACAGGTGAGGGCTGGTGGGATAGTCCCTCCTCAACAAGGGATATCTAAAGTGTGACGGGACCAGGGAGGTGGCCTGCAGGTGTGCAAACAGGATACAAGGTTTTGAGGAGAACAGGATGGGAGGGGCGGGGTCAAGGACAACAGGAAGATTTGAACCTGAGCAACATCGAGACTGAGTCTCTTGAAACTCATGAAACCACAGTTCATGAAGCAGGTTTGGGGTTGAGAAATGATTGAGGAAGGCATCAACTTCTGGTGGTGGGGGGAGAGAGAGAGAGAGAGAGAGAGAGAGAGAGAGAGAGAGAGAGAGAGAGAGAGAGAGAGAGAGACTTAAGAAAGGAAGGCTTTACTTAGGCTCCCAGTTAGAGGACACAACACATCATGGGGGGAAGTCACAGTAGCAGGGGTATGACAGAGCTGTCCACATGGCTTCTGCAGTGCAGAAGCAGAGAAGCAGGGAGAGGCCATGGCTGGGTTCACCTTGCCTTCTCCTCTTCATTTACTTCAGAGACCCAGCTGGTGGAACGGTCCCACTCGTAGTGGGCATGTGTCTTCCTGCATCAATTAACCCAAGCTAGGCTCTGTTTCCTTGGGGATTCTAGTTCCTGTCGAGTTGACAGTGTTCACCACATGGCTATAGCATTAGGAGCCCCCTTGCTAGATCTCAGAAAATCTGACATGCCTAGCTCACAGTCCTGGAGTGAAGAGCGTAGGGGAGCAGACTTCACCGTTTTGGGAATGCCTTTTGGACCTGGGACATAGTCCAGGGGCATATGTTCTGGACTGCTGTGATTACGCAGAAAATGAGTGTCTATTGATTGTGTCAACCGGTGCAATGCTGACTTGGGAAACGTTAAGCTTGACTCCCTACGTGAACAATGCCGACTGCTTTGCCCACATGGCTCATTTCAGAACAATGAAACTAATTTTCTTTTATAGTTCTGAGAACAATTCTCCAGAAGAAATTCCAAAAATATTTTGAACAGAGGCTCTGCTCTCTGGATTGGCCGTGTGCCACCCCAAGGTGACTCCTGTGCAAGGAATTCTGCTCCCTGGGAGGCAGCTGTCCCGGGTGGCCTTTAGAGTGAGGCGTTGGTAACACTGGAGTCATCACTATTATGCTCACACTGCTTCTCTGCTAACTAAAAACACCAGCTAATTACTGGCAAGTCTAACAGCAGTGGGGATGAGTCAAGCTGGACCTGTTCACAGCAACACTCCCCATTCAGAGGGATGCACGTGCGCACTCGCTTTCACGAGAAAGACAGTCCCTCCTCCTCACTCAAGCTCTGGCAGTCTTACTTTGTTGGTCCATGAGATAAATTTTGCCATCATTTCAGGTTTATCGCTAATTTAATTCTACTTTATTTACTTATAAAACACCAAGGAAGAAAAATCTTATTAATTGTAAATACCTAAAATATTTTATGAACATTGAGAAAAAAAAGAGAGAGAAAGAACTCTTCAAATTTATTATTCTGTCAGCCTCTCTCCAGAATCTTTCAGGCTGTCAGACACATCTTTTTCAGAGATTTGTTTCTGTCCTGCCTTGAGTCCACAGGTTCTTTTTTGTGTTTTTTTTTTCTCTCCCTTAGACAACAACTGAATTCTAATATGCTGATTTTGATTCCTCTTGGGACTAGCAGGCTCTTAAAGGCGTCTGTTAATGGATGTGGAGAACCAGAGTGCTTATCCAGTGGTTTGCAGCTGTTTGTGACTTCATTTGCATAGTCCCATCAGCTGATCGCCGCCAACCGCAGATACACCTTCTCTGCATGCCGGTTAATTTATGGCATTGTTGAGAAGTGGCGGCCTAAACAACTCATCAGGAAACCGCTCCCCCTCGTTTGTTCTCTCATCAGACCTGGAAAAGCACTGTCGATCATTTAGAGATGACAAAGACGGGAGCCGTAAAAGGCGAGAGTAGAGCTATTTCATCGTGTTATTGTACGGCTTGCCTTTGATGGATCAGCCTCCGCGGAGCAGAAGGGCCTTCTGATGGATAAGCTTTCCTTTTCCAACAGAACAAGAAGAAGCCCCAACAGCAGAAGGACAGGAGGCTCTTTTGTCATCTCCCCTCTCCCATGTGACAAGCCTGGGTATCAGGATGCAGCAAAAAAGTATTACTCCTCAGGCTGACCTTGAACCTCAGAAGGAAGATGAGCCATTCAAATGATGGAAACTAGAGAACATAAAACCATCATGGCCTGGTCAACCATGCACAAGGTTCCAGAGCAACCTTTCTGAGCCAACACACTTTCTTTGTCTCTCTATGACTGTCCTCAGTTTCCTGTGAGCAAGATGTATATATGTGTATGTATACATATATAGGTATATATATGTATATATACCTATATATGTATATATACACATATATATTTCCAAAATCCCTCTTTAGTATCTGAAGAGCCCATGAATATGGCTACTGCATGTACCAGCCTTCTGCACCATGCTGGTTCTGGCTGGCTGGGACAGAGGACCATCATTGGGCATTACTCCTCGGGCTCTTCTGTTTCATTTAGGTAAATCGTGTCCATGCTGAAAATGCAATTCAGTTCTCTCTAAGCAGAGGGAGAAAGAGACGGGGCATTCAGCATCTTTATCGACACTGAATGCTTCTGCCACCTTAAATCAATTAATTCCTTCTGATGATTCACCAAGTACCTGGCCATGTACCAGCTGCCCTGGGGCACGTTAACAGGCCAAGAGGAAATAGCATATGAGTCTTTCAAGGTTATGCTGAGTTATTTCTCCTTCTACCCCATTCTTACCTTTGGTCAACATAGTCTTGGTGTCCTGTACTTCCTCCCAAACCCCTCCCCTTTACATTCCCAGTGTGCAGCACTAGACAGAAGACATTGTCTGGCAAGTTGTGACAAGCTTTCAGAGAAGAGTTGAGTAAATCTCTAGGATGGGGAGCCCAGGCAGCAACAAACTAGTCATCCACATGCTTCCTCTATTGGTGAGTGACAGGCACCTGTAGATGAATTCCTAAACAGTCTTATTAAATAAACACAGAGCCAAATACAGAGGTAATAGCTGAAGAGATCAGAGCAATAGCCACGACTAGCCTTAGCTTACCACTAGCAGTAGCTTCCACAGAGAGAGCTTCTTCCTATGTAACCTGTGTTTTTATTGCCTTCCTTTTCTGCCTTCTCATTGGTTCTAAGTCCAGCCACATGACTTCCTCGTCACTGCCTGTCTATACAGACCTTCAGGTCTCTATGGTTGGTACTGGGATTAAAGGCTCGTGTCACCACACTTGGCTGTGTCCTTGGCCACACAGAGACTCTGCCTGCCATGTGATTGGATTAAGGGTGTGGGCTACCACTGCCTGACTTCTGTTTATGGCTATTTGACCTCTGATCTCCAGGCAACTTTATTTATTAACATACAAATAAAATATCACATTTCAGCACAAATAAAGTATCACCACAGGCACCCTCACTTCCATGTAGCTAGATGGTACCCTGGGGCTGAGGGCAGTGACTTATGGCAATGTGTGGGGCTGAGGGCAGTGACTTATGGCAATGTGTGTGCTTAGCTGAAATGCTGAGTCTCTGTTCCCAGCACCTGGCTTATGTTTCTGTGCTCTGGTGTCCCTGCAGTAGCCCAGCTGCAACAGGCCAACTCTACATCCTTGAGGGTTGACTTGAAATTGGGTTAGAGATCACGGCCAGTGGTGGATACAAGATCAGAGAAGGGATAGTTGGGGTCCAGCTTTTTTTGGGAGGGGTGGGGATCAGTGGAAGATAGACATCTGGCTCTGATGGAAGAAAATCTTCACGTCTTAAACTCTAAGGTCACCTTAGGGTACTGAGGGGAGGGTCTGAAGAGCCCCAGGAGACTGCAATTACCAGCTTCAGATGGTGAGGAAATGTGCTGTAGAAGAATGAAGCTCGAAATGGTCACACAATACTAAGTGTATGACATAAAAGCAGCACCAGTTTTTCTTAAGTGTGACTAGAACGGGAGCTGCGCTAGTCAGTGTGTCTGGGATTCTTGGATTTAATTTGTGTTTTCATCCTCTTTTGCAACTGCTTTCCGCACCCTTTTCACTCCGTGCTTGTGGGAGAGTTCACCAGGACAGCTATGAGGAGCTAGTTAGGAGAGGTTCTGGAACTACCCCTCATATATGGTGCCCACAGCATCAGGTGGGGCTAGAATCCATTGTGCTGCCTAAGTCTAGCTATTTATTTGTTTATTTATTTTTTTGGTATGAAAGTCTCATTCTGTTAAGAGAAAGGTGACAAGCAGCCAGCATCATTTGGGGAGGCCCAGGGGGTGTTCTCATTCTTGTGTTAGTGAGGAGAGCTCGGACGTGAGGATGGGGGTGGAGGGTTTTCTGTGTATCTCTCTGGCTTAGCGGAGTCCATTTCTCTCTGAAGAAATTATGTCAGATCTTGGGTCCTTCCTCGCTGGAGGGAGTGGCAGACTCTGAGGATATGGCATCTCCACTGCACAGGCCCCTGGTATTTCTCACCCTTTCTCTCCTCTTTATTCTTCTATTCATGTATTTGCCCCAGATGAGTGGGTAATTGGTCAGGCCCCAGTGATGAGGAATACCCCACTTTGTATAGAAGCCCCACCACTGGGACAGCTAAATGGTGCTAAAAGTGTCAGTGGTATTTTCCACACAGAAGTCCAGCCCTGGCATTCAGAACTTATTAGAATAAATGCACCTTTCCAGGGTAGAGCCCAAACCTCAAAGTCTTAAAGAGAGCAAAGAAAAAGGCATTTCATCTTTCAGAAAACCGTGAAAATTCTGTCTGTAAGCGACTAGATGCTAGAAAACGCCTAATGGATGAATTGAGAAAAAGCAGCATGATTCAAAACTGCTAATGTACTTGTGGCATGCCTGCCCACACTTTGCTGTCTAAAGTTATCGACGTTCAACCCCATGAGACTTCTGTGTCTCCACTGAGCTTAATTTCTCTCCTGCCAACTTCTCCCACCCTCCCCCTGCACCACTGTTACCCAATCTTTCAGTCCTGTCCCTTGAAGAAAAAAAAAAAACACTGCAAAAATTATTGAAATACCTATTCTCAAGGGCAGGGAGCTCCAAGGGGGTCATCTGAGTCATCATATGGCAGAACATGCAGGAAGCTTAATTGAATCTCATCAGTACTGTCTGTGGTGGTTAGACACACTCAATTTGCACAGCCAAATCCCTCCTGCTATGGGATGTCTTTCTGTGTGCTGTGAATATGTGTTGCTCCCATTGGCTAATAAATAAAGCTGTTTTAGCTCATGGCAAGGCAGCTTAGGGGAAGGCGGGAAATCCAAGCAGAGATATAAAGAGAAGAAAGGAAAGTAGGGAGAGACGCCTAGCTGCCCCCCCAAGGAGCAGCAAGATGCCAGCAGACCAGTAACGCCATGGCCACAAGGCAACTTATAGATGAATAGAAGTGGTTTAGGTTATAAGAGTTAGCTAGCAAGAAGCTTGAGCCATAGGCCTTCCAATTTGTAATTAATATAAGCCTCTGAGTAATTATTTTATAAGCAGCTGTGGGACCACGGGGCTGGACAGGACACAGGAAAATTTCCAGCTACACCCCCTATTAAAAATTCCTAGGTTGTAGACATAGAAGCACTTTTCCCACATCCACCAATGACAACCCCAATGTAGAGTAGAACTCACTGGTGTGGTCTTCCACTATGACATCTTCCCCTCCTACCAAGAAGTAGAATTCAGTTTTCTGGGGTATTGCTTTAATTCTCCATAATCAAAATAAAAATATTCTGTAACATGGAGTGATGCCATTTGTGATGATGCCATTCTTACTTTCCAGTGCCTGGAAGAAAGTGCATGGCCATCATCCTTAGTCTCATCGGACCCAAAGCTATTAGCCATGACTATACATAGAAAGCTCATAATCGCCTGCTAGATTTGACCCAAAGTCCATGAAGTGCAGGCATTGCATTACTGCAGGTGTAATTTCCCTTCTGACTGCCAAGCAGTCTTCTCTCATTTCATTCAACAAATGTTTATAAAGAGCCTGTCCCAGGCCACAGCTGTGCATGAAACATGAGGCCCAGAGCTCCTTGGAGTTCACAGTGTCGAAATGGAGAGAAGCATTAGACAGTCACTGAGATTAGTGAAGCTATCCCTGTGACAGCTGTAGAGATCAGGGAAGGTCACTGCAACAAGTATGGCAGAGATCCAACTCATGCCTAGCTTGGAGACTCCTCCCCAAATGGGCTTCTCTTCAAGGCCTCCTTCTTTTCCTTGATACTTGTCTGAACCCATCAAGTCCTATGCTGGAGTTACAGAGATAAAAAGATGAGCTAGACATGCTTGTTATCCTCAGGGGACTCCACACTCCAGTATGAAAGACAGCCAACTTCTGTCACACCACTGAATGCTCTTTACCATGAAAGTAATGTGCTCATATGTTCTCTCAGAAAGAGGAGCTGAGTGGTACCTGTAGGAGGACTGGCAGAACCCCCTGATCTTGTGGGAATGCACGGCCACAGGAGAAAGATGTCACTGGCCATTGAGTAGCAGGGAGCCCCATCAGGGAGCGGAAAGAAGAAAGGAAAGAAAGCGAGATGCTTAGCTAGACATGGGCCCTTCCCACAAATAACACTAACTGTGGCATGTGGCCTCTGTCTCCTCTCTTCTTCCTCCGGCCCTGTGTCCTGGGACCAAACCCTGTATAGATTCTGTGTCATAATGCAAAAAGCCACTCACTAGCTCCATTTGGATACAGCTGGGACTTAGCCCTGCCTTCTTTCACACCAGAGGATGAAGGATACAGGAGTTTCTCCATCACAACTCCCTGTTTAGGCTTTGGTAGGGTTGATGCAAATTGTGGGGACAAGAATTCAAGAGCCTGGCAAATTAGACCAGACCAGTGCTTGTCAGGAATAGGGTTTCAGCCATAGACTAAGATATAGCTGTGACATTTTTGTGCCCACACAGCCTTTTTTTTTTTTTTAAAGTAGGCTGTGCTGGTTTGGCCAGGCAGTAGTGGTGCATGCCTTTAATCCCAGCACTCGGGAGGCAGAGGCAGGCAGATCTCTGTGAGTTCGAGGCCAGCCTGGACTACAGAAGGAGTTCCAGGAAAGGCACAAAGCTACACAGAGAAACTCTGTCTCGAAAACAACAACAACAACAAAAACCAAATTAGGCTGTGCTGGGTCAGCCTTCATTTCATTGCTGGGACATAAGGTTTCAGAGAGGTAAGATAATGTACCTAATACCCACCGTGTGCTACTCACACACAGGTTTGCCCATAGTCTAGCTACTCCATCAGCATCTATTATGTCCCCATTTCCCCTTGAGTGTACCACAGGTCTCTGATGATTCATGTGGTTGAAACATCTTTTGTTAGTTACTCTTCTTATTGCTTCAAAATGCCTGACAAAACCACCTTCTGGGAGGAAGAGTTTGTTGAGACTCACAGTTCAGGGTGATACAGTCCATCATGGCAGTCAGGGTGTGGAGGCAGGGGTGGGACATGGCCAGGCTCATGAATCCTGAATCCAGTCAGGAAGCAGAGAGTCATGAATGCCGGGCTCCTGCTCAGCCTCTTTTTTTGTTAATGCAATCCAAGACCATAGCCATGGAATGTTGCCATCCACATTCAGGGTAGATCATTCCACTTTCATTAACACAACCAAGAAACCTCACTGACATGCCCAGGGGCTTGTATCTTTAGTTGTTTTAAAACCTGCCAAGTTGAAAGGCAATGGTAACCATCAAAGTAAAGGGCACAGGTGGGTAGTTAGGTAAGGAATCTATCCTTGGGCCTTGGAGAAGACAGCCTATGTCACAAGAAGTAGGTTACCAACCTAGCTTCCTCTTGGGGTAGGACCCATGGTCTCCTCAAAATGTAGTACCCAGATCTGTTTGTTCTCCTGAAGTCCATGTAGCTTCAACATGAGGCATGTGGCCTCTTTCCACAGATTGCTGCAAGTAAATATTTCCCTCAGTATGCTCAGGTATTTGAGGAAACCAGAATATCTGCAGACACTGCTGGCCAGGGGTTCTGCATCTGGGAGAGCCATGGGGGTGCTGAGAGTGTGTTCTGCTTTCTAGGACTGACCAAATTGCCTTAAGAACTTTTCAGTCGTAGACAAGGGAAGTAAGCGTGGGTAGAATAATAACTGCCGATGTCATGCCGTGCGTGTTTCCAGCAAGATGCTATCCCTGCAGGAGGGGTTCTGTGATGTTTGGAGAAGCATCCACAGTGACAAGATTTCCTGAAGGTTAGATGAGTGGATGCACCATGGGTGTAGAGCACACCATGGCTCTCCCTGATGTGCTAAAGGATGTCATTATTCTGCACTGACTGCTGCTGGGACCAGGGTGCCACATCTCTACCTGTAACCCATGGGTACCAGGTGACAAAGCCAAGGGTATTGTAGTCTGGATTCCATAGGCAACAGAAAATCCCTGTTGAATAGACTTCTAGACCCCCAAGGAGCACATTGTCTGGGATGACCTGTTAAAGCCCAGCCAAGTTCAGGTTGAACCAGTTCTTGGAGTCTTGTGTTTTATGTGTGTTAGAGGCAAAAAGGAAGTGGGGCAAGCTAGCAGGTGATTGTACTTGTACACACACACACACACACACACACACACATACACACACACACACACACACACACACACACACACAGAGAGAGAGAGAGAGAGAGAGAGAGAGAGAGAGAGAGAGAGAGAGAGATCTCCTCAAGAAATCTTAGTTGCCACTGAACCTTCATAAGCTCTGGATTTTGTAGGAATGGACAGAAGTAGAGATCGATGGTTAGGAACAAAGAGGGTGGGAATAAAAACTGAGGCCTCTGAAGGCACGTGCTAAAGATATGTCAGAAGACAGACCCCCACCCCCATGATTCACAGACAGCCTGACCAGGTTCTGGCTGCTTATGGCAGGGAGAGTTCTATCTCTTGCCACAGGCACCTGAGAGACGGCATCCTTGGGTGCCCCTGAATCTGTCCATGCTCAGGCCTGGAGACCTGCCTTCTGGATCCACTGGCTGCATCCCTTACCAATTCTTTCCCTCTAGCTGCCTCTCAGCTCCTGCTTAGTAATTACTTGGGCAAGTCAGAAACCACCCTGTTCCACTCAGCACTGACCTTTACAAATTGTTGAGCAGGCTAACTCAAAGGTAGTGCTGGGATCATGCTAAATTGTGGACATGGCTGGAAGTCTGGTTTTATTTTTCTTTGAATTTTATCTCTGTTTCCCTCACATTTACCCTTCTCTCAACTTTTATACTTCAGATTATCTAAGAACCTGCTTCTCACTGGCTACATATCTCAAGTGGAGTTTTCTTGATGAGGGGCTTATTAGGGACCCAAATATAATTATTCTATTGACTAGGCACTCCCTAAATGCTATGCCTGAAGATCCAGAGGCCTGAATGGCCAATGCATGATACCTCCTGGGAGCTAGAAGGATGTGTGGATGCCAAGAGTTCCTTCCCTCAGCCTCGCATTCTCAAATGGAACATCTGTCAGCGTGTGTGTGTGTGTGTGTGTGTGTGTGTGTGTGTGTGTGTGTGTGTGTGTATTCTCTCTGAAGGAGTGGACAGTCACAGAGTCCAGACAATACCTGAGGTTTTTCAAGGACTGTGTCAGGGCCCCTGAAGCCCTCCCACACACGTCACATCCTCATCCTTCACTCTGCCTTGTTCCTCCCACATGGAAAGACAGGACTGGGCAGCCTCATTAAGATTTCCTTAGGCATAATCTGACCTCAGATAGTTCCTCGTTTTCCTTCCTTTTATGTGTGAGGATGGGTCACAAACATCCCCAGGAAGCTGAACACTGGCTCCATTCAGATCCCACCATGGTGTGAATGAACAAGCCAGAGTTGTTCATAAATTATTTCCAGAAAAATGAGCCCGCCAGCTTCAGTGTTTATAAAAAGCAATTTTGCTTCCCCATAAGCTAGGAGTGTTTATTAAACATGTAATAGAGAGTTTGTGTTTAATATTTACAGTCACTGTGTCCTCATCTGAGTAATGCCACACTACATTTAGAAAAGAAAAAGAAAATAGGAACCAGCACCCAGCCAGAAATGGGCCCTTCGCTTCCAGCCCGCAGTCTGTCTCCTTCCTCTCTCCTCCCCACTTTTTGCAGCTCCATGGTTCCCCACTTAGGCAAATGAGCATCTGCTGTGTACACGGAGAGTGGGCCAAGTGACACAACACAGGAGCCACGTGCCTGCCAGGGAAGCCAGCCCCAAGTCACCCACTGAAGGGGGATGCAGGATGAAGCCTTGCTGTACTGAGCTCTGATGTGCCATTTCCCAGACTCCTGCCCTGGGCTGTCATTCGGGAAAATCTATGTGCTGTTCTGTGGCTGCTCTCTCCGTGTGTGTGTGTGTGTGTGTGTGTGTGTGTGTGTGTGTGTGTGTGTCCATATCTACACACATGCTCCCTAGCCACTGGTGGAAGGGTGCATCAGTGGCTTGCTTGAATATAGAGGAATGAGGAGAGTGAAGTGGCTTCAGCTCTGCTCCTGTGACAGTGAAGCTGTGTTCTGAGGGAGAATCAGCAGCCGACCTATGGAGGGAGGGAAGGCGGAGAGTGAATGACGTTGCTGTGGTGAGAAGGACTGTAAGGGCCGGAGAGGGTCAACCAGTCTCACTATAACAGGTCAAGGAAGCCTGAGGAAAGCACAGAGGAGGCTGATGCTCAGGTCACACGGGGTCTTGAAGGCCACCATGGAGTGGAGTGGCTGCTCGTTCTTGAACAAGCATTTGCTTTGAGGCTACAGACCAGGTTGTTTCTTACTTTTGCCTTCTGCTCTCTGTTGCTGTCTAGGAACACCATGGAGTTCCCTGACCACAGCCCAGGGCCACCCACCTTGTTAGTTTTGTGCCTGTGGCTCCATCTCTGTATACCATGCCGCTCTGTGCATTCCCCCGTGGAGCACGGGGCAGCTCTCTCTATTCTTCACTGAGAGCCCCTCACTTCCATATCCTCCTGTGATGCTGAAAGCACAGGCCTACTTCTCCACATCCCCTCTACCCAAGGACTTAGTCATAGCTGCCAGGGGGTGCACTGTCAGTATTTGCAAATGGAATGAATAGAGCCTGAAGCAGGGATCCCAATAGAGACCATTGAACTGTCCCAGTGAGAAGATGCTGTTGCTTGGGTTGAAATGGAGGTAGAGATGGAATGATGGATTGGTGTCTCCTGAGAGAAGGACACTAGGAAAGCAGAGAAATGGAATGACAGGAGGTCACCTTGCCTGGGTACTTAAGGCTGGTGGTGGGTAGTTGTTAGATATGTGAACACATCTTTCTCACTGATCACACTCTCCTTGGAGGTCTGCCTAAGGTCTTGTTTATGCCAATAAAACTGTTAGATGCTGTGTTTTCCCCAGGGTGCCTTTCTCAGTCAATTTGTGTGGAAGAGACAGACCAAGAGGTAAAGGGGTGTCCATAAAACTGGGGGAACAATTTCCAGTGGTATTATGGGTCATGCTATCATGTGGGTCCCTACTCCACATGGCATGCTGACCCAAGATTGACTTTTCCCCAAATCTTTCTTTGTATTACAGTCAGACAATATTGACTTTCATCAATGAAATTTCCACATAGAGCCTTCACTGTACAAGGTCATCTTTTAGAGAAAAATCTGGAAGAAGTCTATGAGAAAGTTCTATTTTTCTATAATGCCATAGCGTGCCTGGTGAGAAATGGTCAATAAATAAGGGAAACCCTTGATGCGGACTATGCAGAGGGCAGGTCAGGGTTGAGTGCCAGGAGGTTTGGAGGAGTAACAGGTGATTGGATATGGTTTTCTGGCTGAGGAAGGCTTTCTGGAAGGTGTGCTAAGTCAAAGATGGATAAGATTTGCCCTCATCAAAGAAGAATTGAAGGGCTCAGAAGAAGGCACGTTGGTTAAAGGAAGTATAATGACTGGTGCCATCTGCAATCCCAGCCTTGGAACAAGGAGGCAGAGCCAACTAACTAGTGAGATCAGCTATATCCTCAAGCTCTGGGTTTGATTGGGAGATGCTGCCTCAATGAATAAGGCAGAAGTGTGGTCAACTATGATTCCTAACATCAACCTCTAGACTCCACATGCAAACACCCATGTGTATGCATGCTCACACACATGCACACCACACTCACATGAAAACTGGAAGCAAGAGCAACTGAAAATTTTAGGCAGTATAGGAAGCAGTTTGGGCATGGAGGGAGAGGATGATGCAGTTATCCGTGCCTGCTGGTGGTGCAAGCTGCTCATCTCCAGATGGTGGCAGAAGGACAGCTCTTATCCCGGGGATGCAGACCCCAAAGGATGAGCCAGATTCCTTCTTGACGGTGTGATGTTCCTCCGATGAACAGGGTCTCATAGTGTGCATAGATGCCCTCTCCTGGAAGAAGTTTCCTTTTAGCCAAAGGAATACACAGGAAGTCAAGGTACCCTGTGCAGGAAGTGCAAGCTTGCCTTTGAATACACTGGGCCTCAGCACCCAGGTTGCGGGCTTTGGTGTCCTGGGTTACAGTCACCTCAAAGCACAGGCTGCAACTTAAATGACAAGAGCATCCACCTCATAGCTCTGAAGGCTGCAAGCCTAAAATAAGGACAGGACAAGGTTGACTTTCCAGGTTGTGATGGAGGATTGACCCAGCCTCTCCCCTCCTTCACATTCATGTCTGGAGGAAAAATTAAAATCTTTTCCCTCCTAGGATTTCTACAGTCCTATATGGAGTCCTGTAATTTAGACTACCAAAAGTGAGACTGATAAGGAAGAGAAGCACTAGGTTAATATAATATATTGTTATATGATAGCAGAGCCTCAGGAAGGAAGTCAAGTTCTGAAGAGCAGGTCTTGCTGATAGAATGGGCAGTCTTGGGGGTTGGGGAGAGGGTGGCAGGACCAAGGAGAGGAGCTAAAGGAAATCAATGGAGGCACTTGGTGGCTCAGTGAGGCCCAGACCTCTGTCGCCTGTGCCAGACTCTGCTGTGACGTTTGCCTCCAGTTTCCGATGTCTTCATGCCCCTGCCCGGGAGACTTTGTGCCTGGGAGACTTTGTGCCTGGGAGACTTGCAGTCCAGGGTCCTGCACTGCTTTCATCGCCAGAATGGGGAGGAAGCTGTCCACACCCAGCTGCTGGTTTTTCCTGCCTCCCAGCTTAGTGAGCATCTTGGCAGCTGGAAGGGAAGGGGAAGTACCACAAACTGCCAGAGGAAATGCGGAATTGATTTTCTCTTCCAGAGTGAGCAGGCTGATTCGGTTGTTTTTAGCTAAAGTTGTGAGTTGGCATGTACAGTGACAGTGTCATGTGTGTGTCATAATACTTGGTTCTAACTCATGCCCTTCCCTACCACCTTCCCTATGTGCACTGCCCCCTCTGCTGTTTCTCTTCTTCCACCCAAACAGTCCCACAGGCCCCTGTCTGTCTTCCTGTCACACACTCCATTCCCCTCTCTTCCTCCTTCCCTTAAGAACAAGCTGAGTGTTCATCACCTAAATGTTGAAGCTTTTTGTAACTTCAGCTCTGAATGTATTGCCCCAAACTATGCATCTGTCTCTTACTTATAAACCGAAGTTCCCCTCTCAGGGATGCACTCACTTTGCTGCTAATGCAGTGAGAGGCGCCTGGAAACAAGTAGAAAATCCCTCCTTCCCCAAAGCAGCTAGAAGAACGGATACAGTCCGAACGCAGAGGGCCCGCAGGATAGGAGCTCCTGGAGCCTTGGGCAGGTGGCTGCTCTCTCAGGGGTATCTAGGAGTACAAAGGGGCTAAGCAGGAGCCACCCAGCCACAAGCCCCAGTGGTTTCCCTTTGGCCAGCAGCAAGTAAACCTTGTAGTGAGGGTGGAGGAGAGCATATATCTCAGTGGTGGGCACAGGCCGGGGAGCCGCCAACTCTAGCCCTGGGCTCAGAGTAGAGCATGTGTATATCCGGAAGAACCCAAGCATACTGGGGGCAAGGCAGAGAAGGTTACCTGAGATGAATGTTTAAGAAATTGAAATTCAGGCTGGAAAGAAGGCTCAATGGTTAAGAGCACTGGTTGCTCTTCTAGAGGTCCTGAGTTCAATCCCTAGCACCCACATGGTGGCTCATTCCTGGCTGTAACCGTAGTCCCAGGGGGATCCAATGCCTTCTTCTGGCCTACGTGGTACAGTACACAGACATACATGCAGGCAAAATACTCCTGCACATAAAAAAATAATAATTAAAAAAAAGACATTGGAATTCAGCTCTGAGGATGGAGGTTGAATAGGAGTTTGTCAAGGGACATGCCAGTGTGACCAGAGGTCCCAGGGCTCAAGCATGGGCTGAGTCATACTGGGTTGGTCATGATGTGCTGAGGAGCTGGGCTAAAACTGAAACAGGACATGGTACAGTGACAACCTTTTTCTATAAGTTCCACAGAGGGTTTAGTGGGCAATGGGACCCACAGCATAGTACAATCTTGCTGTGAGCACAGTTGCTTGTTAGCATTATCTATGGGCTAGAAAGGAGCCATGGGAAATGAGGCTAGGGAAGAGAAAGACGATGAAGGTGTAGCCATCGCCCACAGAGGAAGATGCAGACAAAGAGGGAGGAAAACAAGGCAAGGAGATTGGGTGACGGGCTTGTTAATTGCTCTCAGAGAAGACTCTAGGGAGAGGAGATTCAGTTCTAATTTGACACTCGGGTGGGTGTTGAGCTTCTCCCCTGAGACAGGTGAGTGGGAACAGCAAGGGGCAGAGGTGATGGAAATTTAGTCAGCCAGAAGTGGACTTGTGGGGCTGAAAGGGGCATAGTGGTGGCACAACCCAAGCAGGGCATGGCTGAACCAGCAGAACAAGTTGGGGTCGCACTGCACATGTGGTGACGGAAGCCACAGTTATGCATGCTGTTCCAGGGAGAGTGTTCAAGGGCTGGAACCCAGGGCCTGGCCCACACTTGGGAGGGAAGTGGGTAGACAGGTCTGTGGGAAAGCAGGGAGCGAAGGCGATGAGGTGGGAGGTGGAGAAATGAGTATACCAAGAGCAATACTCAATTAGAAGAGAAAACTGCACTGTACTCAAGGATAATGCTGAAAAAGCTCTATCAGTACACATGAGTGGTGAGCCTGGCCAGGGCCGCTGCGTGGGCAATGAGGCTCAAAGGAAAGAGGAGGTAGACATGGAAAGCTCTGGGATGAGTGAAACACATGCTCCCAGGAGCTAGCTGTTCCTGGGGGCCCTGGCACAGCAAGGAAGGAGAAATGGAGGAAGGGGGCATAAGAGACTGACCTTGCAAGGTGGTAGGGAAAGACCCTAGGGCCTAAAGCATGCCAGGCAAGTACTTTACCACTAAGCTGTTAACTGGAGACTTTTAATTAAGAAGGACCTGAACATGATGTGCCTGTTTGTGATGGAGATGCTGATAGGTGAGAGGTTTTGAGCTGACTCAGGTAGGAGGAGAGGAGCCCGAGTACATTGTATGATGTGCTGGTCCCTTCTTATATGGACTAACCCAGGCATCAGGACTGCCCTCAGTCTAAGCCTTCCCTAAAGGGAGACGAGCTGTCTTGTTGAACATGTGTGATGCTAGTCATCCTACCCACCAAGGAATGCACATTTGAGTCATTGAGTGTCTGTTCACTTTAGCTTTGGTAGGAAGCTTCCTAAACCTTCCAATACTGCACATCAAATAATTCCCCCTGCCTGTTGTCCCCCAGGAAAACTCACTGCAGGGGAACAGCTCTGTCACCTGGGATGCCTATCTTTGTGGGTTGTGGTGGAGCTTGCTCTTCTAAAGCACCAGGCCTGAATCTTGTTACTGCTTGCGGGGAGGATAATGACTCAGCCCATGGCCTGTGCTCAGTTAGTCTTGTGTCCACTGGACACAGCTTTCTGCTGCTCACTCACTTCTGGACACTCACCATCATGCATCACATCCCCAATGCACAGGTGATTGAAATAAGGCCCAGAAAAGTCAAGCCCCACTGAAAGCTTTGTTGGCCCTTGTTCTGTCTTTGGTATCCTTGAGTGAGACTTGCTGAGATTCAAATTGTGCTTTGAATCCTCTCAGGAATGTGAAAATCAAATGAAATGTTTAATGAATACTCTATTGGGGGCGGTTCCAACAAGAAAGTCAGTGTGGACAACCTGAGACTGCACAGACTGGGTTACCACAGTTCATAGTGATGGCTTACACTTCACAGAACCCAGTGTCCTCAATCCTGTCCGGGTAGGAGTTGGTCACGTAGGGCTTCAGAGGCCTACTAGGGAAAGCAACCTTGCCCAGTCAAGTGCTTCTTAATATGAGAAGAAAATGACACGTGTAGGTCCTTCCCAGGAGTCCTTGTTTATTTGTTCAGCCCTTAAGATAAGGAGGACAGCAGGGAGGAAGGCTCTGAGAGACTGTTTTTGTTTCCTGTTTACAGCCATTAAACGAGACTGCACTTAGGGTAGCTTCAGAAAACCATGACTATTGTCTGGTGTGTGTGTGTGTGTGTGTGTGTGTGTGTGTGTGTGTGTGTGTGTGTGTGTGTGTCTGTATGTCTGTGTCTGTGTCTGTGTCTGTGTGTGTGTATATGGCGGAGGAGGGGTTCTTTCTCATTGCCTAAAATATTTTTTAATCATTCTTTAAATGGGAAGGGTACCCTAAGATCTGATTTTTATTTTATCACCCAAACCACAAGAATTAAATAAGAGTTGACACTGTCATTGCCCTTTGTGATAAGGGAATGGAAGCCAAAGAAGTTTGGGAAATTTGCCCAAGATTGCAAATATAGTGAGAGATGGAATTAGGACAATGACACATATCCTCCAGAGTCTTGTTCTTCTAAGTACAAAGTGTCTAGTCTGCTGCCCACTTGGCCCTTAATGAGTAGTCTCCTCAAGTTCATTCACAAATTGCTGTGCCTCCGGCAAGAGGTGGTGGACAAGAGATGAGGCTTGAAAAGGATGGGCACTTGCCTCCTCTGGTGACCTACTGCATGGGCTGGGACAAGTCTTCTGTAATTTGGAGAAAGAGAGAGAGGGATAGAGAGAGAACATAAATGTGTGTGTTGGGGTTGGAGGCTGGGTACTAAATCCAGATCCTTATACATGCTAGGCAGGTGTTCTACCATTGACCTGCCCCCCAAGCCCCAATTTCCTCCACTGTCAGCCAAAAAGGTTAGACACAGCATTCAGATAATGATTCCCTGGGTTAACGGCTCAGACCTGATGTTCATTTTGAGATACTGTGGTGTCATTCAGAGATCTCTAGAGAAAAAGAACTTCCTCCCACTTCTACACAGACACACCAGGAAATGGATCACAGGATTGTGGGGCCAACAGGTTTAGAACCTGAGCCATACACTGGCATACTAGAAACAGACATGATTTCCATGTAAGTCTCTCAGGGCAGGAGGCCTTCTAAGAATCCTTGGGGTTTGCTCTTATATTCAGTGCATCAGGCACAAAGGTCACCCCTACTCTTGGGGCTCCTCTACTTCACTCCATGCCAACTGATTATGGAAGCAAATGCTTTCTGTAAGATCCCTTCACAGAAACACCTAAGACTAATCTTTATCCAAATAACTGGCTGCCATCAGCTAGTCAAGTTGGCACATAAAGTCACCATCAGGAAAAGTCTTTCCTGCTATAGTGTCTATAAACTTGACTCTTCAGAGTTATGATCATTCTCTGGATTAAGGGTGTCCTAGTCAATAGTGAGCTGCAGCCAAAGATGTCTGTCCTAAAGAATTTATTTTCCTAGAAAAAAAGCAAAATAAGTATCTGACAAAAATTCTAATTTCTAATCCAGTCAGCCTATGTTTTCCCATCTTTTCAGTATGAGGGATGCCAAGCTTAATTCTTGGAGAAGACTGGTATATCGGGCAAGGAGGTCAGTCTGTGACCGTAATCTCATATATCAACGTGGCTGGCTATGGTACTCTGAAATTTGGTTCAAACTTTATTACACACCATCTCTTGTGATGTGTGTGGAAGACATTACTATCTAAATCAGTGAACACTGGGGAAATCAGATTGCTGTCCACAGAGTCTGTGTGTCTCAGCCAGTCAGTAGAAGGCCTCCCTAGAACAAAAAGCTGACTCTCCCAGTAATAAGGAATGCTCTATCAGGTGTCTATGGCCTTGAACTATGACATGACTCTGCAGACCTATAACAGATGACCTTTGGACTTGAACTGAATGACTTTCCAGAGTCTCCAGCCAACTGACTGCTCTCATTCAAGTTTGGACTAGTCAAGCCTCCATAGCCATGTGACCAACTCCTTAGAGTACATTTCTTCCTAGTTCTGGCTCCATGTCTTTGGATGTCCCTAATACACAAACACAGGCTAAAAATCTGTGTCTGCCAAGGTGAGCAAACAACAGGTTAGTGTAAAGGACCAAGACTAATGGTAGGTGTCCAGCTCTGAGGTGCAATGTAGGGCTGTGGTGACATGGACACCCTAGTCCTAATAGAGGACTCAAGGCAGTCAGTATAATATGGAATGTCTAGATTTATTTATTTTATTTTACATATATCAGTGTTTTCCCTACGTGTAGTGCCTGTAGATACCAGAAGGCATCAGATCACCTAGACATGGAGCTACAGGTTATCAGCTGCCATGTGATTTCTTCAAACAGAGCCCAGGTCCTTGGAAAGAGCAGCAAGTGCTCTTAGCGGCTGAGCCATCTCTTCGCCATCATTCCAGCCCACAATGACGAACCTCCCAATTTTGTAAATTAATCTGTAAATGTGCATTTTATGTGAAATTAAAAACTTAAGGATTGGCAATGTTTTTTGTAATTGTGGTGTGAGTGTGTGTGTGTGTGTGTGTGTGTGTGTGTGTGTGTGTGTGTGTGCACATAATATGTCACGTGTGTGGAGGTCAGAGGACAACCTTCAGGAGTCAGTTCTCTCCTTCCACCTTGTTGAGTCAATCCCTTGTATCATCCAGGCTAGCTGATCAACAAGCTTCTGGAGAAGTCTCTGGTCTTTGCAGCTTTGTGATAAAAGGTGTCACAGTGAAGAAGACTGTGGATAAACGACTTGACAGGGAAATATAATTTTATTGGCAGAAATCACCACCAGCACCACATCATCATGGTGGAAACATGCGCATACCCCACAGGAAGACTTTATATCTATGACACTTCTCTAGATTTCATGCTAAACATTCCTGTAGTGCTGTGTCACTGCTGTCATTCAGAGTTTGGAATATAAAGCAGGGCTGCTAAGCCAGAAGAAAGGTCATGCAAGGGTCACAGATGGGAGCGGGGATTTGAACACAGGAAGTGTAGGTTTGTGAGGTCAAACTTAGATTTCCATGTTTGCATAGCAATAACTTCATCAACTGAGCCATCTCCCCAGCCCCTGATGTGCGTGTGTGTGTGTGTGTGTGTGTGTGTGTGTGTGTGTGTGTGTGTGCGCGCGCGCGCGCGCATATTCATGTGGGGGACTGCATATGTGTGTGGATCCATGTGCTTATGGGATCAGAGGTGAATATCTGGTGTCCTTAGCTGTTGTCCACTTTATTTTTTGAGACAGGAGCTCCCACTGAACTAGGAGCTCCTCAAGTGGTTAAACTGACTGGCCAGCAAGCTCCTGTCTATCTTTTTAACTCCATCCCCAGTGCTGGGATTCCAGCCACATTGCGTCCGTGCACAGATTTTTCTATGGGTACCGAAGACCTCAAGTCCTCATGAATATGTGGCAGGCACCTCGTTGACAGGGCACCTCCTCAAACTCCCTTGGACCCTGGCAGTTTCTTTTAAAGTCTGGGATCACAGGGTGGGGCTGCCGTCCTTGGAACTCTGACACCCTGTTGTGAAGCTCTTCTTCCTCTCCTTATCCTGCCCTGTCTTTGGGATGGAGGACAGCAGGGTCATCTCAGCTGGCTCCACTCACTGTGGCTTCATGGCCATCCTGCCCTGGAGGACATCAGCTTGGCACTGCTAAAACAGACATGAAGACCTTCAGAGAACACTGGCCAGGCACTCAAATATCATTCTGCTGTCATACATGTTTCACACACGGCACTGACCTTCCAGGCCAGGAGGCCCATGTGGACAGCAGGAGCTCACCTGAGCCAGAAAAGCAGAAATGCTCTAATGAAATGTATGAGGTGGTGAAGGTTAATTGTGGATTGTCTTGGTTATTTTCTCCTTGTAGCAAAAAATACCCGATAAAAGCAGCTTAGGGGTGAAGGGCTTATTTTTGGTTTAACAAGATACTTTTATGGCAGAGCAGGCGTAGTGTCAGGATCATGAGGTAGCTGGCCACATAACAGAGAGAGCTCAGCTTGCTTACTCAGCCTGGACCCCAGCCCTTGGGATGATGTCTTCTACATTCAGGGTAGGCTCTCCCACCACAGCTAACTGAATCTAGAAATGCCCTTACAGATGTGCCCCAAAGTTTATCTTCCAGCTCATTCTAGATCCTGCTAACAACAGTAACTACCACACGAGTATTATGAAAGTGGGCAGACATTGTCCTTGCCCCATTCTCTTGGTGGGCTGCTGTCAATGAAAGTGAGAGGATAGCAGTCACAAGAAGTCACGGCTTTGCATTTAGCCTCAGGTGTCATCAACCAGCAGATGTGGGATTCTGACTTTGGCTCACAGAATTCTCCTGCAGTGCCTCTTTCCTTTGCCTCCTGGCCTGCTCATTTTTCATGGTCCTAAGGGAACCTTAAGTGTCCTGGTTCTCAGTGGGTTGAGTCTCAGGTGCTCGGTGAGCATGGACACCACCTACCCCCTAGATTCATTGTATTTTGAAGGGACTCAAGATGTAACCATCTTTCCCCCATCCTGAGGAAAGGGTATGATTTATGGAGACAGCAAACCCATCCCTTCAGGAAGGCCCAATTGTGAGCTGTTTTTCTCCTAATTAAATTATACTGTAAAAGAACTGTGTAAGTTCACTTGTGTCTCAGTCTCCATGCCAAGAGAACTGTGAGATTTCTGCCCACTTCCGTTACAACTCACACCCAGACATGATTACGTGCCATAAGACGTTTCTTCTCTTCAGTTCTTAAGCAGCTTACCTGTTCCGCACGCTTTCCATCAACACGTCTTAGGGCTAAAACTGCTGTGAGCATTCAGTGAACTTCTCGGCACCACTGATGTCAACTGGACCATAGGGCCTGGCTGGAGGCTTCTGAGGGCTCAAAGTCGTAGGGAAAGGGCTGGACTCCTCAAAGGTTACCAAAGCTGTGTGCACACTGTGAGGGGGCCATGCTCTGTGTGAAGGTGTGAAATGCAATTACTCATTCACTTCCTGATTCCTCTTCCAGTTCCTATGAGTAGCTTGTAATTAGAGTGACCGTTCAAAAATGCAAGACAACGACAGATATTTGTCTGATTACATCTAATCCCTCATAGATTTCCCTTGTTATCCTATCTGTCATGACTTTGAAAGATAAATTACTAGTCTCTCTCTCATATATATATATATATATGAGAGAAAGAGAGAGAGAGAGAGTAGTATACATGTATACATATATGTATATGTGCTTGTGTGTATATATATAAATGTATGCATTTTCATATATGCACATGTAGATACATATATTTTTATACCTAGGAATATATATGGATTGGGAATTGAAAACTTCTGGGAATGAGATGTCAGTTTTTCTCAGGGGTGTGGCCTCTGCCAGGTCAACCCACATTCCAGTGGAAGGCTATACACCCCAGAGTTTATGGGCAGCACAAACTGTATTTAATTGATTTAAGGAATAAAAGAGGATAAAAGTTGGCTAAGTAAGGAATGGGAGTGTATCTGGGAGGATTTGGGTGAATATGATCAAAATACACAATGTGAAATTCTCAAAGAACTAATAAAAGTGAGAACACAGTAAGTAGCGTGTGATGGTATTTTTTTCTAAACATACATTTCACACAGCAATTTACTCATTGCACTTTGAAGTACACCCATGTCATCCTAACACACAGCCTTCTATGGTGTGCACTGATCACAGTCTCTACATGGATGTGCAAGTGACTTTCAAATTCTGCTTTTACCAACAGCACCATGACCTAGCCCCTCCCTGCATATTAATGCTGAACTTCATCTAACAGAGTACTGAGAAATGGGATGGCTGGGTAGGAGTTACAAAACAGAAATTGAATCAAAAGTGACAAGGAAGATTGTAAAGGGGTGGCCCCATCGCTTTATATTCCCACCGATCTTACATGGAAATACAAACTGTTACCTTGCCTTCTCTGATAGAATGTATTTTTTAAACAAGATAATGAGTTGAAGTAGAATCCAGGGAGACACAGCTATGCCTAGTGCCCATCCCAGCACGTTCTGTGAGTGCATTCACAATTAAGCATCTGTCATGACTCAGATTTGGGAGTACATATTGAGAAGTCCTGGGGTTGGTTCTCAGGTCTGAATACAACATTCCTTGTGTGTCATAGATGCATTCCATAGCAACACCAGTGGCAGTTTGATGCAGCCTTTTTGTTACTTTGTGTGTGAAACAAAGTTGAATGATGCAGGGATTCTATATGTGGACTCTAGTCAGTACCCAAAGGCCTTCAGACTCCAGGGCATTATGAACTTTCCAGGTTAGCGAAGCTTGACCTGTATCATTTTCTTTAAAGTACAGATGAGGTAAGAATGCAGTGAGTAAACAAACAGATGTTTCCCTCTCAAAGTTACTATATGTCATGATGCTTATGAGTGCTGTCCCCATTGGCACACACCATCACACAGCTGTCCTGTGCGTGGTTTTGTATGTATTCTTTGGAATTCCATGGCAATCTCTCACACTACTTCAGAAATCAGGGGCAGAGATTGATGCATTTTGACTTTTGAAAAATTTTAAAAGTCATTTGGAATGAATTCTAGCAAATGGGGTGCATGGTCAAACTCTAGTACCTAGATATATGGTGTCACAAATATGGTTAGCAGTGAGGCTGACTTCCTTATGCATGCACCTCATAATTTGAAGCATAGTTAGCATGGTTTTAGTTTATCAAAACATATTGGTCATATGCTACAGTGTGGCACCCCGCTGAAGTGAGGAACGTTCTTGCAGGAGAAAACCGTGATAATTTTCAAGAGACCCATACAGGCTGCTAAGTGGAGGGAGTGGAAGATCAAGGACAATATTGAAGTTCAATTTATCACAGAGAATAGATGGAATGTTTTCTTCACTGTGCTTAATCATCATCTTGTTGGACCACAGCCAACTCAGCAGCCTGAGAGTTTGGTTTGTTCTTCAGGAATAGTGTGTGTGGTTTTACGTTCCCTTTAGGGGCCTCAGAGACCATAGGGGACATCAAGTTATAGCCTACCTGAAATGATCTGAGATTGCCTCATGGCCTGAATGTACAGGTACATTCCCTTTGGCTTCCCATTAGGAAAACACCAAGCATTCACAGATATCTCTCCAAAGGGTGAGAGGTCCTGCAGCCTTCCCAAAGGGTGAGGTTGGGAAATCTCCACTCCTTGGATGACTGGTTGGTATGCTAATGAGACAGCTGGAAATCGTGCTGTGCTTTGAGCCTGTGCGGATGTGATCATTCCTAACACCTCTTTTAATGACTATTAGGCTTTGAAAATTGCTCCGAGCTATTTTTAAGGCATCTCAGGATAAAAGGAGATTATCCAGGAAGGCGAGAAAGAGAAGCAGATGCCCTGCACTGCTCAGAACGATGAGAGTTGCTTTATGTGGGCTCTTTGTCCTCAGGGTCCAGAGTGAGGCTCACCTCGCCAGGCTTGTCTGTGCAGGGAATCAGAAAGCTGTGAGCTCACATGGCTGTGAACTACATGTTCCTTCCCTTCACATATGCCCTGGTGTTGAGCTTGGGTATAGGCAGTGTAGGTACGGCACAAGGGCATTCAAGGTGGATGGAAGGGCTGAGGATATAGCTTTAGGAGGTAAATTACTTGCCTTGCAAGTGTGAGGACCTGAATTCCATCCCAGAACACATCTTTTCATTGTTATTTGTTTGTTTTTGTTTTTGAAAAGCTGAGCTTGATGGTATGACCTTGTATCTCAGGGTTGGGGAGGCAAAGGCTCATGGGCCAGCCAAATAGGTCAGTTCTAGGACAGTGAAGACCTCAAAAAACCCTAAGGTAGATGATGTCCCTAGGAATACTACCTAAAGTTTACCTCAGGTCTGCACATGCATGTGCACACTTGGGCATCCACACTCACACACTTACCCCAACACATGACCACACACAGATACGCATCTGGAAAGCCGAGGGTCTCCTACAATACCATGCATCCAGGAAATTCTGTCCCAGAACCCAGGAGTCTGTGTAAAGGCAGAATGGATGGTCCCTCAGAAGGCTTACTGTACTTGAACTTGAGTATGTGCCCAGGTCTCAAAGAGAAAGGAGCTGACAGGGGCAGAAGATGTGATGATGATAAAGGTCTTTCCTCCTACAGTAGTTTGAAGATTAGCCCTCTGAGATGCCTCTTTTCAATCTCAGGCCCATTTGATATTGTCTGCAGAGTTTGTTGCTAATGACCAGCTCTTTTTTTTTTTTTTTTTTTAAGTCTGGTTTCTCCCACTGTTACCATGACAATAGACTCTGGCTCTTCTGTAAAGCTTTAAGAGTTTATATTATTTTATTTTTTTGTTCTTGGGTACCACAACTTTACATGTTCCCCATTATTGCTACCCTTCTGGTCCTCACTGGCTGATCACGTAAGTTGTATCACAGGGTTACTGAGTGATTTAGTCTGCTCCCTTCGTCTCATCTGTTACCTCCTGAGTACTGTATTTCTCATCCCCATGCCTTATATGGATTTGCCTTTTTTTTTTAACTTCTTAGCTAACTTTTCTAACTGGCACCCCATGGAGACCTCACTTTCAACGTGTCAGAATGTACTTGGTACTCCTTGTATTATCTGTCTTAGTAATGGTACCATTATCTCTCCAAGTGGAACAATCTAGAAATCTATGAACAATCTTGAAACACTGCTTCTCTAACCTGAAACAATTGTGCATTTTAGTAATGTCAAACTACACGAAGTTTCTTGACGATGACACGAAATTTCTGGTTTTGTTCATAGTGTTCTCTTAGCAGATTCTCCTTCCTTTCTGCAGTCTCTACTCCTGACCACCCTTCAGGGCCCAGTTCAAGTTGTGACCCTCCTCCAGGCAGAATGAGCAGCTCCTATGCTCACATTCTCTGAAATGGTTTGCACCGCCATTAATAATGCTTACTAAAGGCCCAGGAGCTAAGAAAACAGCTCCACAGGCACTTCTTTATATAAGGAATCTGCCTATGGAAACATGTGCAGTGAGAGCCAAGGAGGGCAATGCTTACATAAGAGAGAAGGTGAAAAGAGGGAGACAATATGTTCCTGGAGTGGGAGGAGGGTGATCCACACAGGAAGGAGCTTGCTGTCCCTCTGCATTTGGAGCACCTTGCCAGATCAAGGAACTGTGGGGACTTAAGGTGACTGAAGGCCAGAAGACAGTCAGAAGGTACAGGTTCCCTCCCTGGTCTTCAGTTCATCTTGTTTGAGCTGGAAACGCTGTTTGTGTCCCTATGCTGCTTGCTGGGAAGTGGAGGCAGGTGCTTCTTCATGCACAGCATGCACAGTAAAGCAGACTGTGCTGAGCAATGCAGCCAAATCTGCACATGAGAATATGCATAGGGAATGGTGTCACCCGCAGTGGATATATCTTCCCACTTATCAGAATAACCCCCCACAAATAAGCCCACAGGTCAGTAATCTAGTTAGTCCATCAAAGAGACTCCCTTCTAGGGTGATTCTAGACTTTCTGAAGCTGACAGTAAAAACTAACTACCATACGACCTAATGGTTGATTTTTGGTTCATGATCTCAGTCCTTTGTGGTGTTGAAGATGTGGGAACTACAGTGTCTCTGACCACAATGGCAAAAGGATGCAGATGCTGCCTCTTACCTGCTGACTGACCAGGAAGTCTAGAGCTGCAGACAAGAATCAGAGATGTTTATCACCTTCAAGATGATATCCACCTCCAGTGACTTGCTGCTGCCAGCGAAAGTCCATCTGGAAGGTTCCACAACCTCCCCAAGCAACAGCAACAGCTGGGGACCAAGTTTTCATACACACAAGAGCCCATGAGGGAGCACTTCACATTCAACAGCTTCCACCACAAGGACCTATGAGGTCTGAGATCAGTGACATCCACTTGGGAATCTCAGTAGCTTCACTGATCTTCCAAAAACAGAAGAAAGATGGGTACTCAGCTCCATGACCCAGTGATGTGTTCATCTTTAGAGGGCCTTACATCTGGTAGGAACTGACAAAAGTCAGCAGTGGGTCACGTAAGACTAGCTCCTGGCCTGACACACTCTACTCTACTCACGTGATTTCCCCTATATTCAGCTCTATTCAAAGAGGTAGGATTTCCATGAATCATGACAAGGCTATTAATAATTTTTGCTCTATTAATTTTCTTGCATGGCAAAATAATTTATCTTTCAGCCAAGATTTCCTCAGTCTCAAACCATAACTCTTATATAGCTCATCTCATCATATTTATGTTCTAAAGTAACCTGGAACACATGCTTACTAATGCTCACATTAATTGACATTTTAGAACAGATTTTCAGTTTGTAAATTTTTTGAATATGTACATACTCATGTGTGTGCAGGCGCATGTGTGTAGGTGCATGTGTGAGTTTGGAGGCCAGAGGACAACTTTGTCTACTGTGGGTTTTAACACATGGTTATTTATGAACCTGGGACTGGACAAGTAGGCAAACCTAACTAGCCAGTGAGGCCACAAGGACCTGCCTGTCTCTGCCACTCCAAGTCTAGTATTACAAGCATACTGCCACACCTAGCTTTTTTTTTTTTTTTTTTTTTTGGTTTTTCGAGACAGGGTTTCTCTGTGTAGCTTTGCGCCTTTCCTGGAACTTGCTTTGGAGACCAGGCTGGCCTCGAACTCACAGAGATCTGCCTGGCTCTGCCTCCCGAGTGCTGGGATTAAAGGCGTGCGCCACCACCGCCCGGCCACACCTAGCTTTTTAATGTGAGTTCTGAGGATTGAACTGAGTTCATCATCTTTCAAAGCCAGCACTTTGTCAACTGAATCATCCCCTCGGTCCCAGTCTGAAGTCCTAATAACAGCATGATGTCTCAGCATCTAGAACTCTCACTGCGGCGATGATTTTAGTGTTTGGTTATTTCTCCAGTTTCTCATCATCTACCCTTTGGTCATTCCCTTGGCCACTTTCACATGACTGTTAGGAATGAAGCCACACCTCCTTCGGTAGCATCCTCCACGGACTGGAGTGTGGGCAGCTTAGTTTCATCAGTGTGTGGAAATCGCACACACATTTCCTGTGTCCTATTTCTGAAGTGTTACTGTTACTGTGAATCCTGAAAGAAACCCTGCTGCTGGATTAGCCTGGAAACATGCTTAGTTTTACTCAAAAGTATAACCTGCTTCTGAATTTCACTAGCTTGAACTTAACCTTTCTGATCATACATACAAACTAGATGATGGTTGAATTCTCTGTGGAGAAAAATCATACCAGACAGATGTGTGTGTTAAGACCCTAGGGCTTGGTGAGAGCTTTAAAGAAGAGATGACTTTGGAAGGAGTTTATAAAGAGGAAGCCCCTGGCTTAGTGACAGACTGGCTGTGGAGGATGAACGAGAGAGGAATCAAAGAAGAACGATGGAAGCATGCTCTCTGGGGGTGTGGGGAAGGATTTATGTTGTCAAGCAACTGAATTGAAAACTTAGCATATTCTGGCTTCTGTTAAGCCATCTTCAATTTCATTACCAGTGGCTCACATGTAGGCAGGTGTTGCATGGGTGTGTGTGTGTGTGTGTGTGTGTGTGTGTGTGTGTGTGTGTGTGTGTTTGTATTGCCCCTCTGGGTCCAGCATGTCTTTCTTTAGCTCAAGAGGATCCTAGCCTTGTCATATCTGCTACCTTCACATTGTCCCCTTCCTATGGCCTCCTCACCCTGACCTGAATCTTTCCTTGAATGGACATTGTTATGACTTTCTGTTCCAGGGCAGAAAGAAAGTAAACACACGCCTCCGTGTCGCCTTTCTTTTTCTATGTTGCTTTTGCAAGGACTAAGGTGTTATAAAAATCACAGTGAGCCTTAGAGAAAGAGGAGAAAATGAATGGTGTCATTTATCTTAAAGTAGGGCATCTCTGGTTAGAGCAGGACCTCAGGAGATCCAGCCTTCAGTAGGAGGGAGGTCATGTAGCATCCAGGCAGGTTTGTTCTATCTGCATGATGTATCCTAAACTGGTTGTCTTGTTGGTGGTATGTAGATCTGTGCTGGGGTCAATACGCTAAGACTCCCCCCAATTAAATCAGCAATCTGTAATATTTAAGGGCATTTCTCTGGCTGTTCCCAGGAATCTCTTGTCAGGAAGAGGCTGGAGCATCTGATAAGAGCATGGCTTCAGCTTGAGCAGTCACCAGCCCACATAGCAGAAGTCACAGCAGGAACCACACAGAATGTCACTGTGCTTTTTGCAGTGATGGCAGGGAACCGTGGGTCTTACTGTCCCTTCATATTGGTGACTCTGATATCACCTGCCCACTGGCAGTGTTTCTCTGGCTTGTAGTATGCAGGGCAGAGGCTCCCAGTCTCCCTTTGACTTTCTCTTGTGAACCTTAAGAGCTAGCTCAGCAATACAGGGGTCAGTGCTCTGTGGAACGAGTAGGGTATGTTGTGAGAGAGTGTCAACCCTCACTCTCCAGACTGTAAAGGAACCCAAGCCAGGGTGTTTATAGCTGAGGAGGAGGAGGAGGAGGAACCACTGACACCTTTGATTGCTTGATTTAGTCAATGATAGATGTGCTATGGCCAGAACATCTGTGACTGAGCCCATAGTGCTTGCCCCTGATGATGGAGACTATACCTAGTTTTCTCTTGAGCTGCAAAGAGGGGACAAGGTATGCATTTGTTAGTGTTGCTGTTACTAAGGATACCCACAAATCTTGCAAGACACTGGCAAGTTGAGCTCACCTGGCTGTGCAGTCAGTCTACATCCCACAGCTCTGTCCATCTACAGAACAATATCCATGCCACGGCCCTGCAGCTCAGGGCGCCAAACATGCTGCACAGTGACCCCATCCATCCTCCAAAGTGGTCCTGCATTAAGAGTAGTGGAAGGACAGAGGACTCCAGGAACTCACTGGAGATCAAGGGTTCATAAGGAAAACTTTTTATGCACCAGTGCACAGAGTTCTGTGATGCTGGTATGGGGTCTCTTCTCCTCCTGTTCCCAGGTTCTCTTGTCCTTACCTTTGTCCCTCATTCTGACAGTTTTGATATGTTGTTAGATTGTTTACTATAGAAAGTATATATCATTATATTCATGAATTGTCCTAGTTAATTTTGATTATCAACTGGATGAGATTTAGAATCACCATGGAAACATAACCCTGGGTGAGTTTAAAAGGGTGTTTCCAGAAAGGTTTGCTGTAGTACAATATTCAATGGTCTTATTAATAAAAACAAATCTGGAGCCAGATATTGGGGTGAACGCTGGAAGATCAGAGAAGCAGAACAAGCCACAGCCACCTCACCTCGCCAATTCCTCCCCTGATCCTGTTTCCTCAGACTGGAAGCCCCTGAGTCCTCATCCCGAATGAATCTCAGCTGAACTGTGTTGCTACAAGCCTAAAAGCTTAACCAGCCAAATGCTTCTAGTTTCTGGTCCTCACGCCTTATATACCTTTCTGTTTTCTGCCATCACTTCCTGGGATTAAAGGTGTGAGTCACCATGTCTAGCTGTTTCCAGTGTGGCTTTGAACTCACAGAGATCCAAATGGATCTCTGCCTCTGGAATGCTAGAATTAAAGGCATGTGCTACCACTGCCTAACCTCTATGTTTAATATTATGGCTGTTCTGTTCTCTGACCCCCAGATAAGTTTATTGGGGTGTATAATATATCAACCACAGTTTGCCCAAAATAGAAAAGTAAATACTGAGTGGTAGAATGTATTTTCCATGACAATTTTTATTAATGTGTAATTCCTAAGTTGACATTTTTTTAAAAGTATGCAATTCTGACACTTTAGTATATTCACAGATCCATGGGACCTACACTATGACCTCAACTGAAAATATTGTGGGTTGTTGAAATGGCTCCATAGGTAAAGGTGCTTGTTGCCAAGGCTGACAACCAAAGTCTGGTTCCCAGAACCCACATATTGGCAAGGGTGAACTCACTCCCACAAACTGTCCACTGACCTCCACATTCATGCCATAGTATTTTCACCTACAGGCACACAAAGCACACACACACTACCACCACCACCACACCTACACATACACAAAAAATAAATGCATGTAAAAATAAGTTTAAAAATTTAAACTTAGCACATTGTGGTCACCTTATGTAAGAAACCTTGCATTGCCTGGTGTGATGGCTATTCTTAGTTGTCAACTTGACTACATCTGGAATTAACTAAAACTCAAATGGCTGGATATACCTACAGAGGACTTTTTTTTAATTAAATTATTTGAAGTAGGAAGACCCACTTCTAATCTGGATCTTTGAAGTGGGAAGATCCACCTTTAATTCAGATCTTTTGAGGTGGGAAGATCCACATTTAATCTGGGCCACACCTCTTGCTGGCATCATATATAAAGAACACGAATATCACTGGCAAATCCATTCCTTCACTGGCATTAGAGCCTATTTTTTTGAGATTCCAGCATATACTGAAGATCAGCTGAGCCATTCAGCCTCATGAACTGAACAGCCACTGGTTTCCTGGACCTTCCATTGGTAGACAGCCATTGTTGTACTAGCTGGACCACAGCCTGTAAGCCACTCTAATAAATTCTATAAATCCCATGTGTATATATTCATTCTATCAGTTTTGTTCCTCTAGAGACCCTAACTAATACAATTGGCATTCATTCTCATTCTCTCCTCTCATAGCCCTGGGAAGCCTTTCAGTTTTCATGGATTTGCCAGCTCTATACACTTGGTACAAACATATTCATACGGTTAGGTCTTTGGGGACTGCCATCTTTCTCATGGCATGCTGCTTCCTTGGTATGTGTGACTGAATCATCTCCACCTATGGTCCTGACACATTTTCTTTGTCCATTCATCAGGTGGGGACATTTAGACTCTGCTCTTTAGGACCATTCTGATTAGTGGTGCTGTACAGATTCACATTCAAGCTTCCTGCAGATATGCATCCATTTCTCTGGGCTAGGCACTTAAGAATGGAATTGTTGGGTCCTCAGGAAGCTACCCTTGCCCTGCCCTAATGGAGGAGAAGTTCAGGCTGCTGGAGAGACACAGTGGCATAAAGACCCCCCCTCTGTCCTGGCCAGGGTCAGGGCCATTTGTCTATAGTAAAATCCAAATTGTCACAAGGTGTCAGTTGATTTCCAGAGTTATGAAAAGCAGGTTTTGATGGTTCTTGTCAGTGTTCTCGACGCTGTGAGAGACATCCAGATTTTAGGGCCCTCCCTCCAATGGTCCTTAGATGTCTCCTTCTCTTCACTCTTTCCTTGATGATATGCTAAGGCTCTCAGCCACCTTCTTTTGTATTAATTCCTTTGCTTTTAAACTATATTAATGTTACTTGAACTTTGCTTTTAGCAGATGCATTGTGTTCTAGAAATCAATCCATTAAAGTACGTTTTCCTTCCCCAAACTCTGACAGGAAGACACCCTAATCAGGGTACTTTGGTGAATAACATTTCCCCTGAGGTACTTGCCAGTCTCTCTCTCTCTCCTCTTGCTCACTCGCTCTCTCACTCTCCCGCTTCCTCCTTTTCCTTCATCCATTTTGTGTTATCTTCTTTGAGACATAATTTGCATTCATTAAAACATCTCCAATTTAACAGTGTAGTTTAAGGAGCTCCAGAGACACACAGTCATGCAGCACCATCGTGTTTATGTTGTTTTTAACAATTTTATGCCTAAAACCAATCCTTTCCTGAAATCTCGGCCCTTGGAAAGCCCAGGTCCATGTTCTATTCCTGCGGCTAGAGCAGTCCTAGGGTATTACTGGAGTGTCCTGCGTGGAATCATCCAGCACAAGCCCTTGTTGTCTCTAGCCTCTTGGTGTCACGTTTTCAAGCTTCATTGTCGCTGCTGTGTGTTTTAGAAGTTTGATTTGTATGTCTTTGTTTGCTTTTTTCTCAGTAGGATTCCATTGTGGGCACATAGCACAGTTGCGTTTTCCATTTGACAATTGTTAGGTGCTTGGGTCATTTCCTGTTTGAGAATATTTCAAATAAAGCTCTTATCATTCTTATGAAGGTAATTCTGTGATAATAAGTTTTTATTTCTTGTAGAAAAGTAACTAGGAGTAAAAATGCTGCTTAAAAGTGAACTGATTTGACTTTGGGGGAGAGTTGGCCAATTGTGACTTGTGGAGCCAAAGATCTTTCTGTGTGTTCTTTTCCTATATGGAACTTAGTACTGATCAAAACCTTCTACAGTTTATTATTTGGACATTGCCTTCAGGTTACTGAATTACAAAATTCTAAATATATGTAATTCACTGAACGATTTGCACATTTTTTTTTTTCACTACACAGCTTGGTATCATTTTCTCAGCATCCTTAATCTTGTCCTTTGACAAAAAAGTTTGTGTTCTTTTCTTCTTTGAGTTCTACTTTTGCATGTCTGGTTTAACAATTTCCCCCCAAAGTCATCATGGTTTTTCTCCACTTGTTTCTAGAAGTTTCAGAGTTGTGATTTTTGCATTTAGTCCTACAACCCACTTTAAATCTGTTAGAAGTTGAGATGCTAAATTCAAAAATGGTGCTTGGTGTTGAAGCTCAGCACACTGACAGGGTGGTCAGCTCCCACCTGGCCCTCCCTGTTGCTGCTTTGTTAGAATCCCTCAACCACTGACTCTCAGGTCCATCTCTAGCTCTGTGAACTGTCTGACTCCCTTTATAGTACCTATTAATTGTCTTGGTTAAGGATGCTTATTTAAAGTCTTGAAGTTTGGGTCTCATTGTATCATTTTGAAATCATTTTGTCTAGGCTGCAGGGATGGCTCACCAGGCTAAGAGCACTTGTTGCTCTTGCAGAACCCAGGTTCAGTTTCCAGCACCTACACTGTAACTCACAACCATCCATAACTCCAGTTTCAGGGATTCAGAATGCCCTCTTCTGACCTCCTGAAGCATCAGGCACGCAGGTGGTGTAAGGTTTTGGTGTCCTTATTTACGTCCTTTAATTACGTCATCAGCCTTCGCTGGCTTCCCAGCCTAAAAAGCGGTTGGGCCCTCTGTGGGCCCTCTCTGTCCCCTCTCCTTTGCGCTCCTTCCCCCCGTCGGTCCCCCTCTCTTCCTCTCCCCCCCTTCTCTCTCTCTCTCTCTCTCTCTCTCTCTCTCTCTCTCTCTCTCTCTCTGTCTTTCTCTCTCTCCCCCCCCCAATAAAGCTCTAAAAAGGTAACCATGGCTATGGTTCTTTCAATCAGCACGCTTCTCCGCGGGCATGGCCGCCGCGGGCGGTGACCAGCCACGAGGGGCAGCTCGGCGGCAAAACCAACAGGTGGTACACATATATGCATGTAGGCAAAACACGCATATACAAAAAATAAAATAATTACACATAAAAAACAATACATTGTCTGATAGAGTGTATGCATAGTTCAATGTGAACTTTAAAGTGAGTTTGTCAGTTTCTGGAGAACTCAGTATCAAACAGGCTTGTGTTGACTCTGTAAATCACTTTTTCAGGGTTGATGTGTTAGTGATGCTGACGGAATGTACAGGTAGACATCTTTACTTGGCTCTTCTGAAATTGCTCTTCTTTGTTTCTGTAGCTATAAATGCTTCGCATTTTAAAAGGACCTCACTTAGTTCATATTTCCAGTGGCACATTGACATCTTTAAACTATACTTCTAATTGTTCACTGTTAGTGTGTAATTATTCACATTCATAGAATTATCTTTTTTCCCACAACTTAATGACCAGATGCATCAGTTTCCTTAGCTTTTCTGCAGATGTGATCATGTCCTTTGCAAATAAAGCCAGTTTCACACACTCCTTTCTAATTTATAGAATATCCATTTCCTTTTCTTGTCTTAGTGCACTGGTCAGCACTGCCAGAACACCCACGAACTCACCTGGGCATGGTGGAGCCCACACCTGGTTCCTAACTTCAGAGAAGCGTGGGCACTCTTAAACCATGAGGAAAGTTCTCTGAGCTTTCTCTAGGCAAAGTACATGTGGGAGTTCCTGGGATGTGAAATTGCCAGTATTCCTTCTTTCCCTTGCCCGAAGTGAAGCCCACATTTTTAGAAATAAATAAAGTGTTTTTCTTATAAAATTTGATTTATTTATTATTTTATGTATATGAGTGTTTTGCCTCCATGCATGTCTGTGCACCACATGTGTACCTGGTACTTGCAGAATCCAGAAGAGGGTGTCTGATCCTCCGGAACTGGAGTCACAGACAGTTGTTCCCTGCCATGTGGGTGCGGGGAACTGAACCTGCATCCTCTTACAAGAGCAGCTGGTGCTCTTATCTGCTGGGCCACCTCTCCAGCACCCAGCCCATAATTTTGACATGTGCTTAGTTGGGCTTTGTTCTGGTTTTACCTGCACTTGTACACAGGTGCATATTCAGCCAGAGACTCCATGAAGCATGCTAGAGATGGCCAAAGGTCCCACTGAGCACTTGGCTTCACAGTCTAGCCTCACTGGCCTCATCCAACTTCGGACTCTGTCCTCCGGTGTTTATGCTTGCTGCTCTCTTGTGTTGTAGCTAGGAAGCATGCTTCAAGCAGTGCGGTAGGCACTTAGAAACGCAGTGACTTGTTCCCATCTCTCCGGTTTGCTGTGTGATATCGTCTACTATCCAAAGTCTGAACACTGTCATTACACATGTGTCTCTAACAACCATACTGAGGCTGAGACGAGAGAGTGTATCTAGGTCCTGTTGTTCCATTGTGGCCAGAATCAAAACATACTCCAGGCCTACTTGAAATCTGAACTTGATCTTGTTACTATATGTTCAAAAGGAATGTACATGAGATAGAAAATTCCACGAGTTCATTTCTCTAAATGGAAGAAAGATCAGAACTGGCAAACTGTGAATGGTTCAAGATGGCTGAGGGAACTTCTGAGAGGTACATGGTTCTCAGATATGCTTTAGCTGGGCCTAGACAAATAGCAGTGCTCAGACTACCTCGGAGGAAGATCAGAATAAGCACATCAGCATGTTGTGAGAGCTACTGTGCCCCACATGCACCCTGTCCTCAGAATGGCTCGGCCACCTCCTGCAAATTCTGGCCTGTCCAGCATTAAGTGGTTCTGAAAAGACTGCTGAAATTGTAGCATATACAAACTAATTTAGGCAGCTTGGCATAGGAATGTGTAGGCGCTGATGTCTTCAGACAGGCTGGAATTATTCCCAGGCTCGGAGAAGCAGTGGGGTTTGACCTCAATCTGCAGGACAATAGCCCCCGGGAAGCAGCAGTAAACATGTGCTGATTGTGTTTGAGGCTGTGGGCAGGTGTTTAGACCTGCCCATTAAGTCTCTTGGTAGTGAACTTGTAAATGGCAATGGGCTTGTTGTATGAATTTGGGCAGGGCATTTAATATCTCTGCCTCTTTATTGTTTTAGAAGTCCTGCATGTGAGAGGTCCACTGATTTTTGTCTTCCAATATTTGGTGATGCTCAAATAATAAACTGGGCAAAAGCATTTTAGAGATTCATGAAAGAGAGGACCACACATCTACTAAGCATACTATATATTTTAAATAAGATAACTTATTAAAATTATAAGCCCAAAGTGGTGTAAGTATACTGACACGTTTAGAAATTAGCTAATTTGAACCACTAATAGAAAGAACCTGGGTTTTTGAAGGAATTAAGAAATTTTGTTTTTAAAATAAAAATGATGATGAGCAGGCTAGAAAAAACGTACAATTAAAAAAAGGTAGCAGTCACCTTTCTAGTTAACCACACTTTAAACCTGGACTACTGACAGCTCCATTGGTAAAGTGCTTGCCAGGAAAGCTTGAGGACCCAGGGGTTCCATCCCCAGGGCCTTCACCAGGTGTGGAGGCTTGTGTTGGTAATCCCAGTGCCGGTTGGGTAGAGACAGGAGAACCACTGGGATTTGTTGGCCAGTTAACCTGGCCTAATCCAGGAGGCTCAGGGTCCCTGTGAGAGACCTTGTCTCATAAAACAAGATGGAGAATTTCTGAGGAAGGATACCTGGGTTTGACTTTGACTTCCACACACGCATGTACACAAGCACACATCTGCAGCATTGACATACACAGACACAGGCATACACCTGCAGTGCCTACACACATACACATACACACACCCACACACATTCACAACACACACATAATCACACACACAGTCACATACACACATAGTCAAACACACAAACACACACAGACACAGAGAGTCATTCTTTTTTATTTGTTTGTTTTTGCTTTGTTTTTTGAGACAGGGTTTCTCTGTGTAGTTTTGGTGCCTGTCCTGGATCTCACTCTGTAGACCAGGCTGGCCTTGAACTCACAGAGATTCGCCTGGCTCTGCCTCCCGAGTGCTGGGATTAAAGGCGTGCACCACTGCCACCAGGCGAGAGTCATTCTTTTTATAGATTTGAGTCGCCTTGGATTTCTTTTCTCCTTCACTCATATAAAGAACAGCCTTGGTCAGTGACAGCTGCAGCCCTTGCTTGATTCGGGGTACCTTGGCTCCAAAGCCCCCACTCCTGTTCTATGTTATACTGTCTCCACCATGTTTCCAGATTAATGAAGATTAACAAAAATCATGATCATGACCTAAATTTCATGTTCTCCCCCGTGTTGATATTGGGCCAAAGCATGAGGAGAAAACTTTCATCTGGACCGAGGCCTTCCAGGGACGTTTTAGATCTGTGCTATTTTGCCAAATAAAGAACAAGAACGGTCATTGCAGTATTTTTTAGAAAATGTATCATATTGCCTTTTCCCGTTGACACTGCTTTCATTCCCTGTAGACCCATAACAACAAAATTCTGCTTGGAAGCTCAAAAGGCCTCTGGGCAAAATGACCCCTATTTCCCTGAAAGATAACCTTTTAGTAAAATATTTCTAATTGAGATTCTAAAAAACACTCTCCAGGCTTAAGTTGCCTGGCGCTGTTTCAGATGATCTTACCTCAGGCTGGCCCCACAGAATTTGTGAAATATTTCTTCCTGAGGATTCTTTCTCTTTTTTTTAAGATTTATTAATTTCCACATATAAGGATGTCTGCCTGCATGTATGTACGAACACCACAAGTTGTGCATGGCTGGTGCCCATGGGGACAGAAGGGGGTATGAGATCCCCTGGGACTAAAGTTACAGGTTTTAAGCCTCCATGTGGGTCCTGAGACTTGAACCCAGGTCCTCTGGGAAAGCACTTCACCTTTGAGCCATTTTTCCAGCCCTCCTGAATTGCAGCTTTACAAAAATCATCCTGGAACTTTGAATGGGCAGTGGTGAAGAAACCCGGGGCCAACTGTCAACATGACAGCATCAAAAGTCAAGGGCCACCGTATGTCAAGTCAAGGTTGCTGTGACAGTCCTGTGCAGTCCTTGTAGGGATGTAGAGCTCATGGTGAAGACGGCTTTGTGAAAGTGTGTTCGTACAATATGGTCTTCATCATCATCCCTTAACAGTTTCAGTAGATGTGAAATGTGTTGTTTTATCAGGTCGAGATGGGTATTAGGTATGGGGCAATCAAGAGTTTTGATGCAGAAAAAAAATGTTAGCAGTTTTGAAAAGCTTGCTGTCTGGAAATCACAGGGAAGCATCAAGCAACATAAAGGAAGGGTTGAAATCCAGCAAGGTGTTAGCCTTGGTGTTCCAGGGCATGGAAATAAAGTGTCAGTCCGGGCTTTTAGGGAGAGGAAAGGCTACTGGGGGCTATGAACCGGCTCTGTTCATCCACTAGCCCCATAAGTCTCCTGCCCTCAGGCACCTTGGGCCTGCCAGAACACAGCACCCTGTTTCACCACCCACTCCAGGCTCCCACTGCCTTCCTGCAGTCCTTGGCGGACCCAGTCTCTGGGCTCTCTTGCTTTTCTCCCTCCTGTCCCCAACTCCCCTCTCTCCTGTGCCCTAGCATGTACCCTTTCCTAAGTAGATGCCAGGAAGTATGCACATGTGTCACGTGGTTCAACTCATGGCCAAGGCAGACTCAGCCATATCCGAGTGCTCAGGCACTGCTTACAGGTGACTCGTGGGGCTGGGGAGCTGTCCACTTGTGACTAAGGCTGATGGCAGCTGCCTTTGCCGTAACACACTCTGTGCTTCGGTGACATTTCTTTGGTTATCCAATGGCATTCACCACAGAGGCTCCATGAGTATGTACTCAGGGTCAGCAGCTCCTTGAGATAAGTGTCATAGTATGTGTGACCTTGTTCCCCAAGAACCAGCACTCTCCTCACACGCTTTGACAGTCCTTCCACATTTGTGCACTTGTGCATGCATCACACACACACATACACACACACACACACACACACACACACACACACACACACACACACACACACTTTACAGATGAAGTTTAGGACAGAATTCACTGAATATCAATTATGCGGTAAATCTATGGTTACTCTGGGATCAGAAACTGCCCCAATTCTTAGCTCAGAGTGATTTCCCCTTATGTCTGCTTTTTCTCTCCAACATATTCATTTATTTAAGGATAAAAAATGCAGTAATTTAAAAGCTCCAGAAGTTTATATCATAAAACACCTTCAACCATATGACTGGTCCTAGACAAGTTCACCAAAGCCATTCACAGACTGGCATATCCAGATGCTTCCACCAGAAATTCTCCCAAACTCGAGGCTAGCACAGGCAGGGGAGAGGCTTGCCCAAGCTCACTGTGAATCCGCGTTCTCAGGAACTGTGAAAACTCTTTGGGTATGGGCTGTGTCATCAGGTATAGCTGTGTGGGACTCACTCTGATTTTGTTACAGCCAAATGAATATGATGGAAAACCATGGTGTCCTCTGATTGTATATTTGTCTACTGGCTTTAGGAAGGGGACCAGAAGGCGGCATGCAGAGCCCTGGTGCCATCAGAATCAGCGTGTCATTCTTTTGTGGGCACTTTGTTCATTGTTTAATCATGCTCTCATAATGTAAGTTTTTTAGAGCAAAGAGTTTCCACCTCATTTATAGCTTCTGTGATATGTTTCCTCCAGGCAGAGCAAAGTTGTGACCTGAAGTGAGGCAGGGATACTCCTGTTCAGCCATCCTGATAGCTGGGAGGAAAGGACACTTTGGTAGCTCACCTAACACCAGAGGCACTAGCCTCTTCACTTCACAAGGTAGAGTGTTTTCCTGACAATCTGTGGAGGCTGAGCACCTGCTTGCCACTGGTCCGAGTGCTAGAAGTGAGATGGACAGGATGGTGTAGGCAGCCTGTGTCTGCAGCTGATGTATGACTGAGCATCGCATCATGGCGTGTGTCTCTGTCTCCTGATAAGATGGACATCCCAGGGTCCAAGTCTACATGCCTCCCCCTCATTCACGCAGATCCCTCTCAGTTAGCAGTCAGAGAAACTCAGGATGCCTTGAGGGAAGCAGCAGAAATGGAGGGTTGATGCAAAAGCAGAGAAGAGAGAATTTATTCTAGAGTCAAATATGAGTGATCACAACCTGGGGACACAGATTCAGCTTGTCCCAAATTCCATGTTCCAACATGGTAACAGTTTGATGAAGTTTTCATAGTGACAGAATAAAGAATGTCATAAACAGAGGCACTTTTCAAATACGTTGATAACACTGGGTAGGCGGGTAACAGAGAAGTGGGGACTATACTATAAGTTAGGGGTCGGTTAATATGTTCTAAGAGGTCTTTGCCTGTCAATCACAAGGATGTTAGGTGGTTACAGAGATAGGCAACAACCGTTATTAAGGAACTAAAGATATCCCACTATGAATTGTATGTGGCCCAAGACTGCAACATTCCAACCTCTCCTTAGTCATTGAAGTTCTAATCAACAAGGCATACTGTGGTTTTCTGAGGAAAAACTGGTTGGGTGGGCTGAGATTCTTGGGGCAGGAAGCATTTCTGAGAGCCGCTATGCAGAGATGGGCCCACTCACAGGAGTCCAGATGGTCCCAGTTGAATCATTTCATTTCAGTGAAGCTTTAAAAGAGGCTCTTTAAAAATAGTTTGCAGAAAGGTTTCGACCTTGGGCAGGCTTGGTGTGGTCATTTCCCATGCTGCCACAGATGACTTAGCAAATGAAGATGCTTTTCAATCCACTAAGGTGTTCTCTGCTGTCTGGGACGGTTCCCGAGTGCTTGCGTCATCAGGCCAGCTGGCTCCATCCTGACTAGCCGAGCAGTGTGGGTAAAGAAGTACTCCAGTAGACTTCCTTGTTTCCCAGAGCATTCCAGTTCTGCACGTCACTAAAGGGAGCACAGGTGCCATGAGGACAACTCAGAGGACTCTTCCTTCTACCAAATCACTCATTTGCAGACCCCTCTCCTTCTACCAAATCACTCATTTGCAGACCCCTCTCCTTCTACCAAATCACTCATTTGCAGACCCCTCTGCTGACTTGAGCTGGTTTATGTTCATCCCACCAGGTGAGAATAAGACCACTACCACAATTTTGAGCCAAATTTGAAGCAAGCTTTAATTAAATACTGGTCAGGATGATGGACTCTGGCCAGGTCCATTCCTGGGTTCCCAGAAAATGGCCAAGAACTACATTAACTAGGTACTTATAAAGGCGAACCCACGAGACTAAGTACTTCTTGCCTTCATCCAATCAGGGACAAGCATACATCCTGACATACTTCTGACTAAGCACTTCCCACCTACATGTGTGCACATCTGGTGCAGCTGGGTCAACCAAACTTGTTTAGGGGAGTGAAAACATGTGACTTTTATCTCCCATAAACAATAGCCTCCAGCATTTCAGGGATTATCTGTCCTTGGGCAAGGGGCTTGCAAGTTAGAGGCATTTTTGTTTCATGGATCTCTTAGGCACAGTAATGAAAACTTAAAACACAACGTTGGCTCTTACAGTTTATAAAAGTCACCTCAAAGTCATTCCAAGGCCACAGTCTTGGTATAGCTCTGTCCTTGAGAGCTGATCCCCTCTGGAGAACTGGGGACAGGTTCCCCAATGCTGTCCGAAAAAAAGTAACTTCTTGGTGATTCCCACATCGTTTAATACACAGGGAAGGAAAGGAATATGCCAACTCGCGCTTCTACCATAAACACCAGCCCCAATGCACTTCCTTGGGACTTCATGGCTTGGTCCCGCAGACCCTGAACAGCTGCTGGGTAGACTGGTATGTGCTGACCTCAGCTAGGCCAGCCATCAACAAGGGCCCTCAGCACCACGCTGGGAAAATACACAGGTCTCGCTCCATCTGCTCCCCTTTGGTGTCATCGATTTGTTGTCCGATTTAAATATGAAGCTCACTGTGCAGGTGTGTGAGTGTAGCATAAATAAAAGGGCATCCTCCTTCACGACCTGGGACCTTGACTGGGAGCAGATATAATTTATGAAGACAGAAGAAGCAGCCTGAATCTGCAGGATGCTTTGTCCCAGGCCAGGATAGAGCTGGTCAGAGAGAAGCTTGGAAGAGGGGACGGTGGGGAGGGAAGACAGAATGTCATGGGGACCTGAACCTTGGAAGCTAGCCCCAAATACACCGAGAACGGTTCACAGTCACTTTCTAATTCCTCGCATCCCCTGGAGACTCTGTGGCACAGATGGGATTTCCTTAGTGAATGCGGTCCTAGGTCAGTGGTCCCCCCTTCCTGGTTCCCTTGGGTGGAGCATGGAGGGAGAGTATGGAAGGGCGGTACATCACAGGCTGCATGACAAGAAGCTGGCGGCTCCAGCTCTACTCCCTGGCCAGGAAGGCTGACAGTGCTGGAGTGGACGCGTCCGCGGTATCTGGGGTCCGTATGCTCCCAAGGTGTTCACAGGAATGGCCACAATGTCCCTCTTGGTAGTGTCCCATCAGAAGGTGGATACCACTGCGTCCTGGGGTCATCCTGTCATTCTGGTAAGGTGGCCTGTGTGTGCCTGTGTGTGAGTGTGTTGTGTGTGGAGGGGGAAGAGCAGAGACCATGTCGCATTTGTTCTTTAGGAATGACAATTATTGATATTTGCACTTTTTTTTTTTTGTTTTTGGTCTTCCAAGTTCTGACCTCACCCACCTTCTTTCTGAAGGGTGAACCTGACCCAGGGGTGGGTGGAGAAACAGGTCTCTCGCAGCCCACCTGGCAAAGAGGGTCATAGGGTAATCTCAGCAGCAGAAAATGGGAGAAAGACCAGATCCAGCCCTTACCTCACTGGCAGGGTGGGCAGCCTGCAGGAGTGTGTCAACTTCCCCACAGTGGATGGGGAACTGGGGTGGAGGAATTACTAAGACCCTAGCAGTGAGTCTGGGGAATAAGTGAATTCCAGAAGTGTGGTTCCTGGGAACCCAAATTGCTATGGAGATTGCATTGGTTTACTAAGACATGAGAACCAGGAATCAGCAAAAGGTATAGGAAGGAGCCTGATGCATAGGGACAGGCAGTGAGCACGGGGGCCAGTGGAGGGAGATGGATTGCTCCATTCATTAAGCAGGGACAGCTTGGTGTAAGAAAGGAAGTCAGCTTTCTGTGGGTAGAGCTCTGATGTACATGTCTGAGCATGCCCTTCCTTCACCCTTTCAGACAGGTACTGGTGGGGAGAAAGCCTGTGGGGGTGAGATACAAGTGGCCTCTGGTCTTGGGAGCCAGGAGTGCAATGCTCTGGTGTGAGGGTGAATGTCTAAGTGGAGTGTGTGTTTGCATGAGTGTGTACATGCATGTTAGAGCAAGTGTGTAAATGGGTGCCTCTGAGGAGTGAGCCAGAGGAGAACCAGGAGTATATTATGGAAGAGCATAGCTGAATGGGAGTTGTGGAGAGTATGGCTGTGCATGTAGCATTTGGAGTCATCCTGGGCTCTGTTGCCCCTTAGAACTAACGTGCAATGCTATGCTTGACTTTGCCAAGGTAGCACGCATCTCCCAGCTGAGGTGAGTCTCAGGAGGGACCCCCTGAATGTGCTAAGGAAAACATGGCTGGATAGCATTGGGTACAGATGGCACACTGGTAGAAAGACATGGATGTCTGTAGGGATGTAGATTTGTGGGTGGTAGAAATCCAGGACCACCATGTCAGCCAGGAGAGTAGCTACAGACAGGAAAGACAGTGTCCACCCAGGGACAGTCCCACATCAGCAAGCCCTTCCTGCCTCTGTCTATACCTCTTGGCCTTACTTCTGTCATAGGCTTAGTTCTTAGCATGCTGCTGCCCCTAAATACTGGATTAACCCCAGGATACCTGGCATGGCCACCCAAAAAGATCCACCCTTTTAGGACAGAAAGAAGAATTAAAATAGAAAAAAAAAGAGAGAAATTCTTGAATTTCTTTTTGTCTTTCTCAAGATGCTGCAGTCACTTAGGTGTGGGGATGTGTGCTGGGGAAGAAGTTTCTCCTTTATACCAGATCTTACTGCTTGGAAATTGTAGAGGACTTCCAAGGACAGCTGCACTGAGTCTGCCTCTCACCCTGCTAAGTGCTCGAAGAGGCCAATGCCCCTCATGCTTGGAGCAGGATGGTCAGCAGGGCACAGAAGCCTCTCCCTCCTCTGTGTTTCCTCGGCACTGCCTCAGTGGTGCATCCTGGGGCCCCAGATCTAGCCAATAAGCTTAAAGCACCCTGAAGGAAAGGAAGACACCAAGTTCACTGAGCTTTGGAATGACGGTGGTTGGGTCTTGATGAAGGATTTCCCTTCCGTGTGAGTTGCCTTGCTTGTCTCTGAAACCAAATACCAGAAGAGACTTGAGGGAAGAAGGCTTTTTATGCTGGCTTATTGTTTCATGGAGAAGGAGGGAGGGGGGACCAGTTCTTGTGACTAGTGGTAGGAATCCCACATCTGCCAGCTGGGACCCACATCCCAAAGCTCCCACAGCCTCCAAGATAACACCACCATTGCTGGACCAACTGTTCAAACACATGGACCTGTGGGGGCATTTCATATTCAAACCATGGCATCCCAATTTGATGAAATAGTATATAAATTTTATCTCTCCTCTGCACTATTAAACGGTTGGTGTTTCCAGACACTGTGTGCAGTGTCCCACCCTGGTCTCACAGTAGGAGAAGATACAGTTCCCCAGAAAGATGGAGAAGGAAGAGAAGGTGTTTGAAGACAAATGCACAGAAGAAAAGCCTGATGGCTGTAGGCACAACTGGTGCATGGTTTAATACCAGAACTCGGTGGGGGAGGGGCTGAGGCAGGAGTAGTCGGAGTCTGAGTGAAGCCTGGGCTAAGACATGGAGCCCTTGTCTCAAAATTAAATACAGGAACCAGGAAGAAAGAGGAGCAGAGCAGAAATGGTGGAGAAGGTGTTCTGGGGGCTACCCACTGTGGTCAGCACCAGGATGGGTGGGTGCTGGGCAGGAGGAAGAGGCCACCCCAGCCTGGGCAAGGACGGCTCGCAGCTTCTTGTAGAATGTCCCATGGCTCTTGCCTGCCTCTTCCCTCGGGTTCAACAACTTTAAAATAGCTGTATTTATTTTTGCGTGAGCTTTTGGTGTTGTGCTATTTTTATGCGATCTCTTCATTTCCCACTTTAGTTTCTTGAATTAAATGCTTTTCATTCTTAGAAGACAATAAGCGTCGAGTCAAAAGGTGTGAAAAATGCCTCTGTAAGCTTTTAATAATTCCAACGAGATATAATAGGCTTGGGGTCTAAAAATGCTGTGTTTTGGCTTTGTCTTTTAAAGAGAAGTGGAGTTTTTAGCAACCAGGTCTTTTAGAGTTCCCTTTCCTGGTGTGAACCTCTGTGATCTTCTGTAACTACAGATCCTGCCCACACCCGGCTTTCCTCAGTGTTTCTAAACCATGGGCAAGTCTAAGCCCCAAGGGGCTTTAGCTGCTCATGAGAACTCACTCTGGGAGCAGCAAGCTGACTCTGGAACTGAGGCTCCAAAATGCATGCATGTGTGTGTGTGTGTGTGTGTGTGTGTGTGTGTGTGTGTGTGTGTGTGTGTATGCTTGCGTACTATTATGTGTATGTATGTGTGCTTGTGTGTGTGTCTGTGTGTTTGTGTATGTATATGCTTGTGTAGGTGTGTATATACTTGTGTGTGTGATTGTGTGCTATTATGTGTATGTATGTATGCTTGTGTGTGTGTGTGTGTGTGTGTGTATGCAGATCCATGTGGAAGCCAGACAACAATCTTGGCTATCCACCTTGTTTTTGAGATATGGTCCCTTAAGCAGGCTAGGGTGGCTAGCCAGCACACTGCAGGGATTAGCCTGTCTCTCCCTCTTCAGTGTGTGTATGTGTGGCAGCGGGGGGGGGGGGGGGGGGGGGGGGGGGGGTTTGATATGGGTTCTGGGGATAAAGCTCAGGTCCTCTGCGTTTAGTTTCACAGACTGGGCCAGTTCTGCAGCCCCTCCAAGGGCTTTGAGTTTTAGCTTCGCAACCTCTCCAGCACTTAGTGTTTCTCCTCTTTCTTTCTCTGCTCCCTCCTTGCTCTCCTTCTTCAGATGCTTCCTTCTACGCCCAGCCCCTCTGTGCTCCACTACTAGGCTCCCCTGTGTTTCTGCCTTCCTTAGCTCTTTTGGTTTACAAACCCACCCACTGGGAGTCCACCTCTGCTGTGACTCCCATCCTCAACTGCTCACCTGCATCTGCCTCCGGTTCTGCAGTGACAAGTCTCACAGGCACGCTGCCATCAGCAGCCCATGCTGTGGGACTCTCCCACCAGCTAGTTCTTCAACTTCTGCTGTTTACCAAAGTCTCTGTTCTTCCAGTGGTCTACCTTGCGTGCCTCCATCAACATCTCTAATTTGTACGGAGTCTTAGCTCTAACTATGACTTTCATCTGTAAATGTAGGATTCTTTGACAGTGTTCACTTTTCCTATTCCCTACCCCTGCCCCCTCCTCTGACCCGTGGGTCCTCTTCCAGTCCCCTTTGCTCCCATTACACCTTTTTTTGTGTATGGGAAATTTAAAGATTTGAGAAAATGCATGCTAACTGGGGGTGGATTAATTTGTTTAGCATGATGGCCCTCTGGTTCCATCTATTTTCTTGTAAACAACATTAATTTTTTTTTCCTGATTGAGTACTACTCCAATTTATATACACCACATTTTCTATATTCTACCATCTGTTGACCTTGGCTCATTTCACAACTTTGCTATTGGGATAGGGTCTCCATGAACTCAGATGTGCAGGAATCCCCATCATAAGCTGTCTTTCAGCCCTTTGGGTGTGTGTATACCCAAGAGGTCACATCTGGATCCAAGAGCAGTTCTACTTGTAAATAGTTGAGGTATCTCCGTACTGACCTCTGTGACAGTTCCTCCAATTTGCACTTCTGCTAATCATGGATAAAGGTCCATTGCACCCTCACCAGTAGGTTGCTGTTTCCTTAATGGTGGCCATTATTACCAGGGTAAGATAAAATCCCAATGGAGTTTAAGAAATTGAGTGCATGATGTGAGCTCTAATTCAGACTGGACCATTGACTCCAAGTTCATGCGTCACTGTGACTTGGTGCTTTCACCCCCAAATACTGACAGGAGAAAATTTACAAGGAGAGACTAAGCTGTAGCATAGGATATCAACTCCTTGGGGCCAACATCAGCTATCCCAAGTAAAGCTGCAGCTGTGGAGGCCAGAGACTAGCAGGGTGTATGCTAGGGCCTTGGGTTTGAAGTTACTCAGGGCATTTTCAAATAATTTCAGTGGCCATAATTTTACACACATTTTATAATAATATTAACTCCATGCAATACATGTCTGAAGTAACTTCTGTGTCCTGACAAAAGGTGTCTAGAGAAAGCATCCATTTGAGCGATAGCCTGGGTTGTTGAGGGAACTGGAAGTTTAGGGATATGACTATGTCTGTGATGATTCTCAAGAACCAGACAGGAGGGCTTGCTCCAATCAGAGACTTAAACTCATTTTTTTCCTGGTGTTCTGTTTCTTTCTATTAAAACGTTTCTCCTAAAATTCTAGTTTAATGAGAATTCTGATTGATTGAAAAGTGAATTTTTTCTTAATTCACATAAGTCAAAAGTAACATTGATGACCACTATGGAATCGATTTATTTCCTGTAGTGTCTGTCAAAGATTGCAACTGGTCTGGTTACAAAATGTTCTCCTAGACAGCGCCTCCCTTATCCTGCAAACATTCTGGGCCTCTGATTTGCCCCGAGCAGTGCTCAGCACCCCTCAGGCAATGTGTGCTCTGTTGTTTGAGAGCGCTGTTTATTTCACTTACTTCTGACTGTCTTCTGGTTTCCTCAGGAGCTTCAGAATTCATTCTTCTTTACATTGATGCCCATTGGAAGGTGTAACCCTGAAGGGAAGGGAGGAATCGCAAGACTGGTCACGGGTTTTGTGAAACAGCATGGGGCTGGAATCAGTGTGGGTGCTGAAAGTGAGCCGCTGACTGGCTTCCCCATAACCTTGGGGAGGACCAACAGCCAGAGAGAAGCTGTTCGTGGCAACTGCCTGGTAAATATCAAGCGTGCATCCACTGGCCATTTTCTGCTAGTAAAACTAAAGGGTGACTTCTCTCCCATGTTCATTAAAGAAAAAAACCAAAGAAAGCTGATGCAGTGGGAAACAGGCATTTATTTGACAACCTCCAATAGAAAGCTCCGTACAGCTTTATTTGGGCTGTACTACCAGCATATAATGTGTACATATGGTGATATAACATGACTCAGGTCATTCCCAGCCACATGGAAGCACCAGGTAAGGCATGGCAGTCACTCTTACCTACCTCCTCTATAGATCCAGGTGACCCATCATTTCTTCCCAGAGGTGAAGACAAGTGTAGTCTCAGCAAGCATGACTGCTTCCATCTCCAGGGTGCTGACTCGCTCACCTTTCACCCAACACATGAGGGAGCCTGGAAGAACCCTGAGCTCTGACAGTCAGTCAACCTGACACAAGGGCAGGGGTGGGGTGTGCCACATGCTGCAGTCGACTCATGCTGACTGCATCACCTGCACCCACTGGGCCCTGTTGTTGCTGCCATGCATGAGTCTGTGAACATGGTGTAGAGCACAGCTATTGGACCAATGTTGAAAAGACACCCTGACTGTGCCTATGAATTACAGCAAAAGAGAAACTCACCCTACGGAAAAAAGCAAGTGTCCATTGTTACTTCAAGAACACTAGGAGAAATGGTCTTCTTAGAACGATGAGAAAAATAAAGTATTCTGAGTCATTTTAAGAAATCTTTCTTTTTAAAAATATTTTTATTTTAGTGTGTGTGTGTGTGTGTGTCTGTGTGCGCATGCGCGCACGTGCGTGCACACCTATTTGTCAGTATGTGCACCACATGCAGGCAGGTGCCCATGGAGGCCAGAGAAGGGCATCAGATCCCTTGGAACAGGAGTTACAGGCAGTTGTGAGCCAAACCCAGGTCCTCTGTGAGAGCAACAAGGGCTCTTAACTGCTTAACCATCTCATCGGCCCTAAGTATTCTTTTTGAGACAGTCTCATGCAGCCCAGGCTAGCCTTGAACTCACTGTGTAGCCAAGTACCTTGGATTTCTGATCCTCTGCTTTCCGAGTTCTGGGATTACAGACCTGTTCTACCACACCTGGTTTGATGTGGTTCTGGGGACTGAAGCCAAGGCCTTGTGTAAACTACATCCCCACCCCGACATTGTTTGTTAAATGTAGACACTAGCTAACCGATTCCTTTCTTAGAAGAGGGGGGATGGCGACCACGTGGATGCTCCTGCCTGTCTTCCAGGATTCAGTCACAGACTCTCTCAGGAACAGCTTCTGTAGCTTCACAGCTCAGGCAGCCATGGCCCCCCAGAGCCCCCCAAGCACAGCTGTTGGACCCCTGAGAAGAAGCAGACTTCAGTGTGTCAATGTTGTACAGCTAACATGTACAGGAGATGACTTATAGGAAAGGACAGTCAGAAAAGCACCCCAAGTCTGTAGTGGCCCCTGGACCTACCTGCTGACTTTGACAGTTCTCAAGGTCATTTCCTTTCAAGACAGGAGTTGTCACATTTTAAAATAGCCCCCAACAGATAATTTTTGCAAACCATTTTCCAAACAAGGTAACCATAGGCCAAGAATAACAACCCATAAAATAGGAATTCAGAATGGCTGATATGTAGTATGAAGTTTGGGTTCCAGCAAAGTAGTTGTCCTAAAAACAAAGGGATTGATTGTTCCTGTGCTTGGTTGTTTCAGTAAATAAACGTGCCCTGCACCATGGCAGGGACAGTGAAATGGAGGACAAAGGAAGCTCTTTGGAAAGAGGATTTCCCCCTGGAATGAGAAATCCATGGTCGCTCTGTCCCACATGTCACCACACCAGGTGGTCCATTCAGTCACACTGAGAACTGCTTCAGACATCAGGATACTGCACTTACGCAATGACACCCATGTGACTCTGGAGGCCAGATTCCACCCAGGAATGCAGGCTTGTTCTGCATGGACTGCAGCTCAGAGGCTCTGGAGACCTCTAGGTTGTTGTGAGCCTTGCTGCTGCTCTTCACTCTCTGCCCCAGTCTAGTATGCTCCAGTGTTCTCCTGAGCTGTCCAAACTGGGCCATGGCTACTCTATTTACATTTTAAATATCCATTTCCCACACACACTTTAAGCAAAGTCTTATCTGGTGAGGAAAAAAAAATGAAAAAGACATGATTTAGAAGTCAGTTTCATCAGTACTCAGTTGAGGCTGAAGAGATGACTCAATCTTAAAAGCACGGACAGTCCCTGCAGAGGATCCAAGTTCAGTTCCCAGCACCCATGTCAGATGGCTCACAGCCATCAATAACTCCAGCTCCAAGGGCATGACGCCCTCTTCTGGCCTCTGCAGTCATTACACTCACATGCACATAGACACATAATTAAAAATTAAACCTCACTATGTGATATGCACCTACTCCAAACTTCACATTCCCTAACAACGGCTTCAGGCTTCTATCCCTGTTCCCAGCTTCTTTCCCCAGGATGGAGGTCTTTTTATTCTAAGTGTGATGATACACACACACACACACACACACACACACACACACACACACACACACCTGCTTTTTATTCAGACGAGCCAATCATACTCATTTGTGGCTTTCTCTTTATCTTGGACACCACGAAAACCAGGCAGCTGACCATCAGATAAGACAGGTGCATTTGTCACACACCCAGCAGCAGCCGTTGCTAGGCACCCACCCAATCCGTGCTGCTTGGGGTCTGGCATGCAACTTACATGTTAATAAGAAGATATAAACAAAGAGAGGCCTGTTGGGGGGCCACGAGTGCTAAGGAGAGCGATGAAGGGAGGGACGGGGAATGGGGAAGAATGCTCATTAGAGGGTGAGATGGCAGGAGGCCTCTCTGCCTCGGGAATAGCAGTGCTGAGGGAGAAAGGGCTGCATGTGGGGACATCTCAGAGGAGGGAGCACGGTGCTGCTTGTGTGCCTCTTTCTCTGGAGCCAGGGTGCAGGAGTCTCGGGCGAGCCAATGCCTTTTGTTCCTATCAGTCAAGCAGAGTGACTGACGCTGCTGTGCTTTTACTGGTCCAAGTTCAGCGGGAGAGAGACGCGTCACACCAGTTTGAGGGGAAAAGAGAAAAGAAAGGACACACTACGTTTGAGTGTACAGAGAAATAACCAGAAATGTCTAATGAGAAACACAGGTGGGACCCGAGAGGTTGGTTCCTACACAGTTAGCCAGTGGTCTGGAGTTGTTTTCTTTTTCAAAATAAAATCGCTTTATTTTAATTAACCCCCAAATAAAACATCGCGCTTGCCCATCTACCAACTCCATCCATCTCTGAAGTTCTGTTCAGTGAGAACTCTCTTCTGTGGCCATTCTGAAGCATGGAGCTGTAAAGAACCAGAGGTTTACTCAAGGTTCACACTTCCACTGTTGCATTTTTACCCTAAAGTAACCTGGTCGCCAGAGCCATTGTTCCATATCTTCAGTTTAAACATCTTGATTAAATCAATCCTGCATGTGCGGGTCAGGCCGGCTTCAGTGTTTCCTCGATCCTCCCAGAGTCTGACATCACTCTGGTTCTGGGTACACTCCGGACACAGTTTGATCTCAGAAGAGTGAGGCCTGTCAGACTGCTGCTCTGCCAGCTGGGCTCCCTGCGTCCTGCCCTCCGTGTTAGTGCCTCTCCTAAACCCCTCCAGTAACGGTCCGCCGCAGAGTGTGCCCCACCGTGGAGTCCTCGGTCACACTGCTGCAGCCCTTGCCATCTATCAGGCCTGGCTCTTGACGTGCAGTGGCAGATGAGCCGGCTGCTGCTGGAGGCAGAGCTGCAGGGGTTGGCCTAGAAGCAGCTCTCAGCTAAAGGGCACAGTTGGTCAGAGGGATCACTCGGGAACAGCGGCTTCAGTGTCCACGGCTTATCCTGAGTATGTGTCCACTCAGCATCTGGAAATACCTGTATTACTCTATCAACGGCAAACAGACGCTTCTCTGACGAGGACTGAGAGATGCACTAATCTATGGGCATAACAACAAATCTTTAAGAGTCGACTTAATACTACGTCCCTTTAGCAAAGTAATAGCACTAGATTCCCCCTAGGGCCTAGTTTACAGTTTTAAAGACTGCCCCCCTCCATGAGTCCGAGTTCCTAAGGCCCTGTCTCCTCTTACTAAATCTTGCATTGTAGTTGATGCTTCTAGAACTGCCGATCTTTTACCTTCCTCTGAGCACCATGAGATGCAACTATGTGAACCACACTTTCTGCGGCATCTCAGTGCTCCCTCAGTCAAGTACTTAGCAGTTTTTAAATAAGCAGACTCCCTTGCAGGGTTCTGGATAGGGAGGGACTCATGAGGCTCCACCTCTTCCAGAGGAGTTGTAGACGGCTGATGGTTGCTGTGGGAAGGGGGAGTCATATTCCTCAGTGGTGTAGCAGCAGGTAAGTTACTCTTATCAAGTAAATGAACCCCCGTCTGTGCTCATGCCAGCAATCCTGATTGAGTGCAGGAGGTCACAGAAGAATTGAAAGGGCATGAAAGTAGGAGAAAAACTTGTCGGAAATAAGGAGTTTGGTTGTGGAGTGGAAGGTTGGTAAAAGAGAATAGTCGGAAGAATATGATCAGAGTATATTTTATGTATGTGGCTAAATATGCTATACATATATCTATATATCTATATATATATAATATGTGAAAGTATAAATGACAAATAGTAAAAACATTAATATTTTGCTAATTAAATTAGAAACTGTAGAGAGCCAGTAGGGTAGGAGCTGCGGGGGGTCTTCATGGGACTCCTAAATTACTGAAAATGATTGACAGCAGATTCTCCCTATGGGAGCTTCCCTGGCCAATGTGTCCACGTACCATACCCTCCAGCTTGGGTTGAGCATCTCAACTCTCCCCTGTGAGAATCAGTGGCCATCATGTGAGTCCTGTGACCCCAGCGACTGAGCTGCATAGTTTCTTAGTATGCACTAACTTTCTCCAATGGCACCAATACTGTAGCTATGAGGGACAAGAAGGAACTGACCTGAGCAAACTTACCAAGTCTGTGTCAAGTTTCAGACTCAGAATCGATTCCCGGGGCTCATCTGCTGACTCTTGAAGTTGGCATGGGAATTGTGGACCTGAGAAAACAATGGTTACTCTATGAAATAGTACCTCCACTATCTCTCTACCCAGCACGCCTTCTCCTGCTAGACCTGTGAGGCAGACCCATGAGGCTTAGCTTGTCCTTGATGACTCAGTGGTTTTGTTTGTTAGGCATCATATAGCACCTACTATAAACCTCTGGTATTTTTTAGCGCACACACTGAGCGCTCACTGCACTTATTACAACATCATGTTAGGTACTTTCCTGTTGCTGTCATAAAATATCCTGACAAAACAGCTTAAGGGAAAGAGGATTTTTTTTTTTCTGTCCGCAGTTCAAGGGTATTTCCCATTGCAGGGAAGTCATGGCAGCAGGAGCCTGAGGCAGCTGGTCCCTGCTTTCATCCACAGTCAGGAGGCAGAGAGAGACAAATGCTGGGGCTCAGCCCACTTTTTCCTTTGCATTCATTCCAGGACCTTAGTCCACAGAATAGTGATTCCGAAGTTAAAGAGGTCTTTCCATCGGAGTTATCTAAATCTAGATAATCCCTCAGAGGTGTGCCCAGAGACTTGTCTCTTTGTGATTCTAGACCCTCTTAAGTCCACTGTGTTAGGCATCAGAGATGGGGACAGGAACGATAATGGAAGACCAGGGAACATGCAGAGTCTAATTCTTGTCTGCCATTGTTATTTCCTGATTTCTGCTTGAGTAGAGAAACAAGACTGACAGACATTGACCAGCCCAAATGCCTCCAAAGCAGAACATGGACAGAAAACAGTCAGGAAAACAAGACTAAGGAACTTGGCTTTGTGATGCCTATAGAACACTGTGCATTTAGCCTTTGCTTTGGAGGTGGATGGGGAAAATGGGCTGGTTCTGGGTGTGAGATTTGAACAAAATGTAGTTGATGATTGTCAGAACCAGTGAGGGAATTACCAAAGAGCCTGAACACTGTTTTATAAACGCACATATATTGATGTTTATTTCAAATAGAAGAGCTGTAGGACCAGTTTCCCCAAAGCCAGAAACTTGGAACAGGAGCCAGAGAGTGGACAGAGCTTGCCTGATAGTAGATGTCTACATTCACAACACTGGTCCTCCCTGCTGGTGTAGCGAAGAGTGAAGGAAGCAGAGGTTGATGGGGCACTGAGCTGCCCATGCTGTCCCTGATGTGGAGACATCCTGGAAAGAAGCCCATGCAGAGGTCCTCATCTGCTCTCAATAGGTGAGACATCCCTGCAGACACAGGTCTCCCTGCGCCCCCCACACACCAAGACTGAGAATGTAGACTTCAGACCTGACTCAAGCAGGTCCTGGCTGCTGATCTCGAGGAAATATTGGTTTTCATGTGTTCATCTTTAAAAGAGGGTTTGGAAAAACAGGAGAAATCGTCACAGCAGCTAATGTTTCCATATTTATGATAGTGTCTCTTCTGCAGGAGTTCCCACCTACAATCTCAATGGGAATCTAGAGGTTACTACTCCCCCCCACCGCCATGGCTGAACTCTTGATTGGCTTCCCTCAGGTAATGGAGTGTGCAGGCCGGTCTGGGTGGCGGGTTCTGAACCTATGATGTCAAGTCTAGACCTAGAGAGCCAAGCAGGAGAGGCCCATGGAGGAGACAATGGATGCTTCACAGTGTGTGATGCTCATGCTGATCTCGGTAACCTCCCAGGATGCCTGAGAACCTTCATTCTACTTCCCTCTCCCTTCCTCACCATTTCCACATCTTTGCAGACCAGCTAGCAGTGACGCACCATGGGACCTGAGGTGCCATGGAGGTCTATAACATTCTCTTTTCATCTAGAAGACCTCTCTGTGAGGACCTTGAAAGCCCAGGAAGACTCTTGCCTTCTTAGCCTTTTTGGAGAAAGTCTTCCCCACCCTTCCTCAGAGGAAGGTATGAATGAGATAAGACTCCTCATGCCTTAATCAAGAAGTCATATGGCTTAGCCATGCTCTACCTTGCTGTAATCCCCTGAGAAGGGATGAACTCTAATGTTGAATGATAGAGATCTTTCTTCAAAGTGTTGAAGGAAGGCCCACGTGCAAAAACACAGTTTAAACATGTGTTGACCTTCTCCACTTTTTAGTATCTCTTCCTCCATCCATTCTCCTCTCACCTCCTCTTCTCCTGCTCTCTCATCTGTCTCCTTCCACCTTCTCCTCTTTTGTCCTCTCTTGCCTCCCCTCCCTTTCCTCTCTTCTCTTTCTCTCCTTCTTTCTCCCCTCCCCCTTTCCTCTCTCTCTGCTTTCTTTCTCCTCTCTAGTGAACAAATTAGAATAAGAATTTCCCAATGGCCAGCTCTCACCTGGAATATAGCACAGAGCATTACCAAGCAAAGCCCTGCCCTGGGCACTGCAGGATGAAAACAGGAAGGAGGCTCTCAACTCCCCTCCCTTGCAGCCACATGGATGCTGGGCCTCCTCCACTCTCTAGGAAGTGTCTTGGGCCACTGGACCACTCAAAGGCTTGCAGGTGTCAGCAACAGCTATTAAATCCTCCTGAACTCTGCAGCTCTATGGGAAACCTTCAAATACCTGCTGCATGCTGGTCACAGGTGCGTGGCTGCAACATCGCTGATTCTGTAACTTTCTGTATGCTGCTGAATTCAGAAAACACTTCATCTTTAAGGATGCAGCAGGCAGTAGGTTTAGCTTATTCACTATCTGACACCTAAGGGTGGGAAGTAGCTTCCTCTGTGATAAAACGAGTGCTCTGCTACAAGCAAGACATGGCTCTACTTTTCACTCTTTATTTTCATTTCTGTGTGTGTGTGTGTGTGTGTGTGTGTGTGTGTGTGTGTGTGTGTGTGTGTGTGTAGGTGTGCCATGTGTGTGTAGGTGTCCACAGAGGCCAGAAGAAGGTATCTGATCCCCTGCAGCTAGAGCTGTAGGCAGCTGAGAACAGTTCTATGTGGATGCTGGGAACTGAACTTGGGTCCTCTGCAAGAGCAGTAATCACTCTTCACCACAATCACCACAATCCATCTCTCCAGATGCCACCATCCCCAGTTTCACTCATATCGACCAGCAAGGTCTGTATTGCTCCACTTTTTGCCACTTTCTGAAATATAGGAATTCCTACGGGAGTTGGCCATGCCTCATTCATCATTGGATGTCAAGTCTTTATCTCATGCCTACGATAATGTAGTTATCTCAAACTTACTGTAGGACTTCTTCCCCACCTCAACCCCCAACATTGGGAATTGAACCCAGGGCCTCATGCAGAGCAGCTAAGTGAACTATGATAGACTACCTCCCCACAACCAAGCTTTGTGGAACCTCTCGTAACTTGATGCAGGATTTTGTAGCAAGCTCAAATCAGAGCTGGGATGTGAAAGGTTCCAGACAAGTGAGTCAGCTCTTGGGATGAAACCAGCTTACTGGGAATGGTATCAGAGCATAATCTGGATGATGTCTGTCCTGGGTATGTGAGGAGATGAGGGAGGACTGAGACTACTGTGGCTCATGTTGTCTTCTCTGTCACGGTGCTTAAGCATAGGGGAGAATGACTGATTGTAGAATTGAAAACCACCATGTATTAGGTGCTGTGTCCCTCCTGGGCTTCTGTGTTGGAGACTCAGCCCTGAGCATGGCCAGGAGGCAGGAAGACCCTTTAAAAGTGGGACCTCATGGCAGGAAGTTGGGTTAATGAAGATGTTGGGAAAGGTTAAATTTATTCTTGTGGGATCCAGTTAGATCCTGCAAAATCAAATCACACACACACACACACACACACACACACACACACACACACACACACACACACGTATATGCATGTGTATATATTTTAAGCAAGCCTGATTTCCTGTCTTTCCATGCGACCTTCCCCCTTATATAAATATACTACCACCATGATGCTATGTCCATCCACATGTGCTGCAAGAGAGCTCTCCCACATGCTGGACCATTAGGGCTGCCTTAATTTGGAGTCCATCCTCCCAAATGGAGAGCTAAACAGACATTTTTATGGAGTAACCAGCCTCAAGCATTTTCCTAAAGCAGTGAAAACACATTAATACACTATGTTTCCGAGGAGGAGAATGCAGTGATGACACATTTTGTCTGTGAAAGAAAGCCCAGCGCACCTCCCCACACTGCAGACATCTGTAACAGTCTTTGTCTGCTCAAAATGTCAAGGTAGCCTTCCTAGTGTGATACAGTTCGGGGGCTTGAGTTCAAGGGGAAGCAAGACCTTTAGGGAAGAAAGGCGAAAGGAAAGAAAACGAAGAATGGAGTGTGGTTCCCCAGAACCCTTCTCAAAAAGCTAGAACGCTGACTGTTTAACTGTTGAGACCTTTGAAGGTCACACACATGGCAGGTGCAGGGGAAGGTGCTGTGAACACTTGGTGCACGCCTCCCCAGTCACAAGCAGTGGGAGCCTGGAACTCCCAGACCAGCAGCCCAGGTCCAGGGACAGCATCCAGAAGACTGCTGAGAGCTTACAGGTCTTGGCTAAGTGTGCACATCCCAGATAACAAGATTTGAAGAAAGAAATTAAACCCTTGGGTCTGAAAGTTTTGAACAAAGATGAATTTTTTTAACAGAGAAAATGGTATTACATCAGTTTAGCCATGCTCAAAATCAATTAATACTTGATAAAAGCAGAGCATTTCTGATAAGCTCCTGACAGCACACTGGGATTCTTTGTAGGCTGCCTGCTGGGCAGTTAAGCTGTCCAGCAGACACCCGGTGCTCAGTAGTTTGACACCATAAAAGTTAGCTGTGATGGCCCCACATCTAAGCTGGCCTGTCCTTGGTCATGCTTCCTTATAGGACAGCTTGCTAGTGGCCTGATCTAGGCTGAACATGCCAGGGTCTCTCAGCTGACCCACTTGCTCGCTCTACATCTCCTCTCCCCTTTTTCTTGAATCTAGGAGCTTTGCAAGGCCACTGCAGAGGCACAAGGCAGCAAATGGATGCAAATCAAGGTCTCTAGACTGAGACTCAGAACAGGCCTGTGGTCCCTTTCCCACATACTGATCCCAGTAAGTCAAGTGGCTGATGAGTGGGGAAACATTGCCTATCCCTTCTGTGGAAGAAACTACAGTGCCATGTGGACTATGACCACTAAAAGAAGCACAGAGATGTGAGGCACTGGTACCGATGGCCACGCTTTGACTGTTAAAGTGTCCCACTGATGCTTCTGGCAGTCCTGGACTCTAAATATGGTAGACCAAGCCACCTGTATCTGGACTTCCGTCACGATCTCTTCTCAATACCATTGAGGGGCTTTCTTAGACTTGTTCAGGTTCAGACTGTTGCATTGGCAGCGAGTTTTTTCCTTGGGGTTACTTTATATCATGGAGGGGGGTAATTTCTTCTGCCTTTAGTGTACCCTCCAGAATGAGATGAACCTGCCACCTGAATGGCTCATGGGGACACCGGACAGGGAATCAGAGTTGCTACCTTGTTGCCTCCGGTCAACAGCTGTGTGAAGAATCTTGTAAATAGATGGACAGGGTAGTGGAGACCTCTGGGGTGTTTTTGTTAGTTAATACCTGGAATGGAGGGCAAAGAGCTCTGGGAACTGACAAGAATCAAGGAAGGAGGTGCTGCCAGGGTGTGGCTTGAGGACAGAAAATAGTGCTTTATCAGTGAGAGTTTTCTGTGCCTGTGCTTATGGCTAAGTATGAGTATGCATAGGGGTGTGTGTGTGTGTGTGTGTGTGTGTGTGTGTGTGTGTGTGTGTGTCCATGTGTGTATGTGGAGGCCAAAGGATAATATCAGTTGTCTTTTGTATTCCACCTAATTTGAAACAAGGTCTCTCATGAAACCCAGAGCTCACTGTATCTGCTAGGCTGTGTGACCATCGAGCCCCAGGGATCTTCCTATCTCTACCTCCCATCACTGGGGTTACAGATGCATATACCACCGCACCCAACACTTTCATGGGTACCAGGGATCAAACTCAGGTCCCTCAAGCTTGTGTGGGAAGCACTTTACAGACCGAGCCATCTCCCCAGCACTCTGAACTTTGGGTACGTAGGAAGTGATGATAAATTACCCTTCTAAACACTCCGAGTTGTTCTTTAGAAGAACATCTGCACACGCAGCTTGAAGTCCCCCTACACCAGCTGAATCCATATCTCCTTGTCTCGGTAAGGTTATTAAGACCTCTGCCCACAGCTCTCAGGGATCATGTAAAACCACAGTTGACATGGAGACCTTCTGCAAGTTCTGACCTGGGCAAATGGTGTGTGTGCTGTGTGCAAGGAAATCATGTGTTTATGGGCTGTGTTTCTCTCACACTAGCTCCCTGTGTGTCTATCTCCAGTGATCGTTGCTACTAGTCTTAAAGAGGGTACAGCAATTTTGTCACAAGACACAATTGCCTTCTGCTTTTTCTGTGTATTCATGGTTTCAAGAATGAGTGTAGACCTAACACAATAATTTGGTTTCATGTTCTATGAAAAGCAGTGTCAAACACAGTGCAAATTCCTTTCCAAGTCTTTGATGCCTGACAGACAAACCTGGGATGGGCAGGAAAGGCCTATATTGTTTAGGTCTCGTTTTTGATATATTTTATCATAATTCCTAAGTAATCTAGTCTGTGAGACAGTTCTATTCCTTATGGAATTATCTGGAACAATGTCTGGGCTGGCTGAGAAGTTGGCAGACTTTATGCAAGTGCAGAGGTGGTCTGCCTGGATCTACTCAGGAGGTTTCCTCAGGCTATGTACAAGGGCTGCAGTGGCCTGTCTGGAATTGCTCAGGGGGTTTCCTCAGGCTATGTGCAAGGGCTGCAGTGGACTGCCCAGATCTGCTCAGGGGGTTTCCTCAGGCTATGTGCAAGGGCTGCAGTGGACTGCCCAGATCTGCTCAGGGGGTTTCCTCAGGTTCTGTGCAAGGTCTCTGATACAGGGGACTGCTTGCATCCACTCACGGGGGTTTTCCTGGAGCTGTTTTTTCTAGCTCAGACTAGAACTCCACCAAGTATTTGGTGGTTAGTCCTTGAGGTCAGACCAGCATCTAACTGTCAAGAATGTGGAAAGAACCTCTTAAGGAAGAAAGGACACAGAGGAAGCCAGTCATCACATACTTCATCAAGAGTAAGCCTGCTGAAGAGATGCCTCAAAATAAATCTTGTTTTAAAAAGTAGGTTTGGGGGCTGGGAGAGGCTCGGAAGGGGTAAGAAGGGGTTTCAGGAGGGGGGCTGAAGGGAGCACACAGGGAGGAAGTGTGGCCTCGCCCTTGGCAGAGGGAGAGAAGTGGACTTCACCTTCTTACTGTGCGTTTTGAGGAGTGGTGGTGGGGGGGGGAGGCATCAGTGATGCAGAAGCTGGCTGCAGTGGAAGCCCCTCAGACCTCCATACTATTGCTTACTGCTGCTCACTTGCCCAGCACTACAGGCCATGAACTACTGGGCCCCCGCCTGCCTTGTCTCAGTTGGGTCTGCTAGGCAGGGTGCTTCCTGGGGCTCAAGGGTTGGACTTCTCCAGGATGGACAAGCAGCAGCTGCTAGAGTAAGCCAGACTTAGAAAAAGCCAGACCTGGCAATGAGAAGCCCGACTAGCGGTCCTTGCTCAAGGTCCTGACAGATGAAGGAGGTACAGGGATGAAGAGCCACACTGATGGACCCTTGGCATTATCCTTGGCCCTGTGATGGAAGAAACTGACAGGAATAAGCAGTAACTGATAGCAGACTCATCCCGCTGGGTAGACCTGGCACCCTGGAGCTGACGGATCTCACTGCAGCAAGAAAGGCAGTGAAGAGGCTGGCTGCAGATGGAGATCTCAGTCTGGCCTTGCTATCTCTGAAGCATTCCAGAGTCTTTTCTGAGTGCCCACAAGTGAGCTCATGTGCTATATCGAGCTACCTTTGAAATCGCAAAGAGGGCCAACAACAATCCCTTCCTCTGACAAAGCGAACACTTGCATAACCAGCCACCAGGCTCCAGGGAGAGCTCCTGATGCTCACGGCAGAGACAACCCTAGCCCTATCCTGACAGCTGCTGGGACTATGCCTATGTTATTAAACCTCTCAGCCCCCTAGTTTCCCACTACAGATCTGGGACAGAGGACCCTTATGTCATGGACTACCATGAGGACTAGAGTTACAGTCATTCCTCTCTATCTATGGGTGATTGGTTCCAGGGTCCCCAGAAGATGTCCTCATCACATAGGCACTCAGTCCCTTCTGTAGCATGGCCTTGTTTTTGCACATTCCTTACTTGTGCTTCACACATTGGATATAATCTCTATATTACTGAAAATACCTAATACAATATGCATTCCATTTCAATGGTTGTTGTATATATTTTAAGCCATCTCTAGTTTGCTCATTATATCTAATGCAATATAAAAATCATGTGCAAGTTCTTACATCACATTGCTTATGGAGAGCCGGGCGGTGGTGGCGCACGCCTTTAATCCCAGCACTCGGGAGGCAGAGCCAGGCGGATCTCTGTGAGTTTGAGGCCAGCCTGGGCTACCAAGTGAGTTCCAGGAAATGCGCAAAGCTACACAGAGAAACCCTGTCTCGAAAAAGCAAAACAAACAAACAAACAAACATTGCTTATGGAGTAAGAATACAAACAAATCTGTGAATGTTACATATAGATGGAATCCTTCCCATTTTTGCTCTAGCTGGTTGAATCTAGCTGTTGTTAATGACCATCCTGTATATAACCAACTCTGTTAAGGGGTCATCCCTTACATACCCAAGGACCTTAGTTGGTTCTGGGAACAGAGTTGAGGGCAGCCTGGCCTTGTTCAGTGTGTAGTCACTTTCTTTAATGGGGGCCTGGGCTTTGGTCTCACTGCATCAGCTCAATGAGAGACTCATTCTTCCTAAGATCCTAGAGGTTTAGGAAGAGAACCTGTTTGCAACATGGATTCTGAGGTGCAGGGCCATAGTCTGCCCCAGCCTGGGTATCACTCTGTGAGAGTACCTCCAGATTGTACCAGGCACCCTTCAATGCTGTGAGGAGTAAATAGCTCCAGAGGAAGCAGTACTGAATGTTTTCTACTCAAGGCTTTCCCTGGAATTGATGCGCCTGGGCCCCTTGGGAAGGGCTCTCACATTGCTTCTGCTTCACTCTTTGGTGAATGATGAATATTTGTGATAATGAGTTTCATAGCTCACTCTACTTCTAAAGCAGCATCCAATGTGTGCATTGGGTCATACAACCCAAGGGAAGAACCGGAGCCTCTTAGGGGGACTCAGGTTCCCTCCTGCTACATATCCTCAGAGGAGCAACCAGGAGGATGCTCCCAATTACTTCTCTTGTCCTGACCTTGTCCTGTCACCAAAACCTATGAGCTGCCTCAATCTGTTTCATCTATAAAATTCTTATTTCCTCATACATCTTGAAAGATACGTTGATTGGTCTAGCATTCCTGGTCTGTAGTTATTTACCTCCAAAGCTCCAAATGTTTCTTTTTTTTCCTCCTGCTCTTCCTCCTCCTTCTTCCTTTCTTTTTTTTTTCTTTTTTAGACAAGGTTTCTCTGTGTAGCCCTGGGTGTTGTTCCATAGACAAGACTAGCCTTGAACTCTGAGATTTACCTCAGCTCTGGTTTTAAAGGCAAGAGCCACCACATCTGGCTTAGAGCTTGAAATATTTCATTCCATGGTTTTTATAGTTGGTCTTTCTTTTTAATTCCATTGACCCTCTGCACAATAAGAATTAGACATGTCTAGTCACTGAAGACATTTGTCACACTGACCCATTTGGAAAGGTGATTTTAAAATATTTTCTTTTCAGAGGAGGGATTCTAACTATGTTAAGCTTTTCTTAACACATTATTTAATAATATTTTAGTGTTGTTTAATAACAATTTAATACATTGTATTGGTGTACACAGAATAAAGTTTTTTTGTACTTTATTAAACCAGTGAGTTTATTTCCCATGTCTCCTTTTGTCTACCCACCATTTCCATGTCTGACGACCGCTCTCACTATGTCTCATCCTAACATCCCATTCATACTTAGAACCAACAGGGTGAAATTCCATCATTAAAAAGTAAAGGGGGATTTTAGACAGCATATTATTGGCAATGGAACCTGGACAATACTTATCAAACACTGTAGGGAAAGATATCACTTTGCATTATAGAAAGTACAACCAGATATCAACTGTTATAATAAATAAAGTGAGATGGAATATTTCAAACTGTTTAAACCATTTTCTTAAAGAGACTTCTTCCACTGCCAGAGATCTTGAGTAACCTCTGGGTCAGTCATCTGGAAGCAATTTTTCCATAAACTTGACTTCCACCTTGGGAAAACAACCACATTTTCTACACTCACTTGCATTTTTTCCTTACTGTCCTCTGGGTTCTTTAGGTGTTTTAGGATTTTTTCCTCTGTTTTTTTTTTTAAATGTGTGTGTGTGTGTGTGTGTGTGTGTGTGTGTGTGTATTGTTGTTCTTGACCCTTTGACCTTGATGTTGATAGTTTTACGTTTTTTTCCATTCTGGTTTGATTTTTGTGCATTTTGGCTTGAGTATCTCACACAGATTTCTTCACTAGAGCTTTTTCTTCAGTTTCCTCGTCATCTAAATCATCATTAGCAGCACAGTCATCATCATCAGCCACAGCAGCAAGTTGTGGTTTTTCTGTGGAACCTTGTTACCCCTTTTAAGGCAGATCACTCCCAGACATGCCTCACTCCTCCTGACTTCATCTCCTGACTGCACTGTAGGTGGTGTCCACTAATGTGCACAGGTCCTGACCCACACTTCCACCTGGAGACCACAGGGGACATCACTTCAAAGCCCCCGAGGGAAACTGCTGGTTGTCCAGACATTTCACGGTTGCCAGTGTCGCTTCAATCGGACCACATTTGTAAGGCCTTGCTTCTGCTTGACCATGCGTCATCTGTCTTCTGCCCCAGTCCCTAAACTGATGGTTCTTAACGGTAATCAGTGCTCATTTTCATCATTATCCACCTCAAAGTGATCATCTTATTTCTGAGGCCTCACAGGCTCACGTCCATGTCCATGGCGTCTTCATGAGGTGGAGGCATGTACTCTGTGTGAGAGAAGCCGGAGGGAGATAACTGTCTGCTCCTCCTCAGGACAGACAGGCAAGACAGACTTACACAGAGAAAGAGTGGAAAGAAAGGAGGAAAGAAAGGAAGGAAGGAAGGAAGGAAGGAAGGAAGGAAGGAAGGAAGGAAGGAAGGAAGGAAAGAAAGAAGGAACTAAAAGTAGTAAGTATAAACAGATATATAAAAATACCTGTGAGAGAATAGAAATATATTTTTCCTGTTTTGTAGATGAAACACAAGTTAAGGCTTGTCATGTCTGTAGTTAGAGTGTCTTTCATGGTGGTTGAGGCTTACTTTCTTGTCCAGTAATGCTTTGTCTCCATAGCTGAAGTCAAGATATATATTCCTTCCAGCACAGTGGAACACTGGCCAGTGGTTCCCTAGGCACTGACCCCAACTGGATCTTAAGGATCGTTTCCATGCTCCTGGTCTTGCCTCACAACTTGGGACCATCTACTTCATGAGTGAGTGTAGTCATACTATGACCAGGCTGGACATGAACAGTCATCCCCCCAGCCCACATTCCCTCGGGTAGAACTCAGGTATAACATGTCATGTGGCTTATGCACCCTGATGCAATGTGTCTGGGCCATGCCTTCTCCTCATGTATTAGAACAACATCACCCACATTTCTGAGCTCATGCCAGTGTCTCTTTCATTGCTAAGCACTTCAAGGCACTGAGATCTAAACAGTAAAGACCTTTGTGTTTTCTCTGGCATTCCCCGCCACCAAGACTGGTGATTCAGTGAGGCCATATTCTATCTCATTTTACAAGAACGGAAAAGTCGGAATTAGAGTATTTTAGTGACTTCCAAAGGAACTTGAGCTATCTATCATTCAAGTCGAGGGCCATGGCACCAGTTCATCCTCACCCAGCTGCCATTTGAAAACCTAGCATTGAAGAAAGCAGGAACCAGTCTCTTTGATGGCCATGCTGACATCATGTTACCAGCACCAGCATGTTCTTACTCCTTTGATCATGCTCTGTTACCACACATACCTCAGGCAGCTGGGAGCGTTAAGCCTGACATCAACTTGACAAGACCTAAAATCACATAGGAGACAGGCCTCTGGGCATGCGCTTGAGAGACTTTCCAGACTGAGGTGATTGAGATGGGAATGCCCACTCTACATGTGGGCGGCACCATTCCATAGGCTGGGGTCCTGGACTGAATTAAGAGGGGAAAGTGTACTGAGCACCAGCATCCATTTCTCTGCTTCAGTGTGGATGCAAAGTGACCAGGTGCCTCATACTCTTACCACCGTGTGTTACGTTCCATGGTGTAACCTTGAACTGCGAGCTGAAATGAAGCCTTCCTTCTTTCATTTGGTCCTAGTCAGGTAGTTGGTCTCAGCAAGAAGGGACAGAATAAACCCAGTAGGTCTTTCCTGACTGGAAGGCCTCAATGCATAGTGGAAGTTGCTGTGAAGTTTTCCTGTTACCACAGAGAAATAGTTTCCCTGCCTGCTTAAACCAGCCCATTCCTCTCCTGAGGGTCTTCCGCACTTAGCTCCACCCCCTGCCTCCTGGCAGAATGAACCTCTCTTTACACATATTTGCAAGTAAGTCTACCCCTGTGTACTTTGCTGGGGCACAGCTAGTGGCCGTACAAGAGCTCCTCGTGGCTGGCTGTATTTCTTCAGCCCTTAGCTTCCTCTCCCTATTGGTAAGGCTTGTTCAAGTTGAGCCCAGCAGAGGCCAGGCCCTCTGGGAGTTGAGAGCCCCTAGCATGCCCGGGAAGCCACCACCTGTCCACAGCATATGGCACGAGGCATCTCCGCAGCTCCAATTGCACCAGCAGCTGAGGTTTCCAACTGCGAGCTCAGCCGCCTTGGAAGACAACAGGGTTTAGCCGGTACTGACCTTGGCCTGGTAACCTTCAAAGACACCTGGTAGATGAAGTAGGTGCCTAAGCCCTTGTGGGCATCCCTGAATCTCCTCTCTGGCTCCATAGGAAGGCATTCTGAGGCCTACCTGGCCAGCCTCCTACTGATGAGATAGAAAATGAGGATTCTTGACCACAAACCCAGAATGTGAAATCCCCTCCCTGGTATCCCAGCTGATTCATTCATTCAACACTTACAGCCAACTCTTTCAGTCTCACTGTCCTCCCAGCAGGAAGGGGTCCCCCTGCCTCTTGCTGTTCTGCTAGACCCTAGGCCCTTCATCATAAAGCAGCCTCACCCTGATGTGGCTTCCACCATGGAAAGATTCCTGGATGTGATAAAAAAAACAAAACAAACAAACAAACAAACAAACAAAAAAACACCAAGCATGGAAACATCAAGTGTATACAAACCACATACCAGATACTTTAGAATACTAGGACTTTGTATTCTGTCCAATTTACATAACTTACCTAAGGAAACTGACATCTCGGTGAAGCATGCTTATCTGAAGCCTCCTGGGTGATTTAGGAGGAAGTGTGCTGCAGTGCCCATATGTGTGGGGGTGGGGGGTGGGGTGGGAGAGGAATCATAGGGTTTCCTTCTCAGGCTTGTTTACTACCTGACTTTTCCTGCCCCAAGACTGACTTTGCCTCTGAGTGGCCAAAGCAACTTAGCTTGCACGGAGTCAGGGTTTTGCCTTCAGTCAAAAGCTTCGAAATCAAGAATACAAATCAACTGCCGTTCTCCTCCAGCTGTGCTTTAGAAGCTCTTCTGAAACAGAATGCAGTGAGTCTGCCCCAGCAAACACAGGCACACAACTTTCATCCACAATACCAGGCCAGCAATCTATAGACAGATGCAACTGAAGCCCAGAGGGCACTGGCACATTGCGAAATCAAACACAGTCCAGAAAACCCCCTGCCCAGACCACAGCTCAGGTACCATCTGAAATAATGGCAGTCAGAGCCAAACCCATCAATTAAACCAGAATCATAGATTTATCATTATATCTGTGGCTTGCTGCTTGCAGTGATGCCTCGTGAATTAATGAGCCTGTCACGTATCAATACTTTGTGTTGTTTTTAAAGCAGAAGATAAAACATGGAACTAGGTCCTGCTCCCAGGGACTCCCTTTCCATTGTATTGATTTAGATAGAATGAAACACTGAACTCAGAGTGGTTTTGTAATTCATTTTTTTAAATGGGCTTTTATTTTTATCAGTGATGACTGGCACAGACTCTTACCTTGGAGAGATTCAGACTGAGGTCATTGAAATGGTCCAGAGTTTAGAAATTCTTATAAAACCCAACTGCGCAATTGGGTTGGAATCCTGCTAAGAACAGGCTTGCCTGTGCCAGGCTTGTGCCCGGTTCCATTTGGTTCCTGGCAAAACAAGCTTTGAAGAATGGCACTTGGTTTTGTTTATTTGGCATTTCAAATTCTGGACCTGCTGGCTCCCTTCCCAGTCAGAACTGCTGATGACCAAAGGTGTGAACTGCAGTAGCTCAAAGTGAAGTCAGTGGGGGTGACAGCAGTGTGTCACAGAGGGTATGCAGGGTGTATGGCACCTGGTGTGCCATGGAGTGTGCTTGCGGTGCAGGGTACCCAGGTCCCCGTGTGCCATGGAGGGTGTTGTATTTCATGGTACCTGGGTCCCACATACCACGAGGTTGCTGTACAGTACAAGGTACCCAAGTCCCAGTGTGCCATGGAGAATGCTTTGTGTTTCATGGTACCCAGGTCACAGTGTGCTGTGGAGGGTGATGGGTGATGCAGGGTGGTGCAGGATGAGCCTCCATAGTGTTCCTTTGGCTAAACCACAAACATCTCTCCTCTTTTCCCAAGGAAGAAAGCTCTGACATAAACATACTGGGCTCTAACTCTCTTCCTGAGATCTTGTAGCTCCTCACCAAATATGGTGGGGTAGATAGATGCCTGTCCTGCTTTCCAGCCATGGAAAATGCATGCTTAGAGCCCATGCCCCAACCCTAGTGAAAGCTGGCCTCTTTGATGGTGTTTTCATTCAGGCTCCACTGCTTGGTTTGTCGTGTGTTGGGTTAACACTCTGAGCTCTGTCTTTGCATCATTCTGCCGCACAGTAGGCAACTGAAATCTAAGCGTCAATAGAGAGAGGGGAGAAAAAAAGACTCCTTTTTAAAGTGGGCTGTGAGACTAAAAAAGAAATCTCAGTTTGGGAACTTTACAAGCTCAGAAATGATTAAAATTGATTTGCCTTTTTACTGATAATATGGTATCCAAGGCAAGGGACCTTTATTTTGTGTATTATCTTCTCTACTGGGGCATTTGTCTTTACTTAAAACACTCTCTTACTTAAAGCAGAGGCTGGAGAAATGGCTCAGCAGGTAAGGGCACTTGCTGCCTTTCCAGCACCCCTGTTGGGCCATTCAGGACCACCTGTAACTCCAGCTTCAGGGAGCCTGATGCTCTCTTCTGGCCTCCTTGGGACCTGCACATATGTGCTTATATGCACAGACAAATGAAAGTAAATGACTAGATTAAAAAATAAGTCTAAAGCAGAGGTTTGTGTTGGCATGAAACCGTCAAACAAAAAGACAAAAAATAATGAAGTGTTTGAACAAAATTCTGTTCTTTAAGGTGGATCTAAACAGTTCACCAAATACATTCTAGGGATTATTAACTGAGGATCAAAAAAACATGTTCTAGCATCACAGGGTTCATATGTGATACAAGAACAGCAACATAGAGTGGGTACCACTAGGCCTTTTCTTACAGCATCTAAATTACAATAGCAGGACAGAGTAGACCCTCACACACAGCAAAGCGCAGTGACGTGAAGCCTCTTTCTTGGGGTTGCAGAAAATAGGGCACTGGAGAGGCTTCATGCATGGACTGTCCAAGGGCCAGCACCTCTGTTCATTTCCTTTCTGCTACATGAGAGCTTCTTGTTACCAACTTTTTATTTGTTTGTTTTTTCAAGACAGGTTTACTCTGTGATCCCTGGCTGTCCTGAAACTTGCTCTGTAGCCCAGGCTGGCCTCGAACAAAGAGATCCACCTGCCTCTGCCTCCTGAGTGTTGGGATTAAAGGCATGTGCCACCACTGCCCAGTTTTTTCTGACTTTTAAAAGGAAATATTTTTCTAAAAGTAATGAACAAACACCTACTTGTGAGAGCTAAAAGAATAAAATCTCTAGAAGAAAATATGTGAAACAGAACCAACTGGAAATTTTATAACTCAAAATATCATATTCCATAAAAATATTAAGATAACTTTGGATTAAGCATTCTCTCTCTCTGTCTCTTTATCTATCTATCTCTCTCTCTCTCTCACACACACACACACACACACACATCGAGAAAGAGAGAGAGAGAGAGAGAGAGAGAGAGAGAGAGAGAGAGAGAGAGAGACCATTCAAGGTCCAGCTGTGCAGTTCTTTACCTCACCAAAAGCACAAATAACAAAGCAAAACCAGCCATGTGGACCTCATGAATAGTAAAAGCCTTTACACATTAAAGCACAACATCAACGAGGTGAGAACAATATGGAACCCTTTCCCTGGTCAGGCACATGGCCGCTACAAAGGTCTTGCCCTTATTCTCTCCATCTTCTGTCCGTTCTTCAGAACTCTTTTCTTCTGCTTCTGGTGACTGTAGCAGATCGTGGGTTCCATCTTAAGAACTTGAATTTTTAAAGTTTCCTGGGAAGACTTAAGTTCTGTTGGGGTGGGGGGAGGGGGCATTGTTTTGCTGGTTTGACTGCTCAGTCCGTGCAGCTTCCTTTCAGGTTTTGTCCAGATAGATGTGTACCCAAGGCAGGTCACTGGACCTGCTGGTCCAGCTGCCTCAACAGACTCTCTGATCTCTGCTTCTCCCACTTGTGACCCTGCTTCTGCATGATCTCTGCACCTGTCCATGCCACAGGTTGAAAGCATCCCTGGGCAGAGAGCTCAGGATGGCTTCTGTGCTTCCCTTCTCCCCCAGGCCAAGGTGTTGTATTGTTTGTAATCCACTAACACATTTCTGAAAATGGCAATTGCATAAGTCTTGCCCAGGTTTGTCAGTGAGAGGGTAAATATGGCCACCCACAGCTCTGCCTGGCTAGGGGCACAAGTCTCTCTCACTTTATTTTCCTTTATTCTGGTCTTGGTATATATACTTCAGCATATTCAGTATCTTGATTCTTTCTTGGGGAGAAGTTTAAGGTAAGTCATAAAGGAACCAACCACATTCCGAGTCTACAAAACTTTCAGGTTCAAGGGTGGGAGAAGTGGAGAGAAGACCCAGATTCAGACAGTTCTCAGCACTCATATTAGTCAGCTTACAACAACCTGTAACTTCAGTTCCAGAGGTTTTGATGGTCTTTTTTGGACTCTGTGGACACCTACACATATGTGCACAGACATGCATATGCAAATAAACAAAATTTTTAAACCCTCAAGCCTAAACAAATTTAAGCCTTCCTGCTTTTTCTTTAAAGAGGGTTGAAAAATACATACATCCCAGTGTCCATAAAAAAGTAAACAGATTTGGATGCTAAAATTTGGGAGGACCTTGTGGAAGTCTCACTGTTTCCATGTAAATGGAGGCTGGTCTTTGGGTGTGATTAGATCTCACAGGGAGACAGCTAGGAGCATGGCTGCTGCCTTTATCTCTCAGTTCAGAGCCCCTGCTCTGTATTCCTGTCTGGGTCTCCCGTCTTGATTGGCATGCAATTTCTCCTGCTCCCTCCTGCCTCCATTCACTTAGGAAATTCACTCAGATTGTAAGAGGGACAAAATGTAAGCTGTCTTCTGAGTCCATTTCAAATAACTGCTTGATTCTTGGACTTTAAATGAAGGCAGGCTGAGCTTTGCTCTGATCTGAGTCTAACAGAAAGGGGTAGGGGAAGGACCACCCACCCTCAGGCCTCCACTCAGGTACCCTCACTCTGCCTGGGCTCACCCTGGCCTGTGCATCTCTCTCTCTGTTCCTCAGGCTCTGTCACAAATGGTCTAATTTCAGGAAGGCAATAGTGTCTAAATTGGGCTTGGTGCATTTTGTTAAGCATGGATAAGATAAGGAGGCCCGACAGACAGGTCCTAGGCCGTTTCCCTCAATGCCGTAAGAGCTATAGGTAGTACAGAAGCATTGGAGGTTGGAGCATGTCTTTCTCCAGGGAGATCCCCTCCCCCATCTACATAATGCCTCAAATCTGTACTAGCTCAAGGCCAACCTCATCTGTAAGTACAGATACGCTGTTTCCTGGCTTCCCACTCTGAGTAAAATAATACAAATGCTGCATTCTTCACAGGCAGCTTTATGTCCTCAGTGTTCTGAGAACAAAACCTCCCTTCAGATCACCACTGTGCCTCCTGAGGGTGGGTGTTCAGAACCTGACTAGGATGCCATTCAAGGTCCAGCTGTGCAGTTCTTTACCTCAAGATGCCTGCATGGCATAATGGAGACTTAGGACGCTCACTCTGATGAGCATTGGCTTCCATGGTGATCCAGATTTTTTTTTTTTTTCATTTAGACACTTGAACTCCATTAAATGAAACACCGGGAGACTTTTCCACAGAAAGCTTATCTCAGTAGAACCAGAGGCGAAGAAGTTCCAGAAGAGTGGTCAATGGCTTCCCTCTGCCTTTGCTGTGGTTTCTGCCCTCATCTTACCTCTCTTCCCGGGGATGCAGGACATAGCTGGGCTTTGGCCTGCAGGGTCAGCTGCCCTCTCATCCTATTTTCCTTATTATACGTACTCAGAGGACCAGCCAGGCACCATGTGTAGGAGTCTGAGCAGGGTGATTGTAGTCACCCACCTCAGCAGTGCCACTGAGAGCCTCTCTTCTGGTTGTGGGCCACCTGAACTAGGGGTCCATCTAGAGATTGCTCCCTCTTGGCGTTGGCTGTGGGCATCTGTCTGGTGCATTGTAGCATCTCAGAGCACAGCCTGGCTCCTGTTACACTCTCAGTGGTAGGTAACGTATTCAATAAGGGACACTTAACGGCTACTAGTGTTACACAGGGAGGGAGACTCTGGAAATGAATGAGGGCAAAGGCCAAAGGCCATTTTTGCTCATTCAGTAAATTTCACTCAATCTGTAATGGATCTTAACCACAGCTTTATTGTTCTCCTGAATGAGCAGACACTAGTTCTTCCTGGAGTCTAGGCAAGCGATGGTCCCAGAGCTGGGACAGGAAGAGCAGCTCACAATCTTCCAACACTCATATCCCAGCTCGTCTGGGCCTTCAGTACCATGGTTACCATGACATCACTCACAGGAACCTTCCAGGCAGTTCCCATGCTCAGGGCACAGGGTGACTGTAATATTAAAAGTAGCATTTGTTGCTCTTTATGCTCAAAGGAAATCAAGGTGAACTTGAACTCATTAGAAGCAGGGCTGAAAGCTCATTTGCATGAGCAGAATGTAGATTGGGGGCTTCACTCAGCTCAGACCCAGGGCTCCTCCTGAGCCCATTTGTTCTTAATTAAGAGTGATCCTGGGGGATAGGAAAGAGTTCAGAACGGCATCCTCACCCCCTCACCAGAACTGTACAGTTTCCACTTCCCCCTTATCTTCAAAGCTTCATGCTCAGCCCTTAAAGCAGGTTCAAAAAGAGGAAACAGGGAAAATACAAAACAAATACACTAAGTTAAAAAAACTACTTAAAATGCGTCTCTACACAGATGAATAATGCACACGATCCCAGCGTTTATTATCTGTGATGCATCTACTTAATATTAATAATCCACAGAGGAAAATGGCACCATTTTTTTTAAAAGTCCTCTGTGTTTTGCCTGTGAAATCTTTTGTGAATATCTTTTCTTACCTTGGCCCACCTTGCTAAGAGTTTGTTATCTATTTTCAATTTAATTTTGTGAATAACATGGCATTTCTAAAAGGAAAGCAAATATCCTGTCTATGGCTGGACGCCTCTCGTTTCCTTCAGCCGCTGTCAAATATGTCTCCGGCTCCGCCATGTTCCTTCTTTTGTTCTTCATTTGTAGCCCCTGGGTCCTTGGTTGGTGTGCAATGTCACTGGCTTCCCTAGCTATCATTCTGTCTCCAGAGATGTTTTATTGAGAGAGTAGGAGCCCATCTAAAGTACTTGAATTGTTTTCTAAATTCTCTCTCCAGTGAACGCAGCCATTAAAGACTTGTGTGAAGAATAAACACTTTTATAATGTGGCTGTCTCAAATTCTCAGGATAAGGTGGCTATTGATTTAGTAATAGCTAGCAAATAATGATCACATTGGTTCTCCCCCCGCCCATTTCTGTTTTCTTCCTGTGTAAAACCTTTGTTGAGCAACCACAGCCAAGGTAATAATGGTTGATAGTCCATTAAAATTCAGTCTTCCTTGAGGCCATAGAAAGGCTTCTGTGGGACCTCAGACAAGGATCTCTGCAGCTTTGCTTGCTCGTTCCTATGGGAACCTTTTCTGTCTCAGAGTCTGGTAGCAGGTGGGTCTTGCAGCAGCAGTCCTGGGAACATAGATGACTTTAGTAGCTCTCATTGGACACACCTTGGGGTTCAGAGCAACTGACACCATGGGCTTCAAAGTTGACTTCGTGACCTTTCACACACACAGCCCTACACAGAGCAGGCCTACTATCTAAGATGTGGAGCTGAATGTTGGCTTGACTTGTTTACGTCTTGAATTTTATGCACATAGTTTAAATTTTCTCTCGAAATGAAACCCTTGCCAATGTTGTCCATAGAGACCTGATTACAGAATCTTAGATGTTTAGCATGGAATGGGGCGGGGGAGGGGGCAAATCTGGAGGACATGTAGAGGGACAAGTAGAAAGCACACTGACTGGTGTTGAGTCTGAGCCCTGTGGGTCACAAGGCCTAAAGCTCAAGTTTTGCCTGAAGATGGTACTTGTGAACAGAATAGCCTGGAGTCACAGTCAGTGAGAGCAGTGGAGCCAAGTCCTCTCTGTTTGATCCAGAACCTTCTCTTCTACTCAGCCACTGCTGTATTTGGAATATTTCAGCTAGTGTCCTTTTCAGACTAGTTTTCCCAGCATAGCCAAGACTCTGGACACTGCAAGGGGTGAGGAGATACAGAGTCCCTGACCTCAGTGGGCTCCACCACAGCTGTGTAACATTTAGAGCAAGGATAAGAACAGACAGAAGGATCGTGTGAGGCCAGAGCGATGCCCAGGGAGGAGTGGCAGGAGATGGGAGTCAAGTCCTTAAGAAGGGCTATGCAATGATGGAGGGCAAAGGTAGAACTTGGAAAAAGACACAGCTCCACGGTGAGTTAAATGCATAGGCATAACACGTTGCCCTCCGCTGTGGCAGAATGTCATGAAAGCAGCTATGAGCCATTTCACCAGGGAGTTTATGACCAACCTGGAAGATACCTGATGTGTGTGGGAAGCATCAGGGACAGAAAAGGAGAGACAGCATGCCAGGGCCTCTCTCTGTAAGAGCCAGTACCACAGAGAGACTGATAAGAAAAGGACCCTGCCATCTCTGGCAGCACTGACGCTGTGTTCGTATATCTCACACTTGGGGAGGATTGGGGGGCCCCAGAAATATCTGATGGTGGTCATTGTTGATCACTCACATGCCTCCTGACAGCATTTGGTGGTCAAGTGAATATTTACCATGTTTCTACTTATAGGATGAGGGCAGGAAATCATGCAGGGGACCTCAGATCCTAGCCTATGAGGAGTCATTCAGCTATAGGTGGGTTTCCCATGATTCCCTTCTGTCCTCTCAGAGCGGAAGATGCTGGGACTCGGGTTCATCGGTGCATGCTGTGCTGCTGCAGAGCCCTGCTCCCAATTGATGCCGCTGTACTCCAGGGAATGTGTCCCCTCTCTAAGTAGGATGAACCGTCCCTGTGTAGAATGGTCATTTGCCAGGTGGGAGACTCCTCCTTACATGGGATGACCCTCCACCCTCCCCAGGTGGAATACCTTTCCAGGTAGGATGAACTACCTCCTCAGGTGGAATGAAATTCCTCAAGTGGTGTGACCCATCCTTATGTGGGATGCCTCCTCACCATGTAGGATGACCCTCCCCATGTTGGGTAAACCCTTCCCATTGGGGATGATCCACTCCAGGTGAGGTGACTCTTTCCCATGTGGGATTGCCTTTCCCAAGTAGGATGACCCCTCCCCAGGGGCAGTGGCTCCAGGAGAGGCCTTTGTGCCCACTGTTTATCAGAAGCATCTCCACGAGGGAAGAAGACCACTTCTTCCTGTCTCCCACACAAGCCCGTACCCATCTTCACATAAAATTGAGAAAACTTTAGGAGAAGCCTTGCATACCAAACCAGCCCAGCCTGATGTGGAGCTGCATTGTGATGCTATGCTTCAGGTATTCTCTTTCTTTCCTTCCAGTATAAGATGGGCATATAGTAGGTCTTCAACTGGCTCATTTCCTACTGGGTACCATGTACCTTGGCACGTGTATGTAAGTTGAAAGTAGCATGCATCAGTTACTCTTTATATTGCTGTGACCAGGTACCTGACAAGCAACTTACTGTAGGAAGTGCTTGTTATGGCCCACAGCTGGAGATTACAGTCCATCATAGCAAGAACTTACTGTGGCAGGAGCAGTACACAGCTGTGGCAGATGTAGGGGCCTTCTCACATCTGATGGATCAGAACATGACTGCTGGTGCTCTGCTCACTTAGTCTTCTTGCCCTCCTTGTTTGGTCTGGAACCTCAGGCCATGGAATGGTGTCACTCACATTCAGATTGGGCCTTGTTGCTTCAGATCTCTCTGGAAACACCCTCGCCCTCAGAGGTATGTTTCTCAGGGATTTCTAGTCCAGTCAGGTTGATGAGGATGAGCCGTCACCTGATGTGCTATCCATTGATCTCTTCTGTTCCCCCCACTGGTCCCTGAGTCTCTTATTGAGGCATTGCAAGATGTTCACTCATGAGGGTCATCCTCTTTATTAGGGGGCCAATTCAAATGAGAGATTGACTCACAGATGTGAGCCAGAGATGTTGTATGTCAGCTATTTAGGTATGCTGAGACCCAGGCAAGTTCACATATGAACATATCTTCCAAAGTCATCAAGATCAGCTCAAGTCTAACAGGTGGGAGCTGGTGTCCGCCTCTCCATAGGAGGACTCCTCTGGTTGCCCAGGCTTTCTCAAGACACAACATATATAGAAGATGTGGAAAGAAGGAAAGAAGCAGGTCAGGAAGCTTCATGACAGCTCTAATTCCACTTCCTTGCTTGTTATGGAGAGAAAGCAATCTGTCGTGCCGTTCATCACCAGACCTTTCCTTAGCGGAAGAATCACACAAGAGGTGATGACAGGTGCTGAGAAATTCTCCCTCCGTCCCCCTACACACTTTCTCCCTGTGTTTGCTCCTCCTCACCTCTCCTTCTCTCCTTTCTCCTGTCCTCTTCTTCTGTCCTTTCCCTCCCTCTCTTGTTCCTCCCCATCCCCTCTCCTCTTCTCTCCCTCTCCTGCATCTGCATTTCACAAATAATGATAAGGGCGTGTTTTCTCACAACCCTTTGCATATCACAAGCTCACAGGGCTTTGCTTTCTGTCTCAGGGAGTCACTACATTTGAAGCCTTGTCTTCAAAAACAATTTTAGACATACAAAAGACTACTCTCTTGTAAAATACTTTAGATTTTTTAAAAATTACTGCAAAATGGAGTAAATGGTGACAGGAGATATGCCTCTGTTAGAAACAAGTGTAGCCAGCTCTTAGGAGCTGGGGCTTCTGAGGCCTCTTGCCTGTAGCAGTTCCAGGTTGAGTTCTGCTTTCGAGCACTCACCTGTGAGCACTGATGCTATTATGTTCTGGAAGCTTCTGGAAGGTGCACTCACACTGGTGGCCACAGGAGGAAGTTATAATAGCAATCAATATCATTCCCTTCTCAGCAGCAAAAGATCTCTTTTTTTAAAAAAAAAGGTATGGATGAGAAGGAATCATGGGAATAAATATAGTGTTTATGGCTTGAATTAAAAGACCAAGCCTGGCACACAGCACAGCTATCAATCAACACAGAGTGTGTGTTGTCAGCAGCTTGATTCAGAGTCTGGTGAGTGGAGGTCTCTATGTGGAGTGTCATAAGCATCAAAGCTACTTTTCTGTGTATTACTTTTCTCATCTCCCACAAATCATGTTGCAAGAGATTGATGGTAATTGAATAAATTGCTGCGTGTACTTTGAGCCTGAGCTTGTTGCAGGCAGAACAGATTTATTAGATGATTGGTTTGATTTTTTTTTCTCATGCCCATGCCCCTGGAGCAGTGCTCTCCAAACAAAAGCAGAGCAACCTCCGCAGGGCTGGATGAGCAGGCTGCTGTCTGGAGGGTACATGGCAATGTTCATCATTGAGAGTCACCAAGGGAATCACTGATGGCCTCTCTGGCTGAGAGAGTCTCTGGGATCTTTTCTTTTGTGTTTTTCATGCCATAATACCACTCTGATGGGCACTTTGTCACCTGACTCTGACTCATGTAATTCCCCTGTCTTATAAATGGAGAGATAAGCTCTCTCCCAGTGAGGAGGGCTTGGCTGTGTGTGGCCATCTTTGATCATCTGTGTTCCTTAGATGATACTTGCAGAATTGTTGTTGATGGGTATTTTGAACTCTTTATTTATGGGCATGAACTGAAGTCATCCAGGGTCACACAATCCAACAAGGTCACTTTACAGATGATGTCATTTGGCAGAGCCTAGAAATCATACATGTCCCATGTCATCACTTACAATGTCTCCAGACCATTGTGAAAGGAGGAGTGTCTTAAAACCACAACTCCTAGGAATCCTCGGACGCCGGATTGTTTACTTTCCTTGTTGCTATGGCAACAACAACTTAAGGAAGGAAGAAGGGTTTATTTTGCCCCACAGTTCCAGGGTACAGTACCTCATGACAGGGATGTCATGGCAGTAGGCAGTGATTCACATGACATCTGTAGTCAGGAAGCAGAGAGCAATGGGTGCTGATGCTCAGCTAGATTTCTCCTTTTATTGACCCAGGGCCCCAGCCCATGAGACACTGCTTACATTCAGGGTAAGCCTTCCCACTTCAGTTAAATCCCTCTGGAAACATGCTCAATGGCACGTGGAGTCTCCTGGGACAGTCTATATCTGGTCCAGATGAACCATCACGAATGCTTTTAAACCATAGTTCCCAGTGGCAGTAATGGCTGGCATGTCAGGACTTGACCTCCAGTGTTAGCTACATTTTCTAAGTAGTTTTTCTCTTATCATTTCATCTGAAAAGGGCTAGGAAACCACAAGGGCCTTGAGCTATATAATGAGGTTAGCAAAGAAACCTTCATAAGGAAAAGAGCCAGATGAATGAGTTTGTGTGGGTGAGAGAGGGTCAGCAGAGGTACCATGAGAAAGACTTTGGAATGAGTTAGAGAAAAACATTGCCCTTCACTGAAATCAGGGCTTGGTGCCTGGGTCTACATGGCTTAGCAGGACACCCCTTTCTTCCTGTAGCCTTTGTTGACCTATGCAGTATCCTTTCTCCCATCAACTGTCATAACAAATGGGCCCAAGTCACTACTACAGTGATGAACGTGGCTGCCCTTTCTAGAAAACAATGGCTTTGAACTGCTTAGTACATTCAATGTCTTAATCCCCTTGTGCATTTGTTTTGTTTTATTAGGTAGACAGTGATACTTTAGAGGGTCATGAAATTAATTTATTGGGTCATATTTAACTTAAGAAAAAATGTAATTAAAATTGTGCCTAGTACATGGTTGTTAGTAGAATAAGTGTTTGTATTCTTGAGGTTTGTCATGGATACTGTGGTGAGTGTGTGTGTGTATGTGTGTGTGTGTGTGTGTGTGTTCATGTGTTTGTGTGTGTAAGAGAGAGGGTGTTTACTGTATTGCAATATAAAATACATTTCTTTTTATTTAAATGTATTTATTCTTTGGGTATTATATACATATATACACACACATACACACACACACACACACACACACACACACAATGTATTTTGATCATACCCACTCCTCACTCCCTCCTCCTCCTAACAGACTTCATGTTCTCTTCTTCTTTTTCTTTTTTAACCCACTGAGTCTAGTTAGCACTGCCTTTATGTGCATGGGTGCAGTATGAGCAGTATACCAGGGGCCACATCCCTGAAGAAAATTGTCTTTCCCTTCACTAATAGCTATCAACCACCACAGCTCCTCAGGTAGGGATGAAACCTCATGAGCCCTTCTCCATCCATGCTCCACTGTTGACTGGCTTGATTTTGGTTGGGTCATAAAATGTGTTTCTCATAGCACACTGCAGTCAACAGTTTGAAAGCCTTGGAGAGGAAGTAGATATGGACACCAAAGAGCCAATGCAGCAGGGGGCTCTGTTCAGGCCCTGCATGCTCTGTCTTCTCCCCTGGCAGACATCTGGAAAATTAGCTGTCAGCCCCTGGAATTTTCTGTTTTTCTGTTTGTATGCATCAGGCCTTGGGGCACATTGACCTGGGTTGGTGAGATGGTTTACTCTAAGTATGTAACTCACAGTGATGGTTGGTTTTGTTGTTGGATAGAGTGAGGAACTGAATCCAACCATGTAAATACTACTTGCTGATGTTACTAAACCCAGGGCAGCCCTGGTCAGAGCGGATTGGGTAAGCTTCTTGGGTTGGTAGCACAATTTGGAGAGGATTAATTTTGCCATGAGATACCACTAACCTCTAGCAGCTTCCCACTGGTTCACCTAGACTGCCTCATGTAGTTTCTGTTTCTTGATTTTAGCCTGTATCCCTTTGCTATGAGGTATCACAGTTACAAGGATGACCCAGGAAAGTCATCGTTCTGACCCTTGTGAGTCCAGGGAACCACTGAGGCAGGGTGGGCTCCAAGACCACAACATAGGTGCCAAACAGGAAGCAAGGGCGGGAGGAGGCTTTGGGAACTGAGACACCAAAAGGGACCTTGATATCTAACTAGAACATGAAGCCCTAGACTGGAACAGGATCTATGTAAAATGAATTATTTTGTGGCCATGGAGAAAAGATATCACGCTTTCCTGTCGGTGACTGCACTGATCTTTGGATACTACTTGTTTGGTCATCACAGACAAATCTAACTGGGTTAGAACAAAGAGTACTAAATATTTTAATCATTTGCCAGCACCCATCAGGAGCCAATAGAATGAATGTGGAACGATAATAATAAAGGTATATTGGTCCATTTTCCATTTCTATAATGAAATACTCATGTTGGGTAGCTTATAAGGAAGAAAAAGTTTATCTGGCTTGTGGTTCCAGGAGCACAGGACTGTAATACCCATTGGGTCACAGAGAAAGTGGCCTCAGTGGTGGAATTCTGGGTGAGGTGGAGAGGCTGCTTGGAGAGATGAGAAGCTGGTCAGCGATCCAGAAGCCAGGCTCACTCTGCAATAGCAACCCTCTGCAAGAATTAACCCTGGTACCAAGCAAACTCCATTAGTTTCTCCTTAGTGAAGCATCCCAGTGACCTAACCACCTCCCGCCAAGCCCCACCCCTTAATAATCCCACCACCCTCTCAGGAGCTGAGGACTGAGCGCCCAAACCTTTGCACAAAGGAACCTCTAGCTTCCCAACATCATTGTTCTGTTCTCTGATTAACGATTTTAGTGACATTTCATTTTATAAATTATTTTTAATTATGATATATTGTAAACAAGTGAGAGACGTCTTCAGAGTCCACATGAAGGAAAATCAATATAAAATCAGAATCCAGGGCCCTCAGGGAGAGCTTGGCAGAAGCTTGCCTGCCTGCTCTGCTTCACAGCAAGGATTCTTCTCCTGTTTCCCTGTGTGGTTTGGGAAAATAACACAAAAGAGATTAGTCGTTAAAGCTTTGAAATTTAATTACGATGAGGGAGTTCTAAAGGAAATTAAACATAGCATGATTACTTTTGAAAAATATAAATTCAATAGAGAATATTGGTGAATAATTCTTTCCATACTGCTAGCTCACGTTTTCTGCCATCAGGGGGTAAGAAAGAATTTTGAGAGCCATTATTAACTAATAATGGTTTCTAAATTTTTATGTCACTCCTGTTTCTGAATATTTTTGCATATTAATAATCTCCTTGGTTCTCCGGGTCTTACTTATTAGGACAGCCAGTTTGAGAGCTTTCTCTGTCTTCTGATTTGAAGGGAGGCTTTCTTTCCATGGTAGGCTTGTGGCTGGGAAAGGGTTGAGGAAGGAAGAGGAGAGATGAATGGCCCTTCATGACCCCACCTTCCTATGCAAGCTGGAGTAACTGTGGGATTCCGTAGCAAAGATATGGTAATCCCTAAAGATGGCAGTCCCTGAAGGACATCAGTAGGTCTTCAATGTCTTAGATCGCTCCTCCTGACAAAGATCTCTTTCTCTCAGAAGCTTTGATCTTCCATGCCGTCTGTGGCAGATGACCTGTTTTGTGTATACTGGGTTTTTCCCCTTCTCCCATTGTGCTGACCGCATCAGACTTTGATGAGTTCCCTTTGGCTTGTATCACTGTGTGATCAGAAAAGACCATGCCTTTCATTCTCTTTACACTGCACTGTCATTGTTTCTTGGTGTAAATCTTGTAGCCTTCCCTGCCTGTCTTCATGAACACATTACACTTGCCTATGAATTTAGCGAGTGTCTCTTGATCCTTCATTCCCATAGACCTTGGTCTATGTTTCTGATTCATTTTCTATACTTCCCTCATTGCTGGCAGTTAAATCTCTCTCCTAATGCCACCTTCTCACTTGAAAGGCTGCACATCCTTACTCTGTCTCTTCACCACTTGATAACACCAGATGACAAGTAAGTTTATGCATAGAGTCTTTTGGTAGGTTTTGCCTGCCAGGGCACACAGACTTCCAGCCCTAGCCCCAGGCTGCCCTGTGGGGGAAATGCCCTCTCCAAAACCTCCCATGAGCCCCAGTTTGCCTCTGGAAGCCATTGTCCTTGGTGCCATCTTGCCAGCTGTAAGTATCTCAGGGCATCTGAATGTCCCTAAGCCAGGGGACATACAAACTAACTGAAGCCCTGGCCTGGCCTCTGCAGTGTCTCTGAGGATGACTGATGTAATGGGGGACTCCATCTGCCCATGGCTCAGCCATTACAGCCTCACAGTGGCGTGTGCTGTCACCCTTCTCCTGCTCATTCTGCCCCTGGGAAGGAAGGACACAGTTCCTTCTTCACATCCCAAAGATCCTCTCTCTCTCTCTCTCTCTCTCTCTCTCTCTCTCTCTCTCTCTCTCTCTCTCTGTGTGTGTGTGTGTGTGTGTGTGTATACATGCATATGTGTTTCACCCCTGAAGTTCCACAAACATAATTTGAAATAGGAAAATCCTAACCCTGAATACTGGACTTCTCCATTCCTTACATTTTTCCATTTATCACACAGGGAAAATTCATCCTTTAGGACAGGCACAAAGCTACACAGAGAAACCCTGTCTTGAAGAAAAAAAAAAAAAAAAAAAAAAAGACTAGCTGCCCCCAGCATGTCTGTGAGTAAATTAGTGTAGTTTCAGCACTCATGGCCTGCAGATGTCACAGATATTTTCATATTACAATGAAAACCTTAGAATACTTGAAATTGAATTTACTCTTGCAGTTGCTTTGAGACATTAGTGGTGTTCAGCCACACACATCTCATGACTTTGGAGTACAATTAGATACTCTGGCCACTGTGATGATGGTCCATCCTGGGCAGTCCCAAGCCACACAGTAACCCAGCACAGAGCTTCAAGTAGCTCAACCAGGCATTAGGTTGAACTCAAAGCCTTCTGAGGGTGCGGAGTACCTGGAGAGCAGGCTTGCTCCTCCTTATAGAGTCAGCCACACAAATGTGCATTCCTTATTATTTCCTATCTTTACCAATGAGTTCTGTACTTACAGCCGAAACAGTCAGAACTGAGCATCCATCATGGCAGCCTGTTTCCTTGTCAACAGCAGCCCCACAATCAAAGGATAGTATACATCTCAGACAAACAGCCACTGCACTGATACCTTAAAAAATACTTTAACTTTGCTGTGTTTTTGTGTGACATTAGGAATTACTAATAAAACAATTGCATTTTATTATGTAGATTTATGACCATGTTTCAAAATAATACACTTTCTCTGTCATCTGATACATTTTAGTTTACACACTTAAAAAGAAGCTTCATCACAGTATCCTGAGAGTTCATTGGTCTCTCTGGTTTGTTTTTGTTTTTGTTTTTTGTTTGTTTTGTTCTGGAGAAAGAAAAGAATGTTGAATCTTTTCTCTTAGCAAATATTTCCTTCTTCCCCTCCCACGTTTAGTGCATCCACACAACACCCTTTTCTTTTCAAATGTTTTCTCTTCTCCAGTTACCTCTTACGTTCTTCTCCCTCCTGTTGTCTCTTACCTTGTTGTGACTGTCCGGTACATTCTTCTGTGCCATCTGCATTCCTGAGTCCCAGGCCTTCCTAAGCTGGGCACCCATACTGCTCATCACAGTTAGCCTTATGTGTTCCCTGGGGTGGGGTTCTCCACTCATTATTTCACAGTTTTATTGAATCATTTTTCCTAAGAACCTTCAGGGAATGGGGGTAGACTTAGTCTCTGGAGCCCCACGTCTGTCCTATTAAGTGTTGCTCTATGGAATCTTTCTACATGGGTAAGTGCCCATCATCCTTCCTTTTATCCCCAGAGCACATGGATACTGAGGGTTTGGCTGGGGTTTTTTTGTAAGTGTTCTCTCTGTCTTTCTACCCAGCCCCACCCATTTTGTCCCTCTGCACTGGCTACACTGGGAAGATGTCTTGCATTCTGACCCCGTGCCCTTGTCTCTATATGAAGAAGACCAAGCATAATCTACCCAAGGCCACTTAGGGAACCAGCGTTCTTATTTAAATTCAATCTGCTTTCACAGTGGCTGCCCTGTCAGCCTTCACTGGCAGACTCTTAAGGCCTAGCCTTGCACCTCTGCCCCCGTGGGCTTGAATCCTTGAATTCTTCTACATGCTAAACCAACAGTAGCTTGCATTCCTTGGTTAATGAAGGTTTTTTTTTTTTTTTTTTTTTTTTAGCAAAGAAAGGTCCATTTGTGACCATAGATTTGTTTGTTTATTTCATCTGTGAAACTCAATAGGATTTCCTGTGAACCTGAGGCACTGGCACACAGTACTCTTCTTACTTGGTACTGCTATTTCTGATGAGCAGCCTTCTTAACTCTTCATAGAACATGTTTCTGAACTCCATTGCTATATGAACAGAATTGATAAACATGAGGTCATTTGTAAGCATCTTTGTAGAGACACCAGCAGCACAGCCCTGCCGTGGTGACATGGGTGGAAAGTTCCCGATGACTGTGGAATGTGAGCTCTGGGATTCTGGCCCTGGGATTTGTGGCTCTATCAAATTGTGGTTTTGTAATCAGCCATACAATGTATGCCTTTATCTTGTATCTGTTGTCAAGAGGAAGGGTTTCTCCCCCACGCCCCCAAATTTAATGGCCATTATTTTCCCTAAAGCCGGAGATGTACTTGGACACATGCTCTGAAAGCAAGGAAGTGCTTCTGTGGTTGATGGTGGTGTCCACACAGCTGGGAGAATGAACGAGCCTTCTGTGTTCAGCTGTCCCAATGTGCTGAGGGAACTGAAGCACAGGAAGGCCTGTGGTTGTTTAAAGTCATGTAGAAAGGGGAAGAGGAATCTGTCTGACCTTCAGTAAGCCTTCATCCCACCTCTATGCACCATGGGTAGTGGTGGCCTCTTTCCTCTAGCTAGGGTCCCTGAAGCAAATTCAGGAAGAGCCTCTGCATTAGTTACTTTTCCGTTGCTGAGACAAAACACCATGTCCCAAAGCAGCTCATGGGAGAGTTTATTTTAGCTTACAGTTTCAGGGGGATAAGAGACCATCCTGACGGGGAGGCATGGCGGCAGACAGCGGGTATGGCGGCAGAAAACAGGCATGGCGGCAGGCCCAGCAGCAGGAACCAGAAACTGAGATCACATCTGAGATCACATCTGCAATCACAAGCACAAAGCAGAGAGAGAGAGAGAGAGAGAGAGAGAGAGAGAGAGAGAGAGAGAGAGAGAGAGAACTGAAGTAAGATGAGACTAGGAACTCTCAAAGCCCACTGCCAGTGATATTCTTCTTCCCTCAAGGCTGCATCTCCTAAACTACCCGAAACAGTGCCATCAACTGGGGACCAGATGTTCAAATGCCTGTGCCTACTGGGACTTCCTCCCTTCCTCCCTCCCTTTCTCCCCCTCTTTCAGTGTGTGTGTGTGTGTGTGTGTGTGTGTGTGTGTGTGTGTGTGTGTGTAATTGTCAGTCTATCTTTCATGTGACTTTTGATCTGAGTCAAGATGTACTTTGTATTGGGTCTTTATACATGTAGCTTCACTGTGTAGCACCCACCTAACCTTGTTTTCGCTACTCATGGCACAATATGGATGACATAACACATCTAATCACCTGTGTTGGTTAGTTTTTACCAACTTGGCACAGTCTAGAATCACCTGGAATAAGGAGCCACAACTGAGAAAATCCTCCCATCAGATTATCCTGTAGACAAGTCTGTGGAACATTTTCTTGACCAATGATTGATGTGGGAAGGCCCAGCCCACTATGGGTTGGGTGGTGGTATTTTGTGGGATAAGAAATCAGGTTGAGAAAGGCATGGAAGCAAGCCAGTAATCAATGCTCCTCCATGACCTCTGCTTCAGTTCCTGCCTCCAGGTTCCTGTCTTGGCTTTCTTCTATGATGAACTGTGACGAGGAATGTATAACCCAAATAAACTCTTTGCTTCCCAAGTTGCTTTTGCTCATAGTGTTAATTAGAGCAGCAGCAGCAGCAGCAGCAGCAACAACAAAGTAACAAAGACACTCTCCTTCTCCCTTTTACTTCTGCAATCATTCATCCACTCTTACACCAACCATCTCCATGATGTAATGCCATACTAATGTGATCTGGCATCTTGGAACCAGCAAAGGACCAATAAACCATCATTGTATATGTGCTACCTGAGCCATACATCTCTGCTGCTCACTTGTGTTTAAGGTTACATTCAGCTATTCTGTTTTTGCTTATTTTCCCTGTGTCATTGACCTAGCCAAAGGTCATAATAGCTCATCTGAAACAAAGTGGAGAGAGTTATCCCCTACCACTATTTGACCTATTCTTGTCATTAAACTCAGTCTCACACCTGCCAGTTTGGGTTGAGAGGGACAGCCCTCTCCAAAGTGGAATCTTACTATAGCATCCTTCCATCCACCCTGATCATCCCTCAATCCAGGTACCTCTCAGTGCTCTAAGGTTTTGCAGCCTTGGCTGTCCTGAAGCCTAGTTTCTCAAGGAGTCTTTATCCTTGCTTTGGGGAGACATAGATCCTAGATGATTATTAGGTTTGATGGACGATAGATGTTCTCTGAGTTACAGAGAAGACAGGAATCATGGTGTGGTCCTGAAACAAATCTGCCTTTAGGCTTAAAAATAAGTACAATGTGCAAGTTGCATTCTGAAACCCATCACCTTTTATGTGTGGTGAGAATACTACGATAGTAATGACTTTGGCTTTCCTTGTAAATTATGTGGATGTTGGGTCAGGTGTGGTGGCACATGCCTTTAATCCCAGCACTTGGAAGGCAGAGGCAGGTGGATCTCTGTGAGTTAGAGGCCAGTCTGTTCTACAGAGTGAGTTCCAGGACAGGCAAGGTTATATAGAGAGACCCTGTCTCAAAACAAATAAAAAACAAACAAAATTATGTGGATCCTTTCATTCATTACGGATAATGAATCAATGACATATCCTAGAGTGATGCCTTCCTTAAATGACTAATTTACTTTCCTTCCTGCTTCATATCAGAACACACAAATTTCATTCGTTAGTGTTTTCCTTGTGGAAATTCCTTGACATTGAGTTAGTAAGCCCAGGAATTAAGACATCCAGCTTCTGGTGTGGGAATTCTATCTGTGTGTACTGGTTCAATAATTGCACTTTTATCCTGAAAAATGCCAATGCACTTCAGCACACCTAGGAAGGCAGTGTGGGGTGTGTGAAAATGTCAGGAAACAAATATTTCCAGCAGAGGCAACAGACTGAAAGGTTTAAAGTCTCATCTCACCCGGATATATAGAGATTGTGTCCGAAAGTCATGCCTATGGGTCAAGGGCACAGTGATGCCAGCTGCACCTTGTAAATCTGCAGGATATGGTACCTGTTAGCTCTACTGATGGACATGGAGGTGATGCTTCTATATTCAGCATGTGGTAACTTGCTCAGTCTTTAGAGGGATTTCTGGAGTATAATTAATCACTTTTTATTTTTATCATAATTTCTTTTTTCTTTATTTATTACCCGTGTCGGAGGACACAGGTGCCACGGCATGCATGTAGAAGTGAGAGGATAGCTTTGGGTAGTTAGTTTTCATCTTCTATCTTTTTTTGAAGTAGGATCTATTTTTAAACAAATTTTTTTATATATTTAAAAATGTGTGTGTGTGTGTGTGTGTGTGAGTGTGTGTGTGTGAGTGAGTGTTTTGCCTGCATGTGTATAATTGTACCACATGTATACTGGGTGCTGTTGGAGATCCAAGAGGGCATTGGGTACCTTGGAACTATTTTGGATTGCTTCTGTGTGGGTGCTGGGAACCAAGCTCTGGTCCTCTGAAAGAGAAGTAGATGCTTTTAACTGCTAAGCTATCTCTCCAGCCCCTTATTATTTATTATTTAATGTGTGTGCATGTGTGTGTGTGTGTGTGTGTGTGTGTGTGTGTGTCTGTGTGAGAGAGAGAGACAGAGAGACAGAGACAGAGAGAGACAGGAAGAGAGACAGGGAGACAGAGACAGAGACAGAGAGAGAAGAATGAGGGGGTACCTGCAGAGTCCAGAGATGTTATTGAATCCCCTGGTCTTAGAGTTATACAGGTAGTTATGAGCTGCCTGACATGGGTGCTGAGAACTGAACCCAGGTCCTCTGAAAGAGCAGCAAGTGCTCTTAATCATTGAGCCATCCACCTCTCCATCCTGAGGTAGAGTCTTTTCTTTTGTTTTTGTTTCTGGCACTCTATATACTACAAGCTGACTGGCCCTTAAGCTTTTTGGAATTTCCTCTCTGTCTCCAAACTTGCTGTAGTAATGAATATTGGAATACAGGTGTATGGCATCACATCTGGCTTTTTTATATGGGTTCTGAGGACTGAATTTGTTTGCCAGATCTTCATGAAAATCACTTTGACCTGCTGGACCATCTCTCTGGCCCAGTAATCTCATTCTCCAGTGGTTAAAAAAGAGGCGGGGAGTGGGGGGGACTGAGTTCAGGTGTCTTGCCCTGCAGCACTTTTGAGCCTGTGAGTTGGAATTTTGTATTCTTCTGTCTGTGAATTAATCTGACACTGGGTCCTGTCTTTCATGGGTAACTGAGTTGTAGAAAGAGCCAGGCTCAGATGGCTTACATGTGCCTAATACCCCAGGCATCACTTTGACCCTTATTCAGGAAGCAAGATAAGAAATTATAAATGTATCACATATCCTGAACATTTTGCCACCCCCGGCAAGAGTTGTTTTCCCCTAGACTATAATATTTCTGAACAGAATTATTATACTATATCCATTTGCAGCATTCCAGTGTCCACAGAAAACCAATTCTGTACAGTAGGATAACATGGGGATAGAAACACATCACACACAAGCTGCAACATTTATGCACACCCTACAGGGAGTGGCTAAGAGCCCTGAGGAACCAGGATCCTGACAGGAACATCACTGGTGAGTGTGCCCAGCCATCTGCAGCCACAGTAGCAATTGTATCCCAAGGCAAAAAGAAACCAAGAAGCAGTTTATTTGTGAATAATATTCAAAGCTTGAATATCATTCTGTTGGCTCTTTGTCTTCCCTGTGCAAGGTTGATTTGAGTCTTGATGCAGACATTTGAAAATCTCCTCACTCAATGGAAAACCACACCAATCACAGAGTCAGTGAGCAAGACAGACAAGAACATCCATGGGATTGGTAGGAAGATGGCTTCAGCCTGCTCCAGAGCCAGAGAGGCAGCAGCTGGCTTGGGACATGGAAGACACACTGGGAAGAGACTTGAGTTTGTGTATAGTCTGTTGGTCTGCTTTCTCTAACACACCACTTTCAAGTGTTCACTGAACCAATCATGGTGTGGCAGCAATGGTGAAGCCTCCCAGGACTTTCTGCTAGAACCCTAAAATTCTCACCTAGAGCCACAGGTATCTCTCAGGAGTTCACAGAGAGCAGTTCAAGTAGATATCAATGGAGTGTTTTTTGAGAATCACTGATCCTGGAGTTAAAAACAACTCTTGGCCATCAAAATGATGTCACATATGGATAAATGGGTGACTAAATAGTGTAAGTAGTCAATAGCTCCTTCTAAAGAGGTATGCTCAGGACTGCCTCCAAGGTGTGCAGAGAAGCACATGGCATGGCAGACTTCCAGACATTGTAAAAGATTATTCTCATGTCATGACAAAGAGGACCCTGTAAAATATGCACACACCCATATGAAATACTTCCAAATGTGTAAAACATATTTTTTTAGCTTCTATTCAGTAGCATCAGCATTAATCTACTCTGGGAAGATAAACAAACATGGGGTTTTCTTCCTATAATAAATGGCATTTTGCAATACTGGTGGTTTCTGTAAGACACTTATCTTCCCAAGGATGGATGGCCTTACCAGTAAAATATTTTTAAATCTTCAAGGAAAGCTCTTGCTCTTCACCCTATTAATCCTGCAATGGAGTTAGACTATTTTCAACCCTGAAGGTTGGGAGGCACAAGAGGACTCAGTGACCACTTCGCCTGTATGCCCAGTACTTTTCCTTGTTGAATCAAGGTAGAATCTCACGTGATAATTAATGTTATCACAACGTGTTTTGATTGATTAAGATGGAAACTATTTGCCTTTGATATTCAGCCTGGAGCCAAGGGTGTTAAGAAGCCAGCCAATCTCTCCATCATATAAAGCCTATGATGGCAAATTAAGAGTGAGACTCTCACCATGGCTTCAGTTCTTACACATGGGGTCAACTCAGACTTGCCTCTGTGAGTTGTGGATTTTTGTTGTTACAACCTAAACATTTTATTTATCACATATTTGTTCTTCACTGTCTGGGTCCCAGGCACCTGAACAGTTCCTGACCAGGAGAAGTGAGGCAGATGGCAGGAGTCTTTCTCACACAGAAGCTTCACTCTTGGATTATGTACCGATTCCAGAGTTGGCAGGTCCTTCCAGTGGCTTGGAATGCCCCATTAGTGTCACTCAGCAACATCATTCTGCACAGGTTCTAGAGCCCATCATCCATCCCACTGCCTCAGTGAAAGATGCTGGAAGATCAGTATGCATGATGAACTTTCTTCTCATGTGATTTCCTGCTCTGTGCATCACAGAGCTTTTGATGGAAACTTCACTCAAATACAATGTTTCTTAAAAGACTACAGAACATGAAAAGCCACAGAAAATGATCAAGGATGTGTTTCTCCTGACTGAATGAACGATTAGCACAAGGTAAGTAATGGTGTGATCTTTGATTCCCAAGACCGGTTGATTTCCTTAAAAATTCACACAATTATGCTTTGCTGAGGGACTATTGGCAGTTAATGACTGCTGTGTCATTATGGGGATGCCACTATGTCACTATCCTCAATGGTGTAGTCACTGAGAAGTCGCCCATGTGCCAGTAAATATGCCACCTATGTTCATGGGAGCAGCCAGAATTAAACTCTGGGTCCCCCCCCCCCCACACACACACAAAGGACATGAAAGTACAATGGGGATTCTTGGTGAAAAGAAGAATTTCAGCAGAAGAGGGACTAGAATTCATTATACGCATGTATGAGGCTGTCAACAATAGACAAATGAATTCACAAGTTACAAACCAGAATTCACAAGTTACAAAGCAATCAGAGGTGGTTCTGAGCTGCGCTTCACCAAGACCATCATTACACCACTTGGAAATTCAGTCTCACAGATTTCTGGCATGTGCTTCCAGGGAGGCTCATCACAGGGGAAAGGGTAGGGTGTTGTTGGAGACTTTCCAGTGCACTGCCCCACTCAGGGACACCTTGGTGGAAACCCCAAGTTCTAACACCTTCACCAGAGGAACTTTAAAATTACTAAATAAGAGGGAATATGAAAGATGTGAGATGATAAAGCTACTCCCAAGCTGAATCTGCTTTTATTAATCTAAACAAATATGAAAGATGTGAGATGATAAAGCTACTCCCAAGCTGAATCTGCTTTTATTAATCTAAGCAACTGTTCCCTGGTTCAAACTCTGTGCCCTTTGGAAGGCTCTGGATGGTCACCTTAATGTCCAGCTTCCCTGACACATTCCCAGTCATAGGAGATGATACACATTTTTTAAAATCTTGAAAATAAATTGTAAATCTGTTTGCTTTTTCCAAAATGAACCAATAAGCTTTTCCAGATTATGAAAATGCACTCTCTCCAAGAAGTCATGTTGTAGATGTGGCCATCCAGGTCGCTCTCCAGGGTCCTGAATTTAATGTACCATTTCTCAGAGTCAGCTCTGCACACATCCAAGTCCAGCTCTTCCCTTGGCTTTTTTTTTTTTTTTTTTTTTTTTTTTTAATCTATAAGAGGAAAAGCCAATTCAGGTCCAATAGAGCTTATTTTAAATCCAAGAGTATCCTCATCTTCAGGAGGACTTCGCTGCTCACCCCACCTCCTCTAACCAGCTCTGAATTCCACCCGCCAATGGTCCAGTGGATACAAAAAAAAAAAAAAGGCATAAAACCATCCAAGACCCCTTTTGGGCCACAAAGTTTCAAACCCAACTGTATAATTCATTAAGAACAGAGCATCATGATAAGACATTAAGGCTGTTATCAGCCCTCCTCTTCTGGTTACCTGGTTGTTCAATAAATAAGAAAGCAGAATTGGTTTATATAGTGACTTGATTTTAATACTTCCCAAAGCATGCAAACACTTGTAAACAAGCAGTCTTCCTTTTGGTAAGAATTAGTCTACCTGGCTGTCTTATTGCCCTCATGACCAGTTGGACACAGACATGGTGTGATCTGAAGGGTGGCCCTTAGGCAGCCGGGGCTCTCAAACTGAATGAACTCACATTTCTGAACTCCCACAGCACCCTCAAGTGGTGGCATCCAGCTCAGAGTTACTCTGGCGCTTTCAGGTGACACCAGTGCTTTTAATTTGTTCTGTTTGGTTGCTTTTCCATAGATGGTTGAATTTGTCAGAGGAACATCGACATGAAAAGTTGAGAGAGAGTGGGGTGTGCATTGGATTGTTGGGTTGTAATGCCAGGGATGCTATCCCAGCAGAGGCTGCTGGTGGAGTTGGGGCAGAAAGAAGCATGGGGGAAGGAGAGCACAAGAGGGGAGACTGTGAGACTGTGAGAAATGGATTTGTCTCCTTCCTGCCTCATCTCCTTCATGTGGATGAATGCAAAGAACAAACAGCACACAGGTCCAACAGCTATGAAAGGCTGCTGGGCACAGAGTTGCATTCTATAATTCAACTGTCCTACTGTCCTTTCCCAACATCAGACTCTCTAGAGGATCTTTGAATCACAGACAGTGCCTATTGACCCTGCTTTGTGGCTTGGCCCCTTCTGGCAATAACTAGGGTCAACAAATATGAAATAAAGGGAAAATTCAAGGTCAAGGCAAAGACCTTAAACATCAACAATTGCTTTCTTTCCAAAATGAAATATATTTAGGAAATAATAAAAATAGATATATGTGTTGAAAACAGTTTCTTCCCAGATACATTGGGTGTGGTAGTCTATGTACATCTACCCAAGCTGGGATTTTTCCATTGTTTGGATACTCATTCTGGTAACAGGTGTTTGGAGGCCTGCCTGGCCTGCCTGCTGTTCACTGGCAGGACATTTCAAGACTGTGCTGTCTTCTTGTGGCCCTCAGTAGTCTTGACATAGCAGAGGTGTCCAACCTTTAGACACTGCAGTATGACATTATGATCTCCAAGTATGCTGGGATACATGTGTAGCTATCCTGGGATATGCATCCATGAGCCACAGATTGGACATGCCTGATTGTACTATATTTCAAGTCAGCTTTTATGACACCATGTCAAGATTTACATCATTTATATCAGAAACCTTTTTAGGGACACAGGGCCTATATGTCTGAAAAGTCTGGATTATGTGTGTGTGTGTGTGTGTGTGTGTGTGTGTGTGTGTACATATATATATATATATATATATATATATATATATAGAGAGAGAGAGAGAGAGAGAGAGTAAGATAGATAGATATAGATAGATAGATAGATAGATAGATAGATAGATAGATAGATAGATAGATAGAGGTAGATAGATAGATCAAACTGTTTATGGAATTTCATTCTTGGCACTCAAAGTATTTTGATAATATTCATCCCAGATACTTCAAATACCTATCCCTAACTCCTCCCAGGTCCACCTACCACCTCTTACCCACATCTCTCTGTGTCTTCTATTTCTGTAGAACCCACTGATTCCAATTTGTGCTTCCCATATAATACTCCTGGGTGCAGAGGCATTCACTAGAGCAATGGTTCTCAACCTTCCTAATGCTATGACCCTTTAATACAGTTCCTTGTGTTGTGGTGACCCCCAACCATAAAATTGTTTTCCTTGCTACTTCATAACTGCAATTTTGCTACTGTTATGAATCATAATGTAAATACCTGATGTGCACATGGTCTTAGGCGATCCCTGTGAATGCATCATTTGACACCCCCCCCCAAAGGGGTCTCATCCCTCAGGTTGAGAACTGCTGCACTAGAGTGTGGTTATAGTGGTTTAAAGGAGAAATGTCCTCATAGTCTTGAGCACTAGATCACTTGGTGTCCAGTTGCTGGTGCTGTTTGGGGAGTTTTAGGTGGTGCAGCCACTGAAGGAAGAAAATCACTGAGAGTTGAGGGTTAAAAGCACGTACTTCTATTGTGCTCGCTATATTTTATGCTTGTTCTTCAAGATGTGAGCTCTCAGCTTCCTGTCCCAGCTGCCATGCATGCTTCTTGTTGCCATGCCTCCCTTCCATGATGGACTCCTATCACTCTGGACTGACCATAAGCCCAAATAAACTCTTCCTTCCTTAAGTTGCTTCTAGTCGTGGACAGACAAGTAGCTGATGCAATGACCAGCCCACCAGCGGACATAGCTTTAAAGAAAAATGACTCCTCCCCGCAAAAAAAAAAAAAAAAAAAATAAAATAAAATAAAATAAAAAATAAAAAAACCACTGGTCATAGCTCCTGAATCAGAGGTGGAGGCACATGGACTCCTCCTCTGCCCTCCATGCTAGATTGCTGACTGGCTTGACCTCATGCAGATCTTATGCAGACAACAGCTGTTGTGAGTTCGTGAATGCGGTGCTCCTGTCATGTCCAGGAGGCTCTGTTTTACTCGGGTCCTCCCAGACCTCTGGCTCCCACAGTCTCTTGGCTCCTCCCTCCTCTGTGGTCCCTGAGCCTCTGGGGGAAGGAGCAGCAGTATACATCCTCATTTGAGGCCAAGTGTTCTCTAGATGGCTGTTCTCTAGGCACTGATCAGTTGTGAGTTTCTGCATCATCTGCCAACTGCTGCACAAAGAAGCGTCTCTGGTGATGTCTGAGAGCTGCTGTCATCCATGAGCCCAGAGAGAAGTTGTTGAAGCCACAGTGCTCTTCTCAATCCCTAGGCCCTTTCTCTGCACTTCATTCTGTCCAGGGCTGGCGGTCCTCTGTGCTTCATCAGCCCTGTGCTAGATACACCTAACCCTTTTGAACACTGAAAAACAGTTTCTTCCACAGGCTCCAGTTGAGGGAATGTACCCTAACCAAGAGGAAGTCCCCCAACAGGGCCATTTTACACAGAATTAAGGATATTGGCCACCTAAATCCAGAAGAAAAAACAAATGATTTGTTTTGGAGGATTAACGACGTATGACCATAGTATTTTCTAGAAGTTTAAGTAAGTCTCCATCCTTGGCCCCTCCTTCATGTAACATCTGAAGATCTCAAGTGGATGACATTGCTAGGGCCCCTGACTCTTACACCCCCATAGTCCAAATGGAAAAACCCAGGCCCAAGCCAGGCCTGCAATGGGCTGGGAGTTCCTGTGGTGATGCCTGACTGAAGGGTCAGATCCCAAATCTCTGTGCTAAGTAGGAAGGCCCTGGCTTCAGGCAGCAACTTCAAGCTCTAGGTTTACATGGTTGCAAACACGTGTCCCTTCTTCCTGTGGTCTCTAAGAGGCTGCAGGCTTCTGAGAACATAACACAGTTATGTTCAGGGACAGACAGCCAGGAGGAGGTGATAGACTGAGTGCTGTGTATGAAAAAGAAACCACTCCCACATTACCAGGGAAGAAAAACTGTTTGTAAAAGCTGCCTAGAAAAATAAGTTCTCCTAAGTAAGAGGAATAATTTCCTTGAGAATACACACTCTGCTGGGTGGACAGACAAGAAGGCCCACAGGCAGACAGTGGGCACCTGTCAGTACTGAGTAGTGAGGACCGTGTGAGCCATGTTCACAGGAACATTTTCACATCTTGATTTAGGAAAGCAAAACAAAAATTTAGGTTTTCTTCAAAGTCGCCATCCAGTGGGTGCTACCCCCGCCCCAGCTTTCCAGTGCATAGGCTCTAGGGCCAATGAGCTGTACATGCTATCTTTCCAGAACTCACCCACCATGAGAAGGTAGGTCTAACCAATACCAGAAAGAGAACATTCTTGTGAACCAGAATTTGAAGGTTCTGTGTCAGGGAGAGGGTAGCCAAAGGTTCCTCCAGTCTCCTTCTTTGAAGGCTACAAACTAGAGTCACCAAGCATGGTGATGAATGTAGTCTTCTCAACGCCTGAGGACAGTGGGCTGGAGACAGAGCTCAGCAGTTAAGAGCACTTGCTGTTCTTCCAGAAGGCTCTGGTTCATTTCCCTGCACCCATATCATAGGACTCACAACACCTTGAAACTCCAGTTCTAAGGAATTTGGCACCCTCTTCTGGCTTTTATGGTTGAATGCACTCATGATCACACACACATACACACACACACACACACACACACACACACACACACACACACACACACACACACACACACAGAGTATTCATGTTTTCTAGAGGAACAGAACTGATAGAATGAATATATATATAAAGTAGATTTATTAGAATGGCTTACAGGCTGTGGTCCAGCTAGTCCAACAATGACTGTCTACCAATGGAAGGTCCAAGAAGCCAGTAGTCGCTCAGTCCATGAGGCTGGATATCTCAGCTGGTCTTCTGTATATGCCAGAATCCTGAAGAAGTAGGCTCTTATGCCAGTGAAGGATAGGACTTGCCAGTGAGAACAAAAGCAAGAGGCAAAAAGAGAGCAAGCTTCCCTCTTCCATGTCTTTTATATAGACTGGCAGCAGAAGGTGTGGCCCAGATTAAAGGTGGATATTTCTACCTCAAAAAATCCAAACTAAAAGTGGGCCTTCCCACTTCAAATGGTTTAATTTAAAAAAAAAAATCCCTCACAAGGGTACCCAGCTCCTTGGTTTTTAGTTAATTCCAGATGTAGTGAAGTTGACAACCAAAAATAGCCATCACACACACACACACACACACACACACACACACACACACACACACACACACACACACACACACACACTTAAATATAAAATATTTTAAAAGTGATGAAAAGACAGCAATGTGAGGTAGAAGAGTATGGACGGCTTCCTGTGAGCCTCTTCTGATAGCCACATAAATTGCTTAAGACATTACATTGCTCTACTTTCATCCAGGGTAGAAACCAAGGCTGGGTGTGACTTATTCCTGGGATGCTCTGCACATTTGAGATGCCATCATTTTAAGTGTCTGTGTGTTACTCCATGGAGAACTCCCAATGGGATGCCTTCCCAGGAGACCAGAAACTATTTGTTGAGTTCAGGGCCTGGAGTTCTCTTTTTAATCTGCTGACTCAATACAGTCCAGATATGATCAGTGGCTAAAATGTTAGGCTAACACTTGTTGCAAGCTATCATTCCAGTGTCTGTGACTGTGTCCACGGGCCACTAGGAGTTGTATATTTACCTAGTCAGCTTGTTAGTACTTTTGTGTTTTGTCTTAGAATACTTACAACTTCTGTATTCTATTCCATAGTGTATTTTGGATTTGATAATTTTATGTTTCAGAGATAAATTGCCTATTCAAGAAAGGTGCTTAATGATTTGACCATCTCTAATAGAAAGTCCAGCATCCCCTGATGTCACACTAGTCATCTCCATCTCATTTGGAGTTGAACTTGACTGAATGGTATCAGAGCCCTGAAATGCAGTTGTAAATATGGCTTCATATTGCTACTTCTTTTATCCTAAGACGGCTAAGAAATCCTTCAAAGTCCTTTGCAAGCATTAATTTATCCAGCTTTTCCCACAGAGATGGAAAAGGCTCTGTATAAATGATGCAATTTGAGTATTGTTGGATTATAAAGAGATGTAATGACAGTGATTATGGGTGGGTTGCTGAGAGGACTGAGGTAATAGGGCCTATCAGGAGCTCAAATCAAGAGGCAGGGAACAAATGGCACCCGCCTCACCCTATTGTAGCGGAGAGTGGATCCACTTGTTGCCGTCTGTAAGTGAGGAGAAGGGCTGTTCAAACTGCAGGCTTACATGACTAATGGATTTATTTAGCCAACAGGCAATTTCTGTTTACCTGTCAAGCAAAATATAAATATAAGTCATTGTAAGGGGAATTACTTTTTTTGTGTGTTCCAAATTACTATGATTTGAAATGCAATTAGCTATATAGACAAATCAGTTTTAACCTTTATGAGAAAGAAATTGTTGAGCAGCGGGTGGAATAGAATGGATGGGGTTGCAGTCCACAGAGATTGAATTACCCACAAGAAATGGGCAGCTTCATTTCGATTTTATTGTTCCTAATAGAATCTGTTTTCATTAACGCGAAGCCACCATGTCTCCTGTTAGGCACACCCACATATGCATGAGTCAGGCTATGCGTTGACAGCTCTTGCTTTTGCTCATGAGGATGTGATCACACACAGATTACATGTGCTACATAACTAGCTAATGAACGTGAGTATGTACATATAGATACTTAATATCACCTCTGTCTGTACAATGCATTGAATTTCAAGGAAATATACTGAAATATACCAGATGGCATCAGCCCATTTTTCAACCTGTAGGTATGTGCCATGGGAATTTGCAATGGATCCAAGTAACAGTGAAAAATAAAATAACATGGATTTTTATAATGAACATTTTAATGGACTTTAAAGGAGCGGGTTCAGGAAAATTAAGTTCATAGCAGTCGGTTTTCAACTTAAATATGTTTATTAAATTTATTGGTCTTTAATTAAGGACAGGTTTTCTTTATTGCATTAACTAAGCAGCAAGGCCAAGGCAGAGGTGCTGAGTGCTTTTCATGGGATCAATTTTTGAAAGTAAGGCTTTTTTCCCCCTTTGTGGTTTTGCAGAGCTCTCTGCCAAATTGTATGCATTTTGGCAAGAAGGGAGAAGCTCTTTGTTAAAGCACAATGTCAAAATGTCTCTGGAGAGAGGCACCAAGAGAAATGGAATCTTCCCTTTCACTACAGAGGACAGGTCAACTCAAGGGCAGACAACATCCAGACATGTCCTCCATTCTAGGGTAACTTCCAATAAGCTGCTGAGCTAACCCCACATCAGTGAGGAAAGGGCTCTTCTTTTTGGATTCTTAGAAATTTCTTTCCCTGGACTGGATAGATGGTTCAGTGAGTAAAGGCACTTGCTGCCCAGTCTGACAACTTAGTTCAGTTCCTGGGACCCACATGGTGGAAGGAGAGACAACTCCTGCAAGTTGTTACCTGACCTCCACAGGCACACGTGCACACACATACACACACTAAACATGCAAGTTGTTACCTGACCTCCTCAGGCACACGTGCACACACATACACACACTAAACAAACAAACAAACAAATAAATAAAATTTATCCCCACCCCCGAGGAGAATCCTTGTTGACCCTCTAAAGTATAAGTCTCTTATTGGGAGTGAAGCACCTGGAGACTCTTTCAGGAATCCTTGCTCCATGTAGAGAATGGCCCGAGTGTGTTATTCTAAGGCAACAATTCTCACCTTTGCGTGTGTAGCAGTTATTCGCAGAGGGCTGTTTCAGTATGGCTCTTAATCTTCCAGTCCCAGCTCTCTGTTTGGACAGGTCTAGAATGGGTATGGCCCTAGAATCTGTATTCCTAACATGTTCCCATTGGAGACCGATGTAATATTGCAATTCCCCACAATCCTCAGTGGGTTGAAAATGCTGTCTGATGACCGCACTCTAAAAAGCCCGGTTTTGCAAAGAACACACCTGTAATCCAGGAGGTCCTGGCAGTCATCTTCTGATAAAGTTGTCCTTTGGTGAGCCTGCACTGTTGTAACTGCAATGGGAGAAGCCGCATCTCTCCGTTTTCAAGGAAGCCCGAGAGTTCATTCGTGTATAGCACTCACCTGATGCACGTGAAGCCTGTCTGGTCTGAATGATTGCAGCTTCATCATCCCCACCCTACAACACAGCACAAACAGCAGGTAGTAGTCATTCGGGTACTTTCTGAGCAAAGAAGTGAAATGCTTGTAGTAAGCGTTGTTGTTATTTAGCTGTCAGTCATGGCATGCTGTGTAACAAATTGCCCCTAAGTTCAGATGATTATACAAGAAGTGATCCATGTTTTTACACTAATGGTTTAACACTAATGAGTTGAGGTTTTGCTGGTCCACGCGAGGCTCAGCTAGATGCCTTTGCTATGTGCTTCCCAACTGCATGGCATGGCCACAGCTTCGGGATTAGGTCCAGGTCCAAGTGGCAGCAGCTAACAGGGGACGTGTGTGCTTATGGCACAGAGGCCAGTCAGTGACACAGTGACCAGGCCTCTGCCTGCATCATGCTCATGCACTGGCCAAAATCAGTCATACAGTTGGTTCTGAGGTCAGAGAGTCAGGCCAGGGTCACATCCCTGAAACTATTGAGGGTGAGAAAATATTCTCTAAGTGATATCCCTGTCTGTCATGGTTTTGCATATGGAAATAGTGGCTTAGCTCAAAGATGAATTCTAACACCAGAGATAAATGGCTTGCAATTAGAGTCCTGTGTATTCAACTGTGTTGAGGTCTCCTTTTTTCTCTCTAATCCTCTTCTCTCCAGACGTAGGCAGTTGAAGAAAGCACTTTAAAATGCAGAAAGAAGTGAAGCGAGTAGATTAAAACTTTACTGATTTTATAGAAAGTTTTCATTAAGTTAAAATAAATGTTTTCCTTTAAAACATATTAATATTTAATATGTCAAATAACTGAAAAAATAATTCTATTCCCACTTTACCTTTGAGGTTTTCTGAGTGCAGAATTTACCAATTCCTTTGTGTAGATTATATATATATATATGTACTATGCAGTCCTTGTTTGAAATCTGAGCGGAGCCTACAGCCCAGTCTGTCTTTAGTAGTCATCTTGCAAAATCAGACAAACAAGAAGTGTGTGTGTTGGGATGGGAGGGGGACTGGAGGTAGGGGTGTATTCAGGGTTAAGAATGTGCTTCTCATTTTCAAACACTGTGTTTTATGGATATCAAAATGTTGGTTTCATTTATCCCAATTTATAGAAGTGTGCCCAGTGCTTCAGGGAAGACCTGCCTTCTGGGTGTGCAAAGGTGGCCATTTTATCTTTCCAATATTAGTATTCAGGATAATAATTCAGGAAAAGGGTAAAGGTCTTTTAAGCTTCCTTTGTTGTCAGTTTAAAAATATCCTGTAGCATCTACTGGCTTCGATAATTTCTCATATTTGTTTGTAAACCTGTTCCAGGGAGCAGCATATACAGAAGCAACCATAAGATAGGACAGAGAAAAGCGAGCAGGTGGACGTTGGTTTTAAACAGTAACGAGGAGTGCACATCTTGACATGAAAGAGCCCACAAATCAGCTCACCACATTTCCTCCATTGACTCCAGTGTAGCGTACACCTCACATTTGCTCCTCTAGGCAGAAAAGTTGGTCCCGACTTCTTCTCTGGTTAAGAGTTTTATAGTTTAAATTTTTTATTATACCTGTTTATTTGGGGTGTGTGTGTGTGTGTGTGTGTGTGTGTGTGTGTGTGTGTGTGTGTGTGTTCCACAGCACACTTGTAGAGGTCAGAGCACAACTTGTAAAAATCAGTTTCTTTCTACTGCGTGGGATTTGGGGATTAAACTCGGGTTGTCAGGCTGGGTAGCAAATACACCTGTGTACCTGCTGAGCAATCTCAACTGCCATACAATTTTTATTTTACAAATAAGATGCTCAAAGCCAAGTTGAGCCAGGATTCTTAGACCCATTTCCTTCAAAGACACAAAGATCTGATCAAAAGGACCCTGGCTTTATTATCTCTCGTGGTATCACATGCCTTACGTTATTGAGGAAGGTTTTCCACTTGATTAATTATGTGTCCTCTAAGCAGTAGACTTCCCCATTCTCTAAATCCCCATGGCCTCACTCAGGGTACAGTATTAACCTGCTTAATCTCACCCAGGGGATTATACAGCATCACAGTCTCTAAATGTATTCTGCAGTTTGTGTGCCCATGTTTAGGGGAAGGCTGAATCTGCAGGTGCATTGCCACAGGTTCGTGACTTCACAGTCAAAACCATCCCCTAAGATGGTCCTGAGAGTGCTGTGCTCACTGTGAAAGACAGAGAACGTGGCCAAGTTCTCCACGGAGCTGTGTGCCTCCGTCCGAGTGCATCAAGGAATGCCTTGCACACAAACAGCTCTTCCCAGCTCCCCGACCTCCATTCCTTTCATGCCAGCCTGGCCAGGCTCTGCCTCTTTCTGCCCTGCCTTGCCTCTTCTCCATTTATTCTGTTCATGCTACAGATCTTTCTCTCTAGAGAGAAAATTTTTACTTTAATTCTTTCTCTGATTGTTTATGCATTTTTACAACTTTTTGTTTTACAATATGTTTAAATAGGAATAATTCTTATTTTCAGAGTAATTTAATCGAAATTTTAAGCTTTGACCAAATTTTAAGTTGAATATTTACAGATTCACCAAAGAAAATAAATCTTGAAGACATATGCCCTTTCTATCAACTTATCATCACTAAACAAATGGTTCAATCTTGGGACTAAGGACAGGGCTCACATGTTCAGCACACATAACACTCTAGCTGAGGACCAGAGTTCAGATCCAAGCACTCATATCAGGTAGCTCACAACTGCCCATAAATCCAGTTCCAGAGGATCTGACACCCCGGTCTCTGAGGGTATCTCATTGATGTGGTCATACTCATGCAGAGACACACAATACACATAATGAAAATAGTTCTTAAAACTTCTATCATTAATTTATAATGGTTAATAGGCACTCATCTATAAAGTAGTGGACATGATAGTTCATGTAATTTCTATACTTTGCATAAATGTATTAACATGTTATACATAGTTACTTCTGCTTGTGTAAAACTGTACATATGTCCTTCATGTATAATAAGGAAGACACGAGGGATATCCACAGGTAGTGATGTCAGAATCCTCAGCTGCAGTGGACGTGAACCCCTGAAAGACAGGGCCTGTCCTTTCAGGTGGCTAGCAGAGAAACCTTTCACGTGAAGGACTGGGAGCCAAGACTTACTGAACAGGAGATGGAGTTTTTAGTTTTATGTCCTTAAAAGCATTCAGTGGGTCGTCTGAATTATGGCATGGTGGCCAAAGCTCTCCCACCCCAGACTTTTGGGGGCCTCCCACGAAGTGAGTCCTGCAGCGATTGGAATGGGGCTTCAAGCTCTTCTTATTTTCTTCATAAAGGGAAATGTCTCTAGGGTGCCTTGTGGCTGTCTATTCACAGTGAACACAACGGCTGTGGAGCATAGGATGGGCTGACAAAATTCTACCGAAAACCAACTTCTGCATTGAGAGCTTGGGAGAGAGAGAGGAGGGCTGGGAGGAATGGCAGGTGCTTTGGGTTCCAACAGCAACCCGTGCTCAACACAGCGCAGCAGCTCACCTTGCTCTCAGCACAGCCCAGCTCACCTTCCTCCATGCTGAGGGCTCTGCAGGGCACTCTCTAGCCTCCCTCCGGTCAGGGAGGTCCTCAGCTCGCCAGGTCTTCTGAGTGGCTGCCTCCCCTATGCTTTAAAAACTCTCAGTAGCAACAGGGAAGCTGAGGGGGCTCCTGGAGCACTGCTGGGCGGTGAGAGAAGTCAAAATGGTCCTGGACTCATTGTGGGAGGAGACAGCTGAGACTGAGCAGGTGCCAGGATTCCTGAGTCTCTCCAAAGTGCCAGCCCTTAGTGCTGCTGCAGCACCCCAGCTCAGCCACAGAGGGCTGGATCAGGAGACTGCACACGGAGGAGGTGGAACGGCAGAGACCCAATAGTGGCCAGAGAACCACGAAAGACAAGGGCTCCAGAAGCCTACAGGGAAGAGTGGAGGAAGCAAGTAGAAGGGAGATGCCAGCCAGGGCCTAGACTCAGTCTGATACAGTTTGCTCGTCTCTCCACACGGGGGCACTCAAGCACGTTCGAATGCGCCAAAAGGAGTTTGTTATTGGAAGCCCTGGGTGCTGTACAGCCTTTGGGGTCAAGGCTTCCCTTCTCACTGCATCTCAATGCCAGGATGGGGGTGGAACAAGGTTTGGAAAGGTTGCTGACCTCCAAGCCCTTTAGCGTTTCCCTGTATTTACACATAGACAGGTAGGCTGGAGCCAGGCATGCCCTTGAAAGGCGTTGCTCCTGAGGCTTGCACTAGGCCAGCACAGGAGTCCCGCGGCCTGTTCTAGACTTGGTCTTCCTTTCTTAAAAAGATCAGAAGAAAATGAGTGTATTTTTGAAATCTTACGTGGTGGAAGGAAGATGAGTCCGGGAACAGATGCTTCTCTGTGCCTACTCCTTACAAGACCTGCCCTCCTCTCCCACCTCCTCCTACCGTCCTGCAGCCGCATTCCTACCTCAGGCACCCAGGGGTCTTTGCCAAATTTAACCAAAGTCGGAAGAACAATACTAGGTGGGAGTCCCTGGAAGACAGCTGTGTGCTGCATCCCAAAGAGGATGCGATGGGAGCCGTGGCCGCGAAGCCCCGGGATGCAAGGGCAGTTAGGGTTTCTTTGCTCAGTCCTAGCCTCTTGAAGCGCTCTCCTCTCTCCCTGGGGCATTCGGCCTTTGCCAAGCTAGGAGTGCCCCAGCCCTGAACCCTCATCCACGACCCAACTGGTGTTCTGAGAGTCCTCCTGCATCCACCTCCAGCTCCCTGGAACTGGAACTCCCCAGGTGCCATCACCACGGCAGGAGCTGGGTACCCCGCTGAGGAGGGAAAGGAGGAGCTGCTAGGGGCCAGGGCGGGGACCAGGAGATGAGCCGGGGATGCGAGCTGGTCTCTAGGTGGTGCCAAATAATGGGGCCTAGACATGTCCCCTCCCTTGGTGTGCTTCTGGTGTTTTGCTTTCCTTCCGTCTGTTTGGTGAGGCCGAACGTGGCTGTGGCGAGGACTTAAAAAAAAAAAATAGCAAAGCAGAAAGAGAAAGCGATCACTCCGACCCCTGGCTTCCGCGCCGCCGGGGAGGGGGCGGAGAAGCTGAGCCAGGCAGAGTCGCTCAGCACCCAGGCGACTCGCGAGTGGCGCGGAGCGGCCGGGCTCGCCTTTCTTCTTTCCCCACCGCCTCCTTTTCCCCCCTTCTCTCTTTTCTGCTGGAGGGGGTGGGGAGAGAGGAGAGAGATAGAGAAAGGAAAAAAAAATTTTTTTTCCGAAGCATCCAAGCCAGTAAGCCAGCTTGCGGCGGCCCATGGCTTCTCTGTACCAAAGGTTCACCGGCAAGATCAACACCTCGCGCTCCTTTCCGGCGCCCCCGGAGGCCAGTCGCCTCCTGGGTGGCCAGGGGCCGGAGGAGGACGCGGGCCCGAAGCCCCTAGGGCCGCAGGCGCAGGCGGCGGCACCCCGGGAGCGCGGCTGTGCGGGTGGCCGGCCCCGGTTCCAGTACCAGGCGCGGAGCGACTGTGACGAGGAGGACGTAAGAGCATCGCGGTGGGTGGGTGGCGGTGGTGGGGGCTTCGGCGGGAGTCATGGGCCTAGCGACTCCTGGGGGTCTCTGGGTCCCCTGCTCCTCTCTTGCCGTTCCCCCTGCTGTGCCTGAGCGCGCTCAGACACTCTCCTTGGCTCCTGATCTCAGTCACCATGGTCCGGAGCAGGTCTCTGCGGTGGTAGCCAGGAGTTGGTGGCTGGAGCAGGCAGGGTTTTGGAGCTGCGCCCGCTGGGATGTGGACTATGCTTGGAATTCACTAGATTCGTGGATGTCTGTTTGTGGCCGCAGCCCGCTGTGGTTCCTAAGGAGGGAAATAGATCTGTGTATGCTTGGAGTTGTGTTGTATGTTTATTTTCCTGCTCTGAGGCTCAGGGAACAGCTAGTCCAGACTCCTTCCCCCTCCTTCCACCTGTCACTGCAACTAGCCAAGGTGGCCCTCCTCTCCTCTTCAGGCTGCCCCCCTTTTCACTGTCCCCAGACACCTTCTCTCTCTACACCCGAGCATTATACCTGTGGTGTGCTTTTCCAGAAAAAAAAAAAAGAAAGAAAGTCCTAGCTCCAGAACCCTGGCCTCTGACCCAGGCCCAATACAGCTTTCGCTGCTAAGTACCATGCATGCAAATTTGGACTGCAAGCCTGTGGGCCAGCAACTCTACTTGGGCCATCCTCCTTCCTTTAGAAGAAGTTCTCAGAGTGGTCTCTTACTCTTGAGGCTGGAAGTCTGGGCTTCACAGACTGAATTTACGTACTACCTTAGTAGTCAAAGAGTCTTTCAGGGTACCGGTGGCTCCCGAGGTGAAATGGGTTGACCTTGCAGCGGGTCAGTGCAACGAGGACTTTCAGGGAGGGAAAGCTTTTTCCAAGACCTGGAGACAACAGCCAGACTAGCCCTGAGGCAGGCAGGTTGGGCTTGGCTGGTGTAGCCTTGTAGAAATAGGTATGTAGTGTTTGAGGAGTTGCCGCGATCCCTTTGCAGTGCTGTTCTGAAGCACCTGGGTCTTTGTACCAGCCTCTTAGTCTTCCTCACCCTTGCGGGGCAGCCCATTGCCCTGAAGGGAGCAGGAGGTGTGGCCGCGAGACTTGGAGAGTCCAGAGTAACAAGACTGGGTGCTTAGTAAGTTTTGGTGTAAAGGATGTGCATGGCGGGACGGTGCTTCCAGGGGTAGGGGATTTCAACTGCCAGATCTTACAACACCAGTGAGGCCACACTACTGTTAATAGTGGGGTTTGGTTTGTTCTGTGAGGCACAGGGACTACCACAGAAATGACAAGAGTTGGAGGGAAGCCCATAGACCACAGCGAGGCATCGTGCATCTTTTTCTCTGGTCATTTCCAGATTCTTCTGATTAGAAAGAGAAACCAAAGACTAATGACCCTCACTCCAGCGGGCCAAGGAAAAAGGAAAAATTATTCTGACATCCGTCTCAAAGAACTAGAATTTCTCGAGGAGGTTATCAAGCAATAAAGAATTCTGGAGGATTCTATTTATTTAGGATCCTGGGGACATAACTGGGTTGCAACACAGGCAGGAAAGATGCACACCCCTCTCCCTGAAATCTGGCTTAAAAGCTTTGGATTGTGGTTCTGGAATGAGCTTGCTCTGCTAAGCAGGCTCTAGATGTCGCTAGCAGAAAGGACAGACAGGGCTGGAAGCACCAGCTGGTCTCCGCCCATCAGGATTGGGTTTGTTTGTTGTTTGTTTGTTTTTAAGATCCTCGCTGGGAGCATGCATCTCCCTCTTTTCATTTTGATGCATATCTAGAACTGCTGCTCAGATAAGCCAAAGTCTGAGATCAGCCGCAGATCAAGGATATTGAAGCAGTGTGACATGTGTCTCTATGAGAGCTCTGAAAAGGGGCTTTCTCAAGCTCAGATGCATCATGCCCTGACTCTGTGTTTGTGTCCTGTAAAATACAGAAGTGTGTGTTTGCATGTACCCATGCACATGGGCATTGCTCAAGTGTGTTTCGTGTACTGTGTATATATTTTTCCATTATTGGGTCATAATAAGCACATACATGTCCTACAAAGTAGCAGTTGTGTGGGATGAAGAAACATGAAGGTTATTCATCAAGAGCTTTATAGATAATACAGCTGTCATGTGGAGGGTTCTTGATACATAAGTAGATTTTAGCTGTTCTTACCATAATACCAACAAAAGTAGCCATGTGAGGTGATGGACATGTTCATTTACATACTCATCAACCTTCCTACTTCTTATATGTGCCTACAGCATCATGATGTTTACCTCCTACCTTTACTCAAGAAAGCATAATTAAATTTCAAATGTAGAGTTGAACCAATGAAACAGAGCTAAATGTAGCTCCAATTTAAAACATCCCTTAAAACAAAACAAAGCAAAACAAAAACTTCCCTTTTAAAAAAAAATGGCAAAACATTTACCAAAAGACAGATGCACAAATCAAACCATTTTTCTTCCAAGAACAGAGGCTGCAGTTTATTTGCAATAAAAGGTAACTGGTAAAGTTCTTTGTTTTAAAAACTGCTAGACATGTCAATCTCATGTTACATTTTTTTTTTTTTAATCAAGTGGAAATCCTAGCAGAAGATATGTGACTGGTTAGGACTATTTTGCTTTATGAGAAGAGATGAGGGGGGAGGGAGGGACGAGAGAGAGAGAGAGAGAGAGAGAGAGAGAGAGAGAGAGAGAGAGAGAGAGAGAGAGAGAGAGAGAGAGAGAGAGAGAGAGAGAAACTAACTTGCGCCTACTTACTTGAGGAACCTCAATGCTCCCCTTGGAGCTGTTCCGGGTGCTGAATGCAATCTCCCCATTAGCTCATAGAAAATCTCCATCACCTGTGTCTGAGTGAGCAGTCTGAATACAAGACTGGTGACCTCATCACAAGTCTATGTTCTGCCAGTCAGGCATAGCTGTTGCAATATGCAGTGTATTAGTTTGTTTTCTCTTGCTGAGATAAAACACTGGTCCTTTGGGCTTGATGCTCCTACATCAATCATTAATCAAGATAACGTCCTACAGAATTGTTACAGGCCAATTTTATGGACACATTTTCTCAATTGATGTTCTTTGTCTCAGATGACCCAAACTTGTGTCCAGCTGACCAAAAAGGAAAAGAAAAGAAAAACCAACCAGTACATACAGAAACAACTTCCCAGTCGGGGTTATCTGATGCTGGTAAATGACATAACTTTAAAACACAGTGGGTTTTATGTATCTTGCCTTAGACCCAGAGATGGAGATAAAAAGTGATATTATAATGCCTAAAAATGTGTGCAAACAAACATGAAGACTGGGAGAAGACTCAGTGAATAAGAAGCTTGCCATACAAGCATGGAGATGTGAGTTAATATCCCCTGAACACATGTAGAAGCTTACCATGGTAGAGTCTATAATCTCAGTGATGGTGGTAGAGATAGGAGAATCCCCAGAAGTCTGTGGGCCAGCTAGCCTGCTGTGTGCAGTGGCAAGCAATGAGAGACCCTGCCTCAAATAAGATGGAAAGAGATGAACAACACCAAATCTGTTCTCTGGCCTCCACAGAAGCATTGTGGTACTCCCCTATTTTTCTTTCTCTGTCTCACCTTTTTATTAATTAAGTAAAACAAACATGTCTGTGTATGATTGAGAAAAGGTAACTTCCATGAGATTTAAGGTACTCTACAAAGACCTAGATGAAATCTAAAGAAGTCTGTATGGAGCACTCCTCACTAAAGTTGAAGGGCTAGTGATGAGCTAAGAAGATATCACCCAAGTGCAGACAGTGTGACACTGTGACCAATGACCTGTTTGTCACCTGTGCAGGTCCACAGATAACCTCTTTGGGTTGTGTCATGGTTAATCACAATTGCTAAGTTGATTGGATCTGGAATCACCTGGGAACAGGCCATGGGGTGTACCAGTGGGGGATTATTTTGATTTTGGTTAGGTTAGTTGAGGAGGGAAGACCCACCCACCATGGGCAGTACCATTCACTGGACTGAGATCATAGAGTATAGAAAAATGAGAAAGTGAGCTGAGCACCAGCCTTCATCAGTCTGAAACCTGACTGTGTTTGGATGCTGTGTGACCATCTATCTATCCCAAACTCCTGCTGTTTTGACTTCTCTGCCATGATAAACTGTACCCTGAAAATGTGAGTGAGAATCATGCATTGCTTTTGTCAAGGCATTCCTCCACAGTGACAAGGAAAGAAACTGAGATGGTGGGGCTGTCCTACAAGTTGGAAATAAACCCAGAGGGTCTCTCGTTTTAATCAGTTTCCTTGTAAATTTTACATTTATTTAAACAAAAGCAATTAGTTGGACAACCCCTTTGAAGAACCAGTAGCCACTTTCATGTAGACCTCATTGTGTAGAGTTAAAAATAAGTTGACCCTAAAAAGCTACTGAAAGTGGCTTTTAGTGAAATGTAGTGACTTGCTACATCTTGGAATTAGCTGTGACTCATTTTAAAATACCAGCTTTTGTCGGGACTGTACTTGAGCATTTCTCTCCCATCTCTGAAATGGCTGCAGGGGCCTTGCACACTGTCACAGTGGTTCTTCTGTTAAGGGTACATAGCCACTTCTGCTTTCTTAATTTTGGGTGACTCACATTCTCCTAATGATATTAACATGTGGATGGCCTCATTTTAAAACCACCAACTGGCCAAAGCTGAGATCCATTGATACACCACTGCCCATGATGTCAGTCAGCCCAATAGGTCCAAGTTCTCCATCCTGCATGTCATTTTAGCCCTCAGTCCATCTTCTTTTCCTCTATCCTGATTTTCCAGTGGGGTGACATCATGTGTCCTTGGGATTTATCAGTCTTGTGACTTGTTTCTTAAGCAGCTTGCCACCACAAAGATGTCCATATACTCTGAAACCTTTTTCACCAGTGTTAAATGACTTTTAAATTTCAATTGCACATTATTTTCCTAACATGATAAAAAAAATAATAAGGCTAAAGCTTTCTGCTGTCCTATCCTTCCCAGAACCTTCCTCATCACTTCATTGGCAGTGCCTAGAATACCCACCCCCAGAATGAGTATGGGGAATAAGGGAGTCATTTGGAGCTGTGACCAAGGAGGTGCCCAGTGCAGCAGTGTGCCTTTAACCTCCACATCAGTGGTACCTGCTGGGCAGATGCTGTGGGTACAGTAGAGGTGCTCACTGAGTCCAGCAGCTGCAGGGATGACTTACCATTATTACCTTCTGCAAACAGTTAAGGTCAGCTTCCATAGTCTTTTCCCTGCCTTGGAAGCTTTCTCCTCTCTCCCCATCTACGACTTTTCATACGAGTCTTAACACTACTAGCTCCAGTTTTCATCCTCAACAGTGCTCTTTGCCTTGTCTAACTTGGATGTAGATTTGCACTCTGTGCCTCGGTTACTACACAACCTGCACACAGTGTATGACAGGCGTGCTATCGACCCCTTGATAGGATGCCCGTGCCATCAGATGATTTTTCCTTTGTCTTGGTGCCATCCTAACTTTTGTTCTAGATGACAGACATTCGACTCTTCAAAGCTTCATGCCTTGTGCTTTTCATGGTCCTGTATAAATTCTCCCTCCTTCCCTTCCTCCCTCCTTCTCTTCTTTTCCTACTCCTTCTGCCCATCTCTCCCTCCCTCCATCTTCCTGTTCCCCTTTGATCTCTTTCTGATCTCAGCCTTAGTTCTTTGGCAAATCATTCCCTCCTCCTTCCCTTTAAAGTTTGGGTCTCTGGTGTTCTTTTCATCCCCCTTCATGCTTTCTTCACCTTCGTGCAAAGGGAACGTGGTGCGTCCTGTGGCTCCTGCAGAAGATTGTGAAGACAGCTTTGTTACTCAGGACGTGCTTCTCTGAAGATAATTTGCTTTTACATTTTTTTTTTTTGAAGTGGGCAATACTAGCATTGCAAGGGCTGTGGGATAACTGGCATGATTGCCCTGCCAAGCTCTCATGAGACATATCAACAGCTTTGCAGATTATAACAAAGCATCTATCTGTATGAATAGGTCACTAATTCCAATTGAAACTCAGCATAAATGTACATGAACCACATGCCCCAGTGCCCATGTTCCTTTCTTGTACTAAGATTTTCACTAGGTGAGCTTGGAGTTCCCTTATCTCCCTGTCACACCATCTCATAGCTCACCGCTGGACATAATATTTTGGTTTTGTTTAAAAATATTTAAAAAATCTAAATTTTATTTAGATTGTTACTGCAGACTGTATTTAACACTAGAAACGTGAGTGCTCAGGTAAAGGCAGTGGTCACTTAGTTTCACTATAAATCCTTTCAATAAGCATTGGCCAGAGTCCGTGCTATGTACATAGCAAGGACATGAAAAGTTCTTCCTTCTGAGTGCAGTGAACCTGGACACAGGAAGCTGAAGATGGTACAGGACGGTAGCACATTGTTCTGTACAGAGAAGCCATACCAGCGGATGAGGAGGGAAGCCAAAAACAGCATCAAAGATGCCTCACCTCTGCTCTGCACCTGCAAGCTTCGGGCAGCACCACCCCTGCCTCATGTCCCCTGCACAGTTGCCTTGACCTGGGAGGAAAATCAGGACAAGGAACCAATCTTTGCACTTGCAACACTAACAAGAACAGGCTGCCCTGGCTTGTTATCGGGCGGGTCAGTTGTTAACTGTGAACCACAGCAAACAAATTTTGACACGTTAACAAGCTTTTGCTCTTTAAAACCAGCAAAAAAAAAAAAAAAAAAGTGTCTGCGAAGCAGGAATGTGATCCCTTCCCAGGGACATGAGCTGTTGGCAGTAAGGGATTTTGAGGCAGGTATGAAAGCCAAATTTACATGGCATGCTAGTTTTTTTAATTGCTGCCAGCACACATTTCCAAATTTTACATGGATCTGTTACCTAGAGGTTAAGGAGACCCCAGAGTATTAGAACTTCATAATATTAATTTTGTGCTATGGTGCTGGCTCATTTTTCCTATATGAGATGAGCCTTCTTGTTTCACTAGTGGGGAAGGGTTGTGTCTAGATGCTGGCCCTAGATGGTCTTTTTTCCTTCCATATAGTAGAACTTTTCATTTCTTACCCAAAGCTTTTTATCCTTTCCAGTCGGATTGATGAATGAGTTTAATTTTTGTGAGCAACTGGCAGGAGTTGCTGAGTGAGATGTACATGCTGATTGTAGCCGACCCTGCTCCTTTTAATTACTCTGATGATAATAATGCATTAATCAAGTGCTGGAGAAGTACTTCCCTCGATGCGCGATATTGATCCTCTCGTGCAGTGTTGCCTATAAAAATAATAATCCTGTGATCCTTTTAAAATTAAACTCTGCTTAATAAATTGAATGTTAAGGGCACAAGGGGACCTGCATGCCATGTCATGGTTTTCTTCCATTTCAAGATTATTGATTTGATTTTATAGAGATGTAAAACACGTGTGCCCTTTCCCGGGAACAGCTTTTGCAACATTTTCCTTAAAATTAGATCCAGCCTTCTGAACTTATTTGGGGTGGAGTTTTCTTTTTAATTGATAACCTCTCATTTTCCAGATGACTAGACTACAGTATCATCAAGTAGATGACACCAGACAAATCACATAGGTTTCTGGATTCCTAGTCTCACTCTTCTTCCTTTTCTTTATATGCCACTGTAGTTAAGTTAGGAAATTAACTTAATTATGTCTGTGAGTTAGAAATGGGGGCTGGAGAGATGGCTCAGTAGTTAAGAGCATTTGTTGCTCTTCCAAAGGAACTGAGTTTGATTCCTAGCACCCACATCATGGCTCACCAGCTGTAACTCCTTCTCCAAGGGATCTGATGGCCCCTCTGGCTTCTACAGGTACCCTCTTACATGTGTATGTAATAATTATGTACCTTCATACACATAGACATATGTGTGCATACACACAGACACACATAAATGTTTAAAAATATGTGGACATAAAATATAAGTCTAAATATTTTTGATTCTGGGTGGTTATACTGTTTGCCGGGGGGTGGGGCGGGGAGGCTGGGTCCAGCTTTGTTTTTCTACTGTAAGATTCACCCACTTGCCTCAGCAGTTTTCCTTTTGTGCATGATAATCAGCTTTATGTTTTCTAGTATCACTCATATGCACATTAAGCCTAGCCTAGCAAGAGTTCATTTTTGTTCCACCACGATGGTGAACATGCAAACACACACACACACACACACACACACACACACACACACACACACACACAGGAAAGCTAGACTTCTACAAGACCTCTGAGATGCAGGGAGTGAAGGTACAGGTGTGGAGGGATGCCTGACTCTGGAGGGAGGCTTACTTGTTGGGGTACAGCTCTCAACAGGCCTTAACAGGGATGCCTGGCATAGAAAATGGATAACAGTGTACAAAGGAGGGGGAATCCCATGTCTCCAGATACAAAGCATCTTAGCTCCCCAAACAGCTTCTGTCTCTGGCAGAAGCACATAAACTTATCTCAGCCAATACTGAGTGAGTCTACAAACAACCTGCAGATGTTTGGAAGTCAGAAAAGTCGCCCTGGCTATAACCCTAGTGGGAATGAAAAATAGAAACACACACACACGCACACACACACACACACACACACACACGCACACACACACACACACACACACGCACACACACACACACACACACACGCACACACACACACACACACGCACACACACACGCACACACACACACACGCACACACACACACGCACACACACACACACACACGCACACACACACGCACACACACACACACACGCACACACACACACACACACACACGCACACACACACACACGCACACACACACACACACACACACACACACACACGCACACACACACACACGCACACACACACACACACACACACACACACACACACGCACACACACACACACACACACACACACACACACACACACGCACGCACGCACACACACACACACACACACACACACACACACATTTATTTTAATTCAAATGAAACCTATTTTTTTAAGATCATCAAAGTCACTATAGAAATCAATTTTTAATCTTCTTTAGTGAATAGATTTCATGTCGGCATCAGCATTTACCTTAGATAAGTTGGGGCCAATTTTTAATATAGTGTTAAGATTTTAAAAAGTGGAATAAAGGATGTAGGTTCCTGTCCAAACTGAGAATTAAGAAAGTGGATTTTTCCCCCTGTCTCCTGCTCTTCTCCATTGTGGGAAGGATTATAGACAGAGCAAATGGAACAAGTACAGCGTCTTTCAGACAGCAGTGGCCTCCTCACCGTGTTACCCACAATATATTCATCTAACCTGTATCTCCTCTCTTATATAAACAATATGTGCATCTATGTTCATAAACCACTCTGCGTGAAATGCACAATGTATGCACCTAACTTCGATATGCCCCCACATACTGCATGTCCAACGTCTCTCACCCCATGTGTCCACTCTATATTATAGACATCATCTGTGAAAGAATAGACCTAAGGTGAGGTCAATCAGAGGAGCGCAGGAATGGAGCGGGGAGTGTGGCAATACTTGGAATCAGAGAGCCTTCCTAAGGGGAGAGGTTGGAAGATGAGGCAGAGGTGGAGGACTTGCTCCAGCTGCCTGAACACGTGAGGATGGAAGACAGTATAGTGCCTCTCACAGAAGCTTGGGAGCAATGTCTGCTTTGCTGTGCCTCCCTGTCCGTCCGTCCGTCCGTCTGTCTGTCTGTCTGTCTGTTTAGAAGGCACTGGTGTTGCAGGCCATGGTGCTCAGATAGGGTCTGCCTGTATTCTGAGAAGCAAGCTGATGGCCTCATCACAGTCTGGCTAGCCTGAGTGGGCTGCAGCAGAGGACACGTGTCTTTCTTCTATGTCGCTGGCCATCTTTTAGTTCTTGGCCCTAGTGGGTTCTGTCATGATGAAGTGCTGGGTTCACAGACTGCTTTCTGAAATTATATATATATATACATACATACATACATATACATACACATACATACACACACACACACACACACACACACACACACACACACACACACACATATATATATATATAAAATGTGTGTCTGGTGTCAGAAGAGGTCAGAAGAAGGCATAGATCCCTTAGAACTGGAGTCACAGACAGTTGTGAGCTGCCATACGGGGTCTGGGATTGAACCCTGGTCCTCTATAAGAGCAGCCAATGCTCTTAACTCTCCAGCCCCCTCTGAATTTTCAGGGCAAGTACCTCCCTTTCTATGTCTCACAGGTTTTGCAGTTCTCTGATAAACTGGTGAGGAAATTGCCCACAGGAAGGCTGCGGAGGCTGGGGTGCTGAGGCACACAGGCCTCACTGCTCCTTTCTCAGGGGAGGAACAGAAGGATGCTAGAGTCTGTGTGGGGTGTGTGGGGTGTGTGGGGTGTGTGGGGAGCTGGTGGACCACAGGGGCAGGACCAGGCCTCTAGGTTGACTGCAGCACAAGGCAGCTTCCTAAATGTCTGTAAGGGTTCACTTAGGAATGTGGCCTCCAGGAGCCTGGAGTGGAGGTTGTGAAGTCAGCAACAGAGAGCCTGGGGCAGGCCCTCAGGGTTGACGTTTCTGGTAACGAGAAATTCAATTACTTTATCCAAGCACTTGGCATTGTTTCTTGTCTCCATGATAGATACATGTATTTGGACCGAGGCTGTTTTTAGCTTAGAAGGTGAAGGTTACGTGCTTCATCTGAACATTTCCCTTCAATGCAGTCCCCTTCCCCCCAGTTATTGCCATGCCCGGGAATCTTTAATTTCTACTCTGTACGTGGAAAGGGCACTTGGGGAGTCTCTTCCTTACTTCCAGAACTTTAGCTCTTGCAAAAGTATAAGAAAGTCAACCCCATCTCTTCATCCTCACTATCTGTCTATTAAAGGAGGGGATGCTGGGGAAGGCAGGGCACTGTTCCTATAGAAACCGAGCTGCTGGTACAGCAGGGCCTCTGGCTTCCGTGTTGGGCAGCTGGCCTTGCTGAATGCAAAATCACCCACATTATTCCTCATTGCGTCTTCTGGCCTTGTTTAGCTCATGTCAATCAGCATGGGACAGGAAGCACCTCAGCAGAATCCTGAAGTGGATCCACCCCTCCAGTGACCTCGGTGACCCTGCTGCCTCTGTGCTTTTATTTCACTACACCAGGGAGATTAGCATCTCAGATTCTGGACTTCTGTCCTGCAGGGGTTCATCGCAGAGTCCCAGCATGCAAGGAGGACTTGAGGGTTCCCGGCAGCCCCTCTGCCTTAGCACCCTCTGATGGTACCTCAGAAGCATCATGCTACTTAAACAGAGAAAGTTTTCCAACTCTGCTCAGGGTGTTCCTGTCCCTTTCCCAAGCCCACAGTTGACTTCCTTGGGTCCTGATCCTAGTGCATCAGGTGTCTGCTCTACAGGAGCCCTGCATAATTAGATCCACCTGCAAGGCAAGAGCCACCACAGGCAACCCCACCTCATCTCACTCAGAGCAACGACCTGAAGGTGTGATATGGTCTGTCCTTTGATGACATCTGGCTTAGTGGCTCTCATCTACCAAAAACATTCCCATTTATCTATCTACCAACCCCTTCTCCTAGACCCCCCCCCCCCAAAAAAAAACCACACCTTTACCTGCCTGACTGCTCCTGTTGGCTGTGGCTCAAGTTTCCTCTAACATCACTTTCTCAAGAACTCCAGCCCATCCTCCCCTCCTTGGTTAGAATTGGAGCCCAGCCTATTTGCTACCCCCAGGCTTCCCCACCCCACTACCTTTTGATCTTCTCTTACCACAGCATTGAACACTTTCTGATACATTATACAATAGACTTTTCGTGTCTCTTTTCATTTCTATTCTCCATTGTCAGAATCTTGGCTGAACTGGGAATAAGGACTTTGGGCTGTTTTGTTATCAAACACACATAATGCCTGTGACATCACAAGGAATAAGTCTGTTTGTGAAATGACTGAGTGATGGTACCAGACTCTGGTCTCTTCCATCTGAATAAACCTGCTTTCTTTAATCCTATTTGCCAATTTGTTTTTGTTGTTGTTGTTTATGGTTTCTTTTTTAAAGATAATGCTGGGGATTTAATTTCAAGTCTGAAGCATGCTAGTTAGGCTGGCCTGTTGAGCTATCATGTTAAAACTCTAAACTAGCAAACACATTAAAATTGAAAACATTCTAAAAGCAAAATTTTTAAGCTTTTCCTGTGGCCTCTTCTGGGTGTCTGAAAAGGAATTCTCTTTTCAATTCCCAGGTTGCTGGAGTAAACAGAGGTTCTTTTTGACTGCTCAGCCTAAGAGAACAGATGGGCAAGTAATTACTAGGCAAACAGCAGTGTGGGGACTGGAGAGATGGCTCAGCAGTTAAGAGAAAGTACTGCTCTTCCAGAGGACTCAGTTTTGGTCTCCCATATTGGGTGCTTCATAGCTGCCTCTAACTTCAACTCCAGGTGGTCAGATGCCCTCTTCTGGCCTCCTTGGGCATAGCACTCATGTATACATATACATACACACACATCATACACATAATTACATTTTTGAATCTTAAAAAGGATAATAAAAGAATGTATTTTTATAGAATCAGCATTTAGCATTTATAACATCCTATATTGTTTTAATAAATTTGATATGTATGAATTCAATTAAAATAGTCTCTAGCCATTTTGCTGAACTTTTTGGTTATTGGAGAATAGAAGCTAATAAATAGCTAAGAGTCCCACAAAGGGAAGTGATTCCTATAAGAACAGCAGGGTAGTGAGTCACTTTGATCAGAACTTTGCATTACCTAACTCAATATAATTGAAAGGGGAAAAAAACACACAGCTTCTTTTTCTATGATCACATCTTTATCTGACAGGTAGGAAATCAAATGAGAATATTTTTGAACCCTGCATCATTAGAGGCAAACACAAATTACCAGACCAAATGCAATGTTTCTGCCAGGAAAAAAAAATGTTCCTGGGTTCTGTAATCTCTCTGAAATTGCCTGAGGCTCTCTGGCTGTGCATAGCACCCATTTCTATGATAATGTAATCAGATCAGTCTTGAAGGATGGAGCTGGAGCAGGCAGCTCACCTTTACCTTAGCTCTGCCCCTCTGCAGAATAATTTGGACACCTGCCCTTCGGGCAATGTCAGGGCTGAAAGAAACATGTGTAGGACAAAGGTCTGCAGCTGCCAGACAGGGTTGGGTGAGGTCTAGGTTTTAGGTGTCTACATATCTACACTCCCTACTGTGAGCAGTGTGACAACCTGGATACTTGAACCAAAGCCTGCCCTGTGAAGTCAAGACATCTCAAGCAGTATGCTAAGCAAGTAACCAAACCATGTCCTTCATCTAAAGATGCATTTCCATTTGTGACAAGTTCTAGAAGTTTCCCAAGTGTCCTAGTGCCCAGCTTCTTTTTTTTTTTTTTTTTTTTTTTGGTTTTTCGAGACAGGGTTTCTCTGTGTAGCTTTGCGCCTTTCCTGGAACTCACTTGGTAGCCCAGGCTGGCCTCGAACTCACAGAGATCTGCCTGGCTCTGCCTCCCGAGTGCTGGGATTAAAGGCATGCGCCACCACTGCCCGGCGTGCCCAGCTTCTTAAACTGTGAGATTCATCGATGGTTTGAGGTCATTTAACTCCATGTAGAGGTCATAGAAATTTTGGCAACAGGGAGAGGTCTCTGAATGCACAGTAACCAAGAGGTCACTCAAATACAAAGGTGAAATGAGTCAGAGGTGTTTCCAGCAACAATGGCCTGTGTTGTGTCCCTTGACTTCACAGCAGCCTTGATCCTGAGCTCATTTTATACGATATATTTATGGGAAGTGATGTTCTCAGCATCAATAATTATAAAATTATAAAATATCAATCAACTCTGAAAAGTACTGAAGATGCTCTGTGTCCCAAAGAATTAAATATTTATCCAAGATTGAATTATTTATATAAAATAAACAAGCAACCTATCTCATTAATATGCAAATTTATTTTCACTGTTCATAAATGATGGAGTTACATGTATCCCAGAGACTTGTGTGAAAATAAGTTTCTCTGATCACCAGTAAATGTTAGATTTGGAGACCTAGTATATATTCCTGTATACCTGGGGTAGAATAAAATTTTCTTAGGGAAAAGGGGTTATAAAAAGACAAAATTTAGGCACCCCACCTTAGTGCCTACGGTTAAAGATGTTGCAAACAGTTAATCCACTCTCTGGTCACTGGGTTTCAGTTGCCAAGGGGTCTCAGAACAGTTAAGAACAGAAGTTGTGTAGAAATACTCTTTCTGCTGTCATCACACCAGGACCAGGAATGTGAGTCACTGGCAAAGCCCTAAAGCTCAGCAGCCAGTTCAAGTGCAAAGAAGATGGTGTCGGTAGGTCATCTGAAAAGCCATTGCACGTCACCAGAGATATTTCAAGCTGGCCCTCTGTTCCTGAGATGATCAGAGATCCCTTGTGTATCCACAGGGCAGCCAGCCACCAGCAGAGATGTCAAGCATAAGCTCCACAGAACTGATTCTCTACCGCTCCTCTTGTATGTCCCCATGGGGCCCAGTGATGCTCCTACAGGGAGTAAAGGTCTCAAGGTGGTATACAGTGTGAGGCCAATTTCTGGATATCACTTCCAGTCTCTGGATATGAGTCACAAGGCCCATCCAGTGTAGAACAGACCAATGACCTTGCAAAGAGGGTTAGAGGTTGAGGAAGAGGCAAAAGAATGGTGGATAATTGGGGAAGGCTGCCATGGAGGAAACCTCAAAAGAGATGGATGACTGAACACAGCTTGCAAGGAGACATGGGGTATGGATGACTTCCAGGGCTGGTGGAGTTTGCCTGTCCTAGCATTCTTCCTGGGTTTCAGGGAAGGCCCAGTGTGCCTGTGAGAACAGCTGTGCTCAACAGCATGTATAAGCCATGAAGTCCACTTTAACCAGCACCCAATGCAGACCTTAGGCTGTGATTTGGAGCCTTGGCTTTAAACTACTATACTGTTCTGAATCCCAGGGGTCCCAATGAGAGCAAGCAGGGAAGGGCGGGACATACAACTAACAGAATGTTGCCGCCCCCCCCCTCCCAAAGCAATTGTGCTCTTTAAATATTTTACTTGACTGTGCAATTTCAGATGAAGAAAGGATTTGAGAATTGAATGAGCTCTGCTGGAGGAGCAGCCACTTATTCTATGAACTCTGAGATATCCAGCAGGCTTGCATGATGAGATGTTCTCATTACAGCTGAGAAAGGCACTGCATGGAGAAATGAATTGAGCCTGTACTCACACCACCATTAGGGTTGACAAGACTAGACATTGTTTGTTGGTTGACTCAAAGGCCCCCGGAGACAGGAAAGCACAGTGGCACTGCCCGCTCCAGGCTCCAACCTCTGAGCTTGGATGCCGACCCCCGCATCACTCTCTACTCCAGGGCTTCAGCATTCTTACTTGCAATATGGGAAACAATTGCAGTCTGCCTCGTGTTGGTTGGTGGTGAAAGCTGGGTTCATATGTTTGAAACACTGAGAATTGCCCTTGGCAGGCCACAGACTGGTGGAGTAGGTATGTCGCAACATTCTTTTGAATGCTGTTGCTACAAAGGGCAGAGAACTGAGCGGCTGCAGGTCAGAGCTAGCTTAGGGCTAGAAATGCCATAGGTGCAGGGGGTTGGGTAGGTGCTGGTGACGACCGCTCCTGTGTGAAGCCAGCCATGGGTCTCAAGGGAAGAAGGAGGGAAGAAGTGAAAATAGGCCATTTCCTTTCACCAGAAATAAGTTTCTCCTTCCCCATTACACCACAAGGAACAGAGAGATGTCCCCCCATGACCACCAATAATAACCAACCAGCAGCCATTTCTGTACCTGTGACACCAAATGGGGGCTCTATTAGCAGATGAAAAGCCATACACAGACGGAAGTGAGAGACACAATCCCCAAGCCAAGAAAAACACATGAACACCTTAGGACCAATAGAGAGGAGAAAGGAAGTCACAGAGATGGAGATCTGGAACCTAGTTAAAACGTGGTTCCCCTTAGAGTCAGTGGTCTCCAAGTGCTGGAGCCCCTCCTCTGTCTTAGGAGTCTGAACTCTCACCAATAAACTTTACTTTCCCTGGATTTTTCCATCTTTTAATTCCTTAATCAACAGAGGAGAACCCATACCCTAGCAGGAATAGATTGCATTTATATAATTTAATGCATAGGATATTGAGGAGCTTGGTTATGAGACAATTGGCTGATTGCATGCCCTCCTGTCCCAGTTTCCTTGAGCATGGCTTTGGGCTCATAGCACCCTTGTTGGGGGTCATCAAGGAGACATGGTGAACACAGTGATAAAGGTTTCTTTCCCATCTGTATTCATATATTGATATCCAGGCCCCAAATTATGGGATATAGAATGGAGCATTTGAAAAGTAATTAGATTGTGAGGCTGGGGCCCTGATGAATAAGATTGGTGCCCTTATAACAGACCCTAGAGAGAGTCCTTGCTCTCCGTCTTCCTTGTAGGATACATTTGGAAGCTACAGTTTATACCCTAGTACAGGGCCCTCCCCAGAGCCTGACCACACTGACTGTGGCCTCAGCAACCAACCTCTAGTCTGTGAGGAGTCAGTTTCTGTGGTCTGTGGTACCCATCTGAGTTTCACTCCACACTTCTCAGAGATGAGGAGGGCCATCCTACTTGGGCTGACTCTGGCTTCCCTGACATAGAGGATGCAGCCTAGCTGTCTTCCCAGGACCAGGGTGAAGCACAGGGGTGCAGGCAGCAGAGATGTGTGCTGAGATGTCTGCTCTCTCTCCTGGGAGCTTTCACAGTGTCTGAGCTTGCTCACTTCAGGCTGACTTATCAGACAGTGTGCCAAAGAAGGCAAGAATAAGAGAGGCCAACACAAGCAACACAGCGGAAATGGACCCATGTTTGTACTGGTCAAATCTTTTGAGGATTTTCTACAAGCTCACAGTTATCAGGATGAAACACTATGAAGGTGAAACCTTAGTAAATCAGATATGAGAGAATAATGTGTGGTTTTCCCAGGGAGATGTGAACAGATGTCTATTTATCCCAAATGGAGCACCAGCAAAATACCTAATAAGAACTTTGGCTTAGTGAACCAGAAAGTTGGTTGGGGTTACTTACAGGGGTTTGGGTAAGGGGTTACTTACAGAAGCATGGATGACTGACTCAAAGGCAGCATTGTCACCAAGAAGCCACCCCCGCCTGGGTGACAACTCACAAAACCTGTATGCCTGGGACTCTCTGTATGTTTTGCAGGCACCTGGGTTAGTTTGGAAGAATCTCTCCCCAGCAATGACTTATGCTTATCTAACCTTGGGAGGGGCCTTGTGGATCTTGTAATTTTCAGGAGCTTCCTGAGACTGCTTTGTGTTTCCTTTCCAAGTCTTGAAGGGATGTTTAAAGAAGAACTGTCAATACAACAGATGGTACATGGTTATAAAAATCTAACAGTTGGTGCTGTTAGCTAAAACATTCAGGGGCTGTGTGAATGTTCTGGAGGTTCTCACATGACCTGAAGGCCACTTACCTCTCAAGAGCCAAAGTACAGTCAGTGTGACAGAGAAACTCTACAGCACTCTGGTACAACCCAACCTAGTGACATCCAGGGTTACCTACCTATATTTCTCAGGCAGGGTTTCTCACAGCCTGTGCCTTCTAATGTCAAGCATTTAGGAATAGGAGTCTCTACCTCAAGAAGGTAGGGCACGTTTTGGGAAAGGATGAGAAAGGCTTAGAGAGGGCTTTCTCTAGCTGTGAGGCAAGGTGCAGATTTTAGTGCAGTAAGTCAGAGGGAAGAGACAGGATTTTGAGTAGCTCCTTAACAGACAGGAAGGTATGGATGCTTCCTGTATTTTCTGCTAACTCCCCTTCGCCATCAGAGCACATCTGACAGTTCGGAGTAGTCACCACCCGCTGGCATTCTTCCTGGTTTTTCTGGCTCCAGCTCTGGCCTGTGCTCAGAGCACAGAGTTCAAATAAACTCTGTTGATGAGAAGAATATAAGATTTCACTTTAAAAATACAATTATGGAGAGCCTCATTTAATCTAATTCATGAGCATCCGTAGTGTGTGTGTATAATCAACTGTCAGCTTTGCAGTTCTGTCCGAGGAAGATTGGGTCCCTGTTAGTGCAGAGCTTAGTGGGGGAACAGCCAGGGCAGTTTCTAAACTGTCCTTTGAAAATCTCTACACACAGGCTGGGGAGATGTCTTACTTGGTACAGAGCTTGTCTTGCAAGCTTGTAGACCTGACTTTGATCTTGAGGGCCCACACTAAAAGATAGACATGGTAGAATTATATGCTTATAATTATATGCTTATAACTCAGGGGCTGAACAGAGGCAGATATCCGGAGCTCACTGGCCATCCATCCTAGCCTCAGCAGTGAGCCCAAGCCAGTGACAGACCTCTCAAAACAGCAAACACGTGCATAGTGTCTGAGGAACACCTGATTTTTTTACCTCTGGCCTCTACATTCACACATTCACACACACACACACACACACACACACACACACACACACACACACACACACACACACATTTGCACATGTATTAAGAAGTTTTCATTACCAAAAGGTTTAGAAAACATTAAATTCTCCAAAGTTGTTTTAATGGCTCCAATTGCACTTCACAATGAATAGCAGAATACTAAGCAGAGGTATTTTTGGAGAGATTTCACACTTATTTGTGTCGGTTTAGGTTTGTGATAGAATTTGGGGACAGAAATTGTGTGTTCCTCTTCATTCAGCAACAAGAGGGATTCTTCACTTCTGTCTCCCATAACCATCTTCACTGTGGTGGTTTGAGGGAAAATGGTCCCCATAGGCTCATAGGGAGTGGCACTATTAGAAGATTTGGTCTTGTTGAAGTAGGTATGGCCTTGTTGGAAGAAGTGTGTCATTGGGGGCGGGCTTTGAGGTTTCAGATACACAAGCCAGGCCCAGTGTCTTTTTTTCTTCCTATTGCCTGCTGATCCAGATGTAGAACTCTCGGCTCCTTCTCCAGCACCATGTCTTTCTGCATGCTGCCATGCTTCCTGCCATGATGGTAATGGACTAAACCTCTGAACTGACCTGTAAGCCAGCCCCAACTAAATGTTTTCCTTTATAAGAGTGTCCATGGTCACGATGTCTCTCACAGCAATAGGAACCCTCATTAAGACATTCATTTCATTCCATCACACTGGTTTTGTTCTCTCTGCCCATATTTATTCCAGAGTTTCTATAACCAAACACCACTGACAGGATGACTGAGAACAGCTCCTCCTTGTTGTCTCAGAGTTCTGGGTGTTAGAGGCTCAAAAGTAAAGTATAGAAAGGTCTCTCCCCTCCTGATGGTAGGGAGCTCCTGCTGTGTCTTTTCTGGCTGTGGGGAGAATCCTTCTTTCTCTCTTCCAGCTGTGTGTCTTTGAACTGTAGAGTCCCTCAGTTTCTCTGTCAGCTACAGGTGGTCCCGGGAACCCTGGCCTTGAGTCGGCATCTCCCTAAGTCCTTGTCCTGACCTCTTCCAGCCACCTTCTCCCACTCTGTCTCTTCCCTTCCAATAAGCACAGTTACAAGAGCCTGGTTTCCACATAAGGTCATGTTCTGAGAGACTGGGTTCAAAAAGCTCTTAACAGCAGCTAAAATATGGAATTGGCCTAGGCATCTACAGGTGAATGAATGGATTTCTAAAAATTGATGGCATATGCACAATGGATTACTATTCACTAATTTAAAAAAGCCTGTCATTTGCAGCAACACAGGGAACCAGGTGAATAGTTAATGCAGGAAGGAAGTGTCTCAACATGCAGAACAAGCAGATATGTGGTTGTGACTTTTTCCTGGCTAAGCAATGCTCCATTTTCTCCCTTGCAGGTCACTGTCATTTTGCTGGAAGCTTTTAGGGCAGGCAGCTTAACTTTATGCCTCCTTTTCCTGACAGCCCCACTAATTCCTCAATCTAAGCTTACTGACACTCTGACATGCTCCGAGGGCCTGCATGCTCTGTACTGGAAGGGCTTGATTCTGTCTCAGTGGACACAGCCGGTGTCCTCCACATTCTCCTCCTACAGAGCCTGAGCTCCTGGTGGGCAGGGCCTTGGGAGCCTCCCTGTGACCCTGAGCCCATGCTGTCCATGTCTGCTCCTCGTGGTAGGCACTCATTACTTGACACAACAGGCAGTCCCAGTTGGCAAATGAGAACATCAATGCTATACCTCTAGGGCTAAAACTAAGGAAGATGAAGGAGCCTTGCACAGGCCTCCCACTCGGGGCACCCATGGGCTGTGACATTTCTACATTATTCAGTATTTCCACCCAGATGCCCAGCTTCCTGCTGGGTCTGGTTTAATAGGAAGGAAGCTATTTTTAAGTGTGTCCTTTTACGAAGCAGCAGCCACATCTCTTGGGGCTTCTGGTTCCTTCCCAGACAGTGGATAAAATCCATGTTTGGGGGCAAGCAATGAGCAGGAAGTTTAGTTAGGAAAGAAATGTAAAATGTCACAAGTCATTAAGAACAGCAGTGCCTTCGCTGCTCTGTGTGTCCAGCCTGTCAAATGGCTAAGTGTATCCCTCCAGGGACACTTGGCTGCCACAAGTTTGCCTTACAAAGTGACCCATTTCTGCACTCAATTGGGCCTTGCAGCCTGCATACAGCAGTATGTCTCGGTCACCCAACCCCTTTTCAGCCTTCCTGACCCCCGAACCTCCCCTTCACATTCCACTCTTCCTGTCTCTTGCCTTGGCTCTCTAGGACCCCTCTGTATATTTCAATTTCTACAAAATGCCAATGAATTTTTTTAAGACCACTTCAAGGTCGTTTTGTCTCTGAGGTAGCTGTTGGAGGTGAGACAGCCCTTTGCTGTTCCTAGAGTCAGTTAATCTGCCAAGAGGTAAATCACATAGGCAGTACACTCCCAGAAACAGCCTCTTCCCCACCCCGCATTCCTACCTCATCAGCGCTTCCTGAATGCAAGGATGCATCTTCATCTGTGTTTAGAACCTCTAGGGCTATGTAATGGTTATTATTGATCGGCAACTTGACAGGCTTGAGAATCACCTAGAAGATGAGCCTTGGGGAGTCTGTGGGAGATTTTAGTTTGGCAAGAAGACCCTCCCTGAGTGTGGTGGGCACCATTCCACAAGCTGGGGTCCTGGACTGAACGACTGGGGGAAAGTGACCTGAGCACCAGCGTCTCTCTGCTTCCCGACTTCAGATGTGATGCCATCTCCTGCCACCAAGCCTTCCCACTATGACAGACTGTGACCTCATGAGCCAGAATAAACTCTTCCTTCCTAAGGTTGTTTCTCCAGCCACTTTGTCACCTCAATGAGGAAAGTAACTAAGACAAGATGAGGACAAAGACATGCATCAAGTTTAAGACATGGACATATTTGGTGAAAGACAGACATCCTTCCAGTTTTTTTTAATGTCTCCACCCTGCGATTTATGACACAAGAAGGCATCAATAAATCTAGTAGTGAAAGATAAAACTGACCTCCTGAGTACTACTAGTCTGGTCTGGGGACTGATCCATTTTCTCTGGGAAGAGCCAGATGGCAAAAAATTTTGGCTCATGTACCGTATGGTCTCCCCTTCAACTTCTGCCCTCTGTGGAATAATTGAGTCACAGACAAATAGGCATGAATGTGCCTGCTAAACTTGCTTTAAGAATATAGGGCCAACTGGATTCAACCCATGGAAAATGGTGGGCAACTGTCTGACTGAAAGGAATGGAAATTGAAGATTGCCAGGGATGGGTTGAATGGCCAACAGGCCAACCATGACCTGTGCCATCTCTGCATTGAATTGAGAATTCAAAAAGGGTGGGTTGGCTCCTGGATCTGAGCTGGTGGCCCAGTAAGGTAAAGATCTCATGATGGATATGTGGTAGCCATATGTCCTTGCCAGTCAGCCTTGCCTATTGGTGAAGGGTCTCATGGTGGTTGCACCATAGCCAAATGCTGGTCCACTTTGCCTTTGGTTTGCCATGAAGCTGCTGAGAGGTACCAGCCACACCCATGATGCAATAGAAGGGAATCTTTGCAGAACACTAACCAAAAAGGCAGCCAAAGGAAATCAGATCTGTCAGCAATGAAGGATGACTGTGAGAGGCTCTGGAGAGTGCAGGGATCCCAGAGAAATGAGAAACACTTGAGGCCATACAGAGGGCTGAGGAAGAGGGACTCTGTATAAAAACACAGGTTTAAGAGTCCCCAGAGCCCCAGGAAGGTTAGTTTTAAGAGCAGGGACTCAGGTACAAAAGACAAATGATGCCTGGGCACATGAGGTCAGTTTTGGGAAAGTCATGTTTTTGTTCTGATTTCATCCCAGAAATGAGGCATCAACTGAAAGAGACAGGATTTGCCATTTGGAGCATCATTCTTACCAGGGCACATTAGTACATTGCTAATAAGGCAATTTTAAAGCCTCTTCAAATAACGAGCCCCCAATCCTCCCATTTGGCTTCATTAAAAAGCTCTGTGAAGACAGACAGCCAGAAAGTTTCCTGGATATTCCCATCTCTGGCAGGGCTATTCTGCCATGATGATAACTAGATATGGTCCCTACCCTCTCTGTTCCAACTTAGCATGGCTCTTTTGAACACCAGAGCTGTTCTTAAACCATCACACTGGGTCCTGTCCCTCTGGCCCTCCATGAAGCCATGCGATGATCTATTTTGCAGACATTTGCTTTGCCATGGCCACTGGGTCCCTAGTTCTCACAGTGTCAGTGTCTGCTTGCTCTGTTTGGCCAGCCTTGTGTCTCAGTCTCCCATGAAACTTGTTCTTGGTGCCTAGTTTGGGACTGAGCCATGGCCTTGCCTGGGTGCTTGGCCTTTGGGCTTTGTAATGATGGAACAGGGTAGGAGGATAGATGTTGTTACCCCAGGGCTGCCATCACTGCTTCTGCCTCTCTCGGTGCAAGTCCATAGTGTGCTCACTGTAAACTGTCTCCTGGTCTTGCCACTTGGTGTGTTTCTCCACGGTTGTCTCAGTTCCCTGTGGCTGCTGTTTCCATCACTGCATTTCACTAGTACGAACTCTGTGATGCCCTAAACAGACCCACCATCAGCAAGCCGGACACCTCCTCACCTTCAACACCAGCTCATTGCATTTAGACCAGCTACTTCTCTTTTGAGCTTTGAGAAACAGGCACACTCTAAGGTGATTCTCACAAAGTGATGCTAGCTTTCTCACAAACCATCTCTAGTGAAGTGACCTGTTGTTCTTTAGAAACTGGAGCCCACAGATGACAAGACTGTGGTGGAATCTCCGACAAGACACACACATGATGGATCTACCCAGAGCTCTGTCTGTCCATCTCCACAGGAGGTTCACTTCCCCCTGGGCAGATGGTGATTGCAGACACACAGCAAAGCTAACCACTGCTCAACTAGGCTTATACAGCTTCTATGTTCTTGATAAAAGAGAAAATAGAGCCAGCTGTTTTCCAACATCTGCGCACGACATCTCACTCACATTTCCTTCCTTCCTTCCTTCCTTCCTTCCTTCCTTCCTTCCTTCCTCCCTCCCTCCCTCCCTCCCTCTCTCCCTCCCTCCCTCCCTCCTTCCCTCCCTCCCTCCCTCTCTCCCTTTATCCTCTCTCTTTCTCTCTTTCTCTCTTGCTTTCTCTCTCTCTCTTTCTTTCTTAATTTTGAGGTGGAGTCTCATGTAACCCAAACATGTAGCAAACTTTATATGTAGCCAAGAATGATCTTGAACTTCTGATCTTCTTGCCTCCACTTCCTCAGTGCTCGGATTACAGGCACGCACCGCCACACCCAGGTTTTTCAGGGCAGAAGATGGATCCCAGAGCTTGCATGCGACAACCACTCTGCCAGCTGAGCCACATTCCCAGCCTTCCACTTAGCATTTCTGGAAAGCTGCATTGGTCACGTGACTTGGTCATTGGGAGTCAGTCACAGCATCAAGGTGTATGTTCTGGGGACAGGCAGGGGACTCATGTTCTCCAGAGCTCCCTGTGTGATCTCCTTGCACAGACTTCCTCCACAAAGCTCCTTTCCAGTGTGCGTTTAATGCCAGCAACACTGGAAGGTCCAGGCTCCCTCCTGTCTCTATCCCGGGAGGTGTGCAACTCCTGCCTTGGCCTCACAGCACCCATCTCAGTTCTGTCTTTGATCTCTCACCACTCTTATCATGAGTGGCAGTCACTGGAGCATGTCTGCCATTTAGAACAGACACCAATAAAGAAGAAATGGGGGGCATCATAAGGGACAAAGAGATGCCCACCTCACTGAAAATAAATACAACCAGGGTCTCACTGCCAAAGTATCCCTCTGTGAGAAAAAAATAAGCCCAAAAGAAAGTAGGTAAGAAAAGTAGATGGTGCCTTTTGCCACCTGTCATAGAGTTTCTATTGCTGTGGGGAGACACCATGACCATAGCAACTCTTATAAAAGAAAACATTTAACTGGTGTGTCTCACTTACAGTTCCTAGGTTCAGTCTATTATCATCATGGTGGTATGCAGACAGACACAGTGCTGGAGAAGTAGCTGAGAATCTTATATTTTGCAAACAACAGGAAGTTGACTGAGACACTGGGTGGAATCCTGAGCATAGGAGACCTCAAAGCCCACCCCCACAGTGACACACTTCCTCCAACAAGGTCATACCCACTCCAACAAAGCCAGACCTCCTAATACTGCCACTCTCTATGAGATTTTGGGGGCCAATTATATCCAAACTACCACACCACCCTCTCTGTCCCTACTGGTTAGAGGAGCACAGTCTAGACCCCTCATTAGGTGACATTACTGTTGGCCAAGTTTCTCTCCCCAATTTGGTATCTGTTGGGGAATTAACCTTAAAGCATGATTGGGAAGGGCCAAGATTAGGACCAGGCTAGTGATGTAATTGACCCCCTCCCCCATCCTTAGCTCCAGAGTTTCTCAGAGGGGCCTGACCCTGCTGATCCCAGGAAGAATGTGTCCCAGGAAGGGACAAGGGCTGAGGGACTCTTCTGATCTGCCAGAATGAGGACCTCAGGCCGTGATGGCATTTTATTCTACAGACCCCTCTTGGTATCCCATTCACCTGCTGCATCCCGGTAACTTAGTTTTCTTACTTTACAAGCCCTCACTTCTGTCTAAGTCCTTCCCTAATACAGTTGTGGTTATTGATTAGTAACAGCCATTACTGCCTTCTAACACTTTACAATCATGTACAGTACCCCTCGATGAATGTCCTCTCAGGCCAGAGCCCGCTCCAGTCTATGCTGGAGTCAGGAGGGTCCAGCGTGCCCCAGTGCATTTGATGACAAATGTTCTCTACCCTGTCTCTTCAGATTTGGTCACCAGGGCCACCTGATGAGCATTTGGAATGTGGCTGATGCAATTGGGAACTAAACTTCAAACATTACTTCATCTATTTTAAACATATATCACTGTATATAGCTAGTGACTCCCACACTGGGCATCATGGGTTTGGAGGACCAAGATGGGAAATTTATACTCCAGTGAGTCACATGTTGACTCATTCCTTTTGATGTAAGAACCCTGGATGAATCTTTTTGTAAACAATGAGGTCTCAGTCCAGTATTCCCAAGTGAAACAGTCCTTCTGTGAAATCAAGCTCACTGCCTTACCCTGCCAGCATCTGATTCCACATGCAAAGAGTTTCATGGGAGCAGAGAGGAGACACTAGATTCCATCTCAAGGGTGTCGGGAACTGCTTCCTGGGAGAGTGAGCAGCCGTTGTGCCTCTGGAGGGGTTAGGCAGCCCAGGATGGAGGAGAAAGAGAACAGGTCCAGGCAGCAGCCATCTAGAGGAAGCTCAAAGCAGCCAGATGGGTGCAGGGCTTCAAATACAGTCTGTGATGGTGCAAAATGCTTAGAAAGGCACCTAGGATGGACTGTGTATCTTTGTAGCTCTTACAGTAGCTTCACGCTTCGGATGACCTTGTCAAGGTGAGGATAAGTGCTGAGAGACATGGAT